>NC_051861.1:4739376-5359380 GCF_015732765.1 Culex quinquefasciatus
TTTTGTTTACTTGAAAGTGTAAGAGCAATTCATAATAATATGTAAATAGTTGTCTTGTGTGTATTTATCAATAGTTGGTTTTGTTTATTCGTCGTATGAGAAAAAGGTATTTTTATTGTAATTCTTGTTTTGTAATGATTCCACTGTAGTTGTTATCCTTCTAGCAGTTTTTTTTTTTTTGCAAAAAATATATTCTTTTTTTGTTGTTGATGACGACTGGGATACAATTTTCGTTTAAATATTTTGCCTACCATTTTATTCGTATATAAATATAATTTTGTACATGTCTGTTCTACGGGGTGTGAGAGTGTTGAAACAAAATTTGCACAATGGTTACTCAAATTTTCAACAAAATCGTAACTAAGTTAGGGATGGGTGATGGGTGGTGTGGCAAACAAAAAGTGTATAGTATCACATATCCTTTTTACGAGACTGTGTTTGTTATTGTTGTTTTCCTGTTCAAACTAAACTGAAACAGCAGGACGCTGTCTGACGAATCTGGTTACGAATATTGTTAAAACATTGTTAAATGCAATTTGTAAATAAATGTGTGCACAGCAATCGGTAGCGATCCAAGCGACTGTAAACTTTGATTTACTTTCATTCTATTTTTGTCTTCTCCGAAGCTTCGTGTCTGCTGTCAAAGCTTCAAGGTAGGTCTGGCCAAATAACCTTTAGCTCGCCAAATAAAATATGCTTAGATGAAGTTTTTTTTTACGCAAAAAATATAGAAAAAATATGATTTCAACCTGCAAAATAGATATTTCTCGTCTTTTGGATCGCAAACCGAAAGTGCGCGGAAGGTACCGGCAACATCAGCAAAATGTGATGTCCAAAAGGATGGTTTGGTTTGGAGTTTTAGAAACTAAAAAAAAAAGAGTAAAACTGTAAACAAGCTCTTTTCAAACATAAACATGTGTTTTGAGTAAGTGTGTGTGGATTGTTTAGTTGTGAGGTGAAGAGTTCTAGAACAGTGCCTGTAAAGAGTTTAATGTGTATAATTGTTTGTTTTTGTGTTTTTTCTTTCTTTTTTTTATCATCAACTTTAAGTTGCTGTGTATAAAAAGGTGTAAAGGTGAGCATTCATTTTCTTGTTATTTTCCTCCTACATCGCTAATAAAAGTTTGTAAATTAAATATTGGGGGTCTTTGACTCGGAACAAACGGTTTCAATTTCATGCTGTTTGTGTTTCGTCGATGATTCGTGTAGTTTAGTTGTTTCTTGCTAGATATTTGTAAAGGTGTGTGTGCGCTGTTCTTTCAAATTGGTAATGTTTTCAGAACATTGCAAACCAAAGCGAGCGGTTACGCCATGTTGTGTACGCGCGCTAGTTGACTTTAAAACTTACAAAATACTTAAAAACAAAACTAAATGTTCTTTAAAACGAGGGAACAAATAAATAGGCGAAAAGATTTCTCTTAGTTTGTCACAGCATATCAAATACTTACACATCCATGGTAAGAGTTTTTGATTGTGTTTTTTTTTGTTTGTAATTACAGTTATACAAATGTGATTCCTGTTTGTTTATTTTTTTTTTATTTCCTACCATGAAAAATTCTTTCAACATTCCGACAAGACACTCTCAAAACCATACGGACACGGTGTATAATGTATATATGTGTGTGTAAGTGTAACATAATGAATACATTACAGTACACATTGTAGCTTTAGCATTTTTTTCTCTTCTCCACATCTTCCAACCAGACAACGAAAATATGAACAATGAAACCTATCTACGAAAATGTTTTTTTTTTGTTTTGAATTTTGCGTTAATTTCTACATCTGCCAATACTACATCCATCTATACAACTACATACATACTACTACCAACACACGCTGCACGCTACGACACACATCCGCCATTTCCGTTTACTCCACTTTTTTTTTATTAATTGTAAATGTAAATACTAGTTTTGGAACTTCCTAATAACTATATATGCGCTTAAGAGCGACCAGAAAAAAAAACCTCTAAAATAATATATATGTATATAGGAGACTATATCAATTAAGGAACACTACAGCCAAACATGATTGCTTATCGAGAGATAAAATTAAAAAAAGTTTTAATTTGTCGTGAAATTTCCGCTTTCTTTATGCCTTCTTCAGCTCACGCGTGGGTTGATACTTTACTTTCAAAGAAAGGTCTCAAAACAACAATACTATTTCGCGAACGTTTTGGGGATTTTTGTTTTCAGCAGCGTTTGTCATTTTTTGTTGTTGTTACTTTCGGTAATAAATGTATAGTTAAACTAAACAAAAATAATTACATTATCTGTGTGTGTGTGTATTTTAAAACATGGCACTATTATTCCTTTCATTTAGTTCTTTTTATGTTTACCTAGTTCTGATAAATTATTACAGTTCTTTGTGGCTTTCACTTTTATTTAAATTGTATAATATGATGTGTGTAAAATAGTTGGAAAAAATAAAACGCGCAATCAACCAACGCTGCGGTAAACACCACGCAGTAGGCCTGGCCTAACCCTTAGCTGTTCAAGGGCATTTTAAAACGCGCGACCCACGGAGAGAGACGCTGCTGTAAATTGTTATTTTATTGTGTCGCGATTTTCCGAGGAAAAAAAAAACCCTAAATTAAACCCCTATCGATTGTTTACAATTGACGCGCGTTGGAGAGATTGGATATGTTTGTGGATCTACTACGCGAAACGGACTGTTGCTTTAGTTGCTGTCTATTTGGTTTCGAGATTCGCAATATTTGGGGGGTTGGCGGAAACCAAACTGAACCGAACAAACCAACAGTAAGTGTCATTCGCGTACTCGAAATGCACACAGATAAACATTCAAGGAACTTTTTTTTAAATATAAACTTTTGTAAGGTGTTGTTGCAAGTCTGCCTGCGTTATTTTTTTTTTCAAGTACATGCTAGCCACTTCTTCTTCTTTCGTTTAGATTTTCTTCTTGCTACATGTGTTTGAAGAATTACCTGCGTAAGCTTTTATTTTTGTTTTACAAAAATATGATGTATTTTTTTGTTATCTTTTTGGTAAAATCACTCGACCAACAATAGAACTCTCTACGCCTAATTCGCGATTATCGATATAAAGAAGAAGTCAAAAACGCCTACCAGTGTGTGTCCTCTCCCACACAACTGTGGGCCTTATTTACACCCAGTATTTTTTTTTGTTTAATATATATATATTTTTAGGTATATATTTTCGTGTGTATGTATGTATAAGGAATTACTACTAATGATGTAAAAATGTAAAATATAAGGCAAAAATATCATTTTAAATACGCAATATTTACTTTGGGTTGTTTTCAACTACTCTCGTTCTCGATTACTTTGTTACCTTTGTCAGTGTGTTTGTCTTTTTGCTTTGTTGCGGATGTATTTGCTTTGCTCCACGCATTCCACCTTCCTCCTTAACAGCGCTACCTAACTGTATCGTTTTCTAAATGCAGCAGAAGGGTTCTGTTCCTTAATCATCTTGTAAGCGTGCGATTAAAACTAGGGAAAAAATAAACTGCGTCCGGTCGAGTTCGAGGGAGAAATTGTTTGCTGCTTTTTAGTACGATATTTTTTTTAGTTTTTTTAGTTTGCAAAGCGAAGACGTCGCAAATAAACAATTTCTCCCTCAAGGTGGGACCAATTGAGCTAAAATTATTAATGAATAAAATTAAATAAAAATTGAGCGTGTTCTGTGAACGATATCATTCTTCAACAAGGACGATACAAAAAGACGAATGACTCAAAAGGGTATGCGTGTCGTAATTCGGGGGGAAAATAGTTTAAAAGCGTCGGTCCGCAGTCAAAATTTGTGCGAGCCGATTTTTGGCTGCCAAAGTCGAGATTAACTTATCAGCAGGGCACACGTTGTAAAATAATGTACTGATATATTAGTTCGAGAAACTTGACTGTTTTTGATTCATTAATAAAAACTCAACGAATCGTCTCTGCGGCAAACCTAGCACAGTAGGCCTGGCCGCTTAAACTTGTATGCGTGAGACGTTGACAAAAGCTGCTGTTTATATTCTAAATTCAACGAATCGTCTCTACGACAAACTCCGCTCAGTAGGCCTGACCGCCTAATTTGTATGTGTTAGTGTTGCTGACCGCAAACGCTTATTAAACTTTTATTAACTTTTTTTGACGATGTTGTGCCCCATTTAAAAGTTAAACCCGACCTTTTCGCTGACAGCAGAAGGAAACAGAAAATTATCGTATTCAAGAAAAACAAAAAGGAAAATATGGCATCTTTGTTATTGCATTTGGAGTACATAAAACTTGCACTGCTTTTTGTTGTGGTTGTGTTTGTAAAACGACGTTTTAGGTACGACGACGACGACGACAGATTTAGAGATTCTCTCGCACTTTTCTGTCGGAAAGAAGGACGATTTTTTGAGGAAAAGAAAAAAAAACTATTCAACTAAACTAATGATTAGATAACCGGAATTGATTCATAACTAAACGGTCTCTTCTAGAGTACAATTTCTTGCTGATGTAAAAGGCAAAATAATATTTTGTAAAAAAAGTTTCTCTTTTTCGCTTATGCATAGTTTTTTTTTTCAAGATCATCACACAAGTAACTCTAACCTAAATAAAAATGACGTGATTTGTGATAATTTTGCGCTCGAATTCCATGGGTTTGAGTAAATTCGATCAACTGAAACAACGATGTTGGTGTGCAATTCAAATTAAAAAAATAAAAGGTGGACAATACTGTGTACTTTTTTTTCGGGTTCGTGAAAACAAGACTTTCAGCAGTAACACACATGTGGTGTACGTTTAACGGAAATACAAGGTAAAACATGTTTAATGCCTCATAATTTTAAGAAAACAAAACGAACAAAGCGGTTCTAACATCAACAGATCGACCTATTCTGCCCTCTCTCTCTCTAGAATAAACTTAGCTAATAAATTTTTGTGACGCGCGCCCCACACGACTAAACCTAACTCTAAAATGTTTGCCTTCGAAAACTGGAAACAAAAAGGGCTTTCCGCGCCTACTACGCTATTTCGCTGCTGCTGTTCTACTACACAAAGAGAAAATCAATAAAAATAATAATCATATTGCAAAAAAATATGGCGATCTTCCTACAAGTGTGTATAATTTATACAACTTCTCTATGCGTGTGTGGGTGTGTGTGTTTGAGTGTAAAATATGCTTCTCTTTTGTTTTGTTTTCCCCTGCTACTTTGTTTTCCAGCTTGGTTTTTATTTTTAAAAAGGAAATTACGCCTACTAGTTACGTTTAAGCTTGCTTCGGGTGTTGTTTTTCAGCTTGTGTATAAGAATCAAGTAAAAATATTTACAGATATTCGAAAGGTTTGATTTTCTGATTTTGTTGATGCTGGTTTTTTTTTTTTGCTTAATCCCTATAAATATTCGCGCCTTTCTACTAACAGAGTAAAATAAGACTCACACCATACGCTTCGCTTCCCACTACAAACGATTCCTGCATCTCTTTGTTTGACAAATTTTTGCTTTTGTTTCTAGTATGGTGCTGTGAGTGCCGTTTTTTTTTGTTTGTTTGCGTTTACAATAAAATAATAAAAACAGTATCTCGCTCTTGCTGTTGTAAAATAAAAATGGAGATCATTCATTTTTTTCAGTTTTCGATAATAAATATTGTTTAAAATAGCGTAATTTTAAGAATAAAATTGTAAATAGTGTTGATAAAAAGGAAAAATTAAAATAGTAATAATATTGGTAAAACAACGTAATATCTTTCGTTTTCCCTTATCTTTCCTTCATTCTCCCTGGTGTGTACGCTTTGTTTGGTGGCCTCTTTCTTGGAGACGAAAGAAAGACGTTTGTTGTTGTTGTTTCAGCTTTTAGCTGGTAGTACACAGCTCGATCTCCTTCTCTCTCTCTGTAAGGGTTACAGATGGTGGCCACGGTGCGCACACAGCTTTGAGCCGTGCTGAGCAGAACTTATTGGGGGCGTTTTTATCTCTTTCTCTTTGTGACGGGCGGGCGGGTACTTACTTGGTGCTTAGCGATTCGGCTTAAGGATTCTAGCTCCGGCGGTCAATCACTGAATGTAGAGGGTGTTGAGTACGAGCACGTGATGATTATTTTTGGCCAACGTGACGACGTACCCCTCGGAGGTGATTTTGAGACCGCAGCAGCGCGATACCTGCAACAAACAATCGTGACTGTAGCGGCTGATCAGACGCGCACCGCACCGTAGACCTTACCTTTACGTACGGACACTCGTACTCGGACTGCAGCTGGCCGTCCTTGCTGTAGCACGCCACGTGGAAGCGGTTGCCGTGCGAGTCGCCGATCAGCACGTCGCCGGCGTCCGAGATGTCGATACCATTCGGGAAGCAGGTAACCTTCTCGCTGCCGATACGATACTTGAACGTACCCTCCTCGGAGAACACGGCCACGCAGTGGCCCTTGAAGTCGCACACGTAAAAGTCGGAACCTGCAACAAGATTATTACGGTCAAGCTGTTTCCTTTTTTGCTGAAGAATAATCGAACTCACCATTGATTGCAATGTCGGACGGCTCGCGCATAAAGTCGCTGCAGTCGAACCAGTGAATCAGGTTGCCGTCCTCCGAGATGATGAACACGGTCGGCGAGACGCTGTCCACGGCGACGATCAGCCCCTTGTTGGTGACTGCCAGTCCGGCCACGATGTCGATGTAGCTGAAAAGATTCACGTCAGTTTTCCCCCGCAAATTACTTAGAATGTCAAGACACTTACCGAATGGCGATCTTCTTGATAAAGTGTCCGTTCTTGGAGAAGATCTGCATGCGCGAGCGTTCGTTTCCGCGATCGCAAACGACAAACTTGGCGCTGGATCGCATCACAGCTACCTTTCGGGGGTAGAACAGCTGGCCTTCCTCCTTACCGGGCACGCCAAACGAGAACTTGAACGTGCCGTTCTTCTCGAAGATCTCGATGCGGTGGTTGTTGGTGTCGGCGACGACAATCTCCTCGTCAACGCCCAGACAGAAGCCGTGCGGCGAGTTGAACTGGCCCTTGGTCTGGCCAAGCGAGCCAAACTTGCACCGGATCTGCATCGGAGTGGCCTTGGTGCGGCCGTTCACCTGGAATCGGCTCATGGCACCGGCCATATCGCCGGCCAGCGACGATCCGTCCATCGACATGGGGGAAGTTGGAAGCATGGTCGATGCCGGACCACCCGGCAGTCCGGAGAAGTCGTTCAGCAGCAGCTGTTGGTCCATGTTCGGGTGCGGGGGCATCATCGGTCCCGGCTGCAGTTCCGGGTTGTTCAGGCCGTACTTGGCCAGTGCCTGGAACGCATTCTGATCGCCAGAGATCAAATCCGCCAGCGTAAAGTTGGGATTCGGGGCGGCAGCGCTGTTGACCGGGACGATGGCATCCGGAACGATGTCGTTTGCGGTTTCGGCAAGGTTCGCCAGCCGGTGCAGATTGTACTCGGCGATGCTGGTGAGACCGGGCAGCGAGGCCGATCCTCCGACGGTTGCTGGCGCAGCGGCCGCGATGTGCGGATTGGCAATCGGAGTCGATGCTGGTGGTTCCGGAGTGAGCACGTGCGGCAGCATGTAGCTGGCGCCCAGGTTGGACATGTCACCGTCGAACGATGACTGCATCGATGTTGGCAACGAGATCGGGCTCGAGGCAGTGACGGAACCGGTCAGCGGACCCTGCGACAGACCTGTGCCGTTGGTTGGCGGCTTGTTGATCATGATGGCCATCCCGGGCAGCGACGGCGGCGGAGTAGTCTCCTTCGGGCTTGGCGGAGTAATCTCCGTGCGGAACGAACCGAACAACTCGGCCGCAATCTGGTCAAACTTCTCAAAGCTGGTTTGGAACTCGAGCGAAAAGTTGACGTCCACCTTGGGCGTCGACCCGATCAGACTGGCAAACTGGGCCGCGATCATCTTCTTCAGGCTGAGCAGCTCGGGACCATTGGCTTGATCCAGCACCTTCTTGGTGAACTTGGCCGTGTTTTCAATCTTGTCCGACGACTTTTCCACCTGGTGGAACATCTCCATGATCTTGAGCTCACGCTCCGAGTGCAGCTTCTCGAGATTCTTGAGCGCGTTGTCGCGACACTTTTCCAGCACGGCCTTGAAGCTCTGGAACGACTCGTTGATCAAATCACGCGCCGTCTCGAACTGGTTCTGCAGATCGTGCAGCGACGCATCCAGGTTGGTCGTCGTTTGGTTGCAGTACTCGATCTTGGTGCGAGCCTCCTTCATCAACTGCTCCAGCTCCAACCGCATCGGCTTCTCCGCTTCGCTGATGATCTGATAGTTGTGTTCCTTGCCCTTGTGCTCACCAATCAAGCACTCGTTGCACACCGGAATCTGACAGTTGAAGCAAAAGTACTTGAGGTTCTCCGGCGGATGGACGCTGCAGTACAGCGGCTTGTGGATGGCCACCTTCTCCGACGACTTGCGCAGATCCTCCAGCTGAACCACTTTGTGGTCCTCGAAGCAACGCATGTACCGGTGAGCGTTGTCACAGCTGGCGCACAAAAAGTTGGCGCAATCGTTGCAGCGCGAAATGGCCATCTCCTTGCTCTTGCAGGACGTGCACGCCAACATCGACGGCTCGATCGTGGACAGATCCAGCACGTTCGTCAGGACGTAGTCCTGGTGCAGCGCACCGATGCCCTTGGTGCCAACCTTGGTCGGCTGCTTGCACGTCGGACACTCGATCAATCCCTCCAGCTTCTTCAGCTCGTCCGCATCTCCCAGGTGCTTCTCCAGACATGTCTCACAGAACACGTGCAGACAGGCGAGGACACGCGGCGAGATAAACTTGTTCCTGCGGAGAGAGAGAGAAACACGCAAATTAGTCCCAAATTCGACAAAACATTCTACCAACAAATACTCACTGGCACAGCGAACAGTCCTGCTCCATACAGTCGGACAGCGAACCGCCCACATCGAGCGGGTACCCACCGGCGCTGCTTCCGCCGCCGTTGACCGACTCGGGCGCTCCAACACTTCCGGGCCCACCGCGTCCTCCACCGACGCTAGCGTTCGAATCCAGCTCGTCGAACGGCATCGAGCTGTCCGCGACCAGCTTGAACGCGTCGGCAAACAGGCCGGCCGGGCCGGACATGGGCGGGGTCGGCGGTCGCACCACCAACGGTGGGGACATCTCCGGCGTAGGGGAGGCCGGCGGGGGCGGCGTCGGCGGACTTGCCACAGCAGACGGTGGCGGCGACGGTGACGTTTCGGGACTGCTGGAAATTGACGTCGCAACCGGAGACAGCGGCGCCGGAACCTGGCTGCCACCCCCCGTGGCACTGCCACCGGCGAGGGCACTCGGGAAGGAAAACACCCCAACCGATGCCATCGGTTCTACTCCTAGCAAATTCCTCTCAAAGGTAAAATACTGACGAAACGCACAACTCCAGAGACCTGCTCCTTGGCTTGTGAGGACGCGCGCGCGGCTGCAAAATCCGAATCCGGTTCAACGACGACGAAACACCCACAAAATCTCTCACTTGAACACACGGACGACGACGATGACGACAAATTCGACGATAACGCAATTGACGACACTTCCGAGTTCGGACTTTTGCTGCGGCTGCTTCTGCTTCTTCTGCTCCTTCCTGTTCCCACTGGTTGTTGCGTGCGCTTTCTTCTTCTTGTTTGTTTTTTTTTTTGTGTTTGAAAGAAAGTTGTTGTTTTTGCTGCTGCGACTGCTGCTTCTGCTATTAGGCCACTGTTTGTTTGTTCTTACCTTAAACAATCCTGCCTAATATCTGCACTTGCAGAAATGGAAAGGGAAAGGTAACAAGAAAATATTGTTAGAAATTACAAATGCTTTGCTAAAAAGGAGTGCCAGCGGCGTCATTCGGTGCACGTGATCGAAGCCTGCTAGGATTTGTTGATCGCCGTTTTTGTCAGTGGCAGCAGAATCAGAGTGTGGAGTTTGCGCTTGTGTGTGTGTGCCATTGTGCCAATCGTGCATGTAACCAAGCCAGGCCTACTTTGTGAGGTTGGCAGCAAAAATGATTCGTTGCAATAGATTTAATTTCGAGTTTCTTTTCCTTTGAAAAAGTCCATAAACAACGTGGTATAGGTTTTACTTTATGGCTCGACGTCATTTTCATCTTCGTAAATAAGACGATACAGCATGAATATTAATCGGAAAATCGCCAAAAAATCACACTGCATTGATTTTTGACGCTCTATCGATTCATCTTGACAGAACTCGTCTATCTCCAACCCTCGAATTTTGAGAAAATAAATTCCGTGGAGATCGAGTGATGTTCGTGTGTGGTAAAATTTTGCCAAATTTTGTGTCGAGTCGTTCTCAGCTCCCCTGAATCCGATTTTGATTCTTCTGAATGAAGATGAAAGTTAATGTGCTGTACCTGGACGAGTTGCCGCTCGAATTTCGAAATATCCATCTGTTTTCGGATGTGGCCAGACTTTTCAACAAAATACACAGTTTTCAAATGAAAATATGGTCAAAATTTTTCATTTTCATATCTTTTATTTATCTCAAAAATTGCATTTTTCGAGCTCTACAACCTCCCAAATTTTCATCCAGATTCATAATATGGTTCTGGAGTTAGAGCCGTTTGATGAACCTACCATAAGAAAAAAAAAAATCCCTAAAAAAAGGTAAAAGCCCACCTGGTTACCTTCGCCAACATTTTTCGTTTCTAATTTTATCGAAAAATTTCTTCCTACATTCATAGTACAGACCATGAGTGAACATCTGAAACAAATTTGACATCGATCGGCAATCCCGAACAACTTTTAGAACGATTTACTTTTTGCCTTTCTTACTAAAGAAAGGTATAGGTTTTACTTTTTGGCTGGACGTCATTTTCATGTTCGTAAATATGACGATACTGCATGAATATTAATCGGAAAAATCGCTTAAATATCACACTGCATTGATTTTCGACGCTTCGTCGCCAAGTTGTCAAGTTGAGCTTCGAATACTGGCACGAGAATGCTGGCGCATACATGTTTTGGTTCGACTTATACTCGTTTGTAGTAGCTTGTCTACCGATGTTGCCTTCAACATGTAAGATATCGTAGCCTTTCGGTTACTTTTGCTCTGTCCGTTTTTGGCATAACTGTCCAATGTTTATGCAAAAACTTTTGTGACATAGGACATTCATCCGACTACAAACAATGTGTTTCCCGTGTGCTCCTAAAATCGCCTTTAAGTAGGCTTCATTTTGTCGTGATTTCGTAAGTTTATTTGACAGAGTTCATTAGATTCCAATAGGAGCTTTCGAAGCTTCTAAGCTTTATATCGTTTTCAAAGTTTTCAATGCTGGCGACGCCAATGGCTATCTACCTAAGGTATTGCGATTGAGTGTGTAGTGGTGCGGTTGTAAAAATAGCAATCTCTGACTCTCTCACTTTCGTAGATGCTGAATGGCAAGCTTCCCACTGTGCGGTTAACTTGTTCCTCGGTTTTGCTTTGCGCCTGCTTTGTTCGGTTTTTGGGCTCGTACCAAAACGAGAAAACCAAAACCGCGGTGTGCGTCGTCACTGGCGCATGGGAAGCTTGCCATGCTTACGTTTGTCATAAGCGCTTATTTGATTAAGAATTTGTACGATTAAAAATATTTTTTTGGTGAAAATTGCGTTTTCAATTTCTTTTGGAAAACATACCTTGCTTTCATCATAAGATTTTTTGTATCAAGTCGATGTTATGAATTGAAAGAAGTTAAATTCTTTAGTAAAAAAGGCTTTATCCCCCCCCCCTCCCCCTCCCCCCTAAAAATGCAAAATAGTGTTGGAGGTCGTGATGGTTGATAGGACCAGAAACAACGCTGATATATCTGCATTTTTCCTCATTTCTGAGGACAACTTAAGGGCACAGCCAAAGCAGTTGTTGTTTTCTTATTCCAAAATTGTTGAATTTACGGACTCAATCCTGAAACAATCTGATTGTAAAAATATTCAAACTTTGATGTATATTATTTTGTAGACAGTAGTTAAGGGAATGAATGAAAAAATATGTCAATGGTTTCCGTAGTTTTGAAGATACTAGAATGTCAACAAAAATTTGGGTTCAAAAGCTCTGGTTGATATGAACCGTTAAGGAGACACATTTCAACGTTACTTTGTAACAGTTTGACAGCCGTGACCGCGAACCTGACACAACTTCCAGGATCCTAATCAATTTTACTTCACGAGTAAAAAAACTGAATCAAACATTTTTGCAATTACACCACCAGCGAGAGCTGCTGCTCGATGCAGATCGATTTTGACGTCGCGAGAGCACACTTTCCTTCATCCCAACCCTACACCTGGGCTGCGACCTTTTTTCCACCACCTCCCTCACCCCCCCCCGTTGGCCAGTCAAGGTGTGTTATTGATTAGTTTTGACACCAATTTAGAACATTACATAACGCACAAACCACACGACGTTTTCTTCACCGCAAAGTACCTCAAACGCGACACGATTAGAACTCTTCAATCGACGACACCCCGTTGGAACCTCCGTTTGCTTGCGCACATTCGGCACAGCCGAAAAAAAACCTTCTTTTTTCGCACGCGACAGCAGCAGAGGCGTGACACTTTCGGTGTGGATCGACTGCTGCTGCAGTGAAGGACTCGTGCGCTACTTCACGACTTCACACCACACTAACGTTTTGGCACTTGGAAGTGAAGGAAAAAGTGGTCGTCGTCGTCGTCGGTCGTTGTGCAATGCAGACGATTGTCCTTGAAATAGGCAAAAGGTACAGAACACGGACTGCAGCTAGCGCTAGCTCGATGTACCTCTTTTTCTTTCCTTTTGCGTAACAGCCACGTTTGGGGAAGCGCGTTCTTAAAAATAGTGTCCGCGTCCCGTTTCCTTTGGTTCGCTTCTTTTCAGCTGTACACGAATTAAACACCTTTCGCGAAAAAAACCAACGCAACGACGGCGGTGCTGCTGCCCATCGAAAGGGCTCGCGCTGGAATCGATGACGACCGACGGACACACGCACGCACGCACACACGGTCCGGACTCTTTGGCTGATGGCGTTTATGTGGTGAGAACACCACACGTCAGAGACCAGACGAGACGAGACTCTGCTCCGCGAAAAACGGGAGGAGGTTCTGTGCTGTCGTCGTCGAGTCGACTCGCGCTGCACGGGGTTCATATATCGCGCGCGCATACTACCGTCGACTGGGGTGGCTTTGACGCTGCAGATTTGGTTTGTCATCTAGCGCCTGGCTCTTCAGAGTCCTCACAGCTGCAAGAATAATGTTTAAAACGATGAGTAAAACTCCAAAACCAAAGTCACCCCACCGAACGATTACGGTACAGAGAGTACCCTGCACGGTACACACCATTCTAACGAGCTGCTGCTGCAAAAATCATTCAAATAGCCAGCAGCGGTACCAACACCACCACAGAGAGCACTGATGATGATGTATGGATGTCGCGCGCGCATAGAACGCGCGGAATCCGCATCAACGTCGTCGGGAGAGCGAAATGACTTGCCCCGCAGCAGAACGAACGTCGTTACAGCAACAAAAACAAAAAGAGTAAAGCATCAGCATCTACCTCACCACCCCACAAACCTTCCTCCCCTGGAAGGTGAATCTGTGCAAAATACACCCATACAACCAGAGGCCGAATTTGTCTCTAGTTAGCCACTTTCAAATGTGTGTCCAGCACGGGTGAACCGCCGGTGTGTTGGTGCAATGACGTGCTCTCGCAAAACTCACTGCTTCGATTCTGTGGTCCATTTCGGTCGATCGTCGACGAAATCGGTCGACCGGACTGGCAGCGGCAGTGGTTATCAACACCTATCCTTCCCTGCTCGGCGCTCGTTAGCTCAGTTTTGTGGTGGCGTATTATGAATATTCGGTAATATTAGGGTGGGAAAGGGGTGACAAGGACTATCCTTGGATGGTCTACCGCTAACTGTTGAACAGTTTTTGTAGCATGGAAGGATTGCGAGCAGATATCTTTCGATAATTCTGTTATCTTTTATTGACAGTGTCCTCCGATCCCATTCATTCCACTCACACTTCATCTCAAGGCGCTCATACAAAATCCTGTGTAGCGTCGTTTTGTCCATCATTCAGATTTCAGCTTCCATTTAGGGTTTTGAGATCATTTGCTATTCCACACACATATGAGCACATAGGGTTGAAACTGTGCCGAGATTCGCGTTGATCAAGCTTTTACACCGTGACGTCATTTGACAGCTCGTGTGCAATGTTTACATGGTCTTCGTCGATTGTCGACGAGTTTCCCCGAACAAAATCGACGACCGCATCGAACTGTGCTAAGTCCATGTAAACAGTGTACTCCTTTCTAACCTCCAAATCGAGTCGGCGTAAAACCTAATAGTGTCGTGGGTAACTCTTATACCATCGGCCACTGTCACACGAAAGTCTTACACAAGCTTTTGAACTCGTTGATGTTCCTGGTGTTCTGTGCTGCTTCAGGTAGTTGATTATACATGCTGTATCGTTTGTAGTACAGTGAACTCTGCGTACACGCCTTCCTGCACATCTGCAATCTGAGATTGTGAGCTCCTCTGGTGTCGTGTTGACAGATATCTCTTCCGTATAGCACTTTACCCGTCAAGTATTTAGGGGCCATCCCTTAGTCAGCATCACACCGAACCATTTGATCGTCTCAATCCTCTCGATTTCCTTGCCATTAATCCTAACCGCTCTGCTTACCCAACTCAGAATCTTCCTTGAGTACAGCGGCTTTTCCAGGGTTTCATGTCCAAAATCAAAAAACCATAAAGCTTGACACCCATATTACCCAAACTCAACAATTACATATTCCGTAACTAGAACGACCGAACCACTCCCAAGTTGTAGCCTGTGTCCTGTGATACGAATTTTCTGGGGGCTCCCAGTCAACAGTAAAGGGCTTACGCCTCGACGTCCAGCGAAAGAATGATTTCCTTGGACTGACCGGGCCTGGTTTTATTGAGCTACCAACGTACCAACTCTAGGCAATATTTTTCTGGATGAAAGTCTTTGAAAAAATAATCGAAAGTTCAACAATACTTATAACTTCCATGTTATTTTTTAAATTGGCAAACGTATAGTTTTGTTACCTCGTTTCAACTGAAAATGTCAAAAAGTTAAAGATAGCTGAACTTAAAATAGCGTTCCTATTTTTTCAAAAATTCATCATCATTTTAAATCAAAGAATGATTGAAACATAATTGCTGTTATTATTCATTCAAAGGATTTAGAAAAATGTCGAGGAATTCATAAAATTTAATTTTAATTTTGTAATTTTTAATATTAAATTTTCTAGTCAATTTTAATTTATCTAGTGGGCAGTATTTAACTGTTTTTTTTTCAATGAAAATTAAGATTGATATGATTTTATGGTTTCCCGCTTATTTTAAGCAAAATAATTGAAGAAACTATTTTTTTGGCAATTTCAATATTTTCTTCATGTTTCCAAAACGTAAAAAGTTTTTCAATTTTGGATTTTATTCGATATTTAGGTTTTCCGAAAACTTAATATCAAGCTTTATCTATGGTAGGTAATTTAGCCATACTCACAAAAAAAAGTTCAAGGGCAACATTTGGAAAAAAAAATATTTTAAATTAATAAATGAATTTAGTTAAACAATTAAAAATATTCTCCAAAAAAAAACCATTGCCAAACTCAAGTTGGAATCTGTTACCAAATATCCAATTATGTGACAAAATGAAATAGAATCATAATTCTCAGCTGGCCATTATGCTCTATTTTTATATAAGTTTTTAATTAACTTTACCTTTTGTTTGATGAACAAAAATTAAAGCGATCATTTGATTCATAAAAAATATTATGAAAATGTCAAAGACTCCAATATTCATTAAGATTTTGAATGCCTTTAACAGCTTTTCTATACTCAAATATAATGAAATAGTGAAAAGAACCTTAAATTTAAAGTAAGTTACTGAAGCAGAAATGAGTGAATTCAATTTGAAAATTTTACAAAATTATTCAAGAGTTAAAAAATAATTTTCAATCAAGTATGCTCAGAATTCCCGACTTTTTGACAAAAAATCATAAATTTCCTACTTTTTCCCGATTTTAGGCGGATTTTGGCGAATTCCCGACTTTTTCCCGACTTGAGTGGCCACCCTGAATCAAGTATTCCGAGAAAAACGCGTTTTAGTGTATGGCATATTAGCCGATTGGTTTTTTGCATCGGCTGCCAAATCTAAACATTATTTTAGTGAAATTCAAGTTTCGCTTTAAAACACTATTTTAGTGAAATTCAAGTTTCAGAAGAATCGCGTTTGAATATCATCTACCACCTGGTGCTAATATCTCGTTTTAGCCAAAAGTGGATATTAGCCGTTTTTTCAATGGTGGGCAGTAGAGCTTTTAGGACAAAGTTCTTCAGCAAGTTACATTAGACTTTAAAAAGTAACCATAGAATGTAGAATGTTTATACAGGAAACTCATTATTTCATCTAAATCTAGATTATTTTTTCAAAACAACCTGAATGCGCCAAAAGTTTTCTTTGCAGAAAGGATCTTTTGAAGAGTATGTGGTAAAGAGCTGCTGTGCTCCCGTTTGCAAAGCAGAGAAAGCCTGGGGGGAAATCAGGAGAAGAGAGTTGCTCTCTTACTAACTGTCTTGTCCGCTAAGACGCTCCGGGACGGATGAGACAACAATGAAAAAAAGGTATCACCACAGTTATTTTCTTTTTGAGTTATGGTAAGAAGACGGTTTTATTACTTCAGGACATAAAAGTAAATTTTCACAACGAAATCGCAATTTATTTTTTCAAAAATATTCAAGAATGAAAAAACAATGACGCAACGCAAAGTTGGCAGCCCTGTCCCACTTTGACCGCTGAGAGCAAATCAAAACTCGAGTGTCGCCCTCCAAAGCAGAGAAGAAAAAAAAGAATCCAAATCTCAGCAAGCGCTGCGCCCCTTTTTTCCTCAACACCCTCAGCCCTCAGCTCAAAACCGGAAATGGCTGCAGACGTTCTTCCCCTCACAGTAGGCCCTTCCCAAATCAAGTCCCCGGAAAGAAAAAAAAACCCTTCCACCTTGGCCACGGCCATCCATGGAGGAACGTCCCCGCAAGAAAAAAAAACGCATTGGATCGATTGGCACACACACACGCACACACTTTTACCATCACGGGAGAGGAAAATTTTTCCACGGTCGATTCTGCGGCCACTGGACCGGTCCCAGCACGACACTCGAGCACTTTCGGAACACACGCGACACGGGCCCTAGTTTGGCACACAATTCGGCACGAAAAAGCGCACTTTTTAGCCGGAAATCCGCCGAGCAGCAGGAGTTACCTTCATTCTTGAAGCACGAAAAAATCCCGACAGTACCAGACCACAGCACACAGCGACAGAGGGGCGATCGATTTTGAAAACGCGGTGTTGCGAAAATGTGCGTGTTCTGATAGACGGAGCGCTGCGCAGCGGATGCCAGATTGTGCGCTTTTTCTCTGCAGCGGTTGGCGGAAACTCTGCGCCGCTGAGTTAAGCCGATCTTGAATGATCTTCTTGAGCAACAATGAAGAAGAATTTGAACGTTTTGTGATGCGTTCATAATATCATATAAATCAAATTGAATTTTATCGTAATCAAAAAATTCTCAGGTCATTTCTTATTAAGTCCACCTGGATTATGTCTGTAGACGAACGTGAATAAATCTGCAAACTTGACGGCATTTAGCAAATTGGCAACCTTGATTTTTTTGGCTCGCGTGGCGCAATGTGGTAGTATGAAAGAGGTGTGCATATTTGCGTGACACTTCAAAACAGTGCGCCGTAATATTTGCTAGCCGGTACAAATTTTAACCTCCCTTTTTTGGGTACTTACAGGTGTGCGAATCAGCAATAAAAGTGAATAATTAAACAAAGTGTCAGTGTCCTACACATTCGTTTCGCTTTAAAGCAATCTCTGAATACTTTTTTAATTACACGCAGAAAAATATTTTGTAGAATCAGCCTGTACGAGGTTTGAATCAACAAAATTTTTGTTGAATATAATCAACGCCGATTTTGCGTTGAAACAAACCTTGATTTTCTTAATTCCACAAAAGTCTTTTGTTGTTTCGAAAAAGCTGCTTTGACGTTTAGCGTTGATTCAACAAAAATAATGATTTTCAAATCAACAAAACGTTTTGTTGATTCAAATATGCCTTATTTTTCTGCGTGTACGAGATATAATTGTACCACATTTTACCATGGAACAACTATGGCTCCCTTGATGGCTCCTTTGGAACAAGAAGCAATATACTTTCTGTCTAGAAAGGCCGCAAAGTTATTTTTTCAGAGATGATTTAAAATTAAACCCTTTGTGGTCGTAGAATAGAGTTATCTACGTACGCATGTATTGCGTGTGCGGCATGGTGTGTGCACACGTGAATTTGTATTAGCCAGCAAAACAAATGTTGCGCTAGTGCGGTTGAGATCGGCCTTCGAAAACATTATTATGTACAAACGTTTATTTTTTTATTAAACGTAAAGTGCCGAAAATTAAAGGGGGAGGATTTTGTTATCGCAGCAAGATGAAAAACACAGGGAAAATCCAAAATAATAATCATTTATTCTTCTGATAATCAAAAAATCGAAAATATTAAAACTTCTGAAACACAAATTCCAAAATTCAATATGAAAAAATAAAAAAGCAGATATTAAACAGAGCTATGTGACCCAGTTCTAGGATGTCAGAAGGTTGGAATGGATGGTATTTTAGGTACAAGAAAATAGACGTTCCGTTTCGACAGAATTAACCCATTCAGACGCACGATGGAGACACGTGGCTCCAGGGTCAATTTGTTTCTTCCGTCTACTGTTCCTAGATATATTGTGGATTTAGCTCCTAGCTGGATTTTCTGGCATCTTCTCACGGTCATTGGAAACGGTCGTGGATAGACCTAGGGGTTCCCAGTTGGAGTGAAAAAAATCAATTTATAGAAAAATGATGGATTAAAATTTTGCTTTTTTATCACTTCTCCGACATCAGGAATAATTGTTTGAACATGCTCGCAATTTTTTTATTCGGTCGGAAAAATATTATTTTTCTTGAAAAAACTTTCATTCATAATCACATGATCACCCCTAATTGGGTTCTAAAGCCTTATGTCAATGTTTATGTACAACGGTATAAAACACGGTCAAAAACCATTTCTGATCACTTTTTTTTTATTTTAATGCAAAAAAAAAAATGAAAAGACAACATTTTTTCGATGGATCAACTATGGTCCCCTTGGAACGAGCTGTCTAGTAGGAGCTTTTCTGTCAAGAAGGACCGCGAGGTTATTTTTTAAAATTTATTTAAAAATCCATTTTAAACTATTCGTGGTCGTACAAAGGGTCATTGTACTCACAAAAATAAGCCTTATCGCTGTAAACAATAATATCAGCAATCTAAGCTTCATTTTAGGACCCAATTCTGGCTCGATGCCGCCATCATGCGACCGCGTGCTCCGTTTGTTTGCCAACAAAGCTGCAGCTGGATGGTGAGACGAAGTGAGGGGGGAAGAGATTTTGACATTTTTATGCCCGCATCTGACCCGCCGCCTATTTCGTCGGTCACTGAGTCGCCGGTCATTTCCAGTGACCGAGTCCAGCTAGGAACTGATCGTACAATAATACGATGACTCAGGGTAGGTTGGTTATGGAAGACCCCACCTGTCTATTTTAGATGGCCTAGCTAACCTAGCAGCTTGAACAATCCGTTGGGCGCCTGAGAAACTCTACGCACCGTGGAATCTTCCACCACGTTAATTTTAACGTGGCAACAAACGCGCCAAAGGGAACGAGGCTGTGCAGCTGGAGGAGGAGGGTGGTAGGGAACTTGCCCTTTTGTACCGGTTATTCAAGGAACTGCACTGATGGAACCATCTTCACAGCCACAGGCGTAGCCTATTCCACCGGAGCAATAGGCTCTGAAAGCGGCCGTGCGTAATCACCCCGCGGTTCTGTTAATTCAGCAGAAGAAATCTGGAGTTTTTTTTGAAAAGGTCCAATAAACCAAATTTCCAAATTTTGCTTTTTGGGTGTTTTTATAACCGCCTTGAGTCAGGGGTATTAAAAAACACGCAAAAAAGCAAAAACTGAAAATTTGGTTTATTGGACCTTTTCAAAAAAAAACGTTTCTTAATCCACCATTAGGTGGGTGGTGCCTTCCTCACATTTACAATGTAATAATGAAAATAAGTTTATGAAAACATATATACCTGATACAGACTTTTCCAGAAAACATGCAGACTCTCATTTGAAGCAATGTGGCAACCGGGCGTTTCGCATCTGGCGCGACTCTCACACGTAAACAAAAAGACCCGGCCTTTTGAGGTTAGGCAAAAACTCACCCTTTTTTGTATCTACACAAATCTTTTTCTTGGCATAGCTTTTTAAATACTTAACTAAACAGAATAAAATTTAATAGGGTCTTAGGGGACCCCAAAACGAACAGAATAAGGCGGATCCGGCCAAAATCGGTTCAGCCAGTTCTGAGATAATCGTGTGGAAAAAAATCATGTCTACACACATCCCCACAGACATTTGTTCAGAATTTGATTCTGAGTCGATAGGTATACGTAAAGGTATATCTAGGAGGCGTGTTTAAGAAGTTCATTTTTCGAGTGATTTTATAGCCTTGCTTCAGTGAGGTGAGGAAGGCAAAAACTCCAGAAATGATCGATCTGACGCGAAGCCCCATGAAAAACGAATTTGATCCGAAGATTTTCGAAAAAAATGCTCCACGTGCACGTGTCCACGTGTTTTCTGCAACCAAAACAAAACAAGAAAGATAGCTCAAAGCTGTCATTTGAAAAACAAGCGCTGGCCACTGAACACAAAGGCGCCTCTGGCGGTGAATCCGGAAAGCATAAACTATGCTGTATGATTTTTGAAAAATGACCGTTACATTTTTGGGACAAGTTAGTGACCTCGACTTTCATGTCTGTTTGTCTGTGGCATCACGGAGTGAAATTCAAGAACTTTAAAAAAAATCAAAGTTCAAGAATTTAAGAATTTTACAATTTAAGAATTTAACGCGGTGGCCTGAGTTCGATCCCAGAAGGTCCCGGTGCCAATCCCGGTGGCAGTTCGAAGCCCGAGGTGGATGGAAGCTTATGTGTAAAAATAAGTTTGCAATTGTTGATTGGGCCTTTTCAGAAACAAATCTGAAACTGAAGAAGTCGTTTTAAAATCGCTTTTAAAAAGTGTTTGAGTTTGAAACTGTCAGAATCGTAAAATGTAAAGTTGTCATTCCCCTCGATAACCCTCAAAATTTTGTTCCACTTTCCTTCCGTTCCCCCCGTACACCTTCCTCCATCTACCTACTTTGCGCTTGCCGGTAAAACTTTTTTGACAGCTACCCTGCCGCCGCCGCCGCCGCCGCCATTTTTCTTCTTCTTCGCGGGGACCAACCTGAAAACGAGCAGAGGCAGCTTCTTCACTTCACTTCAGTTTTGCCTTTCGTTGCGCGCGGGTCGTTTTCTCTCTGCCACGACGACGACCGATTGAGAGGGAGTGAAAAAAAAGCTGCAAGTGTGTTTGTTCAGCGCGCGCCCCTCTTCTTTGCTCGCCTACTTTGTTTCCGGTGCGAGCTACCGGAAGTCGAACCGGATTCGGGTGGAATCCAGTTTAAATTGTGACCAAGAAGGAAAAAAAACCTACCGAGCGAAATCATGAGCGAGGACCACCAAAATGGCGATCACCAGAACGGTGACGAGGTAAGTTTCGTTTGATTTGGGGGGATTTTCTGGTTGAAAATAGTATAGTTTTGTGGCTAGATGTTTGATAGTTGGTTTAAAAGTAATTTCAAAGCTGGTTGATTGATATTTTTGCGAGAATTCGGGTCGAAAGAATATGGCTTGGGTTTTCGGTGCTTGAAATTGCGCCGCCATGTTGGAAATTTCAAGAAAAAATCGACGCGTCGAAGAAAAAAGAAGCAAAGCAGGCGATGATATCATGCTGCAATCACACCAAAAGCTAACGAAACTTCCCTTCGGCACTTTTCACGACTGATTGATGATTAAACCAGAGTGTTTTTTTTAGGTTTGCTTGGTGGGAAAATGTAAACAACGCTTGAAGTTGATCTTTATTTTTCAAACAACTGGAAAATAACGGTGCGATAAGTACCGTGACGTTTTATTGCTTTGAGAAATAAACTCATGTGATATTTGCAAAAGTGTCTCACATGCCAAGCTGCTCATTTCTGTGTAAACTTCACTGTCGACGTGCCAACCGAGCGGTGTTGGTATGAAGTGGGCTCTTAAAATCGAACTCCAACGACACACATCAGACAGTTTTGCTTGATTGAATTTCCTTCAATTACCGAACCGTGGCACGGCATGGTGGGTCTCGTGGCGCAGGGGTAGCGGCTTCGGCTGCCGATCCCGATGATGCTATGAGACGCGGGTTCGATTCCCGCCTTATCCACTGAGCTTCTATCGGATGGTGAAGTAAAACGTCGGTCCCGGTTTCTCCTGTCTCGTCAGAGGCGCTGGAGCAGAAATCCCACGTTAGAGGAAGGCCATGCCCCGGGGGGCGTAGTGCCAATAGTTTCGTTTTTCGTTTCGGCACGGCATGGAAATGACTTTATGGCCCCTTCTTCGTTTTCTTGCCCTCTCGCGTGTGCACTTCTTTTCCGTTTTTGGTCGGTCATTGCCCCCGCGCACTTCTTCAACTTCACCCCCTCCCCAGCAATGTTATTTTCTGAACGAGCACGTCCAACATTGGGAAACCGCCGCTTCGACGCAAGCCAATCAAGTCAGTCAGTTCGCCGGAGAGACCGGAAAGCGTTCAGCTCAAAATATTCAATTTTATTTTTATCGATTGATGGCCAAACGAACGCGCGGCTGTGTGCCACTTTCGTGTTGATTTGACTTGCTGACTCTGGAAGAGGATGTAAGGAGGGTGGAAAGATTGTAACACGAGCGCGCAGGTCCCCGAACCCGAAGGGTGGGTGGGGGAAGGGGTTGTAAACTAGAACATCACGATTGGGCAATGTAAATTCTTCGCGCGAAGCGTGGAAACGGCACGTCAATCACGGTTTCTGTCTCTCTTACCGCTTTCAGGAGATTCGCGAGCCCGAGCACCTGCGCAAGCTGTTCATCGGCGGGCTGGACTACCGCACCACGGACGAAACGCTGAAGGCGTACTTTGAAAAGTGGGGCAAGGTCGTGGACGTGGTGGTCATGAAGGACCCCAAGACGAAGCGGAGCCGCGGCTTCGGCTTCATCACGTACTCGAAGCCGTACATGGTGGACGAGGCGCAGCAGAAGCGACCGCACAAGATCGATGGCCGCGTGGTGGAGCCCAAGCGGGCCGTCCCCCGGCAGGACATTAACCGGCCGGAGGCGGGCGCCTCGGTCAAGAAGCTGTTCGTGGGCGGTCTGCGGGACGACTTTGACGAGGAGCACCTGCGGGACTACTTTGGCAAGTTCGGCAACGTCATCTCGGCGTGCATCGTGACGGAGAAGGAGTCGGGCAAGAAGCGTGGCTTCGGGTTCGTCGAGTTTGACGATTACGACCCCGTGGACAAGATCATCCGTGAGTATTTTTGGGGACGTGGGTTGCGCGAGGCGACATTGCGACTAATTTTCGAATTCTTTCCGCAGTCCAAAAGAGCCACACCATCCAGAACAAGATGCTGGACGTGAAGAAGGCGCTGCCGAAGCAGGAGATGGACCGGTTCAAGAGTGACGGAGTGCGCGGTGGAGGTGGCGGCGGTGGTGGAGCCTGGGGAAATCCGCCCCGTGGAGGTGGACCGTCCCAGAGCTGGGGTCAGGGTGGAGGTCGTGGAGGTGGCGGTTGGGGCCAGAGCCAGCGTGGCGGCCAGGGAGAGTGGGGTAACGGAGGTGGATTCCAGCAGCAGGGTGGATTCAACAACGGAGGCTACGGAAACGGTGGCGGGTACGGCCAGACCGGAGGTGGCGGCAACTGGAACCAGGGTGGAAACCCGTGGGACCAGAGCTGTGGCCAGCAGGGTGGCTGGGGACAACAGCAGGGCGGTTGGGGCCAGCAGCAGGGCGGATTCGAGTCCGGCTTCGGCAACAACTACCAGCAGGGCTACAACGCCGGGCCAGTGCGCGCCGGAGGCTACCAGAACCAGCGGTCGGCACCGTACGGAATGGAATCGTACGAGGGGGGTACGTATGGTACGGTTACCGCTACGAAACAGCATTACTTGACTGACACTTTGTACTCGACTTGAGCACTTTTCACACTAACCAGAGACAAATATAAGAGGACTTTTACGTAAGAATTAGATATATTTTTGTTTTGGCATAACGAAATAGAGCGTGAGGAAGCTAGCGAGGACAACACACAACCAAGCGAGATGATTAAATTTTCAGCGAGCAGAAGGGTTAGGAAACCGCCCATTATCGTTTTCAGGTGCTAATTCCAATCCCAAAGGTTTCCGAAGAAGCATAAGGTGCAGTTCTAAACAGTTATTCGAGGACTTCCAAATTTGCAACAGGAACTCATCAAGAAGCTGCTCTAAACAGACCATCAGTTGAATGTCTTGGCTGTCACGCTATCAAGCGGAAACAACAGCTTACCGCCGTAGTTGAAACTTCATTCATCGTACTCTCCAGTCTCAAGAAGTTGACGAAAGAACTTCACAGCAGCAGCACAGAAAAGTGTAAAGCCGAAGAAACGCAAGCCAAATAGTGTGTCAACTGTTCTGGATCGGTTTCCCCTCCGTTGGCGGGAGAGCGGTGCCGTCCGTTTATCTCAGAGATCAGCATCTTCGTTGTGCATAAAAAAAGCAAAAAAACAAGCAGTTATGCCGCGACATAACCGGAATGGTTTTGAATAACGTAGGTCATGTTATTTTAGTTCATAGAGAGGTACCATAAATTCAATGATGTGCTTGGTAAACGTGCCTGAAGTTTACATCCGTGTTAGGGAAGCGCTTTTTCGGTGGCCAATTTTATGCATTCTTGGTACTTAACCTTCCCGCCTGTGTTAGGGAAGCGCTCATTTTGCTTGAAAATGTCAGTTTTTCGAAAAAAAAATGCGATTTGTGAGAAGCGAAAAGTTTAAGTTCACTTTACAACCTTTTTCTGCTCTCATTCGTGTTGAGCGACGGGAATAGGTGGAAATGTCAAGTTGGTCAGTAAATTTCTGAAAAGTGCTCAATCGCCAGTAACAATTGCGCAGCAAACCAGCTAACATCAACGACATTCCGTCCGTCTCATTCCAGGTAACCAGGGTGGATTCGGCAGCGGGGGCGGTTACGGAGGCGCCGGCAATCGAAGGTATTAAAATGGGCCTTTTGGGGACCAGCTTCGACAACGGCGGCCTGATGCACCTCTGGAGGACGGGCAAAGCTACACATTCTACTGTGTACAAGGTAACTATCGGTTGATTTCGTTTTCGTTTTTTTTTTTCGTTCCTTAAACACACACCCACCCACCCCCGGGTTCTTTTCCCTTCTTGAGTTTTTCGTTCTCCCTGTGTTGATTGCAATTTTTGGCAAAACGTCTTTGCTGCTTCAGTGGATTTCGTTTCAATTTGTGCGAAGGTTGGGACGGGTGGGAGCAAAAAGGTGTGAGTTTCAATCACTGTCGGGATTTTAGAAGAGCGCAGCCCAATTTCTAAAGAGCACAGCAGACAGTAATTTTGATTCACATTGAGATCTTCTGTCGATTCGCGTTTCATTGTTCGTTTGTTTGTTTTTTTTTCCTTCATTAAGTTTCTGGCAGAGAAAGTAAATTAGTCTGAAAGCGCACTTCGTGAACAGCATTTACATTCAACTCCCCACCAAAACAATCAAATTCTCTTTCCACTCTCTAGTTGGTCATTTCTAATGCATGGTATATTCTCTTAATTTTTTGCCTTTTTATTAGGTGTGTTGAGAAACAGAGAGAGAGAGAGAGAGTAAGTCAAGCAAGTTGAGAGGTTCAGAAATCAGGAGTTGATTGACTGAAGCACAGACAAACAGAAAGAGAGTGAGAGAGAAGTAAACAGAGGCAGAGAGAACAATAGGCATCAGCGCTCGCCAGGAAGAGGATAACGAGGAAGGAGAAGGATGGCAGATGGTATCGTGAAAGCAGAAACAGAGAAAGAGCGAGAGAGTGCAGGACGCGAACGCATTCTTATTTTTTTATTACGCTAACCAAGAATACAGCAAATTGAGAAGGAAACAACAACACAATTATAATAGACAAATCATGCAAATTCGGGGTGGGGGGAACTTTTAGTGAAAAGAAGAGAAGTAAGCAGTGTTGGGCAAAACTAGACACGAGAAGAACTAGAACATAACCACCAGCAAAGTACAATCAGTCGCTCGCAGATAAGCTGTTAGTTGAGTCCCGGAGAGAAACGCGCGCTTTCTTCTTTCTCTCACTGGAATTTCTTCCCGCGAGAAGCAGATGTAAAAGAGCAGAAATTTTTCGGGTTCTTTTTTTTGTTTCGTTTTTCTTACGAATTGTGTGACAAACTAAGGTGAAACAAAGCAGAAGAAATATTGATTATGCAAACATTTAAACGTAGACAAACACTACTTTGTAAGGTTCGGTTGTAAGAACAAGTTATCCTTATTTTTCTCTCGCAATATACGCCTACACAAACACATTACACACACATCCACAAATATTACACACACAAAAAAAAGAAACAATTAAGTATAGTAAAGGAATGTTTAGGTAAGAAAAAAAAAACTCGTAAAAATCGTCCATCAAAAGATAAAGATTATACAAAAGAAAACCACACTAAAAACATACCAAAACAAAACAAATTTACTAGTTGAGCAGAAGATTACACAGATGGTAGAAGGTACAGTGAAAAGAAGGCAAGTTATGGGAATCAAACTTAACGCAAACATCTGTACATATTTTCTATCAAATCTTTTTTGTTTTATAAATATTTTTTCGACCCAGCAAGTAACCGTTCTGAAGCGTGCTGTTTTTATATGATTCTTGAAACAAATCTGCCCAAATTTTCCACGCAGATTTTCGTTTTCTTTCCTTGGTTTGGATTATTTATTGGTTGGCCTTCCGTCCCACAAAAACAAAGCAAATCCAACTATTTCCCTTTCGTTGAACGGATTTTTTTAACCTCAAACTCAACATTCTGCAGCAAATCTCGCAGACGAAAACAATAGAATGTATGGTAGTTTGTAAACTTCTATGTCACAGAAGTAGAACAGAGCGTGGAACGACAAAAGGCATAACAAAGAATGAGAAGCAAGTCGCAACAGAAGCGAGAAGTAACGATTCAACTGTACTAACGTGTAGCATTAAAGAACAACTTAAGATTTAATCAAACTAAATGTTCAAATCAAGTAAAAATTTCGAGACTAGTAAAGGATAAAAAGTATAGTGAGAAAAAAAAACCAAAACCAGTTTGTTTTTCTTTTAGCGAGTAAGTTTTGCGTTAGATTTCACTTATTTCCCCTTCCAATCAATATAGGTGTGGTAGAGCTTTGTCAGAGAGCGCAGACTATGACAGGGGCCAGGCCAGGCAGAGATCATGGTTAGTAAAAAAGGAACGAAACCGCTAGTAAGTTACACGGTCGTGTAGAGAAACACCAAACAACCCATTCACACCACCACAATCCCTTTTCGATTCCCGGGCGCTGCTCTTAGAGCAAACAAGAGTCGTAGGAGTGAATCTGTCTCAGTTTCGCTGCGAAACTGAGAGTTGTACACAAACTTCTAGGCGAGATCGCCCCAACTAGACACAATCAACTAGATTTTATGTTTTCTCCCAATTTTTAAACGCTAATCCACTAATCGGTTTTTCCTTTCGTCTTCTTTTTGCGTTGGTGCTTTCCCCCAAATCTTGTTGTCGAAAAAAACAATAACAGTCCGTAGTTGCCTAAAGGTCTCACGACGGCGACTCTGGATGACTCCGATGAAATGGTAAGTAACTGTTTGGCCGAAACTAACGTCGTGACTGTTTAATTAGTTTGTGTTGCATGCATGTCACTTGTCATATTGAACAAAATGTACAGTCGACCGGCTTCTGGGATCAGTTTGTTCCGGAAGTGTCACTGGTGACTATTGGTTGTGTTCGACGAATAAAAGAATGTCCATTGTAAGCGTGAAATAACTATTGTAAATCCATGATGACAAAATCCTTTAAACTCAAAAAAAAAAAAAAAAATGTCCTGAAGGCTCTATTTCTGATGCGGTGTCAATCCGGAACAATGAAAAGTGTTGCGCGTAACGTGACGATTCCCTTTTAGATACTTGAAGTTCCCGTCCGTGTTAGGAAAGTGGTCAACAACGCAACAATTTATTGTTGCATGGAAGTTTCAACAATACGCGCATCCAAAAGCGATTGACGGGCTTACGTTTACATTCTAGGCAAATAAAACCCGCGAAATCATTTTAATAGTTTTTTTTAACAAAAATTTTTAAAATTCGGACTAAACAAATTTCGGATTTCGAAAATCGTAATTAAAAAACCGAAATTTCTAACTTCAGAATTTTAAAAATCTAAAATTAAAAACTCCAAAAAACTAAAAAATCAAAAATTCAAAATTTTAAGAAAAATTCAAAATTTAAAATTCTAAAAATAAGGCCGTTGCAAATATTTTTCTAAGTTTATGTCTGGCATCTGTTGAAGTGGTGATTGAATGTTCTAAAAAACAGAATAAATTTTAACAGCATTGTCCAAAGTTCCGTGTCATATTGGTCATGTGTAACATAACAACCTGCGAAATTTGTTTTGTTAGGGCATCTCCAGCGCTGGGGTGCAAATCAAATTTGCACCCGGCTCATGAATACCGAGATCAAATTTGTCACCTTGAAAAAACTCCGTCATCCCCACCGCTAGGGTAGCAAATTTGCCACCGCGGGGGGCAAATATGGGTTTTTATCATTTTTTGCTCTCGTTTACCTTCAAAATCAATAAATATGTGTTGATTCATGCCTAGAAATGCTAAAAGTTTATCAAACTTTTTAATCCTATTGAAAATTTCAAAGAATTTCATTTTTCTAAAATGTCGAAAGTTAAACCATTTGCTACCCGATTTGATTCCCACCAAATTTGCTCTCGAGTTTGCCCCCGAGTCTCCCACCGCGCGTAGCAAAGCAGGTATCAAATTTGATCTCAAGTTCATCTGTAGAAGAAAAATATGTGTCGGTACCTGTCGGGTACTCATTTTCTGATACCCGACAAGTACCGGCAAGCCGGGGGCAAAGTTTTGAATGCGTGTTTCGGAGATATTTGTATGTCTGCACTTGTGTATGATTCAAAAATTCAAAAAATCAAAATCAAGAAATTTGTAAATTCAAAAATTTAAAAAGTTAAAAAAATCAAAAAAAAAAATCAATTCAAAAATGCAAAAAATACAAAAATTCAAAAATGCGTTTAAATAGCTTATTTTTTTTTCAAAAATTCAAAAAAATTAAAATTCATAAATTTGAAAATTCAAAAAATTCAAAACTGGAGTTTTTTTTTTAAATGTTTAATGAACCAGTTTTTCAGATTTTGCTTTTTGGGTGTTTTTTAATACCCCTGACTGAAGGCGGTTTCAAAAACACCCAAAAAGCAAAAACTGGAAATTTGGTTTATTGGACCTTTTAAAAAAAATCCAGAAAAATTAAAGAATTAAAAAATTCAAAAATTCAAAAATTCAAAAATTCAAATATCCAAAAATTCAAAAATTCAAAAATTTAAAAATTTAAAAATTTAAAAATTCAAAAATACACAAATACAAAATTATTAAAATACAAAAATTCAAAAATCAGTTCAAATAGCTTATTTTTTTCAAATATTCAAAAATTTAAAAATTCTAAAATTCCAAAATTCTAAAATACAGAAATACAAAAAAGGCCGGATCTCAGATATTTTAATAAAAACGGTTATTTTTTTTTAATTTTTCCAGTTGTTTTAAAATTTTATTTTTTTTTTATTTTTTTTAAATATTTTTTTTTTTAATTTTTAAATGTTTTATATTTTTTGAATTTTTTAATGTTATTTTTTTTAATTTACTTCCTTTTTTTGTCTTGATTTTTTTTAATTTTAAATTTTTAATAATTTTTTTTCTTTTTTAAAATTTTTAAAATAAATTTTTTTTTAATATTAATTTTTTTTCATTTTTTTATATTTTTTAATTTGCTTGAATATTTATCTGGAGTTTTTTTTTAAAAGGTCCAATAAACCAAATTTTCAGTTTTTGCTTTTTGGGTGTTTTTTGATACCCCTGACTCAAGGCGGTTTGAAAAACACCCAAAAAGCAAAAACTGGAAATTTGGTTTATTGGACCTTTTAAAAAAAAACTCGAGTTATGTTTTTTTTTTTAATTTAGTTTTTTCCATTTTGTCATTTTTTCAATTTATTAATTTTCTTTAAATTTTAATTTTTTTATTAATTTTTTATTTCTTTAATTTTTTTTATTTTTTTCTTTTTTTTTAATTTTGTTGATATTTTTTTAAATTTTTTCAATTTTTTATATTTTTTTTTCAATTTAAAAAAAATAAATTTTTTATTTATATTTATTTTTTTGAATGTTTTTGATTTTTTTTAAATTATTTTTTTTATTTTCTTAACTTTTGCTAAATTTTTATGTTTGTTTTCATTTAATTTTTTTTATTTTGCCATTTTTTTTACATAAAAAACAATTTAAATTTTTTTCCGTGCATCATTCCATTTGCCGCAGTAGCAAACCAGCAGAATAGCGGGTAGCAAAGTGAAATCCCGAAGAACTGAGAGCAAATTTGCTACCGTGACAGGTACCGCGGTGGGGTTGACGTCGGGCCAATTTGATTTGGTTCGATGTTTGCTACCCGCGCTGGAGATGCACTTAGGCCGTCCCCACGGCTGGGGTGCAAATCAAATGTGATCCCCTTTAATAAAATACTGCGTGTCCATTCAACGCTAAATGTTTAAGGTCGTAGTCGTAGATGGTATAATTCACTTGATGGTGATGATGGTTTAGTAAATTCTAATAAAAAATTACTAATTCTAATGAAAAGTTTTTTTTTTATTTCAAATATCGTTGCGATTTAAAGCCCAAGTATGCATTTTTATCAGAGGTACTTGAGTATGAAGTCCATAGTCGGCAGATGAAACGAACTAGCTTGCATGAAATTCTCAATTATAAAAGAAACTCCATTTATTCATATTAAGCGTAACTTCCATTAAGCTTGACTGATGATTGCAAACGAAAGTATAACATATTTACAGAGAAATTATTTTAAACTCGCTTCACTACTTGGCGATTCCGTGATCATCTTTGCTAAACTGGTCATAAAAGCTGTGGTGAACCTGCGTGTACTGCGGGTTAAACGGAGTAAACAGCCCGTTTACGGCGGCAAATGTCCTGAAAACAAAAGAAAAAACATAAATAAGCAAATATCATCAACTGCTAACCCATTTCAAAGCGCCCCCTCACCGGTACTGCTGGTCGATCTGGGCCTTTTCGATGCGTTTGTCCTTGGCGCGCCGGTTCTGGAACCAGATCTTGATCTGCGTCTCGGACAGCTTGAGCACCTCGGCCAGCTCGAAGCGGCGCCCTCTGGAAATGTACTCGTTGCGGTGAAATTCCACTTCGAGGCGCAGGGTTTGCTCGCTGCTGAAAGTGGTCCGCTGGCGGCGTGGACGGCCTTCCTTTTTCCTCCGGCGTGCCACTGCAAGTAAAACGGTGAAGAAATGGTTATGTCGATTTGGGTTGGAATCTTTAAATCAACTTGTAGAAAGAAAGCATCATTCAAAAGTGAAGAAGCAAGCATCCTTGTCCGAAGCATATCTGCTTAGCGACCATCAGGTTCAGTTGAAAGAGGGGAAGAAGGATGATGATTATTGTGGCGATAATGGTTATTATGATGGGCGAGTTCGAGCATTCAGGAGCAGTTTTCTATTCAATTTCCTGTTGGGCATTTTTATTTTTATTATGAGCGACGATGGCGCAAAGTCGGCTCCGTGGAATAAGCTTATTAGAGTTGGACACGCGCCACGTGGACGGGTTCCCGCGCTCGATGGCCGCGTTTTGATAACTCAAGTTGTGCATATTGTTGTTTGAAAGTTATTTTCAAAGCCAAACAGATGGCTATCAACACGTTTAACTTCTTTTGTTAGCACACGCTTTTGTAAAATCTTATGAAAAGTAAATCGATTGTACAATTTTGCTTTTTTGTGATTTTTCACCTCCTTTATGACAACTGAAAGAATCTTAGTATCAATCTTCAACTTGCAATTAAGAACTTGTTTATTTTCGCTATATATATATTGTATTTTTTTGTGATTTTTTGTCAAATCTTATGCAGTTTTGGTATTCTAAAACTTTTTCTAATTTTTTAGTTTTTCAAGAAATTTATGAAATACAGTCCAGAATCTATTATCAGAAGGCCTTGGCAAAATTTCAATTCGGATAATCGAATCTTCGTATAAGGCCTTCTAGGCCCAGTGAAAAAAATATAATTTAACCCAAAAATGACGCACTTTTCGTCACAGTGTCCTGATGCAAACAATGATAAAGCTCGAGCTGTCACAGCCCTGCGAAGTATGTTGGCTGTCATATCGGGTGGTCAGAAGTCGCCTGACAAAAAACTTTTGCTAGAAAGAGATAGAAAATCTGTTGCAAACATACTTTGAATGTGATTGTAAATTTCTGAGAAGAAAGTCTTATAACTGAGTCACAAAAACATGTTTTTTCAATGTCTTATTTTTGATTGTCGAGCTTTAATATGACCCTCAAAAAATCGCTAAAGTTATTTAGAATTTACAAATCCAAGATGGCGGCTAAATTGCGTTGTCTCGGTTTAGCACCGCATATGGGGGATGCAAAACCGAGGCGTGCATAACCGAGGCACAGAGCTTATGGGATTCTGGATATATGGGAAACATTGGCTATAATCGTATGAAAAATCATGCAAACAATAAAATATTTAAGTGTTTTGGAATCGGGATGATGTCAGCTATCCATTAAAATTGTAATTTCATATATTTTTTTACAAAAATACGTATTTTTCCTGTATTTTGAAAATGCATTTTTTTTTCTCTAAAGAAACCAAAAATATATTGTTTTTGCTATATGGGTATCAAATGATCAGGATTTTTTCATACATTTTGTATGTAATAACAACATTTCATTGAAAACACTAAAAAATTTTACAAAACTACGTATTTTCGAAAAAAATACCCAAAATTTCAGTTTTTTACGAAATGGGTATTAAACGATCAGAATTCATACATTTCGAATGCAATAACATTTTTTTTGGAAATTACTCAAAATTTTCACTAAACTACGTATTTTCGAAAAAAATACTCAAAATTTCCGTTTTTACAATATGGGTATCAAACGATCGGATTTTTTTCATGCATTTCGAATGTATTTTTGAAAGAAAATACTCAAAATATCAGTTTTTACAATATCAGGATTTTTCCATAAATTTCGAATGTAATAACAATTTTTTTGAAAATACTTAAAATTTTCGCAAAACTACGTATTTTCAAAAATACTCCAAATTTCCATTTTTAATATATGGATATCAAAATTTTGAGTATTTAAAAAAAATGTTGTTACAATCGAAATGTAGGAAAACATCCTGATCGTTTGATACCCATATTGTAGAAACTGAAATTTTGAGTTTTTTTCGAAAATACGTAGTTTTGTAAAAAATTTGAGTGTTTTCAAAGTATATTGTTATTACATTCTAAATGTATGAAACAATCCCGTTGGTTTAATGCACATATTATAAAAACAGAAATGTTGAATATTTTTTCGAAAATTCGTAGTTTTGTGAACATTTTGAGTATTTTCAAAAAATATTGTTGTTACATTCGAAATGTTTGAAAAAATCCTGATCGTTTGATACCCATATTGTAAAAACATAAATTTTGAGTATTTTTTTCAAAAATACGTAGCTTTGTGAAAATTTTGAGTGTTTTCAAATACGTTGATGTAATAACGAAATGTGTGAAAAAATCCTGATAAATGATAAGGATGCCCATATTTCAATAACAAAAATTTTGAGTATGTTTTCGAGAAACATTGCATTTTTCAATAAAAATACGTATTTTTGTTAAAATTTTCATGAAATTATAATTTTAATGGATAGCTGACATCATCCCGATTCCAAAAAACTATATTTTTTTTTGTTTACAAGATTTTTCATACGTTTAAAGCCAATGTCTCCCATATAGCCAAAATCCCATAAGCTCTGTGCTTCAGTTAAGCACTGGGCCGTGCTTAACCGAGGCAGCTGTACGAATCAAAACCGGGGCAGTGCAAACCCGAGGCATGACTGTACTTGTGTGGTTGTAAACAACCAATGCGACATGGGTTTCCTATGTCTATAAGACCTTTTTAAAAATTAAGCTAGATTTATTATATTCAGTTGTATTCAGTATTCAGTGTTGCAAATATTTTTTCTCATTTTTTTTAAAGTTCAACTTTTAAGCGCTATTTTTGGTAGAGAAAAGTAGGCCGTTTCGTCGCTCGAGAATGACAGAAAAAGTAAGTAGTTTCACGACAGAATCGCAAAAACAATGTTATTCGATGCAGAAATTTCCTGCCGAATTCCTTCTAAACATAGGAAAATACGAGAAATTCAAACATCAATTTAAAACAAAAAAAAAAAAATTAAACAAAATTAATAAAGGGAAACATCCAATGTCGTTTAGTTACAACTTAAAAAAAGGTTTTCAACTAATCAAGTAATGAAAAGTTTTATGAGAAGTAAGAGTCTAGCCTTCAAGAACAACTTATTGCAAAACAAATCGTTCTTGCATATAAATCTATTTTCTGTAGCATTTTGGTAAGATTTAGCATTCGTACCCAAAAACCATTTTTTTGTTTATCTTTGTTTTTAATTTCTGAAACAATACAAAACAACTTTCTGTAAAATGCCATAAAACACAGGTACACAAATACGTTGAATAATAGTAGTTTATGCAACAAGTTGCAAAAAGAGGATTTTTTCAGCACGAGTCGTACATTTATCCAACGAGGTTCACCGAGTTGGATAAATACGACGAGTGCTGAAAAAATCAAGTTTTGCAACGAGTTCCATACAACATTTTTTGCAATTCCGAAAAACACCCATTGAGTGAAATTTTAAGTAAAATTTCCATGTATTTCGTTTAGAAACCGTTTAAATAAAAAAAAATGTAGAAAAGTGTTACATTTCGAAACAAGTGCTGAAAAGTTCAACTTTTCAGCACCCATTAAAGTGCTGAAAAGTAGAACTTTTCAGCATTTATTTTGAAAAGTTTTGCTATTCGATTCTGTTATGATTGGTACAGAAAAGTAGACTATTTCGTCGTTCAAGAATGACAGAAAAAGTAAGTAGTTTCACGACGAAATTGCAAAAAATATATTCTAATATGTTATAACGGATTGTTAAAGCAAGCTAAATAAAAACAAAACATTCATATAATTTTTACTTTCTTGCCCTCTGATTTTAAAACAAACAAAAAATTAAGAGATTGAGGAGGGAAAAAAACTTTCCAAAAAAATAAAATTGGTATTGGTGTTTTGTATATACTAAAATTTCAATCATCCCCTGAGTCATGGTTTGGTTCCTTATCTTGTCCTGAACCAACTGGTTCACTATCAGTTTGAGAGCATTTTCCTCTTTGTGTGTACAGATCATTTTTAAGATTCTAGTTGAATCAATTTCCACTTGGACACTTTGCATCAGTTCCCACGAATCTGTTTTCCATCGATTGATTGCGTTGGTAGGCAGGGGAGTCCCAGACTCAGATCCGAAAATATTCCCAACAACGATGCTGATGATTATGATGGTTATCAATGCACAGAAAATTCGAATCTCGTCAGTGCAGTGTCCAGCAGCACTTTCTCTCTTCATTCATCCCACCCACCGAAATCCAAACCAATCCAATTCAAATCCGGGAAAGGATTTTTCCTCATCTTCTCTCGGCCAACAAAGTCTATTGTTGTGGCGATTGAAAGTTTTTCACGCCTGGTTGGACCTTCCGTGATTATTAGCTCCTCATCCACTCCAGCTTGGGATGTTCCGGGATTTGTGCCGAGGCATGGAACACCAACCCTGATGCTTTCGGGATTCCCGATTAGGGTTGCCAGTATGTGGTCTTTAAAAAAAAGTATTTTGAAAAACTATAGCTTAAGGATGTTAAGGATTTATGTCGTAGAAGATTTAAATCAAATCTTATTTTTCTAGATGTTAATTATTAAAATCTTTCAACCCTAATTTTGCACAATTTCCACAATATCCTAGAACGAGACAGAGAAAGCAGCAAAACTGGGAGCGCCTCCTCTGTCGTTACATTTATAGGAGGAGCATAACACAGACAAACATACCCACACAACATATGTTTTTGTCTGTCTCGCCAGCTGCTGGGAGACATCTTTGCCGCTCGGAATAGCGGAAAATATGCTCCGTGCGCCGAGATTTCCCAGAAATTTCCTTCCTCTAAATTGTGAAGAGGGCGTAGGAAGAGGGAGAGGGGACGGTTGACAAACATAATAATTGTATAACAATAATAATCTGTGACGCTTCACAAGTGTTCGTCCATTGTGACTTGTGTGTGTGTGTGTGTGTGATAGTATCAGGGAAAATAACAATAATGGGATTATGCTCAGTGGTGAATAAAATTCTGCGCATTGTTCTTGTCTGCCAGTGTGAGTTTCCGTGGCGTTTTCACACTTGGGAAACGCGCGATCGCGGGCAAATCTGATGAGAGTGTTATGAGGATGTTAGGCTGTTGTCTGTGGTGACGAGCTGTTTTTTCTCTTCTTTGGCGCGAATGCGTGAAAATCGATATGGTTGGGTGGTTTTGCAAGTGGTTGTATTGGTGGATTGACAATTGAGGAAATTTGTTTTGGAACAATCTGTTTGGAGTGGAAAATTTAGCAATGAATAATTGATATTTTTTTATCAATTGAGTGGAAAAGATGCTAAGGAAAGCACTTTTGCTGTTTATTTTTGTCTGACGAATCATATGCATCCAAAAGATCTTATTTTTCTATAAACCTTAATTATTTCCTGACAATAAAATTTTTCATTTCTCCTGGATTTCATGTAGCACAATATTCGTTAATTTGTGAAGTACATTCTATTTTATTAACTCACATAAAATTTTAATAGGCCTATTACATCGACAGTTGTCATGCATTTGAGAAAAATGGCAAACCGACAAATTTTGAAAAAATAAAAACAAATCGTCCAAACAAAAACATTACACAGGCCTGCCCAACGTAAGGCCCGCGGGCCGGAGCCGGCCCGTGAAGCCATTTTATCCGGCCTGCTACGACTTTTCAAAATAGTTCTATGACTGGACCTTTAGACTGTTCATGAAATATTAAATATAAAATATATAAATTGATTGTCTGAATTGAAAAAAAAAATACTTTGGATGAAATTTCAACACATTATAACAACATTCTTCATGTTCGAATTAAATTCTAATAATTTCTATATTGATATTTTCAAACTGGAAACTGGTGAAAACAAAATTATCTTGATTATCAAATTTCAACTGTGTTTTCTTCAAATTGAAGTTTGATTTCTATTTTATATTTTTTTAATTAAATAGGTAAGCAAAAACTAATGTATTTTTCCAGAACAACTTTTCAGTTTCAAACTATTCATACTGAAAATAGATCGCTGCAAATATTTAACAAATATTAAAAAATGTCTCAAAATGAGTCCAGAAATCAAAAATACATTTTTCATTAACTTTGAATTTCGAAGAATAACGAATTTAAAATGATGATTGAGTATATATTTTTTAAACTTTTTAAATTTTGTGGGTGTTTAAAATCTCTTTAAAATATTTTTAATTTATTTGAAAAAAGGTGCACAACAACGCAAATATATTTTTTTTTGTAAAGGATATTCGAATCCCAATTTCTTTTGAATACATTTTATCATGTCTCATTGATTTTTTTATATTGTAGTGTTGAAAAAATTAAACTTTAAAAAATGCAATTACCATTGAAATTTGAATGATTTTTTACATAAAAAAATATATCCAGGTATTTAATTGCAATCGTCAAAAACAATAACTATACAATTTTAAACAAACAAAAATTAAAATAAATCGAGATCTATAAATCTTATTGATAACACTAGTTCTTTTTTTATACTTTAAAGGAACCCAATCATAAAAAATGTGTTTACATTTTCAACTTTTGTTAAATATTAGTTCCGGCCCGACACTGACAGATCTGGCCCGCAGGGCCAAAAGGTTGGACACCCCTGCATTGTTAAAATTGAATTCTGAAATATAAAAAATATCTGGTACCATAGAGCCATACATTTTATAAAAAAATGGTTTTTGGGAAGAAAATGTCGAGCGTTGCACAAGGTACAAGAGCATTTTAAGGCATTTTTTGGAAAGTATATTATCTCGCTATTTAAAAATAGGGGAACTATACCCTTTCTCAGCCTATTTCTATTATCGGCCTATCAGCACTTTGATCATGAATTACAGCTTATATAAAGTGTTTTTGACTGTTCCAAAGTAATAAATAGCTCAAATAAAAGTGAGCAAGCAACTCTCCATTGTTGAAACATCTGAAAATGTTGATTTAATAGCAGAAACGGCAAAAGTGATGAGAATTGGTCGAACGGCTTAGTGTGATTAAAATGGGTATATTTCCCCTACTTCATGAAGGAAAGGCACCTTTACAAAATTTATTTTCGAAAAGCTCCAAGTGTCCAAAATTTTTGCTTTTTTTTGACATTAGACTGATCGTTGTAAGTTTAAATTTGGTTAAAACCCAAACCCAACAAAATTAAAACAAATGTGGAATTTTCAGCTTTTTTCTTCAAAAAAATATCGAATTTTTAGAATCCTTTATTTTTGACATTTTCAAATGCTGGGTATTTTGTTTTATTTTGGATTTTGGTTTATAGAAAAGTGCTGAAAATTTCAAAATAATTTTTTTTCAATTTTGCTTTTTCGACAGAGCTTTGTTGGATAAATGTACGACTCTTGCTGAAAAAGTCTACTTTTTGCACCTTATTGCATAAACAGGAGTGGTTTTTCTTTACAAAAAAAAAAAAAAAAAATCAAAAAAATACCTTGAAAAAAAACTTATTTAAAAACATGGCACATTATTGAAACATGTGTTAAGTCATGTAAAGCCACCCCTTCAAAAGCAATCTGAAAAATCAGGGGACAAAAAAAAATTTCTGAAAAATTCAAAATTTCAAAGAAAATTTAGGTGCAATAAGCTCAAATCAATTGAAAATGCATTCATATAGAATCACACATCTTACATTTTTTGTAAACTAATGATTGCAAAACAATTGAACTAGTGTAAACTGGTTTTGTTCGAACGCGAATCAGTTCAGTACGGAGCGTCGGATCGAGGTGCTCTTTGTTGCGTTGGGTTCGTATCCAGGTTTTTGAGCGAAGATGGCGTTCGAATGTTGAACGTCCGAAATGTCAAAATCGCGCAGTAGCACCAACATTAGAAAAAAATGCGGCTGTCATGCCATGGAACACTTTTTTCGTAATGTTGGCACCACTGCGTGATTTTGACATTTCGGGCGTTCACCATTCGAACGCCGTTTTCGCTTAAAATGCTGAAAAAACGCACCAAAAACTTTGAGCACCCCTGGTTTATATGCTTAAAAAAACCCACTGTGGCCACTCTGGGGCCGATTCCAGAGCATCTCCAGATTGTATGGTAAAGTTTACGTGAATCAAATTTTGATCGCTGGAGGCTGAATGAGCAAACAAACTAAAAACGTCAAAAAACAAAAAAGTCAAGACGAAGTTTGGCGGTTAAGGATTGTATTTTATAAAAAATTCACAACTGAAAACGCAAATAACAACATAGCTGTGAAAGTGATATTCACGACACATTTCAAACCTCAACTCTGTGGCGAATCAGTTTAACGTTCATTAAGCCACCCTTGTGAAGTCAGAGTCAATTTCGATGAAATTTGATCTCCTCCTTCAAAGTACCAATGTTTATCCTTTGCAAAAGTTCAAAAGGGGTTGAATATACAGGCTGCATCCGTGATTTACCGAAAAACGGAAAGACCACAAAACTGCAGTGTCCGGCATTTTTTTTTTGTTAGCTTGCTGCTCAATTGGCATGCCACTCGGTAATTTGTTAGGCTTCACCACATTTCTCAGGTATTTACGCTTGCACGGTGTGCATGCGGTGGTACAAAGTAGCGTCGCTCAAGTATTAATTACCTCCTTTACGATGGGAAGGATGGAACGGTTGACACGTCTTGGGGTCATTTTGCAAAACTCTAATAAGCTGCCGCCAAATTTTCTCTCCCCCCGGTTCGAGTGTGTAATGCATGCACTAATAAGCCATAAAAATTACCGAACCTGTGACATTATTGACATGCTTCCTGTCGTCTTGTACGGGGTGAAATTGTAGAGCTAGGATCATGTTTGATCTTTTTTGCTGTTCCGTTTTTTTGGACAGAGATTATGAACTGTGATTTGTAGTTTGATTTTCCTTTGAAGTGCTTCTGTACTTTTTTCCATCCTCACCGTGTAATGAGGAAAGGTTTTCGACGTATCCATTTCGATTTTGATTCATATTCAGAGCAAATGTCTGAGCGTGTGGGTGAAAAAATGTAAAAAAAAAAATGATCGCTCAATTAGTTCGGGACTGGCTAAATCGATTTGGATTTTGGTCTCATTCGATGCGCCGAAAGTCCCTATTGAAAAAATTGAAGTTTAGTCAAGTTCAAAAGTTGTGCTTAAGGTGAAGCCGTTGATTATTTTCGAAGAAAATTAATCATCTATTTAAAAAATGTGTATTAAATTCAATTTAACGAATTTCAGCACCAAAAGGAATCAGCATGTTGCCTTCTTGAACTGTGCTTCAAAATTTATACAATTTTGTGGTACAGTCATTGACGTCCTAATTGGCAATCATTGATTAATGATGATTTCCATAACTTAACAAGGAATGGGATAATCGTTACCAAAAGAAATCAGCATGTGTAGGGCACTAGTCTAAACTACTTGTTGAAGGAATTTTGTCAAAATATTGAATGCGACGCAAAATTTATTTCTTTGAACGAAAAATCATGACAATGATGGAAGTCTTCACGTTAAGGGGTTACATACATGTAGAAAATCACAAAATTTCATATTGCAGAAAATGTATTGAATCCACTAAAAAGAAGATTTTCAATCACTCCTGAAAGTTTCATGAAGATATTACATGATTAAACTGATTAAGAGACGATATTAAGCTCAACTGTCAAACTTTTTGAGCGTTTTTCTCAAAACACAGAGTTGATTTACGGGTGCCACGATATCTCGAGATGAAATGGACCAAATTAGCTAAAATTTGGGGTGAAGACTCTCAAGACATATCTCGTGTGCATGACGAAGCCTGATTTTGAAATTAAGCTTTTTAAAAAATACAAAAATTAAAAACGGACGATTTTTTACATGAAAAACTTAAAAATATTTTTTATAATAGTTGAAATTTTGGATGAAGACTCTCAAGACATATCCCGTATGCATAACGAAGCCCGATTCTTGAATTTTGCTTTTTTAAAAAAATATAAAAATCAAAACTGACGATCTCTTATATAAAAAACATAAAAATATTTTTGACTTTATGAAAATCGGCCTTCTGACTCAAGGCGGTTTCAATAACACCCAAAAAGCAAAAACTGGAAATTTGGTTTATTGGACCTTTAAAAAAAAAACTACAGTTATGTGCTTATAACTTTTGATAGGGTTGTCAGATCTTCAATCTTTTGAACTCGTTGGAAAGATCTTTTGAATACCTTTCTAAAAATGTATAACATGACGGGGTTTCGTTCAAAAACCACCCTTTTTACAATCTTCCGGACTTTTTTTAAAATCGTTTTTTTAGCATAACTTTTGAAGTACTTAACTAAACTTTTTAATTTTCAATAGCGACTTATGGGACCCCAAGACGGATCGAATGAGACCAAATCGGTCCAAATCGGTTCAGCCAGTGCCGAGATAATCCAGTGCAAGTTTTTTAGATCAACATCCCACCACACACACAGACATTTGCTCAGAATTTGATCCTGAGTCGATATGTATACGTGAAGGGCGGTCTAGGAAGTCAAAAAAAGAATTTCGTTTTTCGAGTGCAATTTCGTCGTGAAACTACTTACTTTTCCTGTCATTCTTGAACGACGAAATAGCCTACTTTTCTGTACCAAAAATAACAGAAAAATTTGATTTAAACGATTTATTGACAAAATACATGAAAATTTGACATACAATTTCACTCAGTGTGTGTTTTTTGGAATTGCAAAAAATGTTGTATGGAACTCGTTGCAAAACTTAATTTTTTCAGCACTCTTCGTATTTATCTAACTCGGTGAACCTCGTTGGATAAATGCACGACTCGTGCTGAAAAAATCCTCTATTTGCAACATGTTGCATAAACTACTATTTCAAACTTGTTTTTCGGAATAATAGCAAAAAATGTTGTGTGCAACTCGCTGCAGCTCTCGTCGTGTTCATAATTGATTATTGATTATAGTTTACTTCAGTTGGCTAGCCTCAAGAGTGGTTTGCTAATGTTTTGATGCTTCTGTTAGTTGTTCTTTAAACAACTAGAATCTCAATCTCAAGAAAAAGCGGGAATTTCAACAACATTCCCCCTTGGTTCGGAGCCTGGAAATTTAGAAGTTAGTTTCTTAAATTTACTGACATTGATATAATTCCAATTTATTTTTCAAACCATGCATTCGGGTAGGGTACGATGCAGTTTGTTTTCGAACTTATCGAACCCATTTTCATTGAGAATATTAAGAATTTACCATTTTTACTGCAACAAAAAAATTACCCTAAAATATTTTTATAACCTTTATTGTAATTAATTGATTTAAATGATTGGAACTGCGGGAAACAAGTTGAAAAAATAGAACAAAAACAAAAAAATAAACAAAAAACTTCAAGATAGTATCGAAAAATTAAGTATCAAAAGAGGTTTGACAAAGCTGCTACTGTCAAACTTTTATAACATATCAATGAATTCATAAAAAAGTTGATTCCTAAAGATGTATGTCTTTTCTGTTCAATGGTCTCAAAATTTAAAAAATGTTAATAGCTTTATAAGTTTAAAATGCCTAAAATATTTCAAAATGTACAAGGTGTTTTATTTAAAATTTAGCAAACTAATTTAGAGCAAAGATTTTACAAAATTCAAATTCTACTTTCAATTAGAAATACAGCTTTAATATTTGCATCCTGTCATTTTATAAATGTCAGAAGGTCTATTTTTTTAAATAACTAACTTCAGACTTAATAACTTTAAACTTTTAAGCTTAATAAATAAAAATCAGAGAACTATACATTTTTATCTGCACAAAAATATGTTGATGGCAAATTAATCACCATAAAGTCGGCATTACAAAAAGAAGTATTCCATGTAAACTTTTGATGTTTAATACTTTCCACATTTAAAAACAATCAAGGTTTTCACATAAATCAGTCTAATAAAATTTCAAAGTGACGTGTCATTTATATTCGAATTTCCACAGTAGAATTAAAGTTAGGTCACCACAAATTTAAAACAAACATAAAAAACTTTCATGAAGCTACTACAATCTAACATCAAAGCACCGTTGAGACAAAATTAGATTCCAGATGAAAACACGCTCTTTTCCCTTGCAACTGTTTTCAAAATTCTGCTCAGAAAACCGCTCAATAAAAACTTACAAAAAGCGGACAACCCCGCCGGCAGGTGCGTTCCGTCGGCCGAAAGTCCAAAAAACGGTCGAAACGTTCCGGCGGTGGCGTACCCACCGCCTACTGCGGTCACCAGCGACGACGGCGGCTGCCCAAAATGCAACTGCTGCTGACTAATCTGCCCGACTGGTTGAGCCACTAATCCATAAGGCTGCGAACGCTGGTGTTGCTGCTGCTGATCGTAGTAGACACTTGCACTAACTTCTTGCCGCGAGATCTCGTCTGTTTCTTCAATATCCAGTAATGTTGGCGACGATCGGTTTGAACTACCGGAACTGACCGACGGTGACCGGGTTGGAACGGGTTCCGGCTCTTTTGAACTGCGGTCTTTGTCGAGATGACCGTACAACCGTTCGAAAAACTTCCGCGGCGAAGACGGTTTGCTTGGAAGTGTGGTTACAGTCGTCGCGTCACTTTCGGTTGTGAGCCCACTTTCCACCTCTTCCAGACTGTACACCGCAGCTTTGCCGGAATTATTGTCCGTGAGCATCATTGTTGTAAAATTATTATTGTCTTCCTTCCCGCACAGAGCACGTCCTGCCCGCTCGAGGATTAAATCTTAACTGATCGTCGCTACGTCCAACGGAACCATTTTCGTGACAGAGCCGCCACCTGTTTCTCCTTTTTTCGAGTCCCACGCGCGAAAGGATATACCGTACAGTCTCATGAACTTCCCTTCTGCGTGGCGCGCGGGCCACGTGGTGAGATTGGTTGGCGCATGAAACTATCTTTTTTCTCAATTTCGCTCTCTCGAAAAATCTCTCAATAAATCAATCTCAATGAAATCTCTCGTTTGCCTAAGTATAATTTTGCGTAAACAATACGAGTTTTTTGACAAGTTCCCAAGACACAAATCAACAATGTAATACGATGCCTACACACAGGCGAACTTGATTTATTCTGTTCAGTTTCGATTTATTGTGACCATTTTGTTTCTTTTTAAAGCTCAACATTTAAATAATAGTTTAAAATCATCTGTTTTATTTGTTCGCAGAGAGTTTTGCATGTAAACAAAGGTGCTGATTGGCTGAGGCTGAAGTTGTCGTTTTGTTGTGAGCAAGATAAAATTTTACCTTAAGAAGATAAAATTTTACATATTTTACAAAAAAATTTATCTTAAGAAGTTAAAATTTTACATAAGTACATGGAATTTTACCGAAACGAAGATTTAAAATTTCATTCAGACGAGTGTAGTAACGCCCCTTTTCACGCTCAAACAAAGCCGGTGATGAGAGCGAGATAACACGAACATTGGTTGCATACTTGCGGGCGCTTTAAAAGTTGTTTCGTGCTGTCATTGAATAGAAACCGTTTTGATGAGGGGTTGGACACGTGGAAATAACCCTTAATCTATTACGGATCAATACTTTGGGCAAAAAACACACATTTTCAAGAACTTTTTTTCGGTTTTTGTGCGTTAGTAATTTCATGGAAAGATAACAATAAAAAATAGGCAAACAATACGTTTAAGCATTGAGTCTGTGCTGAAAAATCTTACATCTCTGCTATTACACAACATAAAAAATCATTTCCTCATCTGGAATCAAACCGTTGACTTTCAATTAAAAAGCAACATTCAACTGTAATCAAGTACCTAAAACTGCTATTTAAAATAATCAATTTATGTCAAACAAAACAATGCAAATGGGTTAATGTGAGTTTGTAAACAAAGAGTGTATTCAGCTCACGTCAGTAGATGATTCCATTAGGTGATCACGAGTAAAAAAAAAACAAGCAAAACATGCAGTTTATTCTACTCCCGCCAACGTTTGTTTACAAACCCGCACTGGTCCATTTACATTGTTTGTTTGAATTAAAACCAATAGCAATTAAACGCAAAACGGAATTCAAAATAACTTACAAACTCGCAATACACTCAAACCCCGATGGTTTGACACCAACTGTTTTACATAAGTCAAGTACTAAAAACTGCTATTTAAAATAATCAATTTATGTCAAACAAAACAATGCAAAAGGGTTAATGTGAGTTTGTAAACAAAGAGTGTATTCAGCTCACGTCAGTAGATGATTCCACTAGGTGATCTCGAGTAAAAAAAAAAAAGCAGGCAAAACATGCAGTTTATTCTACTCCCGCCAATGTTTGTTTACAAACCCGCATTGGTCCATTTACATTGTTTGTTTGAATTAAAACCAATAGCAATTAAACGCAAAACGGAATTCAAAATGACTTACAAACTCGCAATATTTAACTGTCCTACCCCTAGGAATTTGACAGTCCGTGCTGTGTCTTCTTCGTCGCATCGTCCATCAACCTGCTCGCCGACCGAACAACAACCGAACTAAGGGAAAGTGTCAGATAAATTTCACTCATCGGCCGCGACGGTTCGGTTTTTTTGCGTGTCAAATTCCTCACGCAACAATCGTATTGTGTGGGAATCTGCTGTGGGGTTTCCCCGATTCGCGTCGTCCGGAAAACTCGAAACTTCACATCATACCGAAATCCGCTTCCGGAGATTCCAACAGCAGCGTGGTGTGCCAACCGGGAACCAAATGGTTGCAGAATTTTGCCGAGACAGCGAATTTGAATTGTGAAAAATGGCCGATTCGAGGTGGAAGGAGCGCGTCGGAATCGACATCAATTTCAGTTCCGGCGACGAGGACGACGACGACAGTAGGTACGTTGCCGGTGGTTTAGTACGTGCAAGCAAGATCGTAGCAGGCGAATGGATCAAAACAGATTGCGAGTAGAGAAGTGCTCCGCAAACGGCCGTGAACTTTGTTTTGGATAGTCTGGCCGAAAAAAAAAAAACGAGAAGAAAAGAGCAAAAGGTGGTCAAGGTTTTTTCTTCAGCCTGATGTAATCGAACGGCAACTCGATGGAAAGCTGAACACGGACAGGCGACGAGCGCGATATTTTTCATTTACCTTGCTAATTAGCGTTTGGCAGTGTTTTAAACAAACACTGCGTTGCGGAAAAGAGGAAGCGAAAACGGCGAATCGAAATCACCATCAAAGTTGGCCGTTTTTGCGCAAATGTTGGTGACGACGACGACGACCAGTCCAAATACAAATAGTTTCGCCCCGCACACAGTTGGCGACGCCGCGCGCTATTTGTACGATGATAAGACGACTCTTTGCTGCAAAATGATTGATTGCAGAGTAGGCGCTGGAGCGGCCCGCTAATCTAGTATTCTCTGGGGGTGACGGTGCTGTTACATAGTCTCTGGAGAGCTAGGGCACTGGCACAGTAGTTTGATAAGCGCCACGAGGGGGATTGGTCTTAGGGGGCGGCAGAGATGAAACCGTAAATTGGAGTGCTACACGGTATCAACAGATGTTTTGTTGTATTTGTTAATTATTTATAGATTGTTTTTTCTCTGTTTGTTTTGATGAAAACCAGTACACAAAATTAGACAAGGTCAGCGAGGTTTATGGAATGGCGTAGCTGTGACGTAGTGACGATTATCGACTGCATTGATTTCGTTTTAAATAATTAATTTTAAAGATAGTGTCAATTTAGTTTGGAACATGAGTAATCCGGATCAACGAACCTTCTTAAAATAGCGCAAGTGGCTAAACGCAATTATCGCCACTTTCTAATAGGTCTAACTCGTTTGCGAATTGTGCTTTATTAGCACTTTGTCATCCCTGTCCACTGAGACATGTGCTTCGGGTTATAGTCCGGCCATGAATCAGCAATGTTGTTTTACCGTCCCTGTCACTCGCTAAATCCACTAAAACGAGACCACCGTATCGCTGCGGTCCCCCCCAATACACGGTTTCGGAACGAGCTGTCGGACACAGTCTCATACTCGTTCGTCCGTACGTACATCCATCTCGAGATAAGATAACGGCCTCCGCTAGTTCTCACCGACAAGATGTTGCACCTATTCGCCTGCCAATCTTGCTGCTGAAAAGTCGTCAATTTGCGCGTGAAGTTCTGTAGATTTCAAATTCTTGTGTTACATCAACTCTTTATTTCCGGTGCAGCTGCACGCTTCACTTTGCCGACGAGCCGGACTTTGTAGGATCGCTCGGTGGCTGTAACTCGCAGGATCTCGAGGAAGCGTTTCGGGTGTCCTCGGTGGACGACGTGCTCAGTCAGTACGAGCAGTATGGTAGTACGCCTCCGCGGACCAGAATAAAGAACAAAAACAGGAGCTCCCGGCAGAGAATGTAAGTATACGGCATAGCGATGATCGCGGAAATCGATCGCGTGGTATCTCGGCAAAGGGCATTTTTCTTCTGCAAATCGGTCGCCATGTTGGATTTTGGAGCACTTTTTCGCTCGCCAAAGTGTGACGCGTGGTTGTGGATGTGGCTGATAAGATTGTCCGTCCAGTACAGGTACTCGACACACAGACACAGGCGGAAAGATTGAGTGGTCATCCGACCACTGGTGTTCGGTGACCAGCTGAAGAATGCACTTTGATAAGATAACGCGTGCGATTGCCGATTGAATGGAGTACTGTAAATATTTTTGTTGTTATCTACACAGGGAAGGAAACGTCCGAATGCGAACCGGTGGACGGTTGGCGCGGCCACGTGCCGACCGGCGAAACACCGTCGATTGTGCCATCCTGAACCAGCTGATCATGGAGCCGACTGATGAAAAAGCACGCGGGGATAAGCGTTCGACGCAGCTGCTTCGTGAGTCTGAACGAGACTCCAAGATGGCTACTGCGATCAATACCGTCATTGCAAGGAATTCGGCCAATTTCGGAATTCCACCAGGATCGATTGAGGAACGTGCCGAAAGCATGCCCATTCCTTCGCTCACCTCAGGCATTCCGCAGGCTGTAGTCGAGTCATGTAACAGGTTCATGAGTGTGAAATCACGCCCCGTAGGATGTCGAACGTCGGCTCCGCCATCCGCGTTTGCAAACTTCCGCGACAGTGTACACATTTCAAAGTCGGACATTCCCCAAAACCGGATTGCATTCCACGATACCTTTTCCAACCTGATAAAACTGGGTAGCATCGACAAGGATCGCACCACTAAGAACATAATTTCCACTGAAGAGAGACTGTGGCAGACGCACGTCAACGATCTTCTGTGGTTGGAACTGCAGGCTTGGCATGCAGATCGTTCCGTTGAGCAGCAGGATAAAATCCTCTGCCAAGCTCGCAACGAGATCGACAGCCTACTGAACGAAATCATGAACTTCCGCTTCCAGCGACAACTGGCCCGCACTGTTAGTGATTTAAGCATGGCGGACAGTGGCTTTGGCTCGGACGCCACGGCTTCAACCGCTAACGGTGAAACCAATAAGCCTTTTTGCTTCGGATGCCTGTCGATGTACTGCAAAGACTGTCTGGAGATACAGACAATTGCGTTGAAACAGGTAGAAGATCTGTTGCTTCGGCTTGAGTCGAAGGAAAGTCTTTTTCCATCGTCCAAGGCAATGGGAGCTGCCTACCCAATCTATCAGAGTGAAGCGTTTGTCGGCAGGGTGAAGGCAATGTGCCTTTGGTACAATATGACGAAACAACATCGACTAACGCTGCTGATTCTGGGCAAACTGTTGGCCAGACTGCAAGGCAACAAGAAGTCGTACCACTGGCCGATAATGGAGACGGACAGCTCGACCAGTTCATCGGTGCAAGAGGAGAACGGCGAGGTCGTAGATAGCGGACAGGGCGATTCGAGTACAACCAGCTCCATCAACAGCTGTACGACAAAGCGTGTCCAGTTCATGGACGAAGCTGGAAGTGCAACCGAAAGTGCCAACAGTGACGAATCGGGGCAAGATATGGCTGAGATGGACAACTTTTCGATTCGCAAACATTACGCCTTCACCGGCGATACAGAAATGAGTCAGTACATGAATACACTCAACTTTTACAGTGTCAATTCGATAACGGAAGTTACCTCGCATACGGCAAACAACTCCACCGCGTTGTACCGTAAATACATCGAAAACGTCCTCAAGTGCCGAGGATTGGGCAAGTCGCTAACGTTCCTGCATCGGCTCCACAATGTAGTGCTGCGTAAGGCGCAGCTGACGTTGGAGAAACCTGGCATGCAGGTGCTAGATGACGATTCGTTGTTTGTCGAGGAGGATGTCCCTTGCATCGAGCCACCACTCGAGAAGGAGCAGGAAGGTGAACTGCGTCGTTTTGGTGCCGCTAGCAAAGAAGCCAAAGAGTTGAACCTGCCATCGTACGTGCCGGCGTTCATCTTCCTGTCGTTGATTCCGCTGGAGGTGATTCAGGAGTTCCTGAAGATGCGGTTGGAAACGCAACCTGTCCAGCCGAATCCGCTCAGTTTAGAGCAGCACATCAAGGAGCTGAAGGAGGGACTAACGCTAGCCATGATCCACCGGGATCGTTTCGAAAAGCACATCAATACGGCGCTGTATGATCGCGAGTCGGAACTGGACCGGTACATGACCGTGCTGGAGACGTTTGACGGGACGGTCAAGCGAATCTTCGAGTTATATCTGGACTATGCGGAGCAGTGGATACTGGGTGCGACACCGGAAGGTCAGCAAAAGTCTGCTCTGGACGAGGAGTGGCGCTTTACCAAGTTGATCTGTCCGATGATTCCGGGGCAGCACGCGATCGCCGCTAAAGGGTTCTGTAAGATCGTGGAAAAAGTGTTGGAGAAAACTGGTCGAAAGATGATTACGAGTTTGCGAGAGCTGGAAGATCAGATCAAACAGATAGATAGCAGTGATATTGACCGTGGTGGGAAGAAGTGGCAATTTTTGGCGTTGTGTCGAGAGACGCAAGATGTGTTTACGTTTGCGCGGGAAAAGACGATGAAAACGATGGCCTTTACGAAGGGACTGTTTCGGGATTTAGAGAGTTGTGATTTTCACCGTGATCATTGTGATGATTGTGAAGAAGGGACGGAGGAGGATTGTGTGGTGCTTAGGAAGCCGACCAGTCACGTGTGCCAGGAAGTGGTGGAAGTTTTGCGCATATTGAAGAAGAATGTGTTGCTGTTTCGGAACAAGCTGACGTCGGTGATTGAAAATCTGCAAGACGAGTGCCACGTGCGTAACATGGCCGATATGGACGAAATGGATCGTATTGCGGTTTTGACGCGGACCCGCGAGATTCTTCACCAGGGGTACAAGTTTGGGTTTGAGTTCCACAAGGATCTGTCGAGGCTGTTTGAGTCTAAGGCGGAGATTTGTCGAGATATGGAGGGAGAGCTGAAGTTGTCGAACGCAATCGTTCACTTTGCCAAACTGTGGATGAAGTTTGTGATGGAACGGTGCGAACGTGGCCGCGGGTTACGTCCCCGATGGGCAAATCAAGGGCTGGAGTTTTTGATTTCGGCATGTGATCCACACTGTACTAGTCATCTGAGTGATACCGAGTTTGAGGATCTTAAAACCAAGATGGACGCTTGTATCTCACACGTGATCGGCAGCATCCGTGATCCGGAGCGACTTCGGCGGTCACCTCGATCGCGTAAGAGCTCTCCTTCGCCGTCTCCGTCGCAAGGACGCGCTTCGATACCGTCGATAACGCTGAATAAAACATTCCAAAACCAGCTTAGTCTACGTGAGGACGGCGTTACACTGCGTGCTCACCATCTGGTGGACACGAACGACATCTACCGAAAGCAGAGTTCGTACGAGGGTGTCGTCCACGAGGTGAAGATTCGCGTCCCGACGGGGGATGCCCTGTTTGGGACGAAACCGTTGCGTCAGCTACGCGTTCGTGACGCCATCAATCGGCTTGATACGGAGCTCGAGGAGCGATTACGCGAGCGAAGTTTGATTGGCAGTGTCAAGGAGATAAGCTACTGTGATAAGGCGCTGAATCGGGCGCGCAGCGTGAACTTCAGCTGGCACCGCGGCATCAAGATAGGTCAGGGCCGGTTTGGGAAGGTTTATACGGCTGTGAACAACAGTACCGGGGAGTTGATGGCCATGAAGGAGATTGCTATTCAGCCGGGTGAGACGAGCGCGATACGGAAGGTCGCTGAAGAGCTGAAGATCTTCGAGGGTATCAACCACCGAAATCTGGTCAAGTACTACGGAGTAGAAGTGCATCGGGTAAGTTTGAAAGGGAGGAAGGTGACGTTTGAAAAAGTCGACTATAGCTTGATTCTGTAGGAAGAACTGCTGATCTTCATGGAGCTCTGTCCGGAGGGGACGTTGGAAAGTCTGGTCGAGCTGAACGGTGGACTGCCGGAGGGACAAACGCGTCGCTATACAATGCAGCTACTGAGTGGCGTTAAGGAACTGCACCGGCATGGCGTCGTGCACCGGGATATTAAAACGGCCAACATTTTCTTGACCAGCGATGGTAACTTTTTGAAGCTTGGAGATTTTGGGTCCGCCGTGAAGATCCAGGCGCATACGACGCTGCCGGGAGAGCTGAAAGGTTACGTCGGAACGCAAGGTGGGTTTGTTTTATATTATTACAAGCTCTTGTCATAAGTTTCGGCTGCGTTCTAGCTTATATGGCTCCGGAAGTATTCACCAAAACGAATAGCGAGGGACACGGACGTGCCGCCGACATCTGGTCCGTTGGGTGTGTCGTCATCGAGATTTGCAGTGGAAAGGTAGATTTGAATAAAGTAATTTTCCGGAAAATTGATTCAAGTTAAACGTCAATCTTTTAGCGCCCGTGGCACCAGTTTGATTCCAACTTTCAAATCATGTTCAAAGTCGGCATGGGTGAATCGCCCGAAATTCCGGACTGCCTGTCCGAGGAAGGGCACGACTTTGTGGAGAGTTGCCTGCAGCACGACCCGAAAGTGCGCAAGTCGGCCGGGGAGCTTCTTCAGCATAACTTTTGCAAGGTCGGTTGATTGTTTTTATTTTTTTCGAGGACATATAAATAAACTTGTTTGATTTTTAGGTCAGCGACGATTCTCCAACAGTTGAGCTCGACAAGCAGATCCGGAACTCCTTCCGGCGGCATCTAAATTCCGCTTCAACGATCAGATCGACTGCAAAGTGAGACACCTAAGCATACGTACTATTAGAGTAATTAGCCATGTTTTGAACAAAACACGTTTTAACCACACGATTACGAGTATGAATAAAGACTGTTCAGTATTTGAAGTGACGCAGCGATCAAAGAGAATCCTATGTAGGCATGATAGAGGACATTATTACTTAATCTCACGAGGCGCGATAACAACAAGGGCAGAAATACATTCCGATTGGAAGAGTATGAACAGTTACCAGTTTGTTGGAGGAAAGTGCCTTGTTAGCACCTTTTTAAAGGCTTTTACAGTGCAGCACTGATGAGAAATGTAGACAAGCACTAGCTTGGCACGCGGTTTGAGGTATTTGATCGATTATTATTAACTACTTAAACATTGTTCTAAATATATACTGTTTTAATTTTAACCACATTCACAAGGATATTTTTTTTTTTAATATTTTGAAAGAAAACATATCACTGGTTTCGCCGATAAATTGGTTTATTGACATGCAGGTTCACTTATTCTCAGTTTTATTTGGGGTTTACATGGATTGATATTTTGTCGGGTGAGTTGCAAAACGTGAATGTCGGGTTCAAAGATGATTTTTCTGATTCATTTGGGAGTTTGCAAAAACTCGACATTTACCCACAGATAACAGATGTTAAAACTCTGCAGTGAGTTCAAAATGGGTTTCTTGATCACAAAAAAAGTTAACAGTTTACAATAAAAAAAAAACAATTCTAGAAACCAAATATATTGTTTCTGTTACCTGGGATTTTGCAACTTTACATTGATTGGGAAAATAAACAGTTTTTCTCGCTTTAGAACGATTCAGTCTACAATTGATAAGCTTCGTATGATTTAGTTGGGTGGTTTGCTGTTAGAATGTTAATTTAAATATTTTCTGAATGGCGCTGAAACAGCTTTTGTAGATTAGACTAGTTTAACTTATTACAACATGCAAACATAACATTTATTGACGGCTGTCAAAGTTCAAATTTTATATCAACACAGGTAAAAGATCGATTATACATGAAACGTAACAAGTTGTGATGGGGATAACAATACTGATCAGCAACAATAGAGGTTAGCTTATTTAAGTTGCTCCTATTTATAGGAGCGCGCTTTTTTTTCTACTTTTCTCAAATATTCAATGCAACACATTTAAAAGCATACTACTTTGCTAGTTGTTATTCCGGCTTTAAATACTATAATTTAATTTTATACTGTTTTTTTTATAAAGAAAATTATTTGAAACTTTAACATTTCATAGAGACCACACAATTCAACCTTGATCTTGAAATTCGTCAGATTATTTGAAATAAAATTGTTTCAAATAAAATCTTCAAAATAATACAGTCGTTCGAATTTTCTATCTTCAAAATGTGACTTATGTAGAGATTTAGTTTGTTATATTTGTCATTTTTTCATCATATTGATATGTTTTTAGTTAATATCAGGTTCACTGTAAATGCTATATTACATAACTCGACCGCTAGTTTCAAACTCATCGCTAAATATTGTTGTTTTCACATGTTAATACCTTGTTTTACAATTGTTTTTTTTTCCTAAAACTGGTTCTGCATTTGTGTCTTATTTTTTGCTGATTTATAATAGAGCTGCAAGCATTCACCGTGCTTCCTGACAAACTGCACGCAAAGTTGTGTGCAAGCTTGCACGCAAGTGTGTGTGGGGATGTTCAGTTTTGTTCAACACTGTCGTCGGACCTCAACTTGTACGGCGCGTGTTCTTTCTATGGCTACTAAGATTTTGCTTTTTCGATTCAAATGGACAAGAATTTACTGTGCGGGCGCCCGAATCTGTGGCTGCTGCGATCGGATCGGAGCTTGAAAATCGCGACGCCAGAGCAGCACGATTCGAGCATTCAAAATAACTAAACGTCACATGAATAAATCAAGCTTCTCTTGCATGTTTGATACCGATTAGTGATTTACCCTATGTAAGCTATTTAAAAATTTTAGATCTTCTTTTTTAAAGCAACTTCAAACTTAACATATCACGAAATTGTTTCAACTGTGCATTTAAGGTGACTTGATAGGTGAAGCTTTGTTTCACCTTTGGAACATAAAACCGAACAAATTAGAGCTAGTTTTGTTTCTATATATTCAAACAAGAGTTCTAAATCGATATGATTTAAATTATTTAGGGTATTGCTACTACACGCAGTTTCAAATTGAGTAACATAATTTGCATAGAATCCGGCAAACATAATAAGTTCAACTAGATATACACATACAGCAACGATATTGATAACAACACTGTTGAGTAAATGTTAATAGGATATGTAAGTATTATTACTAACTTTATACTTCGTATATATTCAGTGATATGTTTCGTAGATTCGATTTTTCCTAGTGTCTTAATATAAACCTTACAAGCTAATGATATGTTCCTGTTTCTTTGGTTGGATCGGCCTCCTCGGGATGATCTACCCTTGGAGGTCCACTAAAAGTGTTGTATCAACTTTTAAAACCTCACATTTATTTGATATGTATGCGTTCGATTTGTTTGTTTGTGTTTTTAGTTCAATGCAATAGTTAATAAGATTCCGTGTTGTAGGTATCTCCAAAGAATTGTTTTCCAACAAGCGTGTAATTTTGACAGCTGTCAAGGTTACACAGTTGTGAAAATTAATCCGGAAACTGGATTTTAACCGTATTAGGGGTTTCCTCTCTCGGGGAATCCCCGTCGTTTTTTAAGGCCTTCGAAGCGGTGGATTTTTAGGACAGCAAATCCCGCATGGCGTCCAGCGAATCTTGAAGCGAGCGGGCAAACCGCGAGGCGCTCGTTTTGTCCGACGAAAAGAACGCCGAAATGCAGAAGATGATCTCGTTTGGATGCGGATTGTACGAGGCACCGTAACCGTGGGGCGTGACCGGTCCGTAGCCCATGAAGCTGTTGGTGGAACAGGCGACCTTTGGGTGGGGAGAACAAATAGTGGGGTTAGTTTGGGTTATTGAAGCAGGGTTGGATACCCTTGTGAATCAGGTGCAGTGCCGAAGAGGTGCTTGAACTTGGAAAGTGCTGCTTTTGTGGTGCTCCAGTTGTGCGGATCTTCCGGTTGTCGAGCTATACCTGGCTTGTGGACAGTAGGAAACAGTTTGCAATTTTGTAGCAATCGTCGGTGAACAGATCATGGACGGTACCCTGGTTAAGCTCCTTGGAGGCTTCCCTGAGTCCCAACAGATGTATGTCGATGCCGTGACCTAGGATGTTCTGGACCATGACTTCGGTTTGACGGGCCGCCGCACAACGGAACAGCTCGCGCAAGTTATCTCTCTAAAGAATACATTGGGAATATATCAAGATTAAAGAAATTCCAGAAAATTTTAAACATGTATGATGTATTAGAATCTAATGACGACCAAGACTACAACGGAGCACGACGACGAAAGTAGAAATGTCTTAGGGCTTGTACATACACTGTAAATACTGAAAGTTACTTTTTTGGCGTCGTTGGCCGCTTCGGCGCTGTAGTCGTCTTCCTTGTCACTCTCGAGCGTTACCTAGGCACACGGGACCTTTTGAAAAAGTACTCAAGAAACGATGGGAAGGCTACTTACGTTGGCGCCCTCGCCCTGACACATGGCCTTAGCCCACTCTAGGGCCTCCGAGCTGGCCGAGCGAATGCAATCGACCCGACCGAGCATGAATCGCCGCGTCGAGGCACTTTCGTAAGTGCTCACCAGGTGGCCGTAGAGTCTGAAAGGAGATCCTCGATTAGTAAGTCTGGTGGGTGTAGGGCGTGTAGGGTCGCCGTCTTTCAAAATAATGTAAAGAATAATAAATATATTGACCGGGTAGCAATAGCCCGAAACAGACTATTCCTTACTGAAGCGTGTACTTGGTTTTGACAGCGAATGAAAAGAGGCGCGTGTTTATGTTTACGCTGTGGACAGTCGAGAGTGAACGTTTGGTGCGGAAGTGTGAGTGTGATTGGATTGTGCTGGAACCGGTTGGCGGAATCCGGAACAGGACACGACGGAAGCGGACATGAGGTTAGTGGGTGGTTTGACGGTTAATGATCGGCAGGGATGGTGCTGCGTCCGGAACGTCGTGTCTCATGGAGTCCCGGTTGTGACTCTACATGGGGAAGGGTTTCAACGGGTACTAACTTGAAATACGCCAGTTGCAGTGCCAGCTGGATGAAGACGTCCGGGCTGACCTGGCAAGCCTTGATAAAGTTCTTGCCGAACGGTTTGTAGCGATACACGTAAAAGTCCAGGTCCTCGATGCTCCGGTCAATGCTGCGAGCGGCTTCCCGCATTCGGAGATCGATTTCAGGTCGAACGATCCACTCCAGGCGCTCCGGCGGCGGTAGATGGTTCTGGGCAGTGTCGTTCCCAGCCTCGGCCGGCATCTCGTCGATCTTTTTCAGGATACCCTCGAGCAGTTGTACCACGGCTATGCCCTCGGACGGTGAATGTTCGTAGCACAGGCCCCACGTTCCGTCGTTGCAGATGATCAGCTGCATGGTTTTGTCGAACCACCGGTTAGCGGAGTTGAACTCCGAACCGCCGCCGTGGATCATCTCCTGCGCCATGTTGCTCTCGTCACGACCGCCGCAGTAATGCGCCCCTGCCGGTGACCCGTTGAACCCGCGCGCGTTGTACGTCAACGGGATCGGCTCGTCGATGCAGATCAGCACGAGGGCCTGCTCGATCAGTTCGATGTTGCGGGCGTTCTGCTCCTCCAGCAGCAACATCTGACGATCCCTGGCCCACTGAGGACGCTGCGCGGTGGTCAGAACTCCGATGCGGGGTGGTTTCCGCGCCAAACAGGGCGCATCGTTGAGAATGTACAGCAGCTGCGAGGCGATCTCGTCCTCGTTGAGACGGCCGCGATCACCGGCCTTCACCGGGAGGCAGTACATCTGGAAGACGGATGTTTACAATAATTTTATGAAATTTGAGGTTTCTCTAGCTGAAATTACCTGATTGCGGCAGCAAACGACCACGTGCTCGTCGGTCCTCTGTTCCGGCAGATACTGGCTGTCCCTCGGATCCCCAGGTCTACGGCACGACCCTAGCAGACGATAGTACTGGGCCATGCACAGCGGTTGACCCTTCTCGCGGGAGGTCGCCCGTTCCTGGATTAGTCCACCGCCGTCGAGCATCTCCTTGTGGAGCATCAGATGGTCGATGAGCCGCGCCCCGAACCGGGAGATGTCGTTGACGGTGGTGAACTTGCGCGGTGGCATCACCATGCCCGGGTTGGAGTTGATCGGCAGCGGGAGCGGATTGTCCAGGTACATATCATTCAGCCAGTAGTAATAGGCCCAGTTGTCATCGGCGTCGCGTTTGTCCAGCAGATACTGCTGCAGGGCGGTGCCGGGCCCGTTGGGTGCAGTGAAGTGCTTAATGACGGATCGAGTGTGGTCCAACTGCTGGGCCGTCACGATGGGACTCAGTACACGCAGGTACTCGGCCATCGTTTGGTCCAGCGTTGGGACGGGCACTTTCGGTAGCATCTGCAAAGGGTGAGGTTCAGTCAGTTTTGGTTCGTGAACAAATGTTCATGAAAACATGAGAAAGGTCCTGTCAAACAATTACCTCCGGGAACCCAAACTCGTCGGTCGCCTCCGACGTGGACAACCATTTCTTCGGAAGTGACAGTATCGAATCTTTCCATCCTGCTCACACCCGGAACACGCGTGGCGTTCACGGAAGGACACAATCAATCAGCGGGATGAAGATGTGTCATGAATGTTTCATGAGATGCGGGAACGATCGATGCATGGAACGATACAAAAGAGATAATTTGGTGTTACTAATAAGGGACAAAGGGGATGGTCCGCTATCGAGAATGCATGATTTAGCCAAAGTTGTATGTGTTTATAGCAATTGTGATTTCATGTCGCAAAAAAGGACATCTCATCCTCGAGTTTAAAAAACGCTGCGTCAAGTGCAGTTCCATGTTTGCATTATCTAGTCGGAACCGGGGTTCTACGGCCTTTATCATGAGTCATGAGTCCCGCTGAGAATTTGCCGGTGTCGAGTTGGTTGTAGGGTGGCAAAACAAACAGACCAAATTTTGGTAGGACGATAAATGAAAAGCAAACTTTCCTTTTTCGGGGGCGCTAACAATTTCCAGGAAGTTGTCGGTAGCTAGATCGGTACAGAACGTTAGGGTGGTTTGAAGTTCATTGAAATTTGGAGTTTTGGCATAAATTTATTATAAAAATCGAAAACAAAAAACTAGAAAAAAGTGAAACAAATCTTAACTTCCTCCAAATTAAAGAAGCACTACCCTTAAACTTCCAGCTCTGTTTTCATCTCGCGCGCGCCGATCCCCGGGGAGTTTTCCCGGAACTGCCGGTGACGTGAGTGGAATCGAATTTCTGCTGCCATACCACCCGGTCCCGGACCTGTCTGATGCAGGTGAAGCACCAGTGGAGTTCCCCCTCGGAGCATCAATCGAGTGCTCCCCAGGGGGGTGGCCTTCCAAAAGGCGTGAACACTGTTCACCTCCGTTGGATGGCAACACTGCTCCACGGGTGGTACCTTAATAAACTGGTTTTGCTGGGAAAGAATGGATTTTTGAGGTTATGAGAATGCTTTGGTGAGTTTTGACGCTGATGTCTTGCCATCAATTTCTCTCTCGAGCAATTCTTGATTTTTTAAAGCAAAAATTGTATTCGAAGAAGATTCATCAAATTAAAATCCCCTTTTACTGGCAGAATGTTTGATTTCATCATTACGACTGAATAAACCAGATGCCCCTGCGGGTTGTTGGATACTGAGGCAGCTAGCCCAGGACGAATCCTCCCCCTGTTCTAGCCATGGTCCTCCAGGGGTAAGGTTTGCGTTAGTAATTAGTCTAATTTGTGCACCCTCTCGTCCAACTTCAGGCGCGTCTGTGTTTACCTTACTTCCAACCGCCGCGGCGTGTGTATCCGAGGGCGTTGTTGGGTTGCCTCTGGACGAACGTTTCAAAAGGGTCGATTGCGATTTATTTTGCTAGAGAGCAGAAATTTTTAACCGTTGCCTAACTTTTGTCGAGAAAATTTCCCCTGGGGGTTGCCGATTGTAGATTTGTCTGATCTTTCCCCCTGTATTCAAATCGCACAAAAGAAGGGCAATGCAATTAATGTCTCAATTTTAACGAAGAACAAATTCTACTCGGGAAATGACTTTTTGATGTAGATTTATTTCACGATAAAATAATGAGTTTCACTTGTACTTTGTCTGTCCCAGCGGTTCTTTTATTTTCGTTTCATGTTTTATGTCCACCCGACAATCGCCCAAACTGCTCTACACTGAACTGTCAAAAACAGCCTTTGCTGGTTGGGACGCTGCACGCTTGCCGAATTTAACCCATTTTAAGATTAATTTTTATTACAAGTAAGCTGATCCACCAGCAAATCCACTTTAAAAGTTCACCTATAGCCAGGGTAAACACAACGGGAAAGTTCAACAAAGCCCCACACGAAACTCTTCCGCAAATTGGGACGGAGGGAAAACCTTGGAAAGACGAGCTACTCTCGCCGTGTTATCTCATATGTTTTGCTTGTACCAGAAGATCCACCGTTCATGGGAGTCGTGTCTTCATCGCATCTCCCCCTTTTTTGCTGGATTGTTTAGTTGAATTTATTTCCCTGTTCTATGGTTTGAGCTGGATACCCTCCCCCTTCCATGTTCTGGGCTAACGAACAACAAAGGATGAACTTGTTCCAGGGGGCCAACAATGGCAGTTAACACACACTTTGAACTAAAGGTTGGATTCGATTCCGGTTGAAATAAAATGCTCCATTGGATTCGATGGAGACTTCTGGTAGGGGAGAGTGACCAGTTTTGAGCAACAAATTTAAACTTGATTAAACAAATAGAAAACAGCCAACAATCGAGCAAGCTACCTTAGAAAATGTACATCGATTTAAGGAGTTTTTCTCTACTTTGGTCCAAAAGTTCTTTTTTTACGTCGAGGATAACGAGGGAAAGGCACTCTTGAAAACTGCAAATCGGAAACGACCACACTTCCGGCTCGTTATTGGTGGTATTGCTGCTTGTAGAACTGTAGTTTCTGGCTACAATCGGTGACGCACGTCCGAAAACGGGCTACGGATAGCCAAGATAATGATCCGAATTATTTTGAGATGGATGAGAGTTTCTATATTATTTTTATATTGATAACTAGAGGAATGTTTGAATTCCCTGGGTTTCTAACTTTTTAAGTTAGTAATCTAGAATATTAGTCTATGCTTTGGTGTTTCTTTGGCGTAAACTCCAGTGAAAGATTGTTCGTCACGTTCACCGAAATGACTTTGAGGCTCATCCTCAAGCCCATCTGCGTTGCAAAAGCAAGCGAAAGTCTGATTCCTTCGGGACCTGCTCGGCAAAAATAACTTTCTCCGTCAGTATTTGTTCTATCGTGGCCAAAGTTTGCTGTTTAAGTTGAGATTTGGGGTAAAATGGGGAAATGATTTAAAAGTTTAAAAAATGTTCTGGAAATATTCACAATTCCGGTGAATTTTTAATTTCTAGGAAAATTAAAAAAAAACGCCCATTTTACCCAACCGAACCTAAATCTTCCCTGAAGATGGGTGCAAATCGCGGTGCTTCGCAGATCGTTCCGTTCCGTTTGCTGATTGCATTACCTTACTTTCTTGTGTCGGAGCAGCTTCAGCAAGAACAGAACACCCAGACTAATTCCAACTTTTGTGGAAAGGTGGAGGCACGAAAAAAGGAAGAAAAGAAATAAATGGTACAACATTCTATTACAGTTAATTAAGATATTGTTCGCGAAGCCGGTGGAGATGCCCTAAGACGACGCAACGGAGCAGATGAGTTTTGTAATTTCCCCTTAAACTGTTAAGGTGAAGTTGTGTTGGATTGTGTAGGGGGTGGTGAAAAGTTTACGAATTTCTTTTGAAACTGTAACAATTTGGAAGGCTTCCAAAAAGTTCAATTTGGGATGAAATGTTTCTCATTTTGAAGAACAATTATGATCAATATTTGATTGATTGCACGCAGAAAAATGTTTTGTAGAATCAGCCTGTACGAGGTTTGAATCAACAAAATTTTTGTTGAATATAATCAACAAAAAATTGCGTTGAAACAAACCTTGATTTTCTCAATTCCACAAAATTCTTTTGTTGTTTTGAAAAGGCTGCTTTGACGTTTAGCGTGGATTCAACAAAAATCATGATTTTCAAATCAACAAAACGTTTCGTTGATTCAAATATGCCTTATTTTTCTGCGTGTGATTACACCTAACCTAAAAAACATCAGTTTTGATACGTTAACGTGTGTTATTTTGACACACTACTAAAGCCATGAATTGCGTTAGATTACTGGCGGCGTCCAAATTCGATTACGTATCGACGCATGGCCCAACTTTTAATGCTATTAATTATACACACCGAACCCAATTAGTGGTGCCGTGTCACCCCTATTGCGTAATTAGGTTGATTGCCAGGTGAGGGGACGGAACATAAGGTGAAATGTTTGGGGGAAAATCATTGAATTTTGAGTATTTATTTGTGAATTTGATGTTTTACACTATAACCTCGATAGTTTGACACTTGTTGCACTTTTTTTAAATCGACAAAAATAATGTAAAAATAGTCAATTTGTCACTTTTTACTCAACGCTCACACACACTACTAAAGCCGACGTTTCGACGTTTCGTTTGTCTGACATCCAATCCATGGAATTCCATTAAAATTTGATAGCTTCAAAGTGAATTATTAAGTAAAAATCGAGGATTACTCTAACTGAAAACTTGCTCCGCACTCTCTTGTGCCCCCTTAAGGGCATCATAGTGTCAAGACAAACTTTGGCGCCACAAACACAAAAAAAGAAGAAGAAGAAACAACTTAAGTGGAAACGCAAGCACTTCACTCCTTCTCATCTTCATCCATTGTAGGAGACTTGGCTGAAAAAAGACACTTGATTCGAGAGTGCTCTTCATTGATTTTCACTTCCGACCCGGACTCCTGACTCCTGTTGCCACCACCGGGAGGGGAGCTAAATTACGGTTCCAGGGCGGAAGGTTGAAGTTTTGGTTTAAGTGGATTCCTCCCCACGCCCGTGTGCCCGTTCCAGGGGATAGACTCAAATTACCAACTTTTCCTCGGTCCCTGCCTCCACATGTGCGAGTAATATCCGGACTAATGTTTTTGATGGCATTACGTGGCGGCGTGGTTGAGCACCATCCCGTAACGTGTTCCCGACGGTAAATTGAGTTTACTGCGAGATCCCCTGCTTAAAACGGGCCTCGCAGTGGAGTTTGGCGGTTTTCAGATGTTTTTAGAAGGTTTGGAGAAATAAGATTTAAAATAAAACATTTTTAATTAACTTTAGCTAGATTTCAACAACATGTTTTTTTTGGTTTGTTTAATTAGACATCCCTATAACCGAAGAAACTGAAAACATGGGATCGAATAAGCTAAATAATATTTTTAGCGACCTTTAAGAAAAAAAAAATCAATTTTCTAAATAAAGTGGCACCTTAACCAGATCACTACTGCCTTAAGTTTGACAGTATTTTGTTTACAAATAACAAAAAAAAATGCTTTACAGAGTGGATTCGCTAATTCGAATTTTTGCTAGTTCGAACATATTTAAATTAAAAATAATAATCAAACGTAAAAATCAGTTTTCAAATGGATGATGACATTTCAACTGCATTTTTGGATGATTTCAGAGCACGTGGTTTCGTACTTTTGACAGCTGATTTGTTAGTTCGAGTGCAGTTCAATTCACTCTGTAAATGGTTCCTAAACTTTAAATGCTTTAAATTTCTCGCTTAACTCTTGTTCTAGTACTTGCAGAAAGTACAGGTTGCTTGGGATTAGGGCGAGAAATCTTAAAATTATATTTTCAAACGTTTTTTTTTAGAAGTTTTAAAAAATACAAGCTTTTCCCGGCAAACTTCGTCCTGCCCTTTTTGGTTTCTTGACGTTTTTAGCTTGTTTGCTTATGCAGCCTCCTGTGATCAAAATTTTATTTTGCGCAACTTTTCCCATACAATCTGTAGATTTTTCGGAATCGGTTCCAGAGTGACCAAAGATGTCATTTTTTGGCATAAGAACCTTCCTTGGGCTTATACGAATCCAACGCAACAAAGATCACCTTGATCCGACTTTCGTTCGCGTTCGAACAAAACCGTCGAAATTTTATATATGACAGTATATTTCTGGAGCAACATTTGAAAAGGGCGCATAAGAATTTTGACAGCTAGAACCATTTCGCAAATTTCGAAACAACAGGTATTTATTTAACAAAACCTGCAGCGTTAGGAGGTAGCTGGGAAGGCCTGCTATAGTTAAACACTTTGAGTTTTGTGAAAAAGTTACTTGCTGTCTTGGAAATTTCAAAATTGTTTCAGCTGTCAAAATGCCTATCCGCCCTTTTCTCGTGTTGCTCCAGATTTTGTTTACAAATAACAAAAAAAAAGCTTTACAGAGTGGATTCGCTGATTGGGATGTTTGCTAGTTCGAACATATTTAAATTAAAAATACTAATCAAACGTAAAAATCAGTTTTCAAATAGATGATGACATTTCAACTGCATTTTTAGACGATTTCAGAGCACGTGGTTTCATAATTTTGACAGCTGATTCGTTAGTTCGAATGCAGTTCAATTCACTCTGTAAATGGTTCCTAAACTTTAAATGCTTTAAATTCCTCGCTTATCTCGATGAATCTCGGTCGATTTCCAAACCACGGCCACGATGTGTGTGTCCTTAAGCCTCGCTGATTACCGGGACAAACTTTTAAATCGATTTTAAATTCCCGACGTCGTCGTTCCCCTCGTCACTTAGTCATCACATCCTTTGAAACCGCTGCCATGGTGTAGGGGAAAAACACGCTCCAAAGGATACGCCACTTACTGGAAACAAAAGAATCCACCCCTCACCGCAAACCAAAGTACAAACACACCCCCCGGTTTGCTTCGCCGTGTGTACAGCAAAAGGTCGATCTGGAAGCGTTGGTAAGCCCCTCGGCTTAAGTGGACTTAGCTGATGTCGGTCGGTCGGCGGTGATGTTCTTTCTCGTTTTCCGTTCAAGAACTGGGGAGAGAGCTCTCAGCGGGGTTTATTTTTTTTCATTTAAAGGTGGAAAATGAAAGAAAATTGGATGTTCACGGAGGAAAAAAGAGTTCCCAAAATCGTGAACAGTGTTTATGAAAAGTGTTCATCGTGGAAATCGTACCATGGGATTTGAACACTTTGTTCGTGGTTCCCATTTTCATGAACACTTGTTCACGATTTTGGGAACTCTTTTTTGCCGTGTTCTAGTACTTGCAAAAAGTAAAGTTTGCTTGAGATTAGGGCGAGAAAATCTTAAAATTATATTTTCAAACGTAAAAAAAATATTTTTTGAAGTTTTAAAAAATATACGCGGATTATAATGCAATGCAAAAAATAGTCCTACGTCACAACCCCATTCACAAACCCCTCGGCGCACATTTCACGTTAATTCATCACATTACACTTCCACTGTCACCGATAGAGGGCAATAAAATGAGATTACACTTGCTCCCGGGGCTTGTCGCTCTAGTGTGGATGTGCTTTATCAACCGGTTGGATCAACTCCTCCTCACAGAAAACGAGATTTATGATGGTCTGTCCGTATTTGCCGAGGCAATCTTCGTCACGTTGGACTGGAAAATGAAAGTCTTGGAGGAAGAGCTCCGCCGAGGGTTGTCTTCACCCTCCTTAGGCATAGAGAAGGAAGGGATGTGACATTGCCACAAAATGATGACCCAATTTTGGCCACAAACTCCTGGCGAAGAGTTGAGCCTTGCAATCTTGGTGGAATCACGTACAAGCCGAGTGTGGTTGGTCGTCACGTTGCGTTGGAATGGTTCTGACGGTTGAAATTGGACAGGTGATATTTTGCTGAACAAGAACTAAATTCTGTGTGGAAAAAATCAATACCGTCAACTGGGGCGAATTGGGTTATAAAATTAAGCTTAAATTTGTGATATTATTGTTCACAACGATAAAGCTTATTTTTCTTAGTACAATGGCCCTTTGAACGAACGCAAAGGATTTTAAATAGATTTTTAATTCAATTTTGAAAAAAAATAACTTCGCGGACCTTCTTGACAGTAAAGGTCCTACTTGACAGCTCGTTCCGAGGGGACCATAGTTGATCCATCGAAAAAATGTTGTCTTTTCAATTTATTTTTTTGCATTAAAATAAAAAAAAGTTATCAGAAATGATTTTTAATCGTGTTTTTAACAGTTGTACATAAAAACTTACATGGGGCTTTAGGACCCAATTGGGAAACATGGGGCGAATTGGGACAGCAGTTTTAACCATGTCAGAGCACAAAATTTTTATTTTTCTGGTTGGAATCGGATAGAACAGACTCAGACCAACAAAATGTGTACACCCTTTTCCAAATTTAAAACCTTTAACGGTGCACATCAACCATAGCTTTTGCACCTAGATTTCTTTTGCCGACATTTTAGTATCTTCAAAACTACGGGAACTATCGAAATGTTTTTTTAATCATCCCCTAAATGACTGCCTTCAAAGTTATTTACAGCAAAGTTTGACTAATAAGACAATCAGATTCTTACAGGATTGGGTCCGTAAGATTGACTAATTTGGAATAAGAAGACAATAACTTCCTCAGTTGCAGTTCACCCTTAAGGCAAGTATGGAGATCGGAAGGAAAGGGGTCAAGAAACAGCTTTACGAACAGCAGAACAAAGGAGAGGGAGAGTTTTCTTGGGACTTTTCTTCACCCTCTCTGGCTTGCTTTCGCTGCCGCTGCTGCCCATTTATTTATTTTTTTACCGATTCCTTCCGAAGTGCATACACCGCTTTATTCAGTTTGCCCTACGGCAAAGATACCATATAATCAAGACAGCTCACTACCCAAATTAAAGACGTTCAGTTTGTACATATAACAGCAGAGCAGTTGTCGTAGTTCAAATCAATTTAGCTCAAGTCCGATTTTTTGTCTTTTCACAAAAAAGCAAAAATCCTTGTAATAAAACCACTAAGATAGGGGAAATATACCCATTTTAATCACTCTAAGCCGTTCGACCAATTCTCATCACTTTTGCCGTTTTCCGCTATTAAATCAACATTTTCAGAAACATCAACAATGGAGAGTTGCTTGCTCACTTGAACTATTTGTTATTTTGGAACAGTCAAAAACACTTTATGAAAGCTGTTATTCATGATCAAAGTACTGATAGGCCGATAAAAGAAAAAGGCTGAAAAGGGTATAGTTCCCCTACATGGGTCACGATTATGAAACCCTCTCCAAATTTAGATTTTCACTAATAATACCTAAACAATAAAACATAACCCCAAAAACGGCAATAAAATCGCCCAACTCCTCTTGACTTTTCTCGACGCGATAACGATCTTCCCGGACAAAGACCAGCAAACCAGCGGAACTAATCAGTTACAAGCATCCGGATCGAATCCGATTCCGGTTCGGCACTCCTTTCTCTCTCTCTCTAATGCTCATTAACTTATTTACATTCGAAACGACCTCATCATCGTCGTCGTCTTCTTCTTGGGTCACGTGTCCCATTGTGTGCAAATCAGGCCACGTGCCGGCAATTTTAGGATCTGCCCGGCTCGTTGTTGTTGTTCGGCCGGTGCCGTGGCACGTGGCCTAACCCTATATTTTCGGGCCCCGATGATTTACGGGAAGGTCGTATCAAGGCTGGCGAAATGCATTAATTTAAATTAAAAGAGGCGATATGGGATAGGCACTGGGGGAAACAGCGAAAGGTGCGGAAGTTTTTCGTTCTAATCAAACTCTAATTTATGTGTGTACATTTTGGTAGCGGAACCTGGTTGGAATAATGCATGACACGAACAACATCCAATCCATCCAAATTAAGTATATTTTAAAAGGAAGCCATTCAGGTGCTAGAACAGTTTCTGACAGATGGCAGTTCAACACAGGGCCGTAGCCAGGATTTTTGTTCGGGGGGGGCTTGGGTGCAAAAATTCAAGGAGTATAAAAATCAGCAAATCATTTATACCATCACTTGGTTTGTGGTATAATTATTGAGATGAATTGTAAAATTTTAATGTAATGTATGCAAAAAAGTTTTCGAAGATTTTCATATTAAGTTATCAATGTATTTATTGAAGAAACTCGTTCGTCATTTTTTTCTTTATTTTAACAGCTAGTTTGTATTAAAGGAGTAGAGAAAGTGTTTTTAACATTTTCTTGAATTGTTTAATTGTAATCCAATTTCGTGATAAACGTCGCTAAATTTAAAATATACTTAACTTGAATCAAATTTTTGAAAGCATAATTTTTTTAAAGAAATATCGATTTATCTAACCATAAGTATTATGTTTTCTGTATTTTATACTGAGAGAAATTTTAAACCGTCTGGATTTACATTTTCAGCTGTGTGATAATTGTGATGGTTTATCTTACATTTTAATTTTTCTAGCACAACATAAAACTCATAACTGGAATATTTGTTTTTCTTAAAATTTTATAAACAAACTTAAACAATGTTTTATTTTTATTGTTCTTAGCTATTGAAGCCATTTCATATTTTGCGAAGCTCCTGGTGCTCTAAAAAATAAATAATTTTAATGAAATACAAAAAATATAACCGTTGAAATTTCAGCTTCTGAAGTGTCTCCATGGCAACAAAAAAATACGTCGAATCTCAAGTTTACATCAACTGAGTTTACATGTGATTCATTTTTTCCGTGTCGAGTAAATTCACTTTTTTTCTGTGTAGGCCTATAATAAATATATATTTGAAGAAAAAAAATCAGTGCCTGTGTTTAATTTTAATGTGTTAAAAAATTTAGATAAAATGTATTAAATTAATTTTTAACGCCAAAATATTCACTGGAAGAGTTGTTAATAATGCATATGTAACCATTTTTAAATGCATATGTAACCGTTAAAATTTTCCTCGATTGCATCAAACATTAAAACGAATCATGTTTAACTTTAATATTCCGACTAAACGCCATTTTCAAATTCATTACTCATTGTATTCTGAAAATTGGTCCAGAATTTGAGCAAAAATAAAATTTTAAAACATGACAAAAAATTTAATCGGATCTCAATTCTAAAGATAATTTTTAATAAAATTTTAATCTATATACATTAGGTGCCCACAATATGGGACTTTTTCCAAACCTCGCTCCACAAGCTGAATATTGTTCCTTGAGCTATTTTAGAACTCTGGGCCAAATATGAGCAAAATCGGTCAACATTTACCCATTGATACTCGGAGGTGAAGTTTGTATGGGAAAAATCGAAAATGTATGGGAATCCCAAGTTTCTTACAGTTTGGTCTACATGGTGCGCTACTACCATCCAAATATTCTCAAAAGTGAGATTCTTATCGGAAATTTAATGCTCTACAACTTTGTAGAACACACCAAAGCTGTAAAACTTGATCCTGAAAAGTTATTGGGAATTTAAAAGTCATTTTTGTATGAAAAAGTTTTTTCACCAACTTTAGGCTCAGTATCAATGGGTTAAACTCATCCAATTCCGCTCAAAATTTACACAGATGCTTAAAAAACCCAAAAACCGTTTTCCGCTTGTGGAGCAGGGGTCATTTTTCTGGGCACCTAATATACATGTTTAATAATTTAGGATTGTAACCATTTATTAAAATCGATGTTTGTTCAAGCAATATCTTGACTCTAGGAACAAAATTCTGCACATTTTATGGTTTAGAAAATTTATATTTACGAAACCTTGCTAAATTAAAAATAAAGAAAACTTTATGTAAGAATTCATAAATTGATTAGTTTTATCCTGTAAATCTAATCTTAGTCTGCACTTGAATTCAAACATACCAATATTCGAAGCATCAAAAAATAAGATTATTAAAACAGAATTTATTGAAATGACTGAAAATTATTTTTTGAATATCTTTATTTAAAAATGTTTTTTTTTATAATTTAAGGATTTTTTTTAGTTGTAATTATTTTATATTTTTTATGTATTTGATTTTTTTCATTTTTGGAATTTCTGATTTTTTTGAAATAATCATGTGTAATTATTATCTTAAATTTTTGTTTTAAAAGTAAAGAATACTTTATGTAAGAATTCTTAAATCAATTACATTTTTCCTGTAAATCAAATCTTAGTCTGAATTTTGCTACAAGAACTATATTTTACTTTCAAACGAAAATTTTAAAAAATGTCCTGTAGTACGGAGACTCTTAAAACTCCACACAAAAAAATCTCAAGGAACGGTCAAGAAAAGGTTTACGAAAAGACTTCTCTTAAGCGGTACGCAGCTGAAAAGGAACAGAAACAAAAAGCGTCGTTTGATATTTCTTCGGGAGCAATATGTGTTGATGAGATTTTGATTTGTTTATTTGGATGCGACTGAAAATAACGTTTGAAAATAATGTATTCGCTTAAATAATATTGAAGAATTGCCTCATGAAGCTGACTATCAAAACGCTGAATCTTAAAATGCTGAAATAAGGGAAAAGCCATTACAAAAATAACTTAATTTTCTGGTAAATATAAATTGATTTAGGAATACTAGAATTCAAACATAAAAATATTTAAAGCATCCAAAAATTAAGATTGAAAAAACATAATTTATTGGATTTTGAATAACTTAATTTTAAAATGATTTTTTTTTAGTTTAGGATTTCTTAAGTATCAATTATTTTATTAATTTTTCAGTTTTAGATTTTTTAATTTTTTGAATTGCAGATTTTTTGATATTATTCTGTTGAATTGTTATCTTAATTTTTTTATGTTTTTATTATTTTTATTTTTGATTTCTGGCATTTCTTTGTCTTATACCAAAAAAATTTAAATCAAAAATTATGAAAATTTAGAATTTTGAAAGTGTAAAATTTTTAAATCTTCAATTAGCCGTTGCGAATATTTTTCTGAACTTTATGTCACTAATATCTGACCAAAGTTGAGAGGGTTACAAATCAAAACTACAAGCTATGGTTTTATTATTTTAAAAGTGTTCAAAACACACTTTAAATCAGTACAGTTGTTTTGCATCATTAGTTTTCAAAATATATAGCTGATGGCGAAATCCTTTTTTCGTGAGAAAAAACTTTCCGCGGTTCCGTGACATGTTACAAAAATTCTAAATATTTTAAACGAGCCCAAACATGTCGTATATGATTATCAAAGCAGGAAAAACATTTCAAATTTGTTTTCCGGACCTACCTGGTCGCTGGTCCTAAAAAGACTTAATCGAAATAAGTTATTTCCATTAAAATTGTGAAGCTATTTTTTTAATATTGTTTTTGCTCTCTGTTTTTTGGTCCATTTTGAAAAGGTGGCAACATAAACTTTGGAAAATATTTACAATTGATATTCAGAAATAAGAAATTATAAAAAAAATAATAAAGAAATTTTAGAATTTTCAAAATGCAAATTCTAATCTGTAAAATCCAAAAAATAGAAATTAAAGAGTTTGAAAATGAATTATTGATCAGAAATTATACAATTTGAAAATGATGTTTAATTAATTTAATTTCAGAGTTTTTGAATCCAAGCATAAATTTTTTTAACGTTTTGAATATTTTTATCATTTTATTTCTTCCTTTAAAATCGCAAGCTCATGCACAAAGTGAAAATTAGTTGACAATAAGTATTCACTTAGTTGATCTTCCGATTTTGATATATTAAATAAAAATTGGAGATTGGCCACGGTGGAAACTAAAAATGTGACCAAAAGAAAGCATTTTGGACGAGTGGTTTCGGAAAAAAGGTTTACGAAAAAGTAATAAAAATACACACAGATATTTCTCAAGCATTTTTCTCTAAGGTCTTAGATATGTAACTAACCATATTCTTAAAACCAAAACGATAAAATTAGAATTGTATTTCTGATAATAGTCAAAATTCACTCAAATGTTTTTCATATTAAATGCTTTCGTTTTTGAAAACAAAATCTAAATATTTTTGAGAAATTATGATAAATTTTGAAAAATGTAGAGAAAAAACATGTATTAACAGTTTAAAGGTTTTAATGCAAATAAAGGAGGGCTATTAATTTTACAATCCAAATTCGACTAGCCGAAGCCTCGATTATCCAAAGTTTCGATTATCCGAAGTTCGAAGGACTTCGGATAACCGAATCAGAAAGAAATGAAATCGGCATGTTTTATTTGCTTGTTTTTAACATCAAATTCGGCATCTGTTTTTAATGGTCAATACACCAAGTTTTGATTTTTGGGTGTTTTTAATACCCCTGACGGTTTCAAAAGCACCCAAAAGCAAAAACTGAAATTTGGTTTATTAGACCTTTAAAAAAAACACCAGAAATATTTCTTGACCTCCATTTTGACCGCCACATTGAATCCAAAAATTCTAAATTATTTTATGGTTCTTCAGGGGTCATACTTAAGTTCTACAATCAAAAATAAGACAACAAGATCTAAGGATTTTTGCTGTCCCTATTTAGACTGTAGTCCCGATTCGCCCCAGATGGCGGTAATTATTTCTATGTAGCCCCTTAGAGCGGTCCGCTCGGAAATTGCTATTTTCGAAGGTTAATAACTTTTTAGCAAAAAACCCAAAAAAATAAGGTGTCTTCGGGAAAGTTTTTCCAAATTTAAAGAAGATATTAGTTCTGAAAATTGATAAGAACTGGATAGTTATTGCGCCTTCCATTGGTCAACAGTTGCTTTTCTCCATACAATTTGACGATTTTGCCCAAACTTGGTGGTCAGTGGTCAGAAAAAGCTCAAATTTTGGAACTTAGGCTAGTGATGCGTAAATCTTTGATTTCAGGGGATAGCCCCAAGTAAGCCCAGATTTGGACCATCCTAACCAATGTAATGCTAAAACTATAAGATAAATGAGATGTTACTGAATGGAACAATGTTCAAATCTGCAGCTCAATTTTTAAATATCCAAATTTTGGATCCATAATCTACAAAAACTGAGCCCATCAATGGACAGGCAAATTACTTAGTTTGATCAATCAATTCTTGATTCTCTATCTTACAAATTATTTCTGGGAAGAGAACACACAATCATTGATTTAAGATTTTTTTAAGGAAGTTCAATTTTAAAAAAATTGGAAAAAATTTCGGGGGGGGCTGCAGCCCGGAAGCCCCCCCCCTGGCTACGGGCCTGGTTCAACAACTGTCCGCATGGTGGCGGTAGTGTGAAGTGATGGTGAAATGAAAGCCGGAATATGGTAATTAGCTAATTTTGTGTTTGTTCTGAGCAAATGCCCGTAAGGCATTCTACAAAATGAGCATTCGTTTGATGTTACAGTGGGAATGGAAAATTTACTGTTTTATTCAGTCCAAATTAAATATGCATTTCAACGTGCTTTATCTACAGGAACAACTTCAAGTGCTCTTCCTCTTGAACAACTCGGCGAGTCCACTTGTCAAGTTCTTCGATCAACTCCGGCGAAAGCTCATCCCTCCATCCATCAAGCTGACCTCGCCGTATAAATCGATCGTCTGGAGCCTTTTCACCGCTTGGTGCACCATCATCTTGGTCGTCCTTGTCCTCGTAGTTGCAGGCCTTGTTGACCCGCATGGAATCGAACGAAAGGTGTTCACACAACTGGTCGATCTGTTCGTCGCTGTAAGATCGTCCGAAAAATTCGCAAACCTTCACGATGGTACCTCTCAAATTTCTCTTCATTTCTTCATAGCTCAAGTACAAAATATTGCTGCAATTTTCAAGTGAATGATACCCGATCACGTGACTATGAATCGGCGAATAGAATTCCAAATCTTTCATGAAGGATCTTATGAACTCCTCCTTCGTTCCACGATAAAAGTAGTTTTTCGAATGATGGTAGTACGACACTGCAACAGATTTAACATTCCTGCTAATGTAGACCGTTTTTGGACGAACCTTCCAGTATTGACTTGGCAGCATCGAAACTGGCAGATGCGTTTTGATGAATCGTGGTGACGGCATGTTTCGAACTCTTTCGAAAGATGATTCATCATTTGGTAGATCGTGAATCAAGCTAACGCTGAAAGTAAATCGTCGTCATTTTATGTTGATTCTCAAACTAACTTGAGCCATACTCCAGGAAAGGAAATCGAGTCCTCAGCGATTCCGACTTGGCCCGATCAAAATCTAGATCATTACATATGAGCCAGACCATCTCTTGACTCCACGTGGTGCCACTTTTAGGGTACGAAGCGACCCAGATATCGTCGGGCTTCACTTCCATATTCAGCAGTTCTTCCTCGTATCGAGAAAATCTGGGAATTTTAAAAAATTAACAAATAATCACTTCAAAAAACCCATGAATTTCACCTTGTCGTAAAACAGTACGCTGGAGGGTCCCACTTCTCAATGGGGACATCGCTGGTAGTTTTAGCCCTTACTAAAAGGTAATCCTCCTCTGCACGTTCCTTATTGGTAGCCAAAAAGGTGGGATCGTCAATCTCAATGTACTCGAATGACATGATTCCAGCCGCTCTGAAATTCAACCACAAACTGACGAGAGGAGAATTTACATAACTAAAGTTTCGTTATCTTGCGGTTGCTGGTCGTTAATGCACGTACACTAATCAGTAACAAAACAGGAACCATCCCTGGTCAAGAGATAGTAGTATTGTTGTTCATGATGGTGCACAGTTAGGCCACAAACAAACGTTGGATCTTTTTTTCAAATCCATGAATGAAATCATTAACGGTAATTTTGAATGCTAAGAGGAAACTCACCACGCCAATTTTGAATTCACCACTGTTTTTAAAAGCGATTGAAAGATACTAGATTCTTGTGACAAGTGATCGACGATTTTTTTTTTACATAATAAATAAAATGTTATTTTATATTAGAATGGATTTTTTTTTGCGATGCATGACAAACATTTTCGGGCAAAAAAACTTACGAACAATACAAACATACACCCCTTCCAACAAATTTGATAGTAGACGAATACAGTATTATCAAATTGTATCCCAGAGCTACAATTTCCAGCTTAATTTGATATATCCATCGATGCGTTATGTGACGGGAATGTCACACACTCAAACCCCGGTGGTTTGACACCAACTGTTGTCAAACGAACCGGGTCACTTTTTAGTTTGACACCCCTCTTACACAGAGTTCACACACACTATCAAACGTTTGTTTTGATAGTGTGCGAGAGCGCCGTGTAAAAAGTGACAGTTCGTCACTTTTTAGTTTGACTTTGACCAACCAACGGGGTACAAACTAAAAAAGTGTCAAACGAAAAAGTGGCCAACCACCGCGGGTTGAGTGTATAGGGTAACAGGTTTCGATACGGAAATTTTTGTGTTTGATTTAAAACTGTATAAATGTAAAGAAGAGTGCCCAATTATGACAGCTAAACAAATTTAACTTCAAATCGAAATTGTTCATGTTATGTATTTTGACATTTTGAAAAAAGTTACCCCACTATAAGTTTCAAGTCCATTAAAAAACACACACCTCGCCAATGTGTGCACATTTTCCGGCGGCGCAAACATAGCAGTGGTGCGTTCTATGTTTATGTTTGCTCAGGAGCGCGCCTACCTGAATCCCCCCCCCCCTCCTTCGCAATGTCAAACTGACAACGCAGCAAAGCACGTCGCGTGTGGGTGGTTGGTGGACGTTTCCATGGCATCCAACGTTTTGCGACGCAGCAATCAAATTGGGGGAGTTTTTGCCTTCCTCACCTCACTGAGGCAAGGCTATAAAATCACTCGAAAAATGAACTTCTTAAATACACCTCCTAGATATACCTTCACGTATACCTATCGACTCAGAATCAAATTCTGAACAAATGTCTGTGGGGATGTGTGTAGACATGATTTTTTTCCACACGATTATCTCAGAACTGGCTGAACCGATTTTGGCCGGATCCGCCTTATTCTGTTCGTTTTGGGGTCCCCTAAGACCCTATTAAATTTTATTCTGTTTAATGAAGTACTTTCAAAGTTATGCCAAGAAAAAGTTTTTGTAGCTGCAAAAAGGGTGATTTTTGCATAACCTCAAAGGCCGGATCTTTTTGCTTACGAGCGAGAGTCGCGCAGCATGCGTAGGGATTTTGGTCTGACCACGCGGGGGATTGGCAGCCACACCCCCTTGCATGCGTATCGCTCGGTTGCCACATTGCTTAAGCAGTATCTGCATCTCTTCTGAAAAAAATCTGTACTTATTATGTTGCTGCATAATTTTGTCTAGACAAAGATTTACACGAACTTTTTACTGAAATATATAACTCATGGGACTTTCTCCTTTATTTTGGAGAGTTGGTAAAAAAGAATTGAAAATTGCTGTTCAAGTAAAATCAATAATTATAAAAATAAATGAAAAAAATAAAAATATAAAAACTCTTAAATTAATTTGTAAATACAACCTAAAATACAACATGAATGTGAGGAAGGCACCAACCACCTTAAGGTGGATTAAGTAACGTTTTTTTTAAAGACCAACTTAAAATTGAGTAATTGTTTCCATTTCGGTGCGAATAATTGCAAACAGCAGCTGCTTTTTGTGTTGAACTAAATTTTATTTCTATAGATTTACCCATTCTCGCATTCGATCAGTTCTTGTTTGACGAATGGAGCTGCTTACAAGCTTGTTTCCTTTTTTTCTGTCCAATCATTAGCCGGGCCCGTTCTCAAGAGAGAGAAGGCAGTTCACGTGTTTTTTTTACTTAACTTGCATTCCACTTACATACTTGCTGTACTTATTTGCTTGTGTAATGTTATCATGCAATACAACTATAACTTTGGTTTGTTTAGCTTATGTTTAGTTTTGTTTTATTTTCATCATTTTTTATCGATTCGTTTTTAAAGAACAGCTATTGATTATATTTTTTGATACTTTTTTTTGCTTGTTTTCTTCTTCTTTCTTTCGCCTTAAAGTGTGAACGTAATATTTATTTGTTTTGCTTGTATAGATAATATTTTCCTATTTGTGTTTTTTTCTTTCTTTTTTTTTTGCTTCAACAGAGTATATCCTTTAATATAATACGGCGATGATAATGTTTTTGAATGAGTGTGATTTGAATCCGATTCCGAGTCGGAACAATAATTGCAATCTCCGGGAGCGTCGTCTAGGGGGGTGGGTTATCATTCGTATATGTCTTTATGTGAGACTCTACGTGAGTGGTTTTGCTTATTTGACTTTGATGATATGGTTAATATGTATATCGTATAAACGTTAACCAAAAACTGAAAACGAATGCTAGAATACATCAAATAAAAAAAAAGAAATGAAACTCAAAAAAATTAACAAAAGAGACTCGTCAAGAACAAAACCTTATCGAAAAAAGTACTAAACAAATTTAAACAATTTTACAAGTTTGAACGATTGAATTTTAATTCCTAGAAACCCCAAGTCTAGTAAAACTTTATGTCATTTCCACAAAAGTTTTCAAACGACATTTAAGTCAATCTGGAGTACTAACGAGAACCGTCAAAAACAGAATAAAATGAACGTTAAATACAAAAAAAAAAACAAGTTTGCTTGAATAAACAACTGTTTAAATGCTATTGATGACGTTTGTCTATAGCGTGATTCGATAGCTCGACCAGTCTGGCTAATACCGCTGCGTGTATTTTAGCTTTGTGTCTAAACTACGAATATTATTACACGTGCCGGCGTATGTTTTGTTTCTATCTTCAAGTTACAGTTTTTTTTTTGTTTGTTGTATGTACATGATCGATCTGATCGATTGTTTAATTTCGGTGAAATAAGGTGAAGGGTGAAGCAATTGTCTGGAAAGTTTTCCATCCGTTAGTTCAATGAAGAGTGAGAGTGAGTGAGTAAGGTCATATTGGATAGTTTGAAATAACAGTGTATAACGAGAAGTACGAGAAGGGGGGGATTATCGATACACACTTATTTGATTCAGGGGTAGTGAAAAGAAACAGCGTAGGAATGAGTTTGAGTGTATTTTTTTGTTTATTTTTATGTGTGTGAATGTGACAATGTTAACGTGGACGTAGCACAGATAAAGGGGCAGTAGATGCGATATCGTTTAGTAAGAGGATTCTGGTGCTATTAATGTGATTAACAGGGGTTTAGGCATGGGTTATATGCGATAGTTAAGGTATCTACGTTCTAAACAGTATTTGGTTTGCGGTCTAACAAGTGTTGGTTTGTTATATACTAGGATTACGATTACTACAATTAAATTGTGGTATTTTTTTGTTGTTTTTGTGATGTTATAATTTGTTTAATTTGTATTCCATTTCGTCGTGATACATTACATTTAACAATATCTTTTTACATTCTGTAAGCTATGAACATTCACAAAATATTAAAATTGGATGTGTCAACTCATCGAAAAGTTAGATAGCTTCTGTTGAAATATCTTCGTTGTCTTCCATAACCAAAGTCAAGATTGTAAGGAAGCGCAACCAAATAATTAGTAGAGGAAATGTCTGGTAAGGTAAAAAAAACTCGAAACCTATCGTCATCAAAACAAAACGACTGAGGATTTATAGAATGTGCCGTTTTCTAGGATTTATTGCGAAATTATCCAAAATGCCTTCATTCTGTTTAAAGATTAACTCAAATGTTGGTTTATGTTAGCTATTTCATCCTGTGTTCGTTCTAGGTTTCCTGTTGCATACCATTAGGATTAAAATTTCATCTTTATTGCTTTCGTTTATTAGATTCGTCTCTCCTCCAAATCAGTACAATTATCTTTAAGTATCTGATGTCTATCTAACCATGTTTTAAGCTTGTCGGTCAAAACCGTCACCAATGTTTATGTTTTTGTGCGTTTGCTCTGAATTTTGACGTTTTGCGTAACGAATCGACCGCACGTCGCATTGTGACGCCTTCGACCGACGCGACGTGACCAATTAAATTAATTATAGGTAAACAGTTTCTACACCTTGAAGCGTGTACCACATTGCGTGGTTTTGTTGTAATGCCAACGTAACAAAACCAATATTTACAGCTACTTTACACTAAAGGTAATACTTTTACACGCTGCAACCGTTTTACCGAGTTGCAATGCGTTTTACCACGTTAAATCGACGAACCTATCGTTTAGTAATTGTTTCGATTAGAGTGAGTCCCAGAACGTCAACGGCGAACGGTAATTGTTTTTAAAGTTTTTTTTTGTTTTTATTTTTACATAAACCACGCGTACCCTTACAAAACGGTAACAATGTATTTGCTAAGGAAATACGACAATCGACGTGACGTTTTGGATTAGTCTACAATGTACACATCAACTAAGCTAGTAAGTAAACTTATGTTTGGAATTTCGCCCCGACTCTAAGCGACATCTTTGTAAAGTCAACTCAATTTGACCTTGAATAAGATGTTATGCACTCTACTTCCGAAAACGCAAAATTTACCAGTCTTGAACTTATTAACCCTTGTAATATATGTATATACTTTCTCTGCTTTGTGTTGCTATTTCCGTCTGTGTGTATAGTTGATATGACTGCGATAATTTTGTAATTTGCTGTTGCATTTGTCTGTGTTTCTCTAATAAATACATCTGTTTAGCTGTTTGTTTTTGTATATATTTCTAATGTGAATATGTATAATCATTCGAGTGTGTGGTTGTGCCCTGGTGTTTGTAACGTTGATAACGCACACACATACAGAGGGGGCACCGCCCACCACTTGCCGTTGCGTTTAACTATTTTAATTGATATCATTAGAGATCGTTTTTCATTGTTTTCTTTGTTTGCTTCACACCATTTTCTGTTGGGAACCGAAGAAAGCATTAATGTACACAGGAGTAAGATGAATTCACAAGTTTTGGAAGTGTATACACCTTGAAGTTGTTTATCTTGATGTTTTATTTGATTTTTGACAGCTTGTGAGTCAGGATTCGCGTTACCTTTATGTTCATTAACATTGAACTGATTTGAGTTATGGCAGAGCCAAGATCAATCAACTCAACATGAAACTGAAACTTCATTGGCAAGCAACATTTCCCAAGTGTCTAAACTTCCAAATGCCTTTCAACATAATTATTGACTTATAACCTACGTAGAATTGTATGCTTAGCTAGATATTGACCGTAAGTCGCTTGCACCCTTCCGGAAGTCTCCGATAAATAGAGTGCTTCCGGTGGTGGGCAAATACTATCCTTCCAATGTACAGTTACTATTTATCTTTCAAGTTTGTGTAACCTACGCGCTAAAAGTATTTAATATTTATATAATATCACTTTGGTAAATTCAGGCGAGCCGAAGCTCTGATATGTATCGTTACCTTGGTTGTGTCTTATGTTAGAAAATACTTGGTGGGCCCCGTGGGACCATCCAAAACCGAAGCGTTCAAAACAACTGAAACGTCACACCCGAAAACCGTCCCGGCGTCGGCTTCCCTGCACCCAAAGTGGCTTGAACTTGATTTGATATGTCAACGATACCGGTGCAGATCGCACCGAGCCGGAACCCGCCGGAGTGACTTCTTATCGACTAAGCCCTTACGATGCTAGGTGTGTCTGTGTGTTTTAGCATGATGTATGCTTGATATATACTCTGGTTTTTAAATAGTTTCGTCTATACCTCTTTTATACGCCTTTGACGAGCTTCCGCGAACCTTGGCTACCACCCGTCGGTGTCCATAACTCTAGAGCAGCAGAAGCTTGTACAGAAAACTGAATTTTCAACATTTAGCAACAATTTACGGATTCTAACCTCAACGCTCTTTCAGCAGTTTTGAACTGCACCCACAAACCATTCGTTTCGCGATCATTCCTCAGTAGTCTACCTGCGCAGAACTAGTTTAATCTATATAAGTAATACTTCGTGTTAGACGCAACAAAAAACAACGGAACAATAAAGTTTGAAAACTGTTAACGAAAACACTTTACCGATAACCACGAATTTAAAAACCTTGCCTAAACGGATTCGAGATCCGGGGTTGCGACGGAGCTTGCGGTTGTTGTTGCTGTTGCTCCTGCTGCTGCCGGAACGGATTGGCCACCGGTTGCGATGGAAGATGTCTCGACGATTGTTGTTGTTGTTGCTGCTGCTGGTAGGCTCCACCCTGTTCCTGGTAGCCGGGTTGGTAGTTTTGGTAGCCGCCCTGCTGTTGGTAGCCCTGCTCGTAGCTTCCGTTCTGCGAGTAGCCCTGATCGATGTTAGTCTCCTGTTGTTGGTGCTGTTGGTAGCCTTGGTCGTCCTGGGGTCGGCCGTACTCCAGGTGGTTCTTGTATTCGGTGCCGACGGCTTGCTGGTCCTGCATCGTGTACGTCTGGTACTCTTTGGTCGGTGGTTCACCCATCAGGATGTTGGCTTCGTTCTCAAAGTGTTTAAAGTCGTAGATGTTGCGAAGATACATCAGTACCGGCGCGTAGAACAGGTTAGCGAAGGCAATCATAAAGTTGAGGGCGGTGAATCCGATCGCTTCCACGACTCCACCGGCGATGATTGGTCCGACGGCGTACGCTATCGAGTATGAAATGTCCGCAATGGCGTAAATACTGCCGTACACGGACACGTACCGGACGTCCACCAGGTAGCCGAGCGTGGGCAGTAGTGCTGTATCGATGAGGGCGATTCCGAAGCAGATGCCACAGATCGGGATCATCAGTACGATGTACGAGCTGCTGAAGGGGATTATAAAGCAGCAGAGACCTTCCAGGGCAAGACCACCGGCAGCCATCAGCCATTGCTTCTCCGGATATATGCGAGCCAGCTTGACTGTGATGACCACACCAAGCACGTGCGGGAAAAACGCTGGCAGCCAGACCATTCCGATCTTCCAGTTTTCGGCCGTGAGGTTGTCTTCCATCCACAGTGAGATGGTTGGTTCGAGGAATGCCAGCGCAACGTTGGACATGGTCAACGCTCCAGCGCACACCGCAATGTACGGATCGATCAGCAGCCTCCAGATCGGAACAGTTTCCTGGGGAAGTTCTTGTCTATCGGCCATGATTTCCTTGATCGGCTTCATCACCAGCAGTAGCATGAATCCGTCTAGCAGCGACACCAAAGCAAGGATAATGAACGGAACTTCCTTGCCGGCGAACTGGTACAGGGCACCACCAAACGGAGGCGCGACCAGACATCCGAAGCTGATGAATGCCAGCGCGATTCCAAGTGCCTTCGATCGCTCATTTTCTTCGGTGAACCGATCGGCGATCATAGCCAAGCCCGATGTATCGGCAAACGCCGATCCAACGCCCTGCAACGATCGCGCGAAGAACAGCATGCTGTAGCTACGACCACAGGCAAACACCATCGTCGACAGGAACATGATGATCAGCCCGACCATCATCGGCAGATCGTACCCGATGCGATCGATCAACGCACCGGAGAACGGGTTCACCATCAGCTGGACGATCGCCTTCGACGCAAACAGTACTCCGGTGGCCGTATCCTGACCGTGGTGGGCGTGTGCATGGGGAGTCCACACCGTCGTTGGGGCGCTTGCGTTTACCGGCTCCTCGGGACCCCACGTGCCGATGTACCGCAGGTAATCGGGAATGATTGGCACGATCACCATGTACAGCATGTTATCCAGCAGTAGCGCAATGGACACGATCACGAGGATCAGCCGACGCTGCGATCCGGGCTCTTTCACCTTGGTCCAGAATATCTCCTTCACCTCGCTCGGCTCGAGGTTTATCACCGGTAGTGGCGCCATCTTGGTTTGTTGGTTCTCTCGTCTTTCTTCGAACTTTGACTAGTTCTCTTACTTTACTTGTTTCGGCTGCTTAGCTGCTGGTTTCTAACTGGGACATCGTAGTAGGCTTGTGGGGGCCCTTTTTCTGTCTCCTGGTTTGGTCTGTCGGGTCTCTCTCTCTCTCTTTGTGTATGGTCCCTAGCGCAAGCGTCCAAGATGGCAACCTTGAGAACACAGAAACAATAGGACTTTAGTCAGTTTGGTTGGAAGTGATGAGAGGTGAGTTATTTGTTATAATGAATAAGTTGGAATGTGGGACAGTGGGATATTCTCTGAGGGAAATGGCGCCATAGGTGAGTTTTCTTAGGTCGAAGTAGGCGCTTGTATGATTTTAGGCTGAAGCTTTACAGATCGCATAGATTCGTATGATTGAAATGCTGTTTTCGCAATTGTTTCTGTGCTCGTCAAGGGTGCCTCTGGGTAATTTTTGGCAAGTTCTGGGAATTTCTCTTGCTAGTGGCTACACAAACCGGCTTAAACTAAAAGAAATATTGGGAAGTGTTAGGGGAAGGGAAGAACAGAAGCTGGTCACGGTCTTGATGGATCATCCTCGTTGAGGTTTGAAGGGAACTAGGTGATTGATGGATCAAGAAGAAGCAGAAGAAGCTTGCCAGAGACTTGAACAAAGAAAGAGAGAAAGAGACATCGCATCAAAACAGATCTTGACAGATAAAACAATTGTTAGAGATTATTAACATACATTTCAATCATAGCAAATTATACGCTCTGTGCGTAAGGCGTTTGGTTTGCGTGTTTACCGCATGGCGGAGCCACAGCTTTACTCGTGGAATCTTTTCGGTAATGTGATAATTGCAGGAGTTGGAGCAGCGATGATTCGATAATTGACAACTTGCATTAGCAGCGTTTCAGCGCCGCACAGAAGCCGTTAAAACTAATGGATCTGTCATTGGGCGGCTTCGGAATCAGTACGTACGCCAGTGGTGGCCAAAACCCCCTTTATATCGCTCGATCTTTGCTGGTCGGGGTGATCAGGCAAAATGGGATCTTCCGCGTGGCGGCCCGTATCATACTGGGTAATGGAAGGAAAACAAATCAATAAAAAGCGGCGCAACCTCCTTTGGACCACTTTTTGTTTCGGTATCTCTAGCCTAGAGGGGTCAAGAGCGGTTGGCTGGGCCAAGCTTAAGTCGCCATTTGCTTCGGTTATTGACCGCCGATGGCGCGCGGTGAGGCGCCAACAGAATTGGCGCGCGAAAAAGTTGCGATCTTTTCCTGATCTGGATCGACGTCACCGTGCAAGAGTGATCGTGGGTCACTGGCTTCGGTTCCCCTAAAATGTGTAGATTTTTTGTCGGAAGTATTTTTGTTTGCATTGAAGTTATTATTTGCTTAATGAAATAGCATTGTTTGTTGGAAAATATTTCACCAAATCAGTTTGGCAGTCCAAATATTTCAAACATTCCTCACAATCATAACCTCCAAACAATTTTCCGAGATCCGACACCTAATTACGCCCGGTGGTGGCGCACCAAATTCCCTGCATTCCATTAAAGCTAATAACTTCATTCATCTCGCACTTTCCGGACATCCTTTCCCCTGCCTGCTTTAATGTAGAGGCTGGCTGGTCCTACATCTCATGTTTTATTCAGAGCCTGCTGCGATGGAAATTTCTCCGACGGAGGGATTGGATGGTCCTAGCATTTTGTGGCTTCTCCTGTGTTGGGATTTCAAGGGGGAGCCGAACTTTATCATCAGGCAGGTTTTATTACCTTAGACACACCGCATCTGGTCTCTCGTCTTGTTGTTGTAGGGGAGTGAAATTCTAGTCTAATGTTTTTATATCTTTATTTATAGACAGTGCACAGTGGTCCAGATCGCAAAATTAAGTGGAAAATGGATTTTCCGAAAAAATGGTGACGTTTTGGAGCTTTGGTGTCTTCAGAGCATGGAAAGGGGCAACTTTGGTTTGGTTGTGGTTCACGATTAGAATTTGAAAATCTAACTTTTCAGAATATTTTGGAAATTTTATGTCTTGTAGAAAGTTGATTTTGCCAATCCAAGCAACTTTGTCGAAGACACCATTTTATCTCGTATCTACGCATTTGATGACCAATTTATAGAAAGCATCCAACCTTTATCAGTTTTGAACGTGGTCAGGTTAACTTTAGAGAGTGATTCGGAGCTTCTTTCAACGAACATTTTCATTTTTGACATGTCATTTGACTTAAGGGTCGTTACAGCCATTTTAAGGTAAAAGATGCAAATTTGTATTTCAAATTTGCATTTGAAAGAGGAGATCCAGCACTACAAACGCTGAATTCAGGGGTGTTTTTCTTAAACTTGAGATATCTTCATTTGAAAGTCTGATTTTCAAGGAAAACATGGGACACTTGAATTCGAAAATAAAATATATCCGCAGGCTGAATCTGAATCAGAATTTAATGTCAACGATTTTGGTCATATTTTGGTTTCCATGTAAAATTATCATTTAAACCCAAAATATGACCAAAAATCGATTTGTTGACATTTTGGCTCAATTCTGAGGGCAGATTCAGATTCAGCGGGCAAAATTACATGGAAAAACATATATTTGGACAATTTTCGAATTTCGTTAGGGTGGTCCCATATGGTTTTCCCTTGAAAATTAAACATTTTCAAATGAAGATATCTCAAGTTTAAAGAAAAACACCCCTGAGATTTTTTCAGCGTTTGTAGTGCTGGATCTCCTCTTTCAAATGCAACCTAGTCTTAAAATTTGGCTTGCGCCATTTTGAGATATTTAAGTTTAAAATTTGCATCTTTTTTACCTTAAAATGGCTGTAACTTTTGACCCTTAAGTCCAAATTGACATGTCAAAAAATGAAAATGTTCGTTTTGTAGAGCTCTAAAAGTGCTCGAATATCACTTTTCTCTAAAAGTTAACCCTGAATTGCCACGTTCAAAAACTGATTTTGAAGGTTTGCTCAGATGCTTTCTATAAATTTGGTCATAGAAGGCGTAGATTACGAGATAAATTTTGTGTCTTCGACAAAGTTGTTTGAATTGGCCAGCCCAACAACTTTTAGAAGACATAAAATTCCCAAAAATATTCCTGAAAAGTTAGATTTTCAAAATCACCCTAATCGTGAACCACCCTAATTTTAAACCAAACCAAAAGTTGCCCCTTTCCATTTGCAACATATCTTCTGAAGACACCAAAGCTCCAAAACGTCACCATTTTTCGGAAAATCCATTTTCCACTTAATTTTGCGATCTGGACCACTGTGCAGTGGTGGAACCAACTTTGTTGAAAAATCAAGTGCTTTATGATTTGTCCATGTGGTAAAAGCAGCACACTAGGACTGGCCAATATGAAAATGTCAATCTTAAAGTTAAACTTCCCATCCCTGTCTGAACCAGCGTAGAGGAAGCCCAACGAACCATGTTTCTGCTGGTCTCAGCTAGATATTGATCAACATCATGTTCATTAAATATCATTTGCCATGTACCTTAATATCCCGTCTGTACGTTTACTCTGGTCTGGTCATGACTTCCTGCGTCGCGCCGTCTTCTATCAACGACGTTTTCCCCCTCGTCATTTTGCCACCCCCACAGCCGCCTACTGTAACATGCCACGGTTGATTTGGCTCCGAAGCGCCTACTGGGTGTGATGTTTGGTCCATTTACTGCGGAATATATCCCGGCAAGGAAATGATTTATTTGAACGCTCGGCGTCTTTTATTAACTGGAACCCCGTTTGACACGTTTTCTTCCGGGGGACCTTTGACCGTCCGAAAATTTATCGGCACTGAAATTAGTTTTCGATCCCTATCGGGGGAAATTCCAACTGGGAAGGGTGGGAGTTTGAACCACAATGAAACGATTACTGCTAATCCCCGGGAATCCATAATCTCGGCAACAATTTATTTTGACGCCGCACAATTGTTGTGCGGTTGTTGCCCCTCGCTTGTTCCAGGCCTGGTGAAAAACTTTGTCTCGTAGGGCTTCCTCCATCCCGGTGCGGTAATCCGGCAAAGACAGTTGGACACGGACTTGGCTGGGGAGGGGACGCTCAACAAGGTGTCGGGAATTTAACACCTCGTTGGCCACTGGCCAACAGGCTTAAAGTTGTTCAAAAGTTGCACAATTGTTCAGCTAGTGTGTGCGTCTTTACAGCGCCTACTTGATCCACCCGGTAAAAAAATTGCTTGTTTGTATATGTTTGTAGGACTGACATCGACCAAAAACAGCCTGATGTTTAGCACAAAAAGACTCGTTTTATGCGTAATAAAATTCCAAGATTATCAAAACACATAAAACTTTTAAAGGTCTGTTTCCCGTGAAAACAAAATTATTGCCATTTATCAACGTCAGAACTTTTCTCTCCACTTTCCAACTGGCACAGCACCAGCAAAATCAAATAAAAGTCATTACGGGGCCTCGAAAAGGTTTCCCATTTTTGCGCTCAATAAGATCTCGATGAGTGTCCCTCCAGAATACACAATGAACACGATAAGAGCACCGAAAGGGACTGGACCGGAAAATGTATGTCATTTTCCCTTCCGAATTGGATTGCTTCCTTCTTTTCTTCCTTTTTTTGGCTTGTGCTTCCTTCTTTTGACAACTTTTCTATTGAATGTCGTGTCCTTTTATTCGACGACGTCAGTCGTTTTTCTTCCGAAGTCTCTCGACGCTTCTCTTATCCAATTGTACTGATTACCAGATTAGCGTCTGTGCTGGTCTGTGAACCGTCGACGCGAAGAAAACTTGATCAAACAGAGAGGGCGCACCATTAGGATTGACGAAACAGGGTACACGATTCAAATTAGATTGTGATTTGTTTGGAGATGTTTTGACGTTAATCAGGGAAAATAAGCAATTTATCAAGTGGAAACATTGGCACGAGGTGTTGGGGAAGAGACGTTAGCAGGGAGTGATTGAGTTTTTTTAAAAAATATTTTAAGCAACAAGTTGCAAAATGAGGTTTCTCTCAAGTTGGATAAATACGCTGAGTGCTAAAAAAATCGGGTGTTGCATTTTGATGAAACAAAGTTGGGAATAAACTGAGAACCCTGTACTAAAAGCCGCAATCAAAAAATGGGTCCATGAAGCAACGATTTAATTTAATAAAATAAAATTTAAAATCCCTCTCATCCTTCGCGCCCACTCACTACAGAATAACCATAATGTTTTCGCTCAAAAGCTGTTGAAAACGAGCAATCAATTCATCGAGACTTAATCCGGGCCATATTGCGAGCACTTTTCATTACCCATCACCCATTTCAACCAGCTCTCCGGCACTTGACTATGTGGGTGGGGGCAAAAGTTTACCTTTGATCTTTCAACCCTCTTTGAGGTGGCTCATCACGCTACCACCCCCGTGTTTTGAGAGAGCATGCGGAAATGAATCCCTTTTCCGGTGAAATGAATTGAAAACTTGGAATTAATTTGAATTATGCCTTAAAAATTAAATTTTTTCGAATTAAAATTTAAATGTAAAAAAGAATTCAACAAAGTTCGGATTTCTTCCCCCTTAATGTGATTTTTGCCAAGCATTTTTTTAACCCTCTCCAGACCACTTGTCTCAGCTGCACCAGCTCTTCAAGAGGACACACTCGTCTAGTACTTGCCAACGAAAAGAGTTGTGTGACGCTAGCGAAAATATTTGCTCAGATCTTGAACGGGCTTAGTCTCGAATCCCCGGGGGGCTGCTAGACAAACGTCAGAATTCCCTTTTGATCCTGCTCGACAGAGGGGGCGCATCCATCGATGGAGTGACGAACGAGCGCGGCGTGGGTGGTTGATTGAAGGTCAACCGTAAAAAAATAAATTGGACGCAGACGAACCCCTCGCTCGACGAAGACCTCGTTTCTTGGACTATGGATCGAATTTGAATGGTGCATGAAGGAGAGCGTGTCGAATCGATTTTACCTTTCCATTTGGGAAGGGAGGGGGGATTTTTGGGCTCGCAGGTTGCGTGTGTGACGACGATTTCAATGAACGAATTTTGTTGTTCTACTTTTCGAGTGCTCACACGTGCGTTCACTCCCACATTTTCCTTTGTCTGACGCACGTGCACATGGTTGACCTTTCGCAAAAGGTGGTTCAATTGATTTTTATGGTGCTTGAGTCGTTTTCCTGAATTTAAACTCGCTGTTGATATTTTGTTGAAAAATTTGATTTTTATGATGAAAAAAATATGATGACTTCAATTATATTCCGTTTAATAAGGTCCTAAAACCCTGTATCTACTTTTATGTCAACGGTAAAAAACGATTAAACCCCATTTTTAAAATTTATTTTTTCATTTTAATGCAAAAAATATAAGTTGACAAGCCAACATTTTACGATCAAATATGGTCCCCTTGGAACGAGCTGTCAAGTAGGATGCTTTCTGTCAAGGAGGGCTGCGAAGTTAATTAAAAAAATAATAATAAGGGTCAATGATTAGCGATTGTACAACAATAATATTCAGTCTTCCCGAAACGCGCGCACGCCGTACACGCCGTACAAGTTTTCAGTGCAAATGAACCTCAAACACACCAGGCTGCCATGTTCGAGTTCTCCCCGCACGACGCACTCAAGTTTACACGCGGTGTAAACACGGGGTGCACACCTCGGGTACAACGCCGTGCGAGCGAAGAGCGTATAAAGAGACGAAAAAATGACTGCTTCTCACTCTCTCTGTGGCAAACACTGTAGTGTGACTGCAGCGGAGAATGAAACACCGCTTTACAGCAGAGGGAGCGTGAGGGAACTATTTTTTCTCTTTTCTGCGTCGTCGGCTTGCACGGGTTTGTACCCGGGGTGCAAGGTTCGGTTTTAAACTCGAGGTTCGTGTGCGCGTACAGACTGTACACGGCAGAGTTTAGGTTTGCTTGTACGCGTGCACATGCGGTGCTGGTGTTTGATCGAGTACAGAAAACAGAGAACGCGGTTGAACGCGGTGCACGCGGATCACTGATAATATTGCTAATTTATGCTTAATTTTAGAACCCAATTGCCGATTATTAATTTTCTTAGGCTATTGATAAATTTATTTAAAGTTTTTCTCCATCCTCCCCTTAACAATTTAAAAAAAAATTATCAATATTGAATTTAATTGAAAAACGTTACTTAATCCACCTTTAGGTGGTTGGTGCCTTCCTCATATTCATAAAGTCAATACATTGAGTAAAAATAGCAACATTCCCCCTTAACATGTTTAACAAATCAACTTTATTACTCATTTCTTTTGATATGGTTCGCAGACCATCAATATTTCTGGCTCATCGGCAAGGTCTGATAAAAAAACCTATCCAACGATAGTTCGCATGGAAGATTCAGACAATATTTTTATCACAATATCTGAAATCAAACCTCTAAAAAGTGTATAAATAACACTTAAGTGCCAATAACTTTTAATAGGGTTGTCAGATCCTTGATGTTTTAGGCTCATTTGAAAGGTCTTTCGATTATCTAACTAACAATGGGTCGCATGATAGACCCGGACATCATTTTTACTGAAATATCTGAGATCCGGCCTCCAAAAAGTGTATAAATAACACTTAAGTGCCAATAACTTTTGATAGGATTGTCAGATCCTTGATGTTTTAGGCTCATTTGAAAGGTCTTTCGATTATCTAACTAACAATGGGTCGCATGATAGACCCGGACATCATTTTTACTGAAATATCTGAGATCCGGCCTCCAAAAAGTGTATAAATAACACTTAAGTGCCAATAACTTTTGATAGGATTGTCAGATCCTTGATGTTTTAGGCTCATTTGAAAGGTATTTCGATTATCTCACTAACGATGGGTCGCATGATGGACACGGACATCATTGTCATTGAAATATCTGAGATCCGGCCTCCAAAAAGTGTATAAATAACACTTAAGTGCTAATAACTTTTGATAGGATTGTCAGATCCTTGATGTTTTAGGCTCATTGGAAAGGTCTTTTTAATACCTTTCTGAAAATGTATAACATGACAGGGTTTCTTACAAAACCACCCTTTTTACAATCTTCCGGACATACGCCAAAATCGTTTTTTTAGCATAACTTTTGAAGTACTTTACTAAACTTCATAATTTTCAATAAGGACTTATGGGACCCCAAGACAAATCGAATGAGACCAAAACGGTCCAAATCGGTTAAGCCAGTGCTGAGATAATCGAGTGCATATTTTTTGGTGCACAGACCCACATCCCTACACACACACACACACACACACACACACACACACACACACACACACACACACACACACACACACACACAGACATTTGCTCAGAATTTGATTCTGAGTCGATAGGTATACGTGAAGGTGGGTCTACGAGGTCAAATTAAGAAGTTCATTTTTCGAGTGATTTTATAGCCTTTCCTCAGTAAGGTGAGGAAGGCAAAAAGAGTAGAACTAATTGTAAACTATGTTAAATACATTGTAATAACATTGTGTAATATTATCATTTTCATTGTTATTTCATTGTAAGTAAGTGTGGTCCTCAAACAATGCGTATATCTTTATCAATTTACTAGAAACATTTCACGGAATTTATCTGCGTCATCGCAGAATGACACTCTCGCCGCAGTTCTTCGTCATCCGTAAAAAAGAAAAACCTCTTCTAACCGATCCAAACTTGAAAACACACACAATTTTTCAGCAAAAAAAATCAAAAACTAGGGGAAATATGCCCATTTTAATCACTCTAAGCCGTTCGACCAATTCTCATCACTTTTGCCGTTTTCCGCTATAAAATCAACATTTTCAGATGTATCAACAATGGAGAGTTGCTTGCTCACTTTTGTTTGAGCTATTTATTGCTTTGGAACCGTCAAAAACACTTTATGAAAGCTGTAATTCATGATCAAAGTGCTGATAGGCCGATAATAGAAATAGGCTGAGAAAGGGTATAGTTCCCCTAGCCAAAATGAAACACAACCAACTGATTATAAAACAGCTCATTTACCGGTGAGAAAAAAGTCATGCTTGTGCTTGAACAGCTTCCTACTTTATAGATGTAAACAAAGTGGGATCATTCGAAAATCACGTTACGCATTCGCTCTATTCATCACCCAGCCTTTTACTGGTGTCTTGAACTAGTGTAAAAAGTTGGCTTCATGGTCTAGTAAAAAGGGCAAGATGTATATCAAATTTATTAAAGTGTTTTCAAATGAAGAATTTAAACAAAATTTAATAATGAAAAATTAAAAAAAAATTAACCTGCTCTGTTGAAATCATGAAGTTTGAATGGCAACAAGCCAAATTTACAGAACCTTCCTGATCAATCTTCAAACAGGGTTCCAGTGCATGATTCTTGTGGCCAATCCTCTACTGTCTTAACGCGGGAGATCTTTATATGTCGCCATAGGGGAATCTAACAAAATCGTTGAAATAAAAGTTCCTGTGAAAATCCGACCATATCACGGTCCCCCGATTTCAAAGATTTTTTTTACAAAAAAAAGTCTTTGCTGAACTTGAGGAACTAGCTGCGTGCCAAGATGTGGACGCAATTTTTCCAGATTTTATCCCACAGTGTTAAATAGACCTTACGTAAAACTCGATTTTTAAGCACTTTTCATATTAATCTAGCTTGGTAATAGTAGTTTATGCAACAAGTTGCAAAAAGAGGATTTTTTCAGCACGACTCGTACATTTATCTAACGAGGTTCACCGAGTTTGATAAATACGAAGAGTGCTGAAAAAATCAATTTTTGCAACGAGTTCCATACAACATTTTTTGCAATTCGAAAAAACACACACTGAGTGAAATTTTAAGTCAAATTTTCATGTATTTTGTCAATAAATCGTTTAAATCTAAAAAATGTTGAAAAGTGTTACTTTTCGAAACAAGTGCTGAAAAGTAGAACTTTTCGAAACAAGTGCTGAAAAGTAGAACTTTTCAGCATTTATTTTGAAAAGTGTTGCTATTCGATTCTGTTATTTTTGGTACAGAAAAGCAGGCTATTTCGTCGTTCAAGAATGACAGGAAAAGTAAGTAGTTTCACGACGGAATTGCAAAAAACTCATTTTACTTTTTCAAAAACTTCAATTTAATTGCAACATTGCATTCATTGCATAAAATTTCAACCTTTCGTTAATAAAATGACACTCATACAATGTCATGGCCTATTCTTCTAATGACCATCGGTAATTTTCTACCAGCCTGATTGCTGCTCATCACCCCAAGAGGAAACACGTGTGACACATTGCATTTTCCAATCGACACTTAACCTGCACTCGACGAAGCAAATTGTACCGTCTATAATTAAGGCCTACTACGACGAAGCAAAAAAGGAAAAAAAAAAACGACTCAGTCGTCCCTCAAGAGTCCTTTAGTCTCGTGACTTGAAATGTTCCGTGACACGATTCTACGAACACACAAACGTTACAAAACTATGTTCCTTGAATTTAGGGTAAACCTCTTCGGTGGCAAGAAGGTTGATGGTTATTTCCCTCCCACCTCCCAAATGAAAAAAAAGTAGTTTACTGCTCCCCGATATAGAGGAAAACGGCGGTAGCCAGTAATTACGTCGAAACACGCACGTGTCCGTTTTCAGTTAATGCGTGTGTGTGTGTGGGTTCACGTGCTGCCTACCATCCAGGCGCGCACCTTAACTTGCCACCAGCTCAAACAACATCAACAACATGCCCACACGAACACGCGGTAAAGATTTACGATGACGACTTTGGACGCCCCTCTTCGGTGGTCGTGACTCTACTCCACTTGCAGCAGGAAGTTAAACGAATAAGACGAATAAGAAAAATCGATATTTTGGGAAAAACGGACCAGGTCCTGGAAGGGGCGGAGGAGCGAGCCTGTTTCCACCTGGCCCTGCTCTCACAGGCAAATTTCCGTTTGCATTTTCCGTGGTAAAGTTGTGGGCGACCGAGGGGGGTTAGAATTGAAGCAAAACAGGTCGTTAGTTTAATTGGAAATTCAAGCTCGTTTTGTGGAAATCATTTTTCTGAGTGTGTTGATGGGGTGAACCATTTTACACTGAATGGAAAAATACAAGCACAGTTGTTCTGTTTTTAATCCATGGTTTTTGTTTTCCCAATTTCAACCATAAATCTTAAAACGTAATTGACTTTGACACAGAGAACCCATATCTTAATCTGGGCGCTGTTTCGCAAACATATTTCTACATCGCTATCATCGACACCCTCTTGAAATCATAGACATATCGAAACTCGTTACTCAACCCCCTAAAACGCCGCCAAGGCATCCTCCGAGGGGGTCGACACTCTCGAAAGGAGTGTGTGGAAAATTGCCTTTTAGTGTTTGCCGAAATTTGATTTCGTGGGAGTTGAATGCGGATGGTAATTTGAATAATTTTCGCATCGTCTTGCAAACACCACCGAAACCAGCCGTGCTGAAGCAAAAACACACATCCACAAAATCACAAAACGACCTAAACGACAAAACACACACCCATGCGATTCTTCCTTTGAAGTTATTGCCAACAACACTGGTTTCCTTTCTTTTTTTCCTGATGCTCTTTGCCTGCTCTATTTCGAGCGATTGTTTTGCTCGAGAAAGTCGGGGTTCGGGGTAAATGGAAAATCCCGGAAGCACCCCCCTGGGAAATCCGGCCCTGCACTTTGGAGGGCCATTTTTTGCGCTTCCAAGGCGTCATAATCGGAACTTTTTACGAGCAACCGAGTCCCGGGAGGTGGTTTGATATAAGCTTCCTAAAAGATGATGCAAAATCAGGCAGGTTTCGTGGAAAAAAAAAACTTACATTGAATAAAGTTTTAAGGTTAGTTTAAAATTCAAGTGATTTTACCAAAAATTGAGTGAAATTTACCCAAATTCGAAAACGAAAACGAAAACTTTGTCAAAATTACTCCAATATTGTACAATCAGTACCTTGCTGGACTCGGTCGTTGGAAATGACCGTTGGCTCATTGACCGACGACATAGGCGGCGGGCCAGATGCGGGCATAAAAATGTCAAAACCTCTCCCCCTCTCACTTCGTCTCACCATCCAGCTGCAGCTTTGTTGACAAACAAACGGAGCACGCGGTCGCATCGAGCCAGAATCAGGGGTGATCATGTGGTTAAAAATGATACTTTTTTCAAGAAAAATAATATTTTTCCGACTGAATAAAAAATTTGCGGCATGTTCAAACAATTATTACTGATGTCGGAGAAGTGATTAAAATCAAAATTTTAATCCATAATTTTTCAATTACTTGAACTTTTTTCACTCTAATTGGGAACCCCTAGGTCTATTCACGACCGTTTCCAATGACCGTGAGAAGATGCCAGAAAATCCAGCTAGGGGAACTATACCCTTTCTCAGCCTATTTCTATTATCGGCCTATCAGCACTTTGATCATGAAATACAGCTTGAATAAAGTGTTTTTGACTGCTCCAAAGTAATAAATAGCTCAAATAAAAGTGAGCAAGCAACTAATCATTGTTGATACATCTGAAAATGTTAATTTAATAGCGGAAAACGGCAAAAGTGATGAGAATTGGTCGAACGGCTTAGTGTGATTAAAATGGGTATATTTCCCCTACCAGCTAAAGCCACAATATTGTATTAAGAAATGGTAACATTCCCGAAAACAATTCGTCAACTTCTTTAAGTCAAAAGTTGGTATTTTTGTTCACATAAACAAATCAAAAACTGAACAAAATCAGTTGAGGAAAAGTTAGTCAAAATAGCTTTATTGGAATGGAAAGTTTATTGATCTAATCTAACACAGACGTACCAAGCCAGATGAAAGCATGCTTGAAAGTCTTAACGTTGTCCCAAGCACTTTTCTTGTCAAGTACATTCGAAAACGCCCGAAATTTCATAAAAAATAGAGCGGTCAGCCCTTCTTCGGTGTATTTACCGCAGAGACGATTCTGAGAACGGAACACATTTCACAGAATCTGCAAAAGGTGAAAGGATGCGTGGACATTCCTCAACAAACGCTTTTATATTTTACTAATAAGATGAATAAATTACTGAAACTTTTCATTAATAACTCCTTTCTATCATCCGCTAGAGAAACATCCCATCTGTTCGACCTTTCCGAAAAACCCCGAAAACCTGCTTCCAACCCCCATAACAAGAACCATTTCCATCATCCCCCTCCCCACCTCTCTTGCCAGCAGCCAGGAAGCAGTTGGGCAAACTTGTAAAACATCCCCTGTTGTTTAGATAAGGCATCCAACCGACAACGACGACGACGACGACGACGACGACTAAAAGCGTAACACCAACAATAACAAAACTCGGGGCAAAAGTGCCCCAGCCCTAACGGGATGATGATAATAATCCCACCATGACGGTGAGATCGTTGCACTGTGAAAAACCCACATTGCTTGCACGCAATTTCGCTTTCAAGCGCGTTTGACAGTTGCGTACACGCTGATTGCATAGTGGCGTAAACTTGAGTTTAAACCACTTTTGCTGCAAGGGCAAAGCCAGACATTTCATTTCGTTTTCACTGTGTCCCAGCAGGCTTAGCCCAAACGGTTCACAATCACGGAGGATAGGCATTACACGAAATCGAGTTCGATTACACGAAATTCAGTTCAGGTACGATTACATATTTTCGTGTAACAGGGGTCGAACTGGATTTCGTGTAAAATCGAAATTGAAATGTTTCACCGGGTGAAAATTGCCTATTGCCTATATTTGGGCGTTTTCAGATTTTATTTGGGATTCTTATTAAGAGAATTATTATTCGATTGAACTATTAGATTAGCCCAAAAATAAGTTTATTTATTTCCAAATTATATATTCACAATAAATTTAATTCAAATCAATTCGAGCCACCGGAAAGTCTGTTCAACCTGCTGCTCGCTGTACACGCTCTTCGGCAGCGGACTGCCTTATGGTCAAGTTGTCGTCGTAGATACAAACGGTGGAACCATCTCCGGAACGTCGCGAATGTCGGTCTTCACTTCATGGTCAGCAGCTCGTCCAGGATCACGCCGCGGTGCCGTCGGGTCGGCAGAATAGTCAAGTTTGTACATTTTTGTACTTTAGGTCACGGAGGTTACGCAGGAATCGTTCAGCCGAACATTTTTTTTCTCGGTTTGGGGCCTGCGAGCAGATCGAGGAACAAATCCAAATAATAAACTCGACCTGGAATGACAGCGTGAACTGAAGCATGGCCGAAAGCGTCTTACGGAGTGGCTGCTGCGCTGTAAATAAAATGAATTTGAAATTAATTTGATTTCTAAATTAGTTAGATGGGAACATACCTAGCTGGCACAACTGGCGGCTTATGAAACAAGGTGATTAGCGCCATCAGCAGGACAATCAACATCCGGTTCGGTTCGCTTCGGAACGCTTCACGTAATGGTTGCGAACAATCACAGAATTCGTCGGCTCTGCCACTGTTGATCTCCACAAGCGACTGGGCGACCTTCGGTTTGCCCTGCTGAAATCCTGTCCACGGCTAGCTGCATCGAAGCTCGACTACTCCGATGTCTGCTCCAGCATCGTATTCTGTGTCCTAATTCTGCAAGGAAATATAAATAATTGATCCGCTAAATATTTGATAAAGACCTAAGCGGAAAAAGACGAACTCACCTGCTAGCGTACGAATTAAAAAGTTTTTCATTGCGTTCGTGATCTGTTGCTTTAGCTGCTGCGCACTGTTCATCGACTTCGTTTCATTGGAGTTGGGCATCCTGTTATTTGCGGTGACGTTCGATCCGGGGATGTTAGAGTGGCGGCGCGTTTGGAAGCATCATTCTCCGGAACCGGAGTTGCACGGATCGTCCATGAGTCAACTAGGTTGAGTGGGGAGGGTTGCGGGTGCGCAATTGATTCAGCACCCTTCATGAAGAAGAGAGAGGCTACTTGTCGATATTGGTTGAGGTGGAGTGACCGCGACAACCACCGTTACCGGAACCTGTTCCTGGACCTTCGGTGAATGAATTCCACCAGAGTGCTCACCACTCAAGGCCACCTCCTGTGCCAGGGCCTGCATCTATGCAGGAGTTGGCACTTCCGTTGAACATCATTTGTTGATTATTCGGTCAGTACATGGTAGACATTCCGGGAAGGTTCCGCTACGAATAAAATGATGATGGTTGATGTGGTTGATGGTTGAGAATGTTTGATGGGTACTTACCAAGCTACCAGACTCCCAGATCAGCTGCTGCGTTTGGAGCCAACCCGGAAGCGCGAGCGGGACGAGCAACTTCCGGAATGGTTCTTCGTCGTATTCGTCGCTTTCGCGTTTGTCTCCTCTCTCTGGTTCTAAGTTTCTGGTAGCTGCTCTTGATCCTCGTCTTCGGGCTCCTTGTTTTTTGTTCTCAATGTCCTCTTCGTCTTACTCGCCGGTTTTTAATTCCGGTTCAAACACTGCTCGGTCGCCTGCTTCTCGCAAACCATCTGCCGTAAGAACACCGTTTCCGCATCCTCCGGTTACACAAGCAGCAAGCGTCTGGGTTGAATTGCGAACGTGCTAAGTTCACCTGTACGATTGACATCAATAGATCTGGACCGGGTCGTCTGATAAAATAAGAAAAAGAATATGTTAGTTATATTTTAAAAATCGATCTCCTGATTACTCCTGACAGACATTAGAATTCCAACCGGAGGACCAATAATTCAACCGAATCCGATCATGTCCGAAAAGTCTTGGTTATCTGGTTTGGGGGAAGCGGTATCTTGCGCTTGCCTTATCCACTTTCCCCCAAATAGAAGAACTGAAATTAACCGGAACCGGTCACTAAAGTGTCCACCATTCCGGAACCTAGTGGGGTAGGTTTTTGTCCGGGTATGCAACCCAATCTACAAATCATGATTATTATCATAAATTCTTCAAAAAAACCATCCCAATTTGCTCCAAGACCTGTTCTGGACATATAAGGCATATTCCTTTGATCCCGGACCATCGGATATGAATTGGCCACCCTTCCGGAACCGACTACACAGGAACGGATGTCGAATTCTACATCAAGTCTAATATGGCTTCCGACATGTCAAACGGTACTAATTTGGCTCAGGAAATCAAATTTGACATCCTCAGTACGTTCTGGTGCCATTTGGCCACCCTGCCACCAACCTGAATATCTGTAACATGGTTCCGATGGACTTCGGTAATTTCACGAGCACACTTTCCGACATGTCAAACAACACTGATTTTGTTCAGAACTCAAATTTGACATCTCACGATCTGCGCCATTTGGCCAGCCTGCCATCAACCCGGAATATCTGTAACATGGTTCGGTGGACCATTTCGGTAATTACAGTACACTTTCCGACATGTCAAACAACACTGATTTTGCTCAGGAACTCAAATTTGACATCCTCATTACGATTTGGTGCCATTTGCCACCTGCCACAAACGGAATATCCGTAACATGGTTGATGGACCAATTTCGGTAATTTCACAGTACACTTCGACATGTCAAACAACACTGATTTTTGCTCAGGAACTTTTGACATCCTCATTACGATCTGGTGCCATTTTGGCCACCCTGCCACCAACCCGGAATATCCGTAACATGGTTCCGATGGACCAATTGCGGTAATTTCACAAGTGTATCTTCCGATATGTCAAACAACACTGATTTTTGCCCAGAAACTCAAAAACCAGATCGTAATGAGGATGTCAAATTTGAGTTCCTGAGCAAAAATCAGTGTTGTTTGACATGTCGGAAAGTGTGCTCGTGAAATTACCGAAATTGGTCCACCGGAACCATGTTACGGATATTCCGGGTTGGTGGCAGAGTGGCCAAATGGCACCAAATCGTAATGAGGATGTCAAATTTGAGTTTCTGAGCAAAAATCAGTGTTGTTTGGCATGTCGGAAAGTGTACTTGTGAAATTACCGAAATTGGTCCAACGGAACCATGTTACGGATATTCCGGGTTGATGGCAGGGTGGTCAAATGGCACCAGATTGTAATGAGGATGTCAAATTTGAGTTCTTGAGCAAAAATCAGTGCCGTTTGACAAGTCGGAAAGTGTGCTCGTGAAATTACCGAAATTGGTCCATCAGAACCATGTTACGGATATTCCGGGTTGGTGGCAGGGTGGCCAAATGGCACCAGATCGTAATGAGGATGTCAAATTTGAGTTCCTGAGCAAATATCAGTGTTGTTTGACATGTCGGAAAGTGTGCTCGTGAAATTACCGAAATTGGTCCACCGGAATCATGTTACGGATATTCCGGGTTGGTGGCAGGGTGGCCAAATGGCACCAGATCGTAATGAGGATGTCAAATTTGAGTTCCTGAGCAAATATCAGTGTTGTTTGACATGTCGGAAAGTGTGCTCGTGAAATTACCGAAATTGGTCCACCGGAACCATGTTACGGATATTCCGGTTTGGTGGCAGAGTGGCCAAATGGCACCAAATCGTAATGAGGATGTCAAATTTGAGTTCCTGAGCAAAAATCAGTGTTGTTTGACATATCGGAAAGTGTACTTGTGAAATTACCGAAATTGGTCCACCGGAACCATGTTACGGATATTCCGGGTTGATGGCAGGCTGGCCAAATGGCACCAGATCGTAATGAGGATGTCAAATTTGAGTTCCTGAGCCAAAATCAGTGTTGTTTGACATGTCGGAAAGTGTGCTCGTGAAATTACCGAAATTGGTCCACCGGAACCATGTTACGGATATTCCGGGTTGGTGGAAGGGTGGCCAAATGGCACCAGAACGTACTGAGGATGTCAAATTTGATTTCCTGAGCCAAATTTAGTGCCGTTTGACATGTCGGAAGCCATATTAGACTTGATGTAGAATTCGACATCCGTTCCTGTGTAGTCGGTTCCGGAAGGGTGGCCAATTCATATCCGATGGTCCGGGATCAAAGGAATATGCCTTATATGTCCAGAACAGGTCTTGGAGCAAATTGGGATGGTTTTTTTGAAGAATTTATGATAATAATCATGATTTGTAGATTGGGTTGCATACCCGGACAAAAACCTACCCCACTAGGTTCCGGAATATCTCCGTGGCCAAGTGACCGGATTTCTTTGTAGATTCTGAAAATAGAGATTTGTCCGGTTCTTTTGAGGGGTGAACGAACTTATTTGGTCAAAAGATGCCAAAGATACAGCATTTTTAATGTTTTTTCGGTATCTCGCATCAGACGTTCGGACTGTAAGGTACAATTTCGCTTTCCCCAAACCCCGGATAATGAAGAATTCGTGACCGGTGGATACTTTTGTAACCGGTTCCGGTAAAATTCTTAATTCCCTGGGAAAAGCGGAATTGTACCTTCCTGTAAGGACTCTTTAAAATCTGCCGGCCAAGATCGCGAAACTCAAGATTCCCTTTTCCCCAAACCGTATTACGAAGAATTCATGGCCTGTGGACACTTTGGTGGCCGGATTCAGTTATATTCTTGGTTCTCGGGTTTGGGGGAAGAACCAAGAAATCAACCGAAGGCGGCCACAAAAACATTCACTGGCCTGTAATTCTTTATTTTCCGGTCTGGGGGAACCGAAATCTTGCACTTTCCGGCCGCAACCGACAGATTCGTGAAAGTTCCTTCCGGAAGATAGTATTTCGCTTCCCCCAGACCGAAGAACCAAGAAATCAACTGAAAGCGGCCACAAAAACATTCACTGTCCTGTAATTCTTGATTTTCCGGTCTGGGGGAACCGAAATCTTGCACTTTCCGGCCGCAACAGAAAGATTCGTGAAAGTTCCTGCCGGAAGATAGTAATTCGCCTCCCCCAGACCGAAGAACCAAGAAATCAACCGGATCTGGCCACAAAACTTTTCACTGGCTCTTTATCCTTGGTTTTCCGGTCTAGGGGAACCGAAATATTGCACATTCCGGCCGCAACCGACAGATTTGTAAATGTTCCTGCCGGAAGATTCAATTTTGTTTTCCCCCAGATCGAAGAACCAAGAAATCAACCGGATCTGGCCACAAAACCTTTCACTGGCTCTTTATCCTTGGTTTTCCGATCTAGGGGAACCGAAATATTGCACATTCCGGCCGCAACCGACAGATTTGTAAATGTTCCTGCCGGAAGATTCAATTTTGTTTTCCCCCAGATCGAAGAACCAAGAAATCAACCGGATCTGGCCACAAAACCTTTCACTGGCTCTTTATCCTTGGTTTTCCGATCTAGGGGAACCGAAATATTGCACATTCCGGCCGCAACCGACAGATTTGTAAATGTTCCTGCCGGATTCAATTTTGTTTTCCCCCAGATCGAAGAACCAAGAAATCAACCGGATCTGGCCACAAAAACATTAACTGGCCCGTAATTCTTGGGTTTTCGATCTGTGGGAACCGGAATTTTACCTTTTCCGGCACCTGTCTCACTTTGTACAACACTTACCATTCCAAATCGTCTGACCGCCAGCTTCTAAAAAAACACAGTCCCGATTTGACAGCGGGTGAAACAATTCCGCAAAATCTTCAAAAATTTTCTAAGTTCAAAAATTACACCTTTTGCAGTTCGGACACCTGAACTGGAAAAGATGTAACTTTTACACTTATTGCAGTTCGCATTTTACACCTTTTTCAGTTCGAGGATTGAAACTAGTCGGTGGTGTAAAATCGAACTGCAAAAAGTGTAATGCTGATTCTCCGTGAACAAGATTGCAAGTTTGTGTTTGTGACCGCCTCCGCGCACACACAAAGACAAAGGCAAGCAAGACGAATTGTGATGTCAAAACAAAGTATTATAAGAGAATCATAATGATAAAATAAAATATCTCGTGTTTTGTTATCCTCGTGCTTCAACGCAGGGGTGCCCGAAAAAAAGAGCGATGAAGGGTCGGCCAGCATCCCTGTGACTTGGGGTGGCGGAAAAAGGACCTGTTCTCTTTCGAGCAACGAGAGGGGTGACAATTATGATTGCCGGCAATAATTTTGGGCCGTGCGTTCCGTCGGCGGTGGTGGTTTGTGGCGTGACGAAAGCGATACACAATTCGGGTGGGGGGAAGTTTGAAATTTTAAAGCAAAAGATAGAAGGGGCGTAAAGTGGCCCTTGACTGGGACGGGACGGGTTGGAAAGGTGAAAATCTCTTCACCTCGCGTCGGAAAATGTGGAATGCTGGAACGTGACAAATTTTCGTGATGAGGTGATGTCGGGAGAAAACCAACATCAGATGGGTTATTTTTCGTGGGGGTGTTGGTGGGTTTTATTGTGCGTGTGTTAGGGGTTTGTTTTCTGTACGAATATTCGTACAATTTTGGACTTGAGTACTTGGTAGTTAAATATTCATGATGTTTGTTACTTTATCCTGACGACAGATGGAATACTTGCTTCGAAAAAATACTTTTATATTCGAAAGGAAAAAGTTATGAATTTTTGATGGGATTGAGATCGTAAACCGTCTGGGTTCATTTCAGGGATGCTTTTAGCCTTCGTTAAATATTTCTTCATCGAGACAAAGCTGGCATAAGAGTCTTTTCTTTTGAAATAATATCTACTTTTTTATCAATAACAATAATAATTTAACGTGTTGTATTTATACTCTATACCTTGCCTTCCCAGCTGCACACTCAACCCCCGGTGGTTGGTCACTTTTTCGTTTGACACTTTTTAGTTTGTACCCCGTTGCACAGTGGTCCGAAACCGAAATCTAGCGTGACAAAATTGATACCGGCCACACGTTAAGATTTAGAGCTTTGGTGTCTTCGGGACAAATTATCAGGGTCAATAGGGGCTGGCTGGTGACCAGGTGGTTTGGATTGCGCTTTGGTGTCTTGAGAAAGAGAAGACCATTCTGAGCAACTTTTCAAGAGCACAAAGCTCTATCTTCAAAGCCATTTTTGTAATTTAGGTTGAAGTTTAGGAAAAATGAGTTTTTTGACTTGTCAAGTTGGTGTCTTCTAGACATTTGTAGAGCTTATCAAAACACACATTTATCTTCCAGAGAGCAAAAATCGGACCTTTAAAACGAAAGTTATAGACGAAAAGACGCCATTTTGAAATGTGAATAACTCGAAAGGTGGTTTAAGCATCTGAAAGTACACATTTTAGAGTACATTTGCTGAAAATATCTCGGGGTCTTTTTGTTTAACTTATTTAATTCCATTTGAAAATGAGTTCAATCGTTGCCCATAACTTTTGATAGAATTGACCAAAATTCATTTTTAAGAAAATGTTCATTTTGACAAGCTCTACAATTGTCTAGAAGGGCTCAAAATGTACAAAATGATATAGTGGTTGTAAAGAAATTTTGGCTGAAATATTTCAGGAATCAACAAAATAATTAAATTTATTCCTGAAATATTTCAGCCAAAACTTGTTTCTTCTTTTACAACCACTAGATCATTTTGTACATTTTTGAGCCCTTCTAGACAATTGTAGAGCTTGTCAAAATGAACATTTTTATTCTTGAAAAATGAATTTTGGTCAACTCTATCAAAAGTTATGGGCAAAAAACGATTGAAAAAGGCTCATTTTCAAATTGAGATTAAATAAGTTAAACAAAAAAGACCCCCGAGATATTTTCAGCAAATGTACTCTAAAATGTGTACTTTCAGATGCTTCTAAGAGCGAGGTTAAACTTTACCACCTTTTCGAGTTATTCACATTTCAAAATGGCGTCTTTTTCGTCGTATTTTGGCTATAACTTTCGTTTTAAAGGTCCGATTTTTGCTCTCTTGGAAGATAAATGTGTGTTTTGATAAGCTCTACAAATGTCTAGAAGACACCAACTCGCTACGACACAAGCCTGAGTTGATAAATTCAAAAAACTCATTTTTTCCTAAAAACTTCAACCTAAATTACAAAAATGGCTCTAGAAACTTCCCGTTTGAAGATAGAGCTTTGTGCTTTTGAGCAAAGTTGCTCAGAATGGTGTTCTCTACAACTTTTCTGAAGACACCAAAGCGCTATCTCGTCATCCCGCCAAAATAAAAATTCTGAACCACCCTAAAATTTGGACCACCCTAATGTCCACCATACCAAAAGATGCCCCTATTGACCCTGATAATTTGTCCCGAAGACACCAAAGCTCTAAATCTTAACGTGTGGCCGGTATCAATTTTGTCACGCTAGATTTCGGTTTCGGACCACTGTGCGTTGGTTGGTCAAAGTCAAACTAAAAAACGACCAACTGTCACTTTTACACGGCGCTCACGCACACTATCAAAACAAACGTTTGGTAGTGCGTGTGAACTCCGTGTAATAGGGGTGTCAAACTAAAAAGTGACCCCGTTCGTTTGACAACAGTTGGTGTCAAACCATCGGGGTTTGAGTGTATATTTTGTTTCACAAAGAAAAATTGTTACTCTCTTATTTTTGATTGTCGAGCTCAAGCTCAAGTCAAGCACCCCTAAACTACTCTTAAGTGATTAAGATTTGTTCAATTCAAGATGGCGTCCAAACTGGCGGAGATTAAATATTGAGAAAATGCATTAGTTAGTTTCACTTTTAATAAATTTAACTAAAATTGGGTCGCAGATATTGAATCTGTTGTCAAAAGTAGAAAATAAAACAAAAACCATTCGATTATTCGAAGCCCCATACAATCCATCGGAAAAACTAAAGTGTGGATAATAAAAAAGTATAAAAGTTCAATTTACGACCCATAATTTCAACATTTTAATGAAAAAAAGTGTTTTAAAATGCATTATATACTAGAGTGTAACAAAAATGACTTTTTGGCGGGCATTCAAGGGTTTGTTCCGGTGGGCATACTAAGCCCAAATCCAAAATATGAGCTTGATTGGACGTAACAGGAGCTGGCGCTCCGGCCTTCAATTTTAAATGGGATTTAATCCGTAAAAAAAGATTTTTTCAAAAATGTCACTTTTTGAGGCATTTTGGCCACTGAAGCGTTTATTTTCAACATCATTGGCGTGTAGGCCAGATCCTTGCGCATCTTTTAGTATACAGTGAGTCAAATATTTGTCCGTACCCCCCCGTACGGGAAATGTTTGTGATATAAAAGTACATAAAATTCGACTAAAGTGCCATGTTTTATACATCAATCGACGCGGCAGAATGTCCTCTTTAAGACACTGTCATTGGATTTGCAAAAAACTTTTTCTTGAAAAATACAAAAATTGTTTACTGAAAAAAGTCAAAAAAAGAGGTCAAATTATTGTCCGTACCCCTAGTAAAAGTACAAAATCTGATCGATTTAAGTGAATTCATTTATGAAATGTTGTTTCAGTGTCAAATACTAGTACCTTTAGCCAGTTTGTGACAACTTTGAACTTCTGATAAGTTTGTTTAGTTAATTTATATTAAAAATTGGATTAAATTTAGTTTTTTAAAGTAAAACTTGTCAAAACATTAGTTTATAAACAACTATTTTTATAAAATTGCTATTTTGTGTTGTAAGAGTCTCTATTGAACAAGTTTCAACAATATTTGTTCAAAATATACATTGATTTCATCTTTTTTATTGACATTTTTCGACCAAAAATACTGTTTCGGAACAATACCGTTAAACAATCCGGATTGTCCCGGAACCGGTTCAACCCCTCGGAGGGAAATTTTGTGGTGATCAGATAGAGGACAAAAAAACCCACCTCTTGCAATTTGAAGCATCCAATTTCGTCCACTACAGCCCGATTACGATTCCCTAGTCTGAAATTTGAAATTTTCAAATTCCCCAAGCAAAACATTCTGACCCAGAACGGTACAGAAATTCTCAGCACGGAAAGTTTTGTACTTTTACTAGGGGGTACGGACAATTATTTGACCTCTTTTTTTAACTTTTTTCAGTAAACAATTTTTGTATTTTTCAAGAAAAAGTTTTTTGCAAATCCAATGACAATGTCTTAAAGAGGACATTTTGCCGCGTCGATTGATGTATAAAACATGGCACTTTAGTCGAATTTTATGTACTTTTATATCACAAACATTTCCCGTACGGGGGGGGTACGGACAAATATTTGACTCACTGTATATAACATTGAAATTTGGAGCACTCTGGAGCTCGGTACAGACCTTCAAAGTTTGGCATTTTTTCGAAAATCGACCCCGGCAAAATCAAATGGCGTCTAGGGCGTCGCGAGGCGCGACGCATATCTTTTTTGCCGGGACCGATTTTTCGAAAAAATGCCAAACTTTGAAGGTCTGTACCGAGCTCCAGGGTACTCCAAATTTCAATGTTATATATACCAAAAGATGCGCAAGGATCTGGCCTACACGCCAATGATGTTGAAAATAAACGCTTCAGTGGCCAAAATGCCTCAAAAAGTGACATTTTTGAAAAAATCTTTTTTTACGGGTTAAATCCCATTTAAAATTGAAGGCCGGAGCGCCAGCTCCTGTTACGTCCAATCAAGCTCATATTTTGGATTTGGGCTTAGTATGCCCACCGGAACAAACCCTTGAATGCCCGCCAAAAAGTCATTTTTGTTACATCCTATTATATACCTGTCCATTTGTTTTGCCATCATTAGTTTGCAAAATATCTAAGCATTGACAAAAATTTTTTTTTTCGAAAAATAAATTTTTTGCGGTGCTGTACGTTGGAATTTCATAAAAATTCAAAACATTTTGAACAAGCCCAAACATGCTAAAATTTATTATCAATGCAGAAATAGTAGTTTATGCAACAAGTTGCAAAAAAGAAGATTTTTTCAGCACGTGTCGTACATTTATCCAACGAGGTTCACTAAGTTGGATAAATACGACAAGTGCTGAAAAAATTAAGGTTTGCAACGAGTTCCATACAACATTTTTTGCATTTCTGAAAAACACCCATTGAGTGAAATTATAAGTCGAATGTTCATGTATTTTGTCAATAAATCGTCAAAAAAATGTTGAAAAATATTACTTTTCAAAACTAGTGCTGAAAAGTTCAACTTTTCAGCATCCATTTTAGTGCTGAAAAGTAGAACTTTTCAGCATTTGTTTTGAAATGTGTTTCTATTCGATTCTGTTATTTTTAGTAGATAAAAGTAGGCTGTTTCGTCACGCGAGAATGACAGGAAAAGTAGGAAGTTTCAAGACGGAAATGCAAAAAATGCATTTTAGATTGTTTTCCGTTGATAAGACTTCTATTTTCATGGAAATTTTTAAGTTTTTTGGAAAAATATTTTGTTTGCCCCCGGATTTTTCGGACTAATTTTAAAGGGGGGGGGGGGCATAAACTTTGAAAAATATTTGCAACGGCCTTATCAAAAAAAATCTATAACAGTGAAAATGCATATCAAATTGCGCTTCATTTAAATAATAAAATTTTAGTATTTTAATGAAAATTTTAGTATTTTATGAATAAAAAAATTCAATTCTTTGAAAATAATTACAAAATTTCTCATCGTTTGATACTCATATCGAAAATTATTAAAACTCGAGCATTTGCAGGGAATATTACATTTTGTGAAAATTTGAGTATTTTACAACAAACTGTAATGATGTGTTTTTTTCTTTAAAACGCTCCGTTAAATATCTAGGTATACTGAAAATTATTAAAATTGAGAATTGAAAAAAACTACGGAAATTTCTGAAAAAGTCGCAGCAATTATCTTGTTAGTGAAAGCTATTTTTTCTGTTTTAATCTGGTTTAACCAGATTTGGTTTCAAGAAGGAAGTTTTAGTGAGATAGGGGAGAGTGGGGAGACTTGATCCTCTTTTTTTGTATCGCACATAACTCTGTTAATTTCTCACAAAACTATGATCTTTTTGCGTGAATTGAAAGCTTAAACATTCAACTATGTTTGGCTGATAAGGGTATTTCATCAAATAAACTCTTCGAATCATGCCAAGCGTTTCAACAAATATTTTAAACCGGCATTTTCAAAATGTTGGGGGTAATTTGATCCCCCTTTCAACATTTTGAAGAAATCTTAAGCAAAATGTTTTTTATTCATCCAAACTTTTAATTTTCTATAAGTTACAGCAATTTAACATTAAACCTGTACGTTTGTGTTCAAAATATAACATGTTTAGCATGCAAAATATTTAAAAACTTAAAATTTTCTTTTTTAGGCCAAAATTGAGCATGTTTACAAAAGCTGGTAATTTTTGTTTACAAAACTTTTGAAAAATGGTTCAATCTGCAGTAAGTTATGTTCAACTATACTAAGGAAACTATGTACTAAAACCCAGCCCAATTATTTAATCTTGAGGCTGATTCCAGTGAATGTAAAAATGCAGGGATCAAGTCTCCCTAAACGCACTTATTTAAACAATTGATTGTAAAAATTGTATGACGATAAATTTAACGTCAAATGCGTAAGGGTTTTGGAGTTGATATGTTTATCAAACAATTCATGTATAAAAAATATTTTTTTGAACAATTTTTGAGTGCTTTCTATACTTATCAAAACAAAGAAAAAAGATCTCTTGGAAGTTTTTTGCAGCACTTTTTAGAAAATTGTGTGTAACTCAATCTAAACATTTTTTAATATTTTTTCTTTGTTTTCTACAATGAGTTTTAGTCAATTTCGCACAACTTTCTAGAACAAAGCTAATTGTTTTACCCACATGCTGACGAGATACAGGCTTGGGATCAAGTGTCCCCGGGGATCAAGTCTCCCCACTCTCCCCTATTTTAAAAGAGTTATCGTTTATTGTCGTCGATAAGGCTAAATACACTTTTGTATAATATTCACAAGCTCAATGGTGTGGAAAAACTGATTTTGCAAAATGGCTTCTTTTTATACAGGTACATTTTATTTTCTTCGCAGCACCATTAAATCTTTTCATAAAATTATTCAAAAATTCATTTATAATTCAACGATTTTACACCCTTCATTCTTCGGCGCTCAACTTAAATATTCCTGCCCGTTGAAGTGCAGGAAGCAATCGCACACTGCTTTCAAATTTATTCATGAAATCATTAATCCCACTTCCCACGCGCCCTGTACCCGAATCTTCAGCCTGGAGAACGTAATTCCAGGTTTCCTTCCGGAAAGTTCTCTCCTTTTTTTCCGAATGCAAAAGCATCCTTAAAGCGATTTCAGCAAACGAGGCAAAAATACGACAAAAGTTACGTTAAAGAAATTGTATTACAATTTCGCACACATCCGAGAGCGAAACCGAGTTTTTGCTTCCCTCCAACTGCCGGCCAAATCCAGGGGGAAAATGATGGAAAAGGCCCTTCTTGCCCTACTCCTACGACTTCACTAGCTCGTCTGCCCCGAGGGAATAAACACAATTTCGAGTCGGCCGGAGCACACCGGAGTAGAAATCCAGGCATTTGCTATTTGCCTTATGTTTTGCTCATAAAATATTCACACGAATGTTGTTAAATGAGCAGTTCTCTAGGATTTCGGTCATTCGATTTTTTTTGTATGCCCAAAGAAGCCATTTTGCATCATTAGTTAGTCCATATAATTTTCCATACAAATTTGGCAGCTGTCCATACAAAAATGATGTATGAAAATTCAAAAATCTGTATCTTTTGAAGGAATTTTTTGATCGATTTGGTGTCTTCGGCAAAGTTGTAGGTATAGATACGGACTACACTGAAAAATGATACACGGTAAAATTGGTGATTTTTTATTTAACTTTTTATCACTAAAACTTGATTTACAAAAAACACTATTTTTAATTTTTTTTTTTGATATGTTTTAGGGGACATAAATGCCAACTTTCAGAAATTTCAGGTTGTGCAAAATCATTGACCGAGTTATGAATTTTTTATGATTTTTCAAAAATCGAAATTTTGTCGCAAAATTTTTCAACTTCATTTTTGATGTAAAATCAAATTTGCAAATTTAGTGAAATTTTGATAAAGTGCACCGTTTTCAAGTTATAGCCATATTTAAGTGACTTTTTGAAAATAGTCGCAGTTTTTCATTTTAAATTAGTGCACATGTTTGCCCAGTTTTGAAAAATATTTTTGAAAAGCTGAGATTTTGCTTATTCGACTTTGTTTATACGACCTTTAGTTGCTGAGATATTGCAATGCAAAGGTTTAAAAACAGGAAAATTTATGTTTTCTAAGTCTCACCCAAACAACCCACCATTTTCTATCTTCAATATCATAGCAACTAATGGTTCGATTTTCAATGTTAATATATGAAACATTTGTGAAATTTTCCGATCTTTTCGAAAAAAATATTTTTGGAATTTTCAAATCAAGACTAACATTTCAAAAGGCCAAACATTCAATATTACGCCCTTTTAAAATGTTAGTCTTGATTTGAAAATTTTGAAAATATTTTTTTCGAAGAGATCGAAAATTTCACAAATGTTTCATATATTAACATTGAAAATCGGACCATTAGTTGCTAAGATATTGAAGATAGAAAATGGTGGGTTGTTTGGGTGAAACTTAGAAAACATCAATTTTCCTGTTTTTAAACCTTTGCATTGCAATATCTCAGCAACTAAAGGTCGTATCAACAAAGTCCGAATAAGCAAAATATAGAGAATTTTCTCAGCTTTTCAAAAATATTTTTTTCAAAACTGGGCAAACATGTGCACTAATTTAAAAAATGAAAAACTGCGACTATTTTCAAAAAAGTCACTTAAATATGGCTATAACTTGAAAACGGTGCACTTTATCAAAATTTCACTAAAGTACTTTTTTATTGCAAATTTGATTTTACATCGAAAAATGAAGTTGAAAAATTTTTACGACCAAAATTTCGATTTTTTGAAAAAATCAGTATTGATTAAAAAAATCATAACTCGGTCAATAATTTTTTGCACAACCTGGAAATTTCTGAAAAGTTGGCATTTTATGTCCCCTAAAATATATCAAAAAATAAAAAAAAAATAAAAATAGTGTTTTTTTGTAAATCAAGTTTTAGTGATAAAAAGTTAAATAAAAAAATCACCAAATTTTTTTACCGTGTATCATTTTTTCCAGTGTAGTCCGTATCCATACCTACAACTTTGCCGAAGACACCAAATCGATCAAAAAATTCCTTCAAAAGATACAGATTTTTGAATTTTCATACATCATTTTTGTATGGACAGCTGCCAAATTTGTATGGAAAATTATATGGACAAACTAATGATGCAAAATGGTTTCTTTGGGCATACCGAAGGCACCAAAAAAGTTTCAGTCGGATTAAAAAATACAAAAATTAAAATTGAAGAAAAAAGACCGATTTCGTAGAGAATTGCTCAAATAATTCACGGGCGGTGGTGTATACTTTTGGGCGCATTCGCGAGGGGTTGCTACAGTGTATAGCTGTATATCTTCAGGATGTGAGTTTTGTATAACAGGAGGGTTGGGGAAAAGTTATAATTTTTGCCCTCGAGGCTGGATGGTGTGGCGTGGTTGATTGGGGTTTGGTCCTGTCAGTCACCGGCCCAGCCCGGCACGAGTTTTTGATGTCTGGTGGAAAATCGTACTGACGAAAAACGTGGTGGTTACTGTTTGCAGGTAGACACAGCGGGATACGAAAATTCGTAGGAAGTTGGACTTCCCTATTTTGCAGTTCGCTGGAAGCGAATCTTTTTTGAGGGAAATGGAATCGATTTTTTTTCGCTCAGACTAGATGAAGTTTTTACCTAGCGTTTAAACTTGAAACTTGAAGGGATGGGGCAGTTTGCAAAACAAATTTAGTATTTACGTTACGATGAAATGGTTGAATGCACTTGGATGCCGTGACTAACGAGATTAACTCTGATGTACCAGTTTGAGATGAAGGTGGAAAATATATCGACGTCGTCGTGCTATCTCGTCGCACCCGCCTTTTTGACGTTCCGAGAAAAACGCTTTTCAATGTTTGACCTTGAATAAACAAAAACGAAAGCACGCAATGTAAACAAAAACAAACACGATTTGTTTGGCTGACCATTATGTGCAATGTCCCGAAGTTTGGTTGATGTTGGTTGTCCCCGAGTTATAATTACAAATGTTTACGGTTGTCTAACTTGTACGTGCGTCCAACGCGTTCTGAACTGAAATCCCTTTGGCCAGTTGTCGTTCTTTCATCAATTTTCAGGGCGTGACAAGTTAGCACGATAATATTGAAACTATGTTAAGTGAGAGTTTTTCGGATTTCGTTGAATATCTCAGGATTGAAATTGAATTTTGGCGATCTGTTAAAAGTCAAAAGGTGAGGGATTGTGAGCTGCACAAAATTACGTTCTTAACTCAATTTGGACCAAAATGCAAGTACGACAAGTTAGCACGACGGCGACGATATGCACTTACACTAAACACATTTTTATTGTTAAACTTTTGTACAACCAACATTAAAGTATTAAAAATCTGTTACGATGAAGGTAATTTTCCTAGGAGAGTTCCCAAAGTTAAAAAACGAGGGGATAGTCCTCACGAAAAGAAACGTGAGGAAAGTGCTATTTTGCGAGAGTATAGTCCTCTCGCGTATTCATTCGTTCATTGGAACAGTTCATCCTATTGAGTGGCTTATATGGACAAATGACCACCGTTTAGTTACCGAACCAAGATGGCCCATACGGCAAAGGCACGGTTCAATATGACGATGGTCTTGGGTTCGAGTCTCGGTACCGGTACTTTTTTTATAGATGAACTTTGTTTGAAGATGAACCATGAGTAAAGTACTCTCGGTAATTTCGGGATTTATCCTCTCCGTCCGCACACAGTACCATTTTACTACCGAACCGTGCTCTTTATCCTCTCGAATGCCGATACCCAGTTCTGGGTGTATGTTAAAGCAATTAACAGATTAAATATGGAGACGTCATAAATCGAATTTCAAGCTTGAAGTTGTAGACAAGCGTGTCACAATTTTGTTTACTCATGGTAACATGTTATGCTACAGTTATGCTACTGTTAAAACAATCTAAATATCGAAGGGATGACCAATTTTTTCCTGAAGTAATTTTTAAATAAGATTTATTTTTAAAGTTTTCAGGAACCTATCATTTTATAAATAACAAGCCTTACCCGACAAACTTCGTTCTGCCTTTTTTGGTTTGTTGACGTTTTTTGGGTTTTTGCTTATTCAGCCTCCTGTGATCAAAATTGATTTTACGTAACTTTTTCCATACAATTTGCCAATGCTCCGGAATCGGTTCCAGAGTGGCCAAAGTGTCAATTAGTTAGCGTATAAACCTTCCTTGGGCTTATACGAACCCAACGAAACAAAGAGCACCTCGGTCCGACGCTCCGACGCTCCAAAACCGTCGAATTTTTTTTTTATATATATAGAGCAGTTCTCTAGGATTTCGGTCATTCGATTTTTTTTGTATTTTTTAATCCGACTGAAACTTTTTTGGTGCCTTCGGTATGCCCAAAGAAATTTTGCATCATTAGTTTGTCCATATAATTTGTCCATACAAAAATGATGTATGAAAATTCAAAAATCTGTATCTTTTGAAGGAATTTTTGATCGATTTGGTGTCTTCGGCAAAGTTGTAGGTATGGATACGGACTACACTGGAAAAAATAATACACGGTAAAAAAATTTGGTGATTTTTATTTAACTTTTATCACTAAAACTTGATTTACAAAAAACACTATTTTTAATTTTTATTTTTGATATGTTTTAGAAGGCATAAAATGCCCTTTTCAGAAATTTCAGGTTGTGCAAAAATTCTTTTTTAATCAATACTGATTTTTCAAAAATCGTCTTCAACTTCATTTTTCGATGTAAAATCAAATTTGCAATCAAAAAGTACTTTACTGAAATTTTGAAAGTGCACCGTTTTCGTTATATTTAAGTGACTTTTTGAAATAGTCGCAGTTTTCATTTTTATTAGTGCACAGTTTGCCCATTTTTGAAAAGCTGAGAAAATTCTCTATATTTTGCTTATTCGGACTTTGTTGATACGACCTTTAGTTGCTGAGATATTGCAATGCAAAGGTTTAAAAACAGGAAAATTGATGTTTTCACAAACAACCCACCATTTTCTATCGTCAATATCTCAGCAACTAATGGTCCGATTTTGTTAATATATGAAACATTTGTGAAATTTTCCGATCTCTTCGAAAAAATATTTTTGGAATTTTCAAATCAAGACTAACATTTCACAAAGGCCAAACATTCAATATTACGCCCTTTTAAAATGTTTGTCTTGATTTGAAAATTCCAAAAATATTTTTTTCGAAAAGATCGGAAAATTTCACAATTGTTTCATATATTAACATTGAAAATCGGACCATTAGTTGCTGAGATATTGACGATAGAAAATGGTGGGTTGTTTGGGTGAAACTTAGAAAACATCAATTTTCCTGTTTTTAAACCTTTGCATTGCAATATCTCAGCAACTAAAGGTCGTATCAACATAGTCCGAATAAGCAAAATATAGAGAATTTTCTCAGCTTTTCAAAAATATTTTTTTCAAAACTGGGCAAACATGTGCACTAATTTAAAAAAATGAAAAACTGCGACTATTTTCAAAAAAGTCACTTAAATATGGCTATAACTTGAAAACGGTGCACTTTATCAAAATTTTAGTAAAGTACTTTTTGATTGCAAATTTGATTTTACATCGAAAAATGAAGTTGAAAAATTTTTACGACCAAAATTTCGATTTTTTGAAAAAATCAGTATTGATTAAAAAATTCATAACTCGGTCAGTGATTTTTTGCACAACCTGGAAATTTCTGAAAAGTTGGCATTTTATGTCTTCTAAAACATATCAAAAAATAAAAAAAATTAAAAATAGTGTTTTTTTGTAAATCAAGTTTTAGTGATAAAAAGTTAAATAAAAAAATCACCAAATTTTTTTACCGTGTATTATTTTTCCAGTGTAGTCCGTATCCATACCTACAACTTTGCCGAAGACACCAAATCGATCAAAAATTCCTTCAAAAGATACAGATTTTGAATTTTCATACATCATTTTTGTATGGACAGCTGCCGAATTTGTATGGAAAATTATATGGACAAACTAATGATGCAAAATGGCTTCTTTGGGCATACCGAAGGCACCAAAAAAGTTTCAGCCGGATTAAAAAATACAAAAATTAAAATTGAAGAAAAAAGACCGATTTCGTAGAGAATTGCTCTATAGATAAATGATAGCATCTTTGTTACAAAATGAAAATTACAAACGTTTCCTGTAAAATTATGCACTTAATATAGTAATATCGAAAATCCAAAAATACTTTATGAAGCCGAATCTCAAAATGCAAAATCTTGAAATGCCGTTTACTAAAAAAAAGATTTTATTTTGCTCAGGATGAAGTCGAACAAAGAGAAAAGTCAAAACACTAATCATCAAATTTCTGACAAAACAAAAAATCTTAAAATCAAAAATTAAAAAATTCAATTAATTTAAAATATAAAAAAAACAAAGATTTATTTTTTTAAATTTTTATATTTTAAATCGGCATTCTAAAATAATGCTTAAATTGCTGATATTACTGTTCATAATGATGAAGAAACTTATTTTAATCAGCACAATGACACTTTGTATAACCGAAGAAGGTATCTTACTTCACAGCTCGTTTCAAGGGGATAATTGTTAATCAATCGTAAAATGTTGTCTTGTCTTTGTAACATTTTGGCATTCAAATTAAAAAGATGATTAAACGTGGTTTATAAAAGTGTTTTTTTACCGTTGAACATAGAAATAGCAAAGAGCTTAGGGTTTAGAAACAAAATTCTCAAATACAGACATTTTACAAATTAATTCAAATCATAAATAGTACCTGAAGTCCTTGCAAAAATTTGACTTGGAATAATCGAATCTAGATGTGACTTCAAAAATTATTCAAGGTAATCTGATTTTCAGAAATTTAAAATTGAGAATTTATAAATTAAAGAACTGAATTGAAGAAATAAAAAGTTTAAGAATTTACGAATTCAATAATTTCAGAACATAACAATTGTGGGAAACGGGGGTGGAAGGGTTCATGAAAAGAATGCGAGAGTTAAAAACCTCAGTAGTTCTTTTTCTTTTCGCAGATAGACTTTTCTTTGCATTCTTTGAATTTGGTACATTTTCTCTTTGTGTTCCCGGTGACCATTTTTAATTGTCAAAATCTTCTTAAATTAAACCTAAAATCTTAAATTTAGCCTATAATATAGTTTAAGTTTAAGAGGGGTTAAAGACATTTTCTCATTTATGACTAGATTTGAAAATTTTCTAAATGTTTCATAGAAGCAGTCATGCAATTTGCACGGAACCCGTTCTGCGTTCGTTCTCGTTCTTCAGTGTGAACTGAACCCACAGCGCAGGAGCCATTGGTTTTCGTTCCAAAAACAGAACGTCACTTTTTCGTGCCGTTCTCTTTCAACATTTGGAACGCGTTCTGTAAACCGCCTGTAGCCAAAGGTTCTCCATGGCGACAGTTTGACTTATATTGACAATCAGTAGACTGACTTTCATATAGCTTGGTTAGATCGGTGGTAACATGAAAGTTTGGTAATCAGAGAAAGTGAGTTCGAATCTTATTTTGTTGAATTCATTTATTTTATTTGGTGTTTAGTTGGGTAGTGAAACAACTTTTGGACTTAAATTATTATACCATTCAAGGGAAAATCCAGGTAGAGAGGCTATGAAAACTAAAGCTAAACGATTTATATTTAAAAATGCATCTGAAGCTTTCAACTAAGAAACAGACGAAACCTTATGACCACCGTGGTTTTGAACAAATTTAAAGCTTTCAAGTTTATGAAAAAAAAATGATTCGAACTACACAAAAAACAAAAACAAATCATTCGAATTCTCGAACTCACTACCTTTGATTACTACACTTATGTGTTACCACTGAGCTAGCAGGGCTGATATGTCAAGGGGTGATTAAAAGTGAATGAAGTTTAGCTGGTCTACTGAGGTCCCATCAAAGGAAAAAGCTAGAGTTCTGAACTGGGTTCTCCGTTCGTTTCAAAAAAGCCTACTGAACGAACGTTTCTTAGAGAAGAGCGTTCGTTCTCAGAGCTGTTATTTTCCGTGTTGCTGTGTGAACTTGAACGAACGGAGAACCCGTTCAAAAGCATGACTGCATAGAAGGTGAATTTTCTGTCTTTAAAAATATGTTAAGTCAAGTTTTTATCCCCCTACCCCCACTTTCCGTCAAATGAAAAAAAAAACGGGAGCAAAAAATATTTCTTTAAAAATAAATTTTAATGTTTCATGTAAAATGGATATAAATTTACTTTTTGGGACAAATACTAGCGTACCCCCGTAAATTATTTATTTTTTTTTCTATTTTAATTGCTAAATAAACACACTTATTTTTATATTCTATCCACTTTCATAGTTTGTTTTAACATAGAAGTGTTTATTTCTTTTTTAAGAAATATAAATCTGATTGTTTGCAAGACCATAAACAGCAAAGTCTAAAAATAAACGCTAGCACAAATAAACGTTTCTGGCTTCCATTCAACCAACAATCGATTACATAAACCTTCCTGGCAAGAAAAGCCAAAGAATGCAGAACGAGCCCAATCAAAAATCACGGAAACATCCACCTCTCCTAGTGGCAAAACCGCACCCCGACTTATTGGATTATCTGCCAATTTATTTTTGGAAACTGTGCTCATCAGTGCCAATTCCGGCAATTTGTTTTCCGATTTCTGGTTTTGCATTTCCTTATTTCCAACAAGAACGATTGGAAAAGTCTTGAACTTGCAGCCAACCGCCAAACATCCAAGCAACCGCTGATCTATTTTGGTCTCGAAAGGTGAGTGTGAGAGCTCCACAGCCAACTTCGTTATCGATTCGCGTGGTCTCTCCCCAATGGGGCCGATTTGCGGGCGCTTGTGTGCGTGCGTGTTTGACGGGAATGCCTTCATTCACAAAAGCTCCGCGCCATCCGGCGTAAGAACCAGTAAGAACAGTCACCCATACATGCGGCGATTATGTAACCCCCCAAACAGCCCCCCCCCCCTTTTGGTTAGGACGGACCCCTCCATGGTGGAATTTCACCACGGTTTACCAACACATTGACCCCGGAATCTCTCTCACACATACATGCTAGGGGTGAGTGTGAGAGCGGAGCTGGAGAAAACGACTTTGGGGAGCAAACGACCCCCGAACACCCCAACTCCTCGAAGAAAAAATGGGAGCAGGTGGAAAAGACTAAAATCTCGTCCGCCATTTTGTTTTTCTGAATGTTTAATTTTCAGTACGATGGAAAATGAGAAGAATTGAATTGTTTTTGCTAAATTGTTTAATTAGCGTCTAATTTGACAGCTCCGCTATTGTTTTCTTCTACGATGAGGTTAGGTTTCAAAATGCGCTGCAAAGGGTGGCCCTTTTAAGGGGGGGAGAAGACTGTCTGTTTAATCGAATTACTCGTCTTGTCTTGTGCCGTGTCGTCGCAGGGACAAAGACAAATTGCTGCGACGAAGATTGAATAAAGTTTAATTACATAATTGGCTCGTTGACGTTTATTGAATTGTGGGATGACCTCTTTCGTTGGTCTAAGAAAACTTGCTTGGTAGCGCGTCGTTTTGATGGGGGAATTTCGGTGGGATGGGAAGGATTCAAGGGAAAAACCCGTACCTGTATCGGGGATGGACACTCCGGTCAGCCGGTTCGACAGGAATCCTCGGATATTGGTTACGACCTTTTGTGGTGAGCTGGTGGGCCCGAACAGCGAGCTTCCGAACTTGGAGAACAGGGCGGACGATTCACCCCCACCGTTTCCCTCGGATGACGACGCCACTGTCACGGGTTGGCAAAGGGCCTTAGAACCCTCCCTTCTTTTTTGGTCGCCGCCGCGGCACACTAGATAATTCCACGGGTGTCTTGGATTGCGACCCGCGCTGTGTTATCCGAATAGCTGTGGACTCCTTCGATCGGCTTCAAGATTCACTGATTTTCACCTAGAAGTTTCCTCGGAAAATGGTTGTCTCGGCACTTTGCACACTGCTTTTACCAACCCCCGGAGGGCACCGCAAAACTGAAGAAAAGAAAGTTGCGCATCAGGAATTGATTCACACACTCACACTCGCGATTTCTCAAAATCAAAATTCAAACGGAAAAAAACTCGGAAAAATCCTAAAATTTTCACACTTTTCACTTAGAACTCCGGTGAAAAACGGCGGTGGTGTGAGTGAGGAAAATTCCTCAGTGGCCGCACGACGACGACGACGACGGAGAGGACCACGACGAGAGGACCGTTCGACCTGGTCGCAGCAAACGTGGAAACATTCTAGCCAGGTGCTCGGAATTCTTGAGCTCACGAACCCCCATCAGGCTGCACACAACGGCCGTGAGAGCGAATCCTGGCCAAATTCACCACGCCAGGATTCGCTCGCGAGTCCCTCCGAAAAAAGTGGTGCGCATGTCCGCTCGGTGCCGACGGCCCTGATTGGTCCTTCCCCGGTGTGACGTCACCGTATCGACAAACCCATTAAATATTAACGGCACGGCCGAAGAAACCATCAACATCCAGGAGAACCTGCGACTTATTCCCGGCTATTAATAAGAACCGTAGCAGGCCGTTAATCCTTGCGTCGAAATAGTTTCGACCTAACCGTATCCGTCAGAGGAGCCTATTTTCGGCCCACTAGATGGATCTTCTTGGTCTTCTTGTGTTTGTGGGGCACCCGTCAGATGGGGAGGGAGGGGGGGTGTTGGGGAACCAAAAATGGCGCTCGCGTACTCCACATACCATCACATGCAAACCCACTCTTCCGTAATGGACGATTCCCTGGAGAGGGAACCCCTCGCATCACACCCACTCCTCCTACGAGTCGTTGAAGTGGACAGTGCAAAACAAAAAGTTGTCTTTTTTTTTATTTCGGTGAAATGTTTGTTGTTTCGATTTTTTTTCTTTGGTTTTGTTGTTGTCAACTTGGCTTGGTTACAGTTTCCGGGAGATGTTTGTGAGGGCGTACAAGAGGGGTTCAGAATTGGATCATTCCCAATGTATAGGTGGGAAAACGGCACAAAATATCTAATCCAGATTGCGGAACGGTCGTTTGCTAGAATCGAGAGATTGTGGAATTTTTAATTGAATTTTGTTCGCAGCTCAGTCGAGCGTCAAATTCGGAGTTTTTTAAAGTATTTTTTTGAATCGGCCACTACACTTGTTTGGGACATTTTGAAATGTTAAAAAATATGATATTTTTTTTTGATTTCACAAAGGATTCAATTTTTAACTCTAAAAAAACTAATATATATCGCGAGTTGGAAAAAAAGCTGATAAGGCGACAACGAAAACTAATTTTTCATCAAATTTAAACTTCTCAGCTGTTTATTAATTGCTATTGGACTAAGAAGCATACAAATTCGCAGTTGTTCGTATTTGACAGTTCAAACAACTTGCCAAACTGTCAAAAAGTGTGAGTTTGTTTATCATAGTCTAGTACCTGCTTGAGAAACCGCAAATTGAATGAAATTCCTCAACCTGCTTCACATGTGATCGATGATTTTTCTTTAAACTTATACTTATGACTTAAGAAATTGTGTTTTTTTTTTCTTTGAAGTAGACTCTCTCGTTGTCGATTTTCGCTATCTCAATATTTCAATATTTATCTAAGGTTTCTTCAATCTCCTCAAATGATGCTTTCTTTTCTCGATGTCCTCTCTAGTTTGGATAATCTTATCCTTGGTGGAACTTCGCTTGCTTGAAAAATCTCTTCAATTTGTCAATATTTTCGCTTTCTAATGGCTTGCATCAACATTTGTTTGTTGGCCGTTGGCATGATTCTTTTGCTGGATTTAAGGAGAACATATTTTCAGTCGAGCCTTTTCATGGATTTTAACGCTTCTCAGAAGATTTTTTGATTCTGAGATCAATCTGTTTTTTTTTTTACTAAAAGCTAATTTTGGCATTTTTTTCATGTCAAAAGGTGATTCAAGTTTTCCGGATGATTCTTTACGACACCATTTCAATCCAAAAGAGACCCTCAGTGAAAGTCGTTTGAGCAAACTTTATTGGACGGGGAAAAATTCATATTCATTGCCCTCCAGCACCGTTCGCACGCAAATGGCCAATAGTTTTCCAACGTTTTTCCTCCTTTTCTGAGCTTTCTTCCATTTCTTCCCAGCAATCGGCAGCAGTTGTTTTGCGTGACTTTTCGATTTTCCACGTGAGTGCGTGTGTTTGTGACCCCAAATCGGTTTCGTTTTTCTTTCTAGCAGACCATTTATGAAGATTTATGTTAATTTCAATGTTTCCCTTTGATCATCTCTGCAAATTTGATTATTACTAATGGTTTGTAGGTGAATCTGATCTGGAAAAAGATGGAAATTAAGCGTAGGTTGAAGTAAGCAATTAAAACTTTACTGGCTAATCCCTACATAGAGAACCACATAGGAAGCTTTCGAAATCATAATCAATTAATGTTCTTTTTCCAGCTAGATGAGTCGGAAAATCTTGCTGGAAACCATGATACATTTTCACACTTAGATGAACAGAAGCTGCTTAATGGTACAAGCGGTCAATTTTTCGAATTATTAATCGAATCATGTTTGCAATTTTAAAAGTAGTATTTGCAGTATGCTTTTGAGAGACATATTTTCATTTGTAAATAAATAACCATAAAATTCTGGTATTTCGAAGTACATTAAAATGTTCAACCCCTTTCCAAATGTTCTTCCTCACATTTGAATTATTCGTTTGTTTATTAAACTGGACACACACACGGGCGGTACTGTTTTCGAAATAATGTAGCTCATATCATCTGGTGGCGCTGGTAGATTGCTGCCCTGAATTTGAGAAACCCGGTAGAATCGATTTTTTGCCCGCTACGGCATTTGCAACAACACCCCCATCAACATCCATAAACCCCTTTTTTCCACCTCGCGCCCGCGGGTCAAACGGAAAACAACAACTGGGGAACATTTACGATGGTTAGTTCGGTGAGGGTTGTTTAATTTAATTTCATTTCGGAATTTATGAAATAATGAAATTATGCATCTTTGCAATTTTCATAATTTGTGCAGATAATTCAATGCTTTGCAAAATAAAAGTTGAAATTTATATTGTTTGTAAAGCATGCTCCATAATGCTTTGATTTTGTGTTCTATAGTTTTATACCTCCAGCTCTCGACGATCAATATCGACAATGAGAGAGTCCACTGTCGAGGTTCTACACTGCTGAGCTGTGCATTTTTGAGTACATCAGATTCAAAACCTTAAGACCCGCTTGGACCAAGTAACCTCGTCAGTTACATGATCTCCAATGGAGATGAGTTTTTTTATTTTATTTTATATTTTGAAACTGATCCTGCTCTGGTCGATCCCTGACCTAATATAAGTTATGAATATAAAAAAAAGAGTCCACTGTGTGTAATGTTCAATTTTATATTTCAAAGAAAACTTCATGTTCCTGACTTAAACAATTTAACCATTTAAAAATTTATAGTAATTTTATGAATAAATCTTTGAAAACAAAACTATGCTTTTTTGAAAACCGAACAACCCTCCCTTTTCGCTGTAACTGGATACGCCGACGGACGGCCGTTCCGGGATGATGAATGCAGGCCACGTTTATGAATATTTCATTAGCACGTTTTTGTTCCTCCGAAATGTGCACCAACAGGCCATTCGGGAGTGGTGGCAAACGGAAGCAGGAGACACGGTTTACCATCGTCCTGAGGGGATGGAATCGAGAACCGGGAAATTATGGTTTGCAGTGTATAGCTTCAGACTTTTGAATAGTTCAACGAATTTGACTTTTTTTTAATATATGGAGTTTTAAATCATTCAGAAAACAAGTAATTTTGAACTTCTATGACTATTTATTATTTGAAATTTGTTTGTTGAACAATAGTCATAAATAAACATTGCATCGTTTAATGTTTATAAATTAACAGTCAAGTCACATGTGTTGAGACACTTCTCATTTGTGGTGCAAAAACAAAATCAAATCGGATTTCCAAAACAGTTCCATACATATGAAGCAGTTCAACCACATGATAATACACCTCACGTTTGGGGTATAACACTTGAAAGGGGCATTGTTAAGCTAATCTCAATTTTAAATTTGTTGTCAAATTTTCATTGATACAGTAAACTCTCTCATTGTCGATTTTGAAAAGACCGTCGAGAGCGTTATGGCCTCTCTACAATCACTTAACTTAGAAAATTTCACTTAGCTTAGGAGTTTGAATCAATGGAAATGAATCTGATCTTCTACAATGAAAAGGAATAAAATTAGAAACTTGACGTATGGTTTGGAAAATTTCAAAATCTACGGTAAGTTGACGTTTCCATATCAAAGGTAAACAAACAACTGCATAGCAACGTATATCAGCCCAGCAAATTTTCTAAGTTGATTGTGGATGACGGCCGTAAGTTGTGTACATTTTCTAAGTTTTACTTTACTTAACTATTGTAAGCTAAGTGATTGTAGATAGGCCAATAGACGAAAAATCAAAGCAATCTATTTGAAGGGACTGCAAAATTTATAGACAGCTGGAGCAATATTGATATCCAGAAGATCGACAGCCAGAGAGTCCACTGTATTTATGATTCTAAAATAAGTTTTCAGCCTTTTTCAAAACATTCCCCCTATTTCTGCACCTAATTCAACCACCAGGTCAGTCAGGTGTGAAAAGTGTGACCTGCCTTCTAGGCGTCTCTAGCCGCCCCGCAGGGTGAATTTTCTGCGCAAGCTGAAAAGATTTTATCACCGCTAGCATGGCACACTGCGATGGCGCATGACGCGGGAAGCTTTCGCAAAAAAACGCGCTCAACCGCAAAAGCTCAACACGAGCTTGGGGCGTTGCTGCCTGATGGCTGTTTACGCAGCTTCCATCAATTATCGCTTTATGCTACACTTTGATAATATGCATATGAGTGGGGAAATTTGTAAATTTGCGTCAAAAAAATGTCATTTAAAAAAAAATGTAAATTTTTTCCTTATTTTTTTTTTTGCTGAAACGTTCGAAAATTTGATTTTAGAAATTTTCAATGAAACCCAGATTCAGACTTGCTCAGTACGATTGTCAAACTACCCCAAACGGTATGGCATTTGCAACTGATGTTTCTTTCGGTATCTGTCCCTCCACGGGCATATTTTCGACTTTGTTGTGTTTTGTTTCGACTGCCACAGGCAGTGTTCCAAACACGTGGTACACCACGTCGTGCCAACCGTTTTGTGCAATTCTCACCTTCTTTAGAATGAGCCAACCTTTATTATTGTTTACCTTGCCGCTTACCCCCCACTACCGTCCCAACATAGCATTTATGCTGCCCCACTGCTGGATCATGTTGCCGGTACAACACGATTTCGAAAAGTGACTTGAAAAATTTAATGATCTGATTAGGATTGCTGCAAAAAGTTGAGTACACACTTGCCACGTGGAAAAAAACTCATTAGGGGTTTATTTTTAAATTACAAAAAAAAACTGAGTAGTTTTGGATTAGCGTACACAAAAGAAAGAAGCTCAAAACATAAGAGAAAATGCAGCACGCACGAAAGGTAGTGAGGATGATTGGCGCACAAAAATGCGATTAACGGCTCAATTGTGAGTCTTATTTTTATGAAGAGAGAGAGAGATAGAGACTGTATAATGGTAGTGTAGATTACATGTTGCGTGTTGTGTGGTTGTACCGATTAAACAGTGAATTAATTTGGGTACCACAAATTGTTGTTATTTGAAACACTAAACTGGTAATGATAGCTTGCAGGTGCAATGCTTTTTTTAGGTTAAGTTTGACACAATTTCATAATCACAGGTTCACAGATAAATGCAAGCATTACAGATATTTTCACATTTCTTTGAATAACTACGGTTGAATATCATCTACGTTCGAACTACTGGTTCATTTTTAAGAGTGATACCAATACACAATCTTTTTTTAATTTCTCTGTACTTTTTTGACATAAAATTTCACTCAGTGTGTGTTTTTTGGAATTGCAAAAAATGTTGTATGGAACTCGTTGAAAAACTTGATTTTTTCAGCACTCTTCGTATTAATCCAACTCGGTGAACCTCGTTGGATAAATGTACGACTCTTGCTGAAAAAATCCTCTTTTTGCAACTTGTTGCAAAAAAAAAAATTCTTAACGCAAATTTTTTTTTTTCAAATATAACGGTAAAAAACGAAATGTTACACTTTGGTTTCTGAAATATATAAGTTTATTTAAAGTATACTTAAAACTACTAAACCAAAATTCTTATCCCTCGATTTTTTTATTTTTTTCCGTGTTCAGGAAGTTATTTTGAACAACTTTAGTTGTAGATTTTTTATACTTATTTTGTTTTATGTTTTTCTTGTTTAATTTTTTATCTTTTAATTTGCATTTATCTCGTTAAGTTTATGTTTGTTTCTATAGTATAAGGCTTGTTCCACCACCTCCTATCGTTATCTTTAGCCTCTTCAGTTTTCATACTTGTATGTCACTTTTTCAATGGTTTGCTTGTTGTCGATCGATCGATTTTTATATATTTCAAATTTTACATTAGGCGAATCCATTTTGTATTTCAAGCTTTTGTATACCCCCTTTAAAAAAAATTACAAAATAATTAGGCGGCAATAAAAACTCACCAAAATTTTAATTTTTGTTGAAGTTGTTCTCCGATCGGGCTCAATTTTTTTCTGGGGGTTCCTTGGCCGAAATAATTTGACCCGTAGTTTTTTGTTTGGCCATCAGGGCGACCTACGCCGTATTAAGGTGGTCCGAAAAATGGCAATTTTCGCCGATTTTCGCAAAAGCCACATTTTTCAAAAAATCATAACTCCGCACCATTTTAACCTATTTTAGTTGTCTTGGGTGCAAACGAAAGGGTATATAAGATAGGCTATTAAGGAAAAATAGTTCAAAGTTTCAAATATCTAGTCCAACATTTAAAAAGGTCCAACGAAAACTTAAAATGCTTTTTTGAGGGTCTCGGGACCAAAGAGGCCCCAAACCTATTTTTACTCCAAGGAACCTTCTACTCCAGGGTTCGAACTGACGACCTTTGGATTGCGAATCCAACCGCCGCCACCGATTCCACCGAAGCAGGCTTGGTATAATGTGTTGTTTGTACTTATAGCGTGGAGACGACTCCTACACTTGGAATGACTTAACGGCCTAACAACATCCAAGGCCAGGACCGACGTTTTACTTCCCCATCCGATGGAAGGTTGGAGCAGATGGGAATTGAACTCATGATCTTCCGCTTACTAAGCGGACAACAACCATTCGACCAAGCCTGCTGCCCTGATCATATTTTATATTTAAAAAAAGAAGCAAAAAAAAACATATTACAAAGTGGTCAAAACATGATAACATTCATACGAATGTTAAATAGTTCCATATAAAATTAAAATTTTTGTCTAGTTTTTTTGCGAACAGATTTTTTTTTTAAATGTGTAAGCTATAAACATTCAATAATCAATTATATTTATGAAAAATTATATGCATCTTTTAAAGCGGGAAATGTCTTTTCTGTACCCTAACAGCTTCTTCACTCATTTTAAAATAATATGACGCAAACATTCGACACTAAACAATGGAGTTTCAACCTTAAGTGAGTATAGCAAACATTTAAGTGTCGTAGTTCACACTAATATTTATGAGATAATGAAGGTTGTCATTAAATCAAATGGCACACACCTAAATAAATAAATATAAACGCATTTTACAAGATTTAAGTGGCAGCGCTTGAATAAGTACGGACCTGCCTTAAACTTTGAAGGGTCACAGAAACATTAAACTGGATAAAGTACAAAATAACCGGACCGCAGGTCCGGAACCGTTTTATGAACTAGCTCAAAGCTTTGATAGTTTATGTTCTAACGCGATCTCTGTCGTAAACTCAGCTTCGATAATGTTCATTCGAGGCCATCCGAATCTTCGCTTTTGTGATTTATATCACACTCAAAGTGATGTAATTTAGCGTGAAACTTCTTACATTATGCTCGGATACGGTTGTTTTTCATCTAGTGAACTTCCAGTTTCGCGCCGCGCTCAGGTGTACCTGCATCTACTATCCGCCTCCAATCTAAGTACTACCTTTTCTACGCCGGGATCTTTTTGTAGCCCATCGACGGTATTTCGCCGGTCGTTTTTCTCATCATCAAAAACGCCGTCGCCGCCGCCACCGGAGCTCATCAAAGGTACCCTTTTTTATATATTTGACTGCGGCACGAGCCGTCATAAATCGTGCCAACGTCGTAAAAACGAAGTCAAAGCCTCCAAGAACCTGCAGCAGGGCTTTTGTTTCCTAACACACTCAGCATCCTCACCGCGGGCCCAACTAATTGAAGTTTACAATCTAATTGAATCTAATCTGTTGGCAGGCCGCGAGGAGTCGCAGTCAGTCAGACCACGTGTCGTCGTCGTACCTTGTAGAGTCAGAACGTCACGTCATACGCCACCAGCCAGCCGGTCGCGCGGTCTCAAAAGGGTGATCAAATTATGACTTTCGAAATTTGGCACGGTTGAGCTGAGAGCAGATGGCAGAGGGGCCACCTCAAGTCACCTGTTCATCGCTGTCATAATCGTGAATAGAGAATCGCGCCAAGGTCGAAGCCCAGTTCCGAATTGATGATTAGAGTGCGCTGCTCCTCAAACTGGTAATTTTTCAATTAGCTGTTCGGAAGTTGATGATTTGGCAGTTTAAAAGTAGTGATTTTACGTGAATAATTCCGGAACAACTGAGGTGTTCAACAACAACAAAAAAACCAAAGCTGTACATCAATTTGATAAAGTCGACGGTCCTTACCGTTGAAAATATGAACTTCTTTTTTTTTGCAACAGTGATTTATGGCTGATTAAATATCAATCGAATAGTTAGGTTTTGCTACAAGGCAACACATGACAAGGTTCAATCGGTAAAAAAAGCTTCTTAGCATAATTTTTTTTAAACATTTGTCGTTTTAACCTTTTGCACCACCATATTTAAAGTTCCAATTTTGAAGAGTTTTTGAAACCGCCATTAGAAAATGGTCTTCAAAAATACCCAAAAACTAATGAAAAATGGATAATTGATCCTTTTCAGAAGATATATTTTTTTTTTCTTAACTTATTTTTATTAGGTCCTTTTAGGTGCTGTGACCAGGTTGGGACCGAGGATCAGTAAAACAATATATAATAACAAAAAAAAAACTCCTTAATTTCCATACTTGGAGATCATGTAACTGACGAGGGTTACTTGGTCCAAGCGGGTCTTGCAGGTCTTAAACCTGCCGATGTACTCGGAGAAAATCCCCCACAGCTCAGCCGAACTGTAGAGTACCTCCCCGGCTTCCTTCTCCGTGGCTCCACCGTCTCGGGGGCCACCTTGGCTGCTTCCTGCGGACGAGGGCGATCCTTGATTTTCCGTCCGAACTGCGCCGGGCAGCGGAGGGAACTCCGCCGGAGTAAACGCCGGAACTGCTGGACTCTGCTTCTCCGCCTTCCTTGCCGGCGGTTTCGGTTTCGACGCCTGCTGGCGCCTCCGGATGAAGTCCGCACGCTTAGGGCAGCTGCGGTCCGTGGCTTCGTGGGCTCCAGAGCAGTTGGCACACCGCTTCGGCTCGGCTTCTTGGACTTTGCACTCGTCCGTCTTGTGGGGACCCCCACAGTTGTTGCACCTGCCGTTCAGGTGACAGTTCCTGGTTCCGTGACCCAGCTGCAAGCAGTTCCTGCACTGGGTCACGTTCGGCCGCTTGTTCCGGTAGGCCTCCCACCGGATGATAGTGCTTGCCACAACCTTCATTGCAGAGAGCTTCTTAAGATTGGTGTATCCCTTGGGGAAGACCACAATGTACGGAATTTCGTCCACGGTGGACTTTTCCTTCCGCTTGATGGCATGCACTTCCAGCGCGTCCAGCTTGAGATCCCTCTTCAGGAGATACTTGACCTCGTCCGGTTTCAGTTCATCAGGAAAACCACGAAGAACTACCCGATGATTTCGTTCGCTCCGCCGATCGTGGGTGTAGAATTCCACTTTCTTCTTCTTGAGTAGCTTTTGCAACTTGTCAAAATCTTTGACAGAGAAGCAGGTCACCTTGGTTCCAATCGTTAGTTTGTAAATCGGTTTAAAACCTAATTTACAACTTTCCACTATCGCCACGAGCTTGTAAAAATCCGTGGTATTCTTCACCACCAAAGGTGGTTGCTTTTGTTTACCTGCCGACTGGCCGGGTGGTGGAACCGCCGGGGCGGCCCCTCCTCCTGCTGGGCTGGCATTGTTGTTGTTTTTGTTATCCGCTAGCGGGCTGAACTTGTTGTTGTTGAGCAGGGTCTTCTCAACTTTTTCTCCTTCGATGCCGTTTCCAGTGACCTCGCCTGACTTCTTCCGCTTCCGATTCCCGCGGACGGGACGAAAATCTTCCTCCTCGGAGGATTCTTCCACCTCCATCTGTCAAAAACTTTCAAGCACGCGAGATGACAACACGAGCAAAACACGTCTTAACTTGTCGCTGGCTGGCGACTGAGTGTTTTCAGAAGATAACTCTAGAAATTTGTTGTTGCCAACACGTAAAACATTAGGATGTAACATGGTTGTGTGGATTACATAAAGTTGTCCAAATTTAGCGAGCAGAGTGATTTTTCAGTTCCTTTTTGGGCCCTAAACAACTTTCTTAAAGTTTAGGAACGGTTGGTTTAGTCCTCACTTTGCGCAAAGCGATTCAACTTTCTATGGGAATTTGAATGGGATTTTTTTTTATTATTTTATAAAATCCACGTTTGACGCTACAATAAAACCGAAGTCATATTCAGTTGCTCTGAAAAGAGCTTTACAAAAAAATTCGTGGTGTTGCAACGCCGGAATATGTCATTTGCTAATTTACTTAAAGATTAAAAAATGGAAAAACAGGAAAAAATAAAAGTAATTCGATAGACATGACATTTTCAGATAATTCTGATAATTGGCAAATGTTTGATATTGACAACACAAATCTCAATTCTTTATTTTGATTTTTTGAAGCTACGAAAAGTTGTTACTTTAGATTTAAAATTAAGTTTGAGATACCTTTCGCTACATGTTTTGAGTTTCTCCGAAAAATATGTAGATTTCTTGGACTTTGTAAATTACACTATTTTTCTTTGCTTGGTGTCTGACAATTGACACAATTCGTGCTTTCCATTTCATTAGGGCACAAAACTTTTGTAAACAAGAGTGTGTCCCTCTCACACCTTATGCAAACTGTCATTCGAGTGAAAGGGATACACTATTGTTTACAAAAGTTATGTGCCCTTTTGAAATGTTAAGCTCCAATTGACTGAATGTCGTTTAGTGGCCGGTTATCCAAAAGCATCAACACGTTGGCAACCTCCCACCCCGAGCGGGGTTGCCCTTAGGGGTCTCGGCTCCTCTTGATGCATAATGCTAACTTTTTGTTTTTTTTTTGCCAAACATTTTCGCATATCACATCTATCTAGTTGGCGGCGTGCAAATTGCTCCATGGTACCGAACACGCCAGGGTCGGATCTGCGATCAGTGGGGGCTGACAATGCTGGCGTAGGGTTTTCGCTGTTGTTTGACAGTCAGATCACGGATTGCGTACAAGGTCTGACGCTTCATTTGTTTAATTTGATTGTTTTTAATTTTTCACGTTCTGCACATCTCTGTGTCATGTGGGGATCCTAGGGAGGTTATTTGCAGGAAAAAAAATCATGAATGCTTGTTGAAATTTGGAACATCGTTCAAACAAAAAACACAAATTTCGAGAATATTTTTTTAAGAACCACCCTAACTGCACAAACAACGGTTCACCTCGGTGTAAAGTTTGCGCACATTTTGCGGTACCTTTTGACTCCTGGCAAAGGCAGCATCAGTAATATTGTTGTCGCTAGGGTGAACGATTTTATTTGCCAATCTATCAAATTGTCGCCGCGCCGTGATGAGTCGAAGGTGAACCCGTAACAAATTGGAAAGGATTATTTGCTGGAACAAATGGCGGTTGCGAACAGTGTTGTGCAATTCTTGAAGACTTTTTTGATTTGTGAAGCTGAAAATTTGCTTTAGAACATTATTTTCTCCGACAATATTTGTCTTCGTCGCAATTGACTAAAAACCAAAATTTGAGGTTTTATTTACATGGCAAACAACATCATCGTCTTCTTCAGATGAGGGTCACACTCGCATGACAAAGCCTCAATTTTTGGCCTTTTGATGCCTTATGAGCCCAAAAGCCATCGAAACTTGCAATGCAATAATATGACCGGCCGAGCAGCATCCGTCGATTGAGAGCTGCTGCAGCAGGTCTAAGATTTTGTCTATTTTTAGTGCCCCCTTTGGGCCCATCACTTTTTTGGCTCTTTTTTTAGGGGTATGCTGATGTAGTGTGCCAAAAGTGTGTGTGTGTTTGCTCGAATGTTTGTTGATGCTCTTCAGCTCAGCTTAGGGAGGTCTCTTCGCGTATGAATTGATACTAGGGTAGCTAGAAGAAACTAAAAACTAAGTGTGGAGCTCAACTTTTTTACTTACCTTAACGAATTGCTAAAAATCCAGACTTTGTTTTGACTAGGCATTAGAAATATGAGCTTTTTTTCCACGTTTTTGCCACCCTAATGCACACACGTATTTTGAGGCTGCTGGTTGATAATTGCATGTTGCGCGAGGTTTGTTGTTTTTTAAGCATCCTCCTCCTCCTCCTCCCTCTGCTTCTTGGTCTCTCAAACGAACGCAGCAGACTGCCATTTGAATGCGATTTGCATTCTACCGTTGCTTGCCTTCACTCTTGGCTGGACGACTCGTCGACTGTTGTTGGTGCTTGGTGCGGTGAAATTGAAGTCTCAATTATGGTGACCTGGTAATGATTTAATTAAGGGTCTCTGTATTTGGGATGATGGGCAAACGGCGGCCTGCAGCAGAAGTTGAATAAAAATATATTTGAAAAAAAATCCAACGGAGGTGAAGGCGTTTCGAAAGACACACAACAAAAGGCATAAAAGGATGAAACAGAACAAATTAATTGAAATTGGATACATTTGAAAACGCGATTTGGCAACAACAGAAAGGCGAACCGCACAACATGTACGTAAGTCAGGAACGCTCCTCAGGCTTACCGTGTAATCTACTAACCTCATTCAATGCCCTTTGGCTTTCCTTGGCAACTCAAACTGCACATCACCTTCACGTAATCAGCGAAGGTTCGCCGAACGTGACCCGCCGAAAAAAGTACCAAATTACCCCAAAATTACCCCGCCCACTTTGATGTGCATCTGTGGCCGTTGGTGGTCGTCCGGACCAGATTTACGATGCACTTTCCTCACTGGGTCAATGTTGACAACGTAGCGTAACTTCCCATGCGACACAATTCGAGGTGGTGCGAAAATTATGTACAAAACTGCCAATTTATGTGATGACCCTCGTGACTAAAATCCTAATCTTTACGAGTTAATTAGGGCGCGATAGCATCTGGTGTTGAATCTCTTCAAGAAGGGGGGGGGCGCCAAAGACTGATTTACGCCAAAACGAACGCGCCCAAGGTTCCGCTCAAAATTTGTCTTTGTCAAATGGGATTGCTAATTGGAGGCGCCACCGGCCTCCAAGAAGTAAAGCAAATTTAATTCATTTGACAGCACCGTAGGACGAAGTAACTTTAACCATTTCTAAATATCTCTATATTCCGAAAATTTCAGGATTGCCTAGGAACTTGTAAATTGCGCAATATTGATGAAAACAAATTTCAACCCGGGCAGACGGTAATAACAAAATATATTTATATATTTATATATTTCGATAACATATCCTGTTAAAATAACAAAAAGTGTTATTATTTTATCCTGAAGTTCAACTTCAAGAAGAAAAAATAATAACAGTTTCTGATAAAATAACAAACTTTGGTATAGAAGTGGTATTATATTGAAAATGTTTAATAACACGTTAATAAGAGGAAATGTTGTACATTTCAAAAACTCTCTTAATAACAAAATTTGTTATTCGTTCGGTATAATGACTTAGAAATAAAATTACCAACCATAAATCGCACAAATGGAAAAGTTTCTAAGTGTCCATAACACAATCTGTTATTATTTTTTCTTTTGTTAACTATGTTTAGATCTTTGGGATAATTTTGTCTGATTTCGTCAGGGTCATTATTTAGGCCATGAAATGGGGTTCTTAAGCTAAAATTATTCTAAAAAGTTGAAATTTTGGAAGTTGTTTTTTTTTAATTATTTGATATACCCCCTAAGGGACTTTGCTAAAATTGGCTAGAAATATGGGATAATTTTGACCAATTTCGTCAGGGTCATTATTTTGACCATGAAATGGGGTCCTTAAGCTAAAATTATTCTAAAAAGTTGAAATTTTGAAAGCTGATTTTTTTAATTATTTGATATACCCCCTAAAGGACTTTGTTTAAAATGGTTAGAACTATGCGATAATTTTGACCAATTTCGTCAGGGTCATTATTTTGGCCATGAAATGGGGTCCTTAAGCTAAAATTATTCTAAAAATTTGAAATTTTAAAAGTTGATTTTTTTAATTATTTGATTTACCCCCTAAGGGATTATACTAAAATTGGCTAGAACTATGAAATAATTTTGACCAATTTCATCGGGGTCATTTATTTCACCATGAAATGGGGTTTCAAGCTAAAATGAATCCGATAAAATTAACTTTTGAGAGTTCTTTTTTTTTTAAATTTTGTTATATTCCCTAACGGAATTGATTTATTTATTGAGAATTTTTGAAGTGTGAATAACAAAAACTGTTATTATTTTCACAGAGCCAGGAAGTCGGAGCTGACGTTGAAGTTCGAGCTGAAGTGAGACCTTGGAGACTGCATCGGATTCAGCAAATTTTCAGCAACTTTTACTTGGAGTCGGAATCTGTGAAGTCGGGTATTTTGGAGAGCTGAAGTCGTCGTTGACGTCATATCCTGCATCCAGAGTCGGAGTTGTCTTCAAAGTATGGATTCAAAGTCGCTTGAGGTACCCGACTCTGCAGCCCTGACTAGTACAGAGGAGTTATGGCAACTGCAGGTTTATTTGCAAATCACAAATAAACCAAAACAATAACTTTTTTTTGTTATGGAGACATACCAGTTCAATAACATTTTTTGTTATTATGCTGCTCCACCTCTCCGCACAAAATAACAAATCTTGTTCTTCCTTCATGATTCCTTCTGTGTTATTGGTTTGTTATTGCAACAACAACATAATAACAGTTCAAGTTATTCTTCGAACAAATCTTTGTTATTGATTTTTGTTATTTTAACAACTAATCCGATCATCCCAATAACATATTTCGATCTTCTCACAACAACAAAACTGACCTTCCCAAGTTATTTCCGTCTGCTCGGGAAACTCACAATTAAAAAGTGTTGGATTAATTTTCAAAAAGCACTACATTTCAAAAAATCGAATCACGATTATCTTGTTAGACATTAATAAAAGATGGTAAAAAGATGCTGACAGATATTGTGTCAGAAAATGTTTTATTTTACTTCGGAAACTGGTGAAAACAACAACAATAGAAGTAAATTTATGTTTTACTCTAAACCATGGTTGTTGTCCAATTACGACCCAATCTTGGTCCCACGCCGTCAACCGACGACAATTAATCTTTCCTCGGTTATTACTTTTTATATTTTTGGGGGGTTTTGCGCTTCTAAGCCGTGCTTTGACGTGAGAATTTTGTTGGTCTCTAAATTCGGTCGTATCGCTTGATTGAGTGCAAATTTTTCTATGTCAAGCATTTGCTTAAAAGCTACCACAGTTTCACGGGATTTTATGACACTAATTTGCGAGTTGTTAAAAAGGTTGAGATTTTGCTGCTGGTCTGGAAGCCAGCTGATTTACAAACAATTAGCTTTATGATGGTGACAACGAATTGTAATTTCGACGGAAGTTTCGGAAGTTGGTAGAAATTTACAGCTTGACCTTGGAAAAGAAACTATTTGCAAACATCCAACTAAAGGTTATGGCATGTTTTGAACTTTAACCTAATTCCAAAATTATACAGGTTCTCCTCTATTTATTTGCCAAAACCTGCAAACAATTTATTAACGTTACACAACAGAGTCGTTGCACCGAAATGTGTGCACCAACGTGAGCTTCTTCCAACGTTCACCACTGTAGCAACTGTCTTTAACCTCAAAAAGCCTAAACAGCCCTGCTAGTCGTCCAACTGCCCAAAAGTGGTCTCCACACACACATTCAAGCCGAAAATCGTTCTGCCCGCAACCGTGGATTTGCATTTCATCCACGAGGGGCAGCATGCAATTTGGCACTTCTACCCTCGGCAGTACCTCTTTTGGGTCCGCAGTAGGCTGTGAGCTGCGATGATCCAACCGCATAACCTCAAACCTTGCGTTGTAGGTGGTCAAGTTTTTGGGTTTAGTCGGTTAGTTGGACGTTTATTATTTTGACGACGATGCTCGTCTTCTTCAGAATGCGTGTTTGTGTGCTGGCACACACACTATAAGTAGTCATTTGCTCTGAGTTTGGGCATGTTCGTTGGGTCTGGTTTACTAAATTTAATGCCACAGTGCAAGCAAATGTTGTTCATATTTTGTACATGTCAAACAGTTATATGTACAACGGCAAACATAATTTTCTTAACTTTAAGGAAACAATTACACTAAAACCCCGGTTTACGCTCAGGCGTTACGCTTTGTATTTCGTCGATTTCTCTGGAACGACGCAATATTTTTGCAATCTTTTTAAAGCGATTTATAGGTCTTGTGCAGATCTACAAATTGCTTTCAAAATAATGTAAAAACATTACACCGTTTTCGAGAAATTAACCAAACAAAAAGCGTAACGCCTGCGCGTAAACGGGGGTTTTAGTGTAATAAAAACAAAACAAAACTCGCTCCTGTACTTTTTTCAAGTCGGGAAACTCATGAAGCATTAGTAGGCTATGCTGGGTTTCGAGCATAGTTGAACATGTGTTTTCCTTTTGTTGATAATCATTGCGTTTTACTTCCCTTGTTGTTAGAAAACTCTTATTGTTTATAAATTATGCTCAGGAGCGCTCATGGTTTGTTTACGCTGGCCTCCAAATTGTAAATTTTTGTTACATGTTGCATGCAATAAAAAGTTAACAAAGCAGCTTTAATAAGTCAAATAAATCATGCATTTGTATATTGTCCGTTTCTTTCGAAGGTACACGCCGCGCGGCATTTCAGATTGTGCCGCAGACACTGTTGCCAACGATTTTCTACACTTTTGGTGCAATAAAGAACATTTCCGGCAACAATGCCATGCAATTCGAAGAAGAAGATCAACAAAAACAAAACGCACAGTATGGGATTTGACAGCGCGCATTTGCCGAAAGTGCGGCGCGTCGTTTCGAGGCTGGTTTGCCGCGTGTCTTTTACGGGAATACGCGCAATACATTTAGAATATTTAAAAACTCATAGGTAAAAAAAGTTTAATTTATGATGGCTCTAGTTTTTATGGTTTTTATAAGCTAATTTGCTAATTTTCGATGTCAATATACCTAAATTGATGTGGTAAAAGTGCAAAAACACATAAAAAAGATGTATATTTACACATTTCTAAAGGTAATATAGCACATTTTGCGACTCAGAATCATTGCACATTCAATAACCGCCGTGTTATAGCACAGGAAAAGATATTCTGATTGTTTTAAGTTTTTGATCTTTTATTTCTTTCATTTTGGTGTCCTGAAAACGATTATAACCTAAAAACTTTACAAAATTTTATCAAAAAATCTTTTAATTCATACAAATTCGAAGTAATGGATACACATCAACCATGGAAGTTGTTGGCTCAACATGTTTACATTGATCGACCCCGTCCTGTAAAAATTAGATTCTAAAAAGTAGAACATTGTTGTAGATTTTCGTCTAGCCAGTAATGATCCAGATCAAAAGTGCTCCAATTTGGCTCAAATTTAGCATAGGAATTCCTTGACCTGTATTAGACCCGTATTTTATTGTTTGGTGATTAGGGTTTAGACAGTGAGGAAGGCAAAATGCGAATTTCGATAAAGGTATCAATAGAATTCAAAGTACCATGCTTCTCCATCAAAATTAGTTTCCAGTACATTTTGCTGGAGACGCCTGGTGGTTTATGTCATTGAGCAATTCCAGCCCAAAACAGGAAATTTTTAGGTACTTTTTTCTCGACCCTCTCCGATTTCAATGAAACTTTGTAGACATGTTATCCTAGGCATATATAAGCCATTTTTGTGTATATGGAGCCAGTTACACTCGATAATGACATTTGAGAAGAGCGTTTAAAGAAGAAGAAGAGTGTTTTAAATATTATTGAGCAACTCTCTACGAAATCGGCCGATTTCGACCATTTTTATTTTTTGTATTTTTTGATTTGGCTTAAACTTTGTGGGGGCCTTCCCTATGACCAAATTAGCTATTTTGTGTCATTGGTTACCATATAAGTTTCCATATAATTTGGCAGCTGTCCATACAAAAATAGTATGAAATATTCAAACATCTGTAACTTTTGAGGATTTTTTGATCGATTTGGTGTCTTCGGCAAAGTTGTAGGTATTGATGAGGACAACTGAGAAAAAAATATACACGGTAAAAAAATTGGTGATTTTTTATCAACTTTTTCACTAAAACTGATTTCCAAAATACGTATTTTTTGATTTTCGAGATTTTGATATGTTTTAGGGACGAAAATGCCAACTTTTGAGCTATAGAGAAACATGGTTAAAAAATCTGCCGAGTTATGATTTTTGAAATATGATTTTTGAAAAAATCGAATTCATGTAAAACAATCTGCAGTTTGTTGTAAAAATTTGCAATCGAAAATATTTTACAATTTTTGATAAAGGCCCGTTTTCAAGATATAGCCACCGAAAGTTGATTTTAGCAAAATATTTGCAGTTTTTCGAATTTTGCGATTGTTTTATAAGAGACATTGAAGATAGGACCTAGTTGCTGAGAACAGTTTAAAACAGGAAAATTTATGTTTTCCAAACAACCCACCATTATCTTCAATATCATAGCAACTAATGGTTCGATTTTCAATGTTAAAATATGAAACATTTGTGAAATTTTCCGATCTTTTCGAAAAAATATTTTGAAATTTTCAAATCAAGACTAACATTTCAAAAGGCCAAACACTCAATATTACGCCCTTTAAAATGTTAGTCTTGATTTGAAAATTTTGAAAATATTTTTTCGAAAAGATCGGAAAATTTCACAAATGTTTCATGTATTAACATTGAAAATCGGACCATTAGTTGCTGAGATATCGACATTACAAAATGGTGGGTTGTTTTGGTGATACTTAGAAAACTTCAATTTTCGTGTTTCTTTTTCTTGAAGCGGCTGTATCTCAGCAACCCGAGGTCCTATCTTCAATGTCTCTTAGACAATTTAGAAATGGTCGCTCACGGTCACTATTTTTAACATTCGAAAAACTGCAAATATTTTGCTAAAATCAAACTTTTGGTGACTATATCTTGAAAACGGAGCCCTTTATCAAAAAAAATGTAAAATAGTTTTCGATTGCAAATTCAATTTTGCATCAAAAAATAACTTCAGATTTGTTTTTGCATGAAATTTCGATTTTTTCCAAAAATCACTATTTTTCACTAAGTTGTAGGTATTACAACTTTGCCGAAGACACTAAATTGATCAGAAAATTCACTCAAAAGTTACAGCTGTTTGAATATTTACATACTATTTTTGTATGGACAGCAGCCAAAATTATATGGCGACTTGTATGGGTGAACCAATGACACAAAATATCTAATTTGGTCATAGGGAAGGCCCCCACAAAGTTTGAGCCAAATCAAAAAATACAACTAAACTCCAAAATCCATTTCCGGCTTTGGTAGGGAATTGCTCTATTGTATTTCGTAATTTAAATATTGCTGTTTCTCGAAGCCGTTGCATCGTATCAAAAAGTGGCCAAAGACAAACTTGTAGGAAATTTGACGGGCTTTCTGAAAAAATACACTGAAAGAAAAAAACACTCCACTTTTATGAGATTTTCAAATTTTTAAGCTTAAAAGTTAAATTTGAAGGTGAGCCCACGATTTTTTTTCGTTCAACATTTTTGTGAAAATGGCCTAAGATGTCTTAAAAAGACTCACTAAAAATGCAGAATGGAGCAACTCACCTAAAAATCATTTACTGAAACTGTTTTTTTTTTTAAAGTGCTCTAAGCGTCAAAATTTTCAAAAACCGTATACGGGAATCGATTCTCCACATAATTTTACATAAATGTCTCCATATTGACCATTGTCCTAAGTCCAATCCTTGTGAAGTTACAGCGGTTTTAAAAATAAAAATGTTGAAAAAATAGGTTTTTTGATTGTCTTTGGCAATTTCTATAAGACAGACTTGATTTTTCAGTCTCGAAAATATTTTTACCGGAAAGCTCGTCCAATTTCCCATAAGTTTGACTTTGACCACATTTCAATTGGATGTATGGGCTTACAGATATATGCTTATTTACTACCTAGATAGTACTATAATACACTGAAAAAATATTATGTTTTCAGTTATAAGCAATGTAATAAGCTTATCTGGCTCTATATACACAAAAATGGCTTATATGTGCCTAGGATAACATGTCTACAAAGTTTCATTGAAATCGGAGAGGGTCGGGTACAACCGATTCTCTATTTGACGTGGAATTGATCCATTACATGAATTCCGATAAATATTGTTTACAGAAAATCGTATCTCAGAAGCATAACGTTAAGTTCTATTTTATTTCCAACCATCGGATTCACGACTATCTCAATCACTTCAGCCTTAGAGAAGCGCCACTTCCGTCCAAGATCCGACGATCCAGACGAGTAATCAAGGCTTTGGTGATTAAACTTGTTCCTCTCTCTAACAACCTCCAAACGACTCCGACGACGACGCCGACCACCTTCGACTCAGATGTCCAGATATTTTGCACAGCTTCGATGATCCCGTCGGCGGCGGCCATCACGTGTGAAGTTCGTCGGCGACAGCGGGGGTCAACTCCATTTTCGGACCCTCCGAAGGCGACGACACCTTCAGCCCGTCATGCTTGTTAATGAGCGTAGAAAATTAGGATGAACGCAAAATATCTCTTAATAGGCGCACATTTTGGCCAAATAGTTTGGAAAACAATAAGCGGCAGCAACAGTGGAGAAGAACAGAGCATTGGAAAGACTTGGACTTGGAAGGTCAACACTTTTATACAAAAACAACAACAAAAAAAAACGTTCACTTTAACCCCCGCAGTGGGCTCAGAAAAGTTCACGTCTGTACCCGATCGCGCTCCACTTGAAGTTTTGAAGCTATACATACACAATAACGAAACCCGACAACATCACGTACGGTTTACGACTCTATTTCCAAACTCCAAACAATATTGTGCCCCAGCATGCTGATGAACATTCACCACTTTGAATGCGGGGTAGAATGTTGCAGGGAGAACGTCCTGCGCAGGGAAGGAAATAGAAAACATAAAAATTCTAAAAAAAATATTTGAAAAATTATCAATTGTTTTACAGAAATAGATGACTCAGTTTAAGTTAATAATTAAATCATACGAATTCAATATTTTTATCCTTTTTCTTAAGCCCCCTCAACAAAAAAAACAGCACCCTCGTCTATGGGTCATCACGGCTCGTGCACATCGAGTGCCAGAGGTCTTACCTTAAGCGCTTCTCACTCGAGGACCTCTTCGGTGCGGTGCTGAAGAGCCATCGATAATTGCACGAGCGCGCGCACTCGTGCTTTTCGGCACAAATTTGCACTAAACTGAAGCTGGGTGACGCGACGGACGGACGGACTGCAATTAATCATTTTGTACTTGGAGGTCCCTCGCGGAGATCAGAGGTCTCTCTGGGTGTCTGACTCATCTCGGTGTAGCGAGCGCGGGAGGTTAACCAGGTCTGACTTGGAGGTCTAAAGATTTCGCACAGTCCAAAATGCTGGTAATTTAATACTTTGTTCGTGTTTAGTAGATAGAATTAGATTAATCTTCGACTGATTGAAGACCGGTGCCGTCAGAGAGCATCATCAGGACTACACTCCCAAGTAACATTTTTTTCCAGGAGTTCTACAAGAGCTCTTCAAGATAGCTACAGCATAGCAGTTTGGACCGCGGTAGGATAAAACTCTCTTCAAGTACTCTTCCAAACTCCTGAAGAAGTTTTGAAGAGAATTTTATCCTACCGCGGTCCAAACTGCTATGCTGTAGCTATCTTGAAGAGCTCTTGTAGACCTCCTGGAAAAAATGTTACTTGGGCTATTTGGAAACTGTTCAGTAGCAGAGCGATTCTTCGAGTTGAGCAGTTCTCTAGGAATTCGGTCATTCGATTTTTTTGTATTTTTTAATCCGGCTGAAACTTTTTTGGTGCCTTCGGTATGCCCAAAGAAGCCATTTTGCATCATTAGTTTGTCCATATAATTTTCCATACAAATTCGGCAGCTGTCCATACAAAAATGATGTATGAAAATTCAAAAATCTGTATCTTTTGAAGGAATTTTTTGATCGATTTGGTGTCTTCGGCAAAGTTGTAGGTATGGATACGGACAACACTGGAAAAAAATGATGCACGGTAAAAAAAATTTGGTGATTTTTTTATTTAACTTTTTATCACTAAAACTTGATTTGCAAAAAAAACACTATTTTTTTTATATGTTTAAGGGGACATTAAATGCCAACTTTTCAGAAATTTCCAGGTTGTGCAAAAAATCATTGACCGAGTTATGAATTTTTTAATCAATACTATTTTTTTCAAAAAATCGAAATTTTGGTCGCAAACATTTTTTAACTTCATTTTTCGATGTAAAATTGAATTTGCAATCAAAAAGTACTTTAGTGAAATTTTGATAAAGTGCACCGTTTTCAAGTTATATCAATTTTTATGCAACTTTTTTCAAAATAGTCGCAGTTTTTCATTTTTTAAAAATAGTACACATGTTTGCCCACCTTTGAAAAAAATATTTTTGAAAAGCTGAGAAAATTCTCTATATTTTGCTTCTTCGGACTTTGTTGATACGACCTTTAGTTGCTGAGATATTGCAATGCAAAGGTTTAAAAACAGGAAAATTGATGTTTTTTAAGTCTCACCCAAACAGCCTACAATTTTTCAATGTCTATATCGCAGCAACTAATGATGCGATTTTCAATGTTAAAATATGAAACATTTGTGAAATTTTCCGATCTTTTCAAAAACAATATTTTCAAAATTTTCAAGTCAAGACTAACATTTCAGAAGGGCCAAACATTCAATATTACGCCCTTTCAAAATGTTAGTCTTGACTCGAAATTTTTGAAAATATTGTTTTCAAAAAAGTCATCTAAATATGGCTTTAACATGAAAACGGTGCACTTTATCAAAATTTCACTAAAGTACTTTTTGATTGCAAATTTGATTTTACATCGAAAAATTAAGTTGAATTTTTTTTGCGAAGGCTCCAAAAAAGTTTCAGTCGGATTAAAAAATACAAAAATTAAAATTGAAGAAAAAAGACCGATTCCGTAGAGAATTGCTCAGTTTTTACAATTTTTTTTCGCTATATTGTATGATTTGTATGAAATTTTGTCCACAACATTGAATCATTTGGTTCTTCAAACAACTTTAAGGACTACACGGAGAAAAAAGAGTTCCCAAAATCGTGAACAAGCGTTTATGAAAATGGGAACTACGAACAAAGTGTTCAAATCCCATGGTACGTTTTAGGAAATCGTACTATGGGATTTGTACACTTTGTTCGTGGTTCATTTTCATGAACGCTTGTTCACGATTTTTTCTCCGTGTACTATATTGTCACTCGAAGAAGAAATTATTTAAGGAGACTTGCTCCGAGCGACAAAAAGGAAATAGGTTTGAATAATTCTTCCAAGAATGAGTCGTTAAAAAAATGTTTTGTTATTATTATTAATTTAAAAACAAAAACTTTGTATGTAACTTTTCTGTATCATTTTGCAACATAAGTTCGTCCAAATTGTTGTCAGCTGTCCATACAAAAAGTCTTTTATAATATTTGAAAATCTGTATTTTGAGGACAGATTTTTTGATCGGCAAAGTTGTAGATATTGCTTCGGACTTCACAGAAAAAATAGGCCTGGGTTCGATCCCAGAAGGTCCCGGTGGCATTTTTCGAGACGAGATTTGTCTGATCACGCCTTCCGTCGGACGGGAAGTAAATGTTGGCCCCGGACTAACCTAAAAAGAATAGATCGTTAGCTCAGTCCAGGTGTAGGAGTCGTCTCCCTGGGTCCTGTCTCGGTGGAGTCGCTGGTAGGCAGTTGGACTAACAATCCAAAGGTCGTCAGTTCGAATCCCGGGTGGATGGAAGCTTAGGTTAAAAAGAGGTTTGCAGTTGCCTCAACAATCAAGCCTTCGGACAACTAGTTTCGAGTAGGAATCTCGCAATCGAGAACGCCGAGGTAATGCTGTAGAGCGAATAATTTGATTTTTTTATATGTTTGGGATGACAAAAAATTTGCATGTTTTGAGCAATGGGTTGGTCAAAACTTATTGGCAGTGTTGCCAATTTTCCGAATAAAAATCCAAATTTGCAATCAAAAAGAACATCGATATCGTGCACCGTGTTTCGTAAAAAAGTACTTTTTGATTGCAAATTTGATTTTCAACCTAAAAATAAAATCAAAAACTTTTCTTAATCCACCATTAGGTGGATGATGCCTTCCTCACATTTACAAAGTAATAATGAAAATAAATTTTTGAAAAATATATACCTGATACAGACTTTTCCAGAAAACATGCAGACTCTCATTTGAAGCAATGTGGCAACCGGGCGTTTCGTATCTGGCGCGACTCTCGCACGTAAACAAAAAGACCCGGCCTTTTGAGGTTAGGCAAAAAATCACCCTTTTTTGTATCTACAACAATCTTTTTCTTGGCATAACTTTTTAAATACAGAATAAAATAGGTATAGGTATATCTAGGAGGTGTTCTTAAGAAGTTCATTTTTCGAGTGATTGTATAGCCTTGCCTCAGTGAGGTGAGGAAGGCAAAAAGACGATTTTTGTCCATATTTTTTTTTGAAAATTCATTTAAAAAATAAGATTTTGAACCTACTTCCGAAAACCTTAACAATTTTAATCAAGGAACTATTTTTATCTGCTTATGGAAGAAAAATAAACAAAAAATCCAAAACTGAAGACTGTTTTCTGACTAGAGTGTTTAAATAATCATGATCATCAACAATTTGGTAATTTTGATTAGTTTATTTCCAAAACTCTGACAAGTCATTTTATTATAACGTTCATTCTTAACTCCCCACAAATATTTCAGTAATGATTCTTGGAAATGTCAAGACATAGAGGAAGTCGTAATAATACTCTTAACAAGCTTTTAAAACTAAAGTATCGATACCTGTAAGATCTTTTAAATCATAATTTAAAATCATTTATAAATAACTTTACTGCAATTTGGTGCATCCCCTGTCAAGTCAGCTAATAAGTGACGGTATTTTATCGTTTTTCACAGCTTCCAGACGCGACTCAATTACCAACGGTGCGAGCTGCCGCCTCTTGAGATGATGACTTTTTATTTTACTTCTTGAACCCGCCATAATCACCCCCAGGTCGTCGTCCCCTCGCAGCAGAAGCAGCAGTCAAAAGCGATAAAAATCGTCATAAATTCTGAGTGTGCAACAAACAGAAACAACCCCGTTGATCAGCATGCACATTTTTTTTTTTTTTGCAACCCGCCGCCGTAACCGTCATCATCCGAAAGTAAATCAAGGCTCGTGTCGGCGTCATCTTCTCGCGGCCTGAAGCTTCCTCTCACCACCAGCAGTCACAGCAGGCCAGGTGTTGCTGAACCTTTCAGATCGAATTGCTTGGCGGCAGGCCGTCACGGCCTGCTAAGGATAAGCGAAGCCAACTGTCAACGGAGTTCAAAGTCAAATATTAGATGGGAGGCCTCCCCCCCTTCTTCTAGGGTGGGTGGTCCCTGATTGGTATTGTGTGGAGTTTCGAAACTGCATCAAGTCGTATCATATTTTGGACTCGGTTGCAGACAAATCGGGGTTAAAATCATGACCGCGTCCAGGTCTCTCTAGTGGCAGATCTCTCGGAGCAGCAAAAGAAGTGGCACTTCTCCGGAGGGGTTTCTCGCCGTAGAACGTGTGCAGCTGCGCTGCCAAGTCCCATCATCATACTTCTCGGCGGCCGAGTTGGATTGTCTTCACCGGTTGGACGTAACGTCTCTCTGAAAAGTGAGCGCGAATTGGCCTGGCGGTTTCATCACCTTGAACCATCTTCAGATGGATGCTGGTGGCACGTGTGGTTTCGTTTGAATCTTCAAATCCCTAAGAGCTGTAAAGTTTAGGATTTGTTTCAGGCGAACAATATACAGACTGGACTCACTATCCGAAGTTTTGATTATCCGATCGATGAATCAGTAAAAATGGTAATATTTTTTAGCTTATTTTCAGCCAAACATTTCCCTGAAAATGATCACATGAAAAAAAAAAATTAAATTATAAGTCGATTTAAATGATATCCATATGCATCCCCTCTGCTCACTTATAATTAGCCGGAAAAACTCACCACCTAACACTGAAATTCTAAACTCACCACCATCAAGTCTCTCTCCCTCTCTTCCTGCAATCCTCTCTGCCAGACATGGACTTTTCCGGGACAATTCATTTTCCCCTTCGCCAAACCTCGGTCGCAGTAAGCCAAACCAAGAAAAACAAGAAGAAGAAGAAGAATGTAACAAAATTATGTAATGGAACGCCAGGAGAGATTTTCCGAGTATTTGCTTAGCTGGCTATGATTCTTTTACCATTTTTCCTTCCTCCAGGCAATTTCGCCCTAATTCGGATCAGTCTTTTCTCTTATCAACGCTGGCTTTTCCAATTTTTTTCTGCAGAAAATCAACTCCTACCCCGGGAAGCTTACCAAAGCGGAAGTGGCAGTAGCTAGTCGGAAGCCGTAGTCAATGACTTTTTGATGACCTTTTCCGACGAAAAAAGCTACAAACTTTTCCTCCTTCCAGCAAGTTGGAGCTCGGCAAGAGAGGCGTGTCCTTTGGCCGCCTGCTTAGATGTGGCTGGTTCTTACAGACCGCGCCGGTATCGATCCCATGCTCCATGGCTATATCGATTGGTTCTGGTCTCGGGGCGCTATTTTTAGCCCGCGGGAGCCAATTCTGCCGTGTTCGAGGCCGTACCGGAGTGGAATCACCTGGCACTTTGGGGCCCTTGAACTGGCTTTTTGTAAAAAAAAACAATTTTAAGAAATTAGTGGTAAATTAATGGCGGAAATCATGTTTTTGTGAGAATTTTTAACGGTAGGATTTTAAAACTAAAAAAAAATGTATTGCTAACAAAGTGTGCGTCATTAAAAACATAGGGATGCACCAACAAAGTTGAAGGCAAATCGAAATATACAAAAGATAAAATTCCAAAAAAGGATGATTTTTTGGAAAAGTTGAGAGTTGGTACAGGAAACATTTAAGCGAACATCCGAACATTTTCAAAATTTTAGAGGGTTATAAAGAGTCCTGCTGCTTATGCACTACTTATGAATGGTTCATGAGAAGTGCCAACAAACTTGTCACGTACCGCTCATTTTGAGATTATGGTAATGCTCAGCTGTCGTTTTCGTTTGGTTTGAAAGCATTCCTCGGCTTGATACTTGATACATTAAAGTTTCGGCTTTATAAACTATTTTATTTATCTGACTTGAATCTCGTTAATCTGGACAACTACTCGTGTAAGCAACAACAACACCAGTCATTACAATAATTTGTATAACCGGCTAATTTGAGCTTTTTAACGAAGCTGAGCACACTCGATGTCGGTGGCGGCGGCGGCGGCTAAACGCGTTGTAATTACAAGCCAGAGATAAATAATCTGCTCCCCGGGACCACCCACCCTGAATCACCTCAGAATTTGCCTGTCATCGGTCGTGGGGGTGAGAATTTGCATGTCAGACAACGATTTGTACACGACGACGACCCGCACACAATTGCCATCGGCCACCGTTTGCAAAGAGTTAGTAAATATCCATCCAAGCAGAGCTGGTTTATGTTTGCCTTTGCACATGTGAGTATAGGGAAAAACGTGGAAATCTCGGCTTTTCCAACCCCCTTCCCACTCACATTTGAGGAACGACGGTTCTGACGCTTTGCTAGGTTTTCAAGATTAATTTATGCATCGAGATGTGACGATTCCGATATAATTGTGTGCCTGACTGGCTGTTTGTTTTTGCATCAGATGATTTGCAAACTACTTCTTGCTAGAGTGGCTAGAGTGACTACGTGGCCAGAGGGCACATGCGAGAGACGTTGCGGAAATCTCCAGACATGGCTGATGAAACGTCACCGGCGCAGACTGGCCTGAAATGCGTGAGTCAGGTCTGTCGCAAGGTGTGGGAGGAAGCGTTGCCGGCTTTTCCTATCTGACAATTTCTGGGGCAGATATGGAATGGTAAATGAGAGTTGAGAACGATTTTTTGTCGTTTCAATTGAGAATAATCTTTAACTATATGTAAAACTATACTTAAACTTAACCATAAAAACAAGGAACTCCCAAACCAAATTTGACACTGCTGATTTGACGTGGAATTGCTTGCATTTATCAAAACAACTTGCGACGAAATTTCCCGCATCCCCAATAGAGCAATTCCAGCTCAAATCAGGAATTTTTCTGGTACTTTTGTACTCAACCCTCTCCGATTTCAATGAAACTTTGTAGACACGTCCTAGGCATAGATAAGCCGTTTGTGTGTATATGAAGCCAATTATACTCGAAAATAACATCAGCCATTCCCCACGAAAACAGCATGGTTCGAAAAAAAAGTTCCCGATCGGGCTCAAAATTTTTCTGGGAGTTCCTTGGCCAAAATTTTATCGGATTCCTCAGAAAATTTCACATAACATATCAAAAAATGGTGAAGTTATGTTTTCGATACTCTGAGATACGATTTTTTGAAAATAAAAACTGAGTTTTTCGACGCGCCACGCGCAAAAATAGGAAAATGACAAAAACGGGAAAAATCGACTTTTTTTCACTAAAACTGCGAGAACTTGAAAATTTAAGCGATTTCCTAAACATGTTAGGGTACCAAAAGTTGCGTATTTCAATTACGAAAATTTTGGTACCCTAACATGTATAGGTCATCGCTGAAATTTTTAAGTTATCGCCGTTTAAGTGAAAAAAGTCGATTTTTTCCCGTTTTCGACATTTTTCCATTTTTGCGCGTGGCGCGTCGAAAAACTCAGTTTTTATTTTCAAAACATCGTATCTCAGAGTATCGAAAACATAACTTCACCATTTTTTGATATGTTATGTGAAATTTTCCGAGGAATCCGATAAAAATATTTTCAGACATAGGCCCTTTGATCCCGAGACCTTCAAAACAGTATATTATTTTTTCACACGACCTTTTCAAATGTTAAGCTAGATTTTTGAAACTTTAAACTATTTTTCCTGAATAGTCAAACTAATCACCTATCTTTTGCATCTAAGACAGCTAAAATCGGATGAAATGGCGCGGAGATATGATTTTTTGAAAAAAAGTGGTTTTTGCGAATATCGACGAAAATTGCCATTTTTCGGACCACCCTAGCACGGCGTAGGTCACCCTAATGGCCAAACAAATAAATACGGGTCTAATTATATCGGCCAAGGAACCCCCAGAAAAAATTTGAGCCCGATCGGAGAACTTTTTTTTCGAATCATGCTGTTTTCGTGGGGAATTGCTGACATTTGAGAAGGGCGTAGGGTAGGGTAGTCATCAATGAGACACTTTTGGTTTTCAACTTTCAACGATTTTTCAAATTTTTTCATCAGCATGTTTTAATGAGCTTTTTGTTGCATTTTCTTTCTTTTAGTGTGTTCTAACATTGACCAAAATATGAGATCGATCCGACATCTACAGCCAGAGTTATTCAACTGCTGGGGAACAATGAGACACTCTACGAAAATCAATACTTTTCTAGTAAAACATCATGTTTTTGTATTGTTCCATTACAGGAGACTTGCCTTGAACATTTTAGAGCAATTTTGCCAACATGAAACTTTAATTAACAAAAGTTATATAAAAAGTATTTTAATTTTTTTAAATCCATATATTTATACCAAATAACTTTGTATGTATGGTTACATTAAGTTAAAACTCTATAAAAATGCCAAAAATCACTTTCAATTCATGTTTTGAAAGATTTACATGGATTTTGAAATGTTTAATGAAAAAAAAATCAAAGTGTCTCATTGTTACCCATGGGCTAAAATGAGTAGGGAACAATGAGACAGCCCTGGATTCTGGGTATATTCTAAATTTTGGTCAAACCTAATGAAAGGACATTGTAGCCCAACTCAATCTCTATGGAACGTCGAAAAAAATTTGAAGAAATACTAGTTTTGGTGTAAATGGCAGCCTACGAGCGCAAAAGTATTTTTTGTCCATAATTTACTTGGACACCCCAGAATCAAACATTTATGAATAACTTTTCAAGGGAGCGTCCATAACCAAAGCCACTATTATAGCAGACGTGTATCCAGTAGACACACCTTTCCCCCAAATATGAGCCTGATTGGTTGAAACTACGACTTGTGAGAGCCATTTTATCATTGTTCCCCGTGTCTCATTGATGACTACTCTACCCTAATTTATTTAATTATTTTTTAAATTTTGCAATTTAAAAATTACTAGGAAATTGGACGGGCTTTCTGAAAACAATACACTGAAATTAAAATACATGTCACTTCTATTAGATTTTTTGATTTTTAAGTTTAAAAGTTAAATTTGAAGGTGATGTCACGATTTTTTTCGTTCAACATTTTTGAGGAAATAGCATAAGATGTTACAAAAAGACTGAAGAAATATGCAGGATTGTATGTCTCTCATAAAAAATACAAAAATATTTACTATAACTGTGTTTTTTAAGTGTCAAAATGTTTGAAACCCGATAGTGGGAATCGATTTCCCAAACAATTTTACATAAAAGTCTCCATATTGGCCATTGTCATATATCCAATCATTGTGAAGATATAGCGGTTTTAAAAATAAAAATGTCGAAAAAATAGGATTTTTGGTGGTTTTTTGCAATTTCTATATGACAGACTTGATTTTTCAGTGTCGTAAATATTTTTAACGGATAGCTCGTCCAATTTCTCATAAGTTTGGCTTTGACAGCTCTTCAATTCAAGTTTAATTACAATGCTCATAACTGAAAACAGAATATTTTTTTCAGTGTAGTTCAGTGGATGGTAGTAACCTGGATAGCCAATTAGCTTAGATCATAAAAACGAGTTATTTTGAAAAGTGTTCAAAGAAAATCTTATGGAAAATTGGACAAGCTTTCCGGTCAAAATATATTCGAGACTGAAAAATCAAGTCTGTCTTATAGAAATTGCCAAAAACCACCAAAAATCCTATTTTTTGAAATTTTTATTTTTAAAACCGCTGTATCTTCACAAGGATTGGACATAGAACAATGGTCAATATGGAGACTTCTATGTAAAATTGTCTGGGAAATCGATTCTCACTATCAGTTTTTATCTTTTTTTACTTTTACACCACTTATCAAAAAAACAGTTCTAGTAAATGATTTTTGTAATTTTTTTTAGGAGAGACATACCATCCTGCATTTTTCGTCAGTCTTTTTGTAACATCTTATGCTGTTTTCTCAACAATTTTGAACGAAAAAAAATCGTGACATCACCTTCAAATTTAACTTCTAAACTTAAAAATCAAAAAATCTCATAGAAGTGGCGTGTATTTTTACTTCAGTGTGTTTTTTTTTCAGAAAGCCCGTCCAATTTCCTAGAAGTTTGTGTTTGACCACTTTTTGATACGAGACAACGGCTTCGAGATACAGTAATTTTTAAATTGCAAAATACAAAATATTTAAATAACTTACGCCCTTCTCAAATGTTATTTTCGAGTACAATTGGCTCCATATACACAAATATGGCTTATATCGGCCTACGATAACATGTCTACAAAGTTTCATTGAATTCGGAGAGGGTACAAAAGTACCAGAAAATTCCTGATTAATTTGAGCTGGAATTGCTCAATTTCAACTAACTCCAAGCTAAGCTTATTTGTTGTGGAGAAATTCCCATATCCCCTTAAAAAGGTGGAACTTCAATATTTTCCGTTTTCCAAATACTTTTTCCTACCATTAGTTTTCAATTGAAATTTGAGTGACCGTCAAAATATGGGGTTTTCAAGCACAATTATGAATTCTTAGCGATCTGAGCCTGACAATCATTCCAAGAATAAAAGTGATTTAATTAAGATATTTGGAGTAATAAACATGAAAATCTTACAAAATATTTCGACAAAATGCTCAACGAGTCCTCACTTGACTGCATAACAGGTTACACGAACAAAGGTCGTTGAGATATTCCAAAATAATTACATGTGATTCTTCGAACCGCGCTTTCAAAGACAAAAATAGGGATGCACCCATTATGTAATTCACTGCAAAAGTCAGCCATCCCAGACGGGGCCTATCCGTAACGTGAGGTCAAAACGGCCAGACGACAGCGCCAGTTCGTTGAAGATGCGGTACCTACACCGACGGTCCAGTCGTCGGGCGGTAAAACCCACCACCAGAGGTCGCGTTTGCAACGACTCGCTCTGCGCTATTGTCGAGAAGCGGAAAAAGATGGTAATAATTGCAATAATTAAAACATTAACCTACAGAGAGTGCTCCCGAGGTGGCAGAGCCGCGCCGTCGCCATCCGCCAGCTGGCTTGTGGCTTTAGTTTGTGAGAAGTGTCTGATATTACTCTTTTTTTTTTTTTGCTTGCTGAAGCATTCCGATTTTGAATGCTTTCCTGGGTTTTGTCTGACGATCCACGTGGTTTTGTGATTGCTAGGTGAAGGGTACTGCTGTAATTTTGGCACAAATTAATGCTGAAAACATAATCAAACTTGACTTTATCAAATTGCGGCTCGCAAACGTGTTTCTTCTCACCTCTGACATTGAAAAACACGCACAAAAACTAAAAATTGCAAAATGGTAAATACAACCTCAACGGTTGACTGATGAGTGATAAAATTCGCTCAAAGACACAATTGACACGAGGTCGGTGAAGGTGAACTGGAAACACCGTCAGTCGGAAAGCTGCTGCCAGATTGCACTGGCAAAAACTGAATAGTTTATCTTGTCGCTTCGTTTCAAGTTTCCCAAAATTATTTCCACCCCTTGAGTGCACCACCATCTCGGATGATATCTTGACAGATCGCGCAGATGCAATTTGCTTCCTCGTTTTATTTCTGCTTTTTTTGTTTCGTCCCATCCAATCGTTTCAGCTGAAGTAGTTTGCATAGTCAGTGCAATCTTGTTCAGCTCATCTTTGCATGACCTCCAACCACGCTGGGAAGATGAAGCCACTAAAACGAGTTTCATGTCTTTACAGGCTCGCAGAGAGCGATTTCCAATCTAAACGTGCGTGCGTACGTGCGCTAATTATTGGTTCGAGTGACATTGAAATTCGATGCAAATTAAATAGATGTTATTGAAACAATTTGCATCACTGGATTTAGTAGGTACAGGGGATTGGAGCAGGAACCCTTTCGCTTTTGCAACGAGGAGACGAGCGCAGAATTGTGAATGGGTTTGAGGTTAGTTTTTTTTTTTGTCGCCATCGACTCCTGCCGAGAGCAGTCATCATCATCTGCCTTGAATTATGTGTTTGCGATTTCACGACACAAGTGTGCACCCCCTAGTTACAACTTCCTTTCGCGATTGAAGCGCGAATTGATTGGTATGTTTTGTTATACGTTTTATGGTTGTTTGTTAGAACGAAAAATGAGATATTTAGGTCTAATGTATTCGCAAAACAGTCAAAGCAATTCAAAATAATTTACATTCACTAAATAATATGCAAATTATATGGTTCTAACGGAGCCAGGTGCACTAATTAAGCTGCATCATTATGATTCGAAACTGACAAACGAGTAATCGTTAGGTTCCTTTATGGTGATTAATATGAGCAATTAAATGCATGCCAATTTCGTTGCAATATTTATGCGTTTGACTTGTTATTTATAATTGGTTCTGTTAAGTTCATCAAAAAATATTCATAAAAAACCTTCATTATAACTAAGGCTATGAAATATAAAAAAAAGTTACTCAAATTTATTTACAATGCTTACTTTTCATATTTCTTTAATTGTAACTTGAAATTGATCAAAAGTTTGAAAAAAGCTTTTTTATTTATTGAATATGATTTTTACATCCATTAACCCCGGTCGGTCATTTTGGTTTGTTTTGGTTTTTGTTTGGTGTTGTTTTGGTTTTGTTTTGGTCAGTTAAACAACGCCCAGCTACCGAACAACTACTGTATAACAAAAACTGTCAAGGAGTTATTTTGATAATTTAAATTTAAAAAAATGAGAAATACAAATATAAAACTGTGTCGTTTTTACAGCTAACAAATTTCACAAAATGCTATCAGAGTGCTTATGACTTGCACGTTTAAATGTATTCATAAAAAAAAAACGTGATTTGAATCAAATCATTATGGTTTTCATTTATTTTTGTAAAACGTTTAAAAGTTTACGAAATGTCAAGTTTGCTTTTACGAATGATATCGTTCATCTGCCTTGAATTATGTGTTTGCGATTTCACGACACAAGTGTGCACCCCCTAGTTACAACTTCCTTTCGCGATTGAAGCGCGAATTGATTGGTATGTTTTGTGATACGTTTTATGGTTGAAAAATGAGATATTTAGGTCTAATGTATTCGCAAAACAGTCAAAGCAATTCAAAATAATTTACATTCACTAAATAATATGCAAATTATATGGTTCTAACGGAGCCAGGTGCACTAATTAAGCTGCATCATTATGATTCGAAACTGACAAACGAGTAATCGTTAGGTTCCTTTATGGTGATTAATATGAGCAATTAAATGCATGCAAATTTCATTGCAATATTTATGGTTTTGAATTGTTATTTATGATTGGTTCCGTTAAGTTCATCATAAAATATTCATAAAAAACCTTCAGTATAACTAAGGCTATGAAATATAAAAAAAAGTTACTCAAATTTATTTACAATGCTAACTTTTCATATTTCTTTAATTGTAACTTGAAATTGATCAAAAGTTTGAAAAAAGCTTTTTTATTTATTGAATATGATTTTTACATCCATTAACCCCGGTCGGTCATTTTGGTTTGTTTTGGTTTTTGTTTGGTGTTATTTTGGTTTTGTTTTGGTCAGTTTAACAACGCCCAGCTACCGAACAACTACTGTATAACAAATACTGTCAAGGAATTATTTTGATAAATTAAATTTAAAAATAAATGAGAATTACAAATATAAAACTGTGTTGTTTTTACAGCTAACAAATTTCACAAAATGCTATCAGAGTGCTTATGACTTGCACGTTTAAAAGTATTCATAAAATAAACCGTGATTTGAATAAAATCATTATGGTTTTCATTTATTTTTGTAAAACGTTTAAAAGATTACGAAATGTCAAGTTTGCTTTTGCGAATGATATCGTTCTCAGTGTTTTCACGAACACTTTTCCAGAGTTTTTTTTTTATTAAAATGGTCCTATAACATGTGTAACATAACAGTTTATAGGACTTTTAAAAAAACTCTAGATTTATTAATAAAAATGTTAAAAGGTTTTTACAAGTTAAAGAAAGCCTTTGGATCTTTTAATGGATAAATATATTTAGTAAGGAATGTCTGAAAGAACAATTCTAGAAAGAAAAAAAAAATAATCAAGTTTGAATTGAGAAAACTCTCCCTTTTTAAACTCACAGTTAAATTAAAATGTCTAATTAACAAAAGCTTTGACCAAATCAAAAAAGCATTCAATGTTCAAAAATTGTTAAAATTCCATACAAATCCGTATTATGCGTGAAATTCCCAACAAAAATTCCGGCCTGTTAAAAATCCGCGAAGAGGGTCGAAAATCCGTATGGTAAGGAAAAAATCCATACAGTTGGTAGCCTTAAGTATAACAAAGTTATTATGAAAAACTTTAAAACATGATTTTGAAAATGAGAAATTTTTCTTTCTGACAGAAAGACTAAACTTTATTTAATTTAATATGACTCATTCCAACTTAAACCCACTCGTAACCATTGTTTTCGGCTCAAGCTCGAGTTTGGCAGTTTATACTATCAAAACAAGCAAGAATTTGGAACGGAACGGAATCGACGTAACACCTTATAATGTGGCCCTCTTAAACCTTGCGGTTTCGTCAACGGATCCACAGGTGTGTATCGTTCTTTTTTTTGCGACAAGACTCCACCTCCCGGGTCTCCTAAGTGTGAAGGTTTGGCACGGGGAGAGGGCACCGAATACCTATATTTTTACACTTAGAATTTTTTGCGTCCGCCTCGGGATTCGAACCAGCGACCTCTGGATTGTGATTCCAGCACGCGGTCCGATTGATCCACACAGGCAGACAAGAATTTGGATTTTCACCCGAATTGACCACCACCCAACTCAACGAGCAATTTTCTTCAAAATAAGTCCTCGATCATCCTTGATGCTGAAAAGGAAAATTTCGAAGTGTAAAATTCTTGTAGGAAATTTAATTTCCTACAACTTTGTTGAAGAGTGCAAAACGATCCGAGTTGATCCTGATTTTTGGTGATTTTTTTAGTAAAAAGTATTTTCTTATTATTTCCTAATATATATTCATATGTTCTTTCAAGTATATAAGCCGATTTCTTTTCATCGCATTGCTATTAAATCACCAGGATCAACTCGGATCTTCGACAAAGTTGTAGGAAATTACATTTCCTACAAAAATCTCATAATTGCACAATTTTGGCGAGATCTGCGTCACCTGCTGTCAAAATCCTGAAACGATGATTTTCCCCATATAAACTTCAACGATAAAAAGCGACCCTTTAACCTGACCGATTTGGCTTAAAATTGCCACAGTTACTCATTATTGCCTAATGAATCAAGCCAGGGGGTATCTCTTCAGATTTTTCAAAATTTTCATTTTTTCTTGTCACCTTACGGGCAGTCCAACTTTAATGACAATCAAGATTATTGCAATTTAGATGATTAGAAAACAGATTTAGGCAAACTGAGTTAACAAGCCAAGTTGTCACTCTTCATATGAAATGTAGTTCCAATTGGTCTTGCTATTTTTACACATCCTGCAATTGTGGCAACTTGCCAAAGGGAATTTGTCACTCTTGCATGCAAGCAAGTCAACTGAATTTGGGAACAATGCATATATCGGTCAGCTTTAAAGTTTAAATTAGATTTAACCGATTTAACAATTTAACGTGTAAAATCTTGGGCAAAGTTGTTCCCTAGTACACAAACCTTTAAGTTTCGTTAAGAGGCTTTAAATTATGTTTCAAACGACAACGCAAGAAAGCAATAACTAACTAGGTGGATCACGAAAAAAGCTCTCCCAACTGGCAGCATACCACTAATTACTTTTCATTAAAGACTGAAAATGATAGATCATCCATCACTAAAGATCCCGGCTCTCACGTCGACCTGTTTGGCCCGCTGAACTGTGCTTCGCGTGTCAACTCAACTGCGACCGGGTCTTTTCCCATGCAGCACATCTTCCTCTCACCGGGTCGTGTTTACAACTCACCAAGGTGGGGGAACAAAAAAGTGCATCGTTTGATGTCGCGTCGTCCGAACCGAATTAGCTAATTGCATCTCGGTGGATGCAGTTGACTTGGTGGGTTGGCCAATAATGAGACCGCGCTGTCGTGACATCTTCGGAGCACGTGGTTAACTCGGTCTATGCGCCTCATAATCGGGCAAATCTCGCAAAACGCGCTTATGTAGGTTACAAGATAAGTGCCAGACAGAATTTGCACTTGAATCGCTGATAGCACCGCGGTTGTTGCGTTTTGTTTGAGGTTCACACATGATCTATCGACTGTCTGGAAAGTTTGCGTAAACGTAACGCTGGAGAGCACGAACTTGTCGGTTACGTAGGCCTCGCTAATCTAAAGTTTAAATTTGGTAAGGCACAGAACCTCTTAGCAAATCAGCCTGATCGCGAGGTCAGCAGTCGTGGTCAGTAATAAACTTTACGACATTTTTACGACCAGCAAATGATGGCAATCATTGCGTACCCAAAATTAAAACAATTTGGCAGCCAGACGCCATTAGACGCTTGCCTTCCGGGGTTTTCTATCTAATCGATCGACCTTCGACCCTTGTTCGGTCCGGATACGTCTGCGGTGAGGGTCCTAGGATGGGGTTCACCACCAGCATCTTCAACGCAAGTGCCCACACACGGCGCAACGGCGCAACGTGGTACAACTGGAGTACCTTCGCTCGTCTCTTGTTCGACCAAGGTTAAGTGTCTGCTAATGAGTGCAATTGTTGCTCGAAGATCCGTGCAGGTTTCTCTGGTCACGATCGGTGTAGCGAGCAATTGAGGGCTCATCAAATCTACGAGCGTCGATAAGCAACTCATAATGAAGTCAGCTCTTCAGGCGAACTCCAGGATCTAACCTACAACCGGAGTTGTAGCTGCTGAATGGCTTCGAGGACCCTTCAAGTGGATTGTTCAACAAGCACTCGAGTTGGTGAGAACAACTCGTAACCGAGTGCGGTAAGACAACAATCGAATCCACTCACAAAGTGTTTTTTTTTTCTTAGAAGATAAGTAGAATTTGTAGATTTCCTAAAACAAGATTGTATAAATCAAAAGCTTTCATGTTTTTGAAAGTAACTCATTTTACGCAACTGTTTTGCGTAAACTATCAGATTGTATCAAGTCGTAGGCGCCATCAACCATTCCATGTCGCGATGCATTCCCCAAACAGTGTCCACACCGCATATGGGACATCTTGTAGTAAATGGCATGCCGAAAATTTCCAATCTTTCGTGAAGACGATGGTCATATCGGGGAGTCGTTAGTACATCTCACTGATTACTAACCGATTGCATGCTGGGCTGCAGTAGCTTACATGAAGTTGCATAATTTCCTACGACCCACGAGTTGACCGGCGCGTCGATTCGTGTGAGACTATATGGCGAAATTTATGTTCAGAGACCGCAGCTTGGATCCATTTGGAGATTCGATTTAACTGATATCAGGTGTCGTGGCAGTTGTTTTGAGAGTGATCGGCTTTAATATCTTTGAATGCGATTTTCAAGCATGCAGGAACTGTTCCTCGACTCATCTAGAACGAGCCATACAATTGCCAGAGATTGCCACACACGTGGTGCTGCTGTTCGATTCGTTACAGTCTCGAACTCGCAGCCAGCAGCTGCAGCAGCAGCCGGGTGCCCTCCTTTCCAATTGAGCCGCAGCAGCCGCTCTCCGACATTCGACATTCGCGAATAATAATCAACATTTTGCCATCCTTCTTCCATAGAGGCTAAGGCAACGGCTGCGTGAGTGTCTTACCAACAATCACGCCATTTTTCGAACATCGCACCGATTATCGACCACGTTCACATGCACGGAGAAGGCTGGATCTGGAGTGTCTCGAACGCCTTGAAGAAGAACCGTCGCCGACGTCAAGCTCTAACCTTTATCGCCACCGTTCAGCAAACTAAATTAAATTTAAATTCGATTGTACTCCCTCTTTACCATATGTGAGCGCTGCGCAATCATCAACACCAACCGTCGTCAACTTTATTCAATTTTCAAACAATCATATGGTCTGTGTACGAGAGCAGTGCACCTAATTTCGTCCTATCCGTTCTCCTGATTCTGAGCCCACTCGTCAAAAAAACATAGTATAAAAATGAGTAAATTTGGAAGGTGTTATTTAGAACGGTTGAATATTACCTCTTTTATGATGTAATTTTACCTCAACTTAGACTGAAAAAGTAACATCACACAAGAAAAGTGGTGGAATTACACATTTTCAGATTTAAAATTACACTTTTTCCTGACATAAAAGATGTAATATTACCATGATTTTTTTACTGTGTACAGTAGGGTGCCCAGAAAAAATTAATCGGAAATCAAGCGGAAAAAGGTTTTTTGGGTTACCTATTTTAAGCATCTGTGTAAATTTTGAGCGAAATTGGATGAGATTAACCCGTTGATACCCGAGCCTAAAGTTGGCGAAAAAAATGTTTTTCATACAAAAATGACTTTTTTAAATTGCTAATAACTTTTCAGGATCGAGTTTTACAGTTTTAGTATGTTCTACAAAGTTGTAGAGCATTAAATTTTCAATAAGAATCTCACTTTTGGGAATATTTGGATGCAAGTAGCGCACCATGCAGACCAAACCATAAAAGCATGATATCACGAGATGATTTCATAAGTTTTTCTAATGAAAATTTCAATTGATCTAGAGTATTTTTAAATCTTTAAATCACTTTATGAGGCAAAAAAAGACAAAAAAACAATTATACATTTTAATTACAGGCAATGGTTTTAGCTTTCCAAAGAAAAAATATTGTTGGCTGCATTATGCACCAGAACAGTTCAAGTACAATCATCTATTATACAGTCGACTCTCTGGCTGTCGATCTTCTCGATATCAATAATTCTCCACCTATCGATGAATTCTTCAGTCCCTTCAATCTGCATACTTCGATTATCTTCATTCCTCGATATTTTCCCTTGCTTGAAGGATCTCTTCCTCGACGGTCCCTTGGATTCTGTTTGCTTTAAAAATCTCTTCCGGTTGTCAATAATTTCACTTTCTCATGGCTTGCATAGACATTTTTCTTGGCGAAACGAAGCTTTGAAGGTTGTTTGACATTAGTTTGTTTTTGTTTGATGGACGTTGCCATGATTCTCTCCCATAGCTGGGTATCAAGAAAAAAATATTTTCAATCGAGTCTTCATTTTGCATCGTTCTGTAAACTGATGATTCTCTACCTCGACGGTCCCTTGGATATTGACAACCAGAGAGTCGACTGTAATACAAATATAGGATTTCACAAAAAAAAAATGCCGAAAAAGAAACTGCGATACTTGCATAAAATGTTTACAAATACTCAATATCTTTTTTAAAGATTTAATTAAAAGACTCCCTGATTTTCCGGATCTAGACAATTTTTTAAGAATAAAAACTGCTTTAGATATATTTTAAATGAAAACAGAACAAACCGACATTCTAGGTTTTACTGATATTTTTTTAAAAATTGGAGTGTGCTGCGTTTTGACTGTATGTTGTCATACCATTCGGAGCCTCAACCTGACATTCAATTAATTTTTATTGTTAAAACTTCTCATATAATCATAAAAATATATGTTCGTGGACTTTATATAAACGATTCTACTTTTAACATTTTTCAGGAAATGCATTTCTGTTCCAATAATTGCAACTATTTTATTCCAACGATCACTCTCATTATCACATCATTCTGAGTCAAGAAGATACATATCACACCAACCGGCTCGAACAGCGACACTCCATTATCCTCACCGTTGCACTTTTGGCAACAAAAAAGTTCTTGGTTCAATACCCGCCGTCGCTGCAGCAGGCCGGGAGCCCCGTCATTTCCGCAATCATCTCCGGTCCGCTCTTCTCGCGATATCATGCTTCTGCGGTCTCTTCAATCGCACAGCATGCCGCGATCTTCTCTCTGATCAGCTGTGGTGCTCACTCACCATCGACCGCGCAGCCTACTCTTCGTCGTCGGTTTCACTCTCGTTTGCGATCCGAGCTTGCTCGGGTGAAGATCGGGTGGGGGTGCTGCGCTGCCGAGGCTTCTAAAAAGCACGTGAAGAAGAGGCACATAGCACACAAAAAAAAACAAAAACATTGCGCACCCCATCCCTTGATGCTCCATCGGCGGCGGCGGCAGCCGAGATTCGCGAGTGGAGCCGATTCTGGCCCGATCTTCTAGCCGTCGTCGGGTTTTTTTTTCTCAGGCCTAAACAAACGAAAATTGCACTTTTGTTTAGTTTTCGGTATAAAAGTGACGATTACTCCGATTTGAATATCATTCAGTTAACTACATCGGTTCGGTTCATTTGGTCGTTCATCCAACCGGAGACGACCCGAGGAATCTGCCACCAGCACAAACACACCAACAACACACCGTTGTCTGCTGAGATCCAGCCCAGCTGACACGTGTCGATCCTGCTGCAACGCCACCTGCGATTCGCGCCGTTCCCACATCGAGATCGGTCCTAGAGATCAATCGAAGTAAGCATCGATTTCCGGAACAGGCGGTTCGTCGCTTGCTTGGATTGTGGCGGGTTTAGTGAAAAAAGAATTACACAAAAGTGGCCTTAACGACAAACTTGCAGCGGAACAATCGGAAAATCTCCGGAAGCTGCAGTAAAATTGAAAAAGTTTCGTCGTTTCGGAGTGGGCGGCTCTTTATGTGCAAAAGTGTGATGCTGGGATTAAAGGAAAAACTTTAAGGGTGGAGTGCAGAAAACTGAGATCCGAGTAAAAATGTGTGAAGAAAAACGAACGGAAAAGTTGACCCATTTATAACAACACTACTAACCGATGCGTTGAGCGCGGCAAAGTGTGCTAAAACTTTTAGTGCGAGCATTTTCCGGGATTGTGATGAACGGCAAATAGGAAAAAATATGTTTTCTTTTGCTAACAATTGACTAATCAATGCTAACTTGGTGTATTATTTTTCCAGAAGAATGAACAAGTTGAAGTAACACACAATTAATCGAAAACTCTCATTTTTCTCTAATCAACCAAAACAAATATTTCATACAAATTCTGTCAATTTGGATTGAAAAAATTAAGGCTTCCAAACAGAATGTCTCAAAAAATGTTGTGATAAAATGATTTAAATCGGACACTAAGCTTATTAGATTGAAAATGATATGATTTTAATTCATATCCAATTTTACAATTGGTGAATGCTTTCGCTTTAAAATGACAATTTAAATTATTGTTTTTACACAAGAACAAATTGCTCTTTAAATAATACTAACAACACAGCAAAAAAAAGTTGAATTTTGGAATGTTGAAAATTTGGTAGGTTGAATATTACCTCTTTTTTTTTTGAGTAATATTACAGAAAAATGTGTAAAAATGTGAACCTGATGAATATTCATCAAAAACTTATAAAAATTCATCATTTTCTGAAGTAAATTCAATCATATTTTTGACACAAGATCTGTCACCATTTCCTGATAAATATTACCATAATTTTTTTCTGTGAACTTACTTTTCTATCCTCTGTTTTTTTTTTTCACACCAAGAAGATAAATTAACAATCCAAGTTTAATTTGTCAAAATAACTAAATAAATGCCAATTAGTAAATACATTAAATTAGCTTAAATCCTTAACATTGTTATTAGTTTTATTAAAGACACTTTACCATTGCAATGGAGAAAATCCTTAACATGCAAATTTTGAAAACTGAAGCATTCTTCCAATATCTTTAAAGTATAAGTTTCGTCCAACCTAAATAACAAACTTATATTTCGATCTTTGCATTGTAAAAATATTCCATTCGATTAAAAAAGAGTTAATTAATTTTTTTAAACATTATATCAAGATTTTTTAATTGTCACAAAAAATGAATGTTTTTTTGCAGGAAATTTAAATATCTAAAATAGTTAAAATATAACAAAATTAAGATTGAAAATATTGTTCTCCATTTTGTTCAACTCTCTACAATCAACCCCTTCGATCTTGAAAATTTGCAAAAATTCCGTTTATCATCCATTTTTTTTAAAGAAAATTTAGAGGTTAGCCTTGGTTATGTGACCCTTTACCAATGTTTTGAAAAATGTTATTTTTTAGGGATCAACTTTTACGTTTTTGACTAATATTCCAAATATCTCTGTCAAAAAATGTGCATTGATCTATGCTAGGACGTAATTTTTGTAACTCTAAAAGAAATGATGTAATCAACCTTTTATCCCCAATTATAAAAAAAAATGTTGCAAAAAAAAAGTAACAGAAGGCTCCCTCTCCATCGCAATTAACCCATAATCGAGCCAGCTCATCGCGCTCGCCGCACCGTCCATTCATCATACGGCCTCCTCCCGGGCCGTATGTCTTGTCTAAACCCGGTCAGGTTACTCTACCCCCGCCGCGTCGTCGGCAGATCGTCGATCTACGAGACAAAAAGGCGGCACTTAATTAGAAAATTAATCAGCTTAATTTAATTTGCAACCCCCGCATCAACCCCCTCGCCGGATGATCTATCTTTGCCGGTTTTGCACGGTTAATAAAAGTTGGTCTGTTTTACCAACATTTTTCTGTTTTGGTTTAAAACAGTTAATTTTGCGATTTTGGCACTTCAAGCCGTTTAGTCTCACTCAAATTACCATAACTAATCACTAACCATGCAAAACATTAGTTTTTCGGTGCGAAAATTACAATTTTTCTGTGTAAACTGCCTTTGTGGTGTGATGTAAAGAGAGTCCCACGCCGATGCGACCCGTAGCCAACGGCCGTTAGTGGCCCCATAAAAAGAGGAAAGAAACAGCGAGCAAACAAATGGATACCTTGCTCCTCACGGCACGCGGTTCGTGACTAGGGAGAGGACAACGGGGGTTCGATGGTGGATCGGCTTAAATCGCGATGATGGTTGCAAATTTCCAGCTGAGATGTAAAGTAAGCAGAATTACCGAGATTTGGATCTGCACAACAATCGGTGTAGTTACCCTTGTTTGGGAGACAGCGTGGCGCCAGCTTGTTTAGAAATCTTTGATTGATGAATCAGGGTTTAATTTATTAAATCTTTATAATTTTTATTTAGATGCTTTGGGTAGCTCAGCAAAATCGAAAAAAAACCCACCAAACTCGACAAAATTAAAAAAAAAATCAAGAAATCGCAGTTCAGCCCTGTTGTTCGCTGAATAAAGCACTGTTTTCCGGCATTAATCCAGCTCGGCAGTCTTCGCAGCATGCTGTGCTGTCTGGTGCAGACTGCAGGTGATGAAACCTAGCTAAAGAGGTGCCATCATCACGCCACGGTTTTGCTTCCGTTCAATCGCAGTAGGCCAAACAGATTCGACGTCGTTGGGGGATGTCCGCGTTGTGCGGCTACCAACGACAAGATTTTTTTCCCACCAACGACGCCTGCTTCGACGACATCTGCCCAGGGGGCCCACCAAACAAAGCGAAGAATAATTCAATTTGACAGCATAATTGCAGCCCCGTTGTTGCTGCAGCGGGATCTCTATGGAGACGATCGCGATAAAATCAGGCGCGCGCGCGATGCATTGCTCAGCGCCAGCTTAGTTGCGATGAAGATGCAACGGCAGCATCTGCAGATCTCCTTACCCGTCAAACGTTGCATAAGAGCCAACAATTTATCAATTTCGTGTACAGCTAAGTAATGAGTCGAATGTCGAACGATCAGCAAAAGTCATGTAAGATCGGTGTCGATATTTGCTCCGCGTAATTCTTCTAGTTTTTTTTTCGGGCACCAACGCGTTGAGAAGTTATGCAAAGATGCTGGCGAATAACAATAAAGCACATGTGGCATCTAGGTTAAGATCGTAAACATCGTCGTGCAAACGTCAGAACCGACGACGGAGATTACATTGTAATGTTTACACGCCAGCCGCCGAGATCGCTAATCTGACGATTATTTCCTACAAACGTACAAACGTCGTCGCCGCGATTAATAGTAGGCCGTACCGCTCAATCCATCACCTGTCAGCGGCGTTGACCTCCCTCGGGGAACACTCTTAGATAACACGACGCCCTTTTCGTTCCAGACAAGCATGAGAATGCACCACAAGCTCACAGCACTGGCCGTGCTGTGCTGCGCCCTAGGACCAGCATTCGCCGCTTCCGTGACGAAACGAGAGGCGCCTCTTCCTGGTGGCAGCTACCTGCCACCGTCGAACGGAGGAGGAGCCGGAGGTTACCCAGCAGCTGGTCCGCCGAGCGGAAGCTACGGCCCACCAAGCAATGGTAACGGAAACGGAGCTGGCGGATACCCATCGGCCCCATCGCAGCAGTACGGAGCCCCAGCCGGAGGTGCACCGTCCCAGCAGTACGGAGCTCCGAGCAATGGCAACGGCGGTGCTGGCGGATACCCGTCGGCTCCTTCGCAGCAGTACGGAGCACCCAACGGAAATGGAAACGGAGGCTTTGGAGGACGCCCTCAGGCTCCTTCCCAGCAGTACGGAGCCCCAAGCAACGGTAACGGAGGTGCCCGGTAAGCTATTAAACGAAGAAGGAATATACCCTTGTTTAAACTGTCCGAATCTAATAATAATGCTTTTTTACAGTCCATCTCAGCAGTATGGTGCCCCGAACGGTGGAAACGGTAACGGACGTCCCCAGACTCCCTCGTCGCAGTATGGCGCTCCTTCCGGCGGTGCTCCTTCCTCTCAGTATGGTGCTCCTTCGGGTGGTGCCCCATCTCAGCAATACGGTGCCCCGAACGGTGGTAACGGAAATGGACGTCCCCAGACTCCCTCATCGCAGTACGGCGCTCCATCTGGTGGTGCCCCATCCCAACAATACGGTGCCCCGAACGGTGGAAACGGAAATGGACGTCCCCAGACTCCCTCATCGCAGTATGGCGCTCCTTCCGGCGGTGCTCCTTCTTCCCAGTATGGTGCTCCTTCGGGTGGTGCTCCTTCCTCTCAGTATGGTGCCCCAGCTGGTGGTGCTCCTTCTTCTCAGTACGGTGCTCCAGCTGGTGGTGCTCCTTCGTCCCAGTATGGTGCTCCAGCTGGTGGTGCTCCTTCCTCTCAATATGGTGCTCCAGCCGGTGGTGCTCCTTCTTCTCAGTATGGTGCTCCAGCTGGTGGTGCTCCTTCATCCCAGTATGGTGCTCCTTCGTCCCAGTATGGTGCTCCTGCAGGTGGTGCTCCTTCTTCCCAGTATGGTGCTCCAGCTGGTGGTGCCCTTCTTCTCAGTATGGCGCTCCTTCCGGTGGTGCTCCCTCCTCTCAGTATGGTGCTCCTTCCGGTGGTGCTCCTTCCTCTCAGTATGGTGCTCCAGCTGGTGGTGCCCCGTCTTCTCAGTATGGCGCTCCATCTGGTGGTGCTCCTTCCTCTCAGTATGGCGCTCCATCCGGTGGTGCTCCTTCCTCTCAGTATGGTGCTCCATCTGGTGGTGCTCCTTCTCTCAGTATGGCGCTCCATCTGGTGGGACAGTCGCGTCAAGGACCACCAGCCACTAGCTACGGAGTCCCAGCTGGACCATCTAACGGAAACGGATTTGGAGGACGCCCATCGAGCCAGTATGGTGCCCCAGCCCCCGGAGGAAACGGAAACGGAGGTCGCCCATCGAGCCAGTACGGTGCCCCAGCTCAGGGAGGAAACGGAAACGGTGGATACAGCAACGGTAATGGTGGACGCCCGTCAAGCCAGTATGGTGCCCCAGCTCCAGGAGGCAACGGCAACGGTGGACGCCCTTCAAGCCAGTATGGTGCCCCAGCTCCAGGTGGTAACGGCAACGGTGGACGCCCATCAAGCCAGTATGGTGCCCCAGCTCCAGGTGGAAACGGAAACGGACGCCCAAGCCAGTCGTACGGAGCTCCAGGTGCCGGTGCTCCTTCTTCCCAATATGGCGCTCCTTCTGCTCCTTCGTCTCAGTATGGTGCCCCAGCCCCAGGTGGTAACGGAAACGGTGGACGCCCATCAAGCCAATACGGTGCCCCAGCTCCAGGTGGAAACGGAAACGGACGCCCAAGCCAGTCGTACGGAGCTCCAGGTGCCGGTGCTCCTTCTTCCCAATATGGCGCTCCTTCTGCTCCTTCGTCTCAGTATGGTGCCCCAGCTCCAGGTGGTAACGGAAACGGTGGACGCCCATCAAGCCAATACGGTGCCCCAGCTCCAGGTGGAAACGGAAACGGACGCCCAAGCCAGTCGTACGGCGCCCCAGGTGCCGGTGCTCCTTCTTCCCAATATGGCGCTCCTTCTGCTCCCTCGTCTCAGTACGGTGCTCCTTCGGCTCCATCGTCGCAATATGGTGCCCCGAGCAACGGTAACGGCCACAGCAGCGGCTCCTCCGGAAACGGCTACTCGCAGAGCTCGTTCTCCGCCAGCAGCTTCTCATCCAACGGTGGAAGCAGCAGCAGCGCCGGATACAGCTCGGGCCGACCCAACGGTGGATCATCCGTCCCGGCCACCATCCCTCAGTCATACACTCAAAGCGGAGGCTACAACTACTAAACTCGGCCTTAGAACCAAACCTCAGACTTTACTACGGACAATCAACGGAATCCCCAGGACCGCTTCTCATGCGCCCCAAATGAACATGTGCCTTAAAACGTGTATGATATAGTTATCTCTCTCTGCTAGGTAGCCCCAGAGCTCCTTAATCCAAATCCCCTTTGAATCCCACAAAATTTGGCTACCTTCCTTTGAAAATACTCCCCAACATGACCTGAAAAGAGAAAACGCTATCAACAACTGTGAAACGAACGGATCTATGTTTTAACTGTTTATGGTTAATTAATTTAAATTATTGTAATATTATAGCTTAATTTAATGTTTTTGTATGCTAGGAAGAGAACGAAACAAACGCTTTGACAACAAGCAAGAATCAGAATGACAACAAAACAAAGTACGAAAATGCTGCAGGCGCGAGATTTCAACCGAGCAAGCAAGCCAGCTTACGCGAATTGTACTGACCGCCCATCGCACCGTGCCACAACTGCACGCGCCCAACACCAACAACAAATCATCACCAGCTGTTGCATTTACGCAAGCACAAACACAAACACACGCGCAAAAATGGGCCGATTTGTCAGTGCGGTGTTTTTGGCAAACGGCCCGTTCAGCAGGGTCCAAAGTTTTGGATTAATTTTGTTTCCGCACGAAATTGTTTCGCAAAGTTGGATGACGCTTGCCGCGAAGGGAGCGCGAAGTCAGTCGACGACAGTCAAAATGAGTAAGAAATAAACGAAAGCAATCATCATTTTCCTCCAAAATCAACCTGGCATTTTTATTTATCCGAAATGTTTTTTTTTTTTACTGTCCTCATCTATAATTTGGGTATTAACTGGTAATAGCAGTTATTTTTTTTAAATTCGGGCTCGATTCACTTCGATCTGAATCCAAAAAATCACTTGGGATAGTCGAATAAAGAAAAAAATATTTCGTGATTCGATTATCCCAGGCCTTCGGATAATCCAGAATTCGGATTATCCGTTTTGAACATGTCAAAATTGCCCTTTTTGACAATGGACGTTACAAAATGACGTCCTGAAATTTTGGCGGCTATGTTTGTTGTAGAAAAACATTCAAATCCTGACTCAGAATGTATCAATCATAAAATGGTTTTCTTTGTGTTGTTTGTTGAAGCATATTGCATATCGTGATTATTTTTTCATTTAAATTTACTATTTCTGGACCCAAATTCGGAACCATCATTGCCATGAAAAGATATAAATTTTGCGTCAATATTTGACATTCAATTGAATATGCCCACAGTGCCGACGGAATGATGATCAATCTTCGACCTTAACCATAACGAGATTCAATTGGTATTGATGACGCGTTGGAACATACACGAAAATTGTCCAACTGCAAAGACGACACGATGATTTCACTACTGCTTGGCAGTAAAGCTGACAACAGATGTCAGTAGCTCGGTCACCAGAGAATGTCAGCGGAGTTTGGTTTGAGTTAAATAACAAGTAAGAAAAAGTTTTCAGAACAAGATTAATATGACAACAGAGCCACCATGTTTTTTGTGTGGAAAGACGACATCGTTCTTAACTTGATGGATCAAGTGCAATCGTGACGGTATTAAACAATAGAAGATGTTATCTCCAGTCTTAGGCGCGTCTAACAATGACTACTCAATCTAAATGAGAACACCCGATAAGGATCTGGCGAGGTTCACGACGGGGTCGAGTTTTGTGGTTTACGCTTTCAGAAATCTAGTGTGAGAATAACTTACAACTTCGCCATCTGAAGTCTTAATTGAGGTTGGGCAATACAGCTGGAAACTAGAAACCTCTTTAGTTGTACTGATTTCCTCTCATGAAATTTGACTCCGACTCCAGTAGTTGGTGACTATGTTAACGCGTCGTTTACCGTCAGATGTCTTGCCGAAAAAAAGATTATAATTTTTGTAGAGTGAGTTAAAACAAGGTGGCCATTAACTCTGAGTGTGGATGCGATTGTATCTTTGGCTCGTTTCACGCGCATTCACTTTTCACTGGAGACGCGCGAGCGATCATCGCAGCAGCCCTTGCCGACGACACCCTCTCGGTGGTACGGCTTACTACGATGCTGCCTTGGATCGTAGCATAAGACGATTCATTCATGATCGGCGACGACGTTGGATCTTACTATGGTATGTGATCCTATATTAAACATGTAGTTTTTAACTTCTTTTTCCACGTATTTAGCAACACTATAATTGTTCTGAAGCCAGTGATGCCAGTTTTTAGTATTTTCTTTAGTCCTACTTATGCCCAAAATAGCGTCACCTGACCAGGAGTGCGCGAACTTTAACATTGGCGCATTCGCGCTCATCGTTTTGTCTTGCAATTTGCTGTTTTTTTTTGTGTTCTTCGCAATTTTTTTTTTTGCTTCTCGTTCGCAAACTGGCCTCAAACTTGGCCGTGCCAGAGGGCCATGCGCCCGGCTTAGTAGGCGTGGGGATGAACTTTACAGTGACATGGGCCGAAAACCGTCCGTCCGAGCGAGTCACGACGACGTAACGTAACGACAGTTATGTGGCGGGTTCAAATTATGCAACGGATCGCGATAGCCGAGCGACAACTAATGGGTCACTTTCAACCCTACCGGGAGTCTTTCTTTGAGGCAAATGGACCAAGATAACAGTGAACGTCGAAGGTTATAATGCTGGAATAAAGTTTTCAAACATAATTTGTCATCAATTACAGAAAAAAAACTCATGTTTTGATTTATATAGTCATATATGTTTTATTCCTGTCTCATTAAATACTTTTAACAACAATTTATTTTCTATTTTTTCAAGTCCTATTATAGTTGATATGTATCTGTTTATTTCATTTTCATCATTGTGGGCCTTTTTGGTTTTGCTACCCATTTTCCTAACGTGAGTTCTTATGTATGTGCCTGTTTAGTGTGTTCAGATATGTATATTTTCCATTGTTCTTAGCACAATTTTGTCCCGCTCTCAAATGTGTTTAATCCCACTTTGATATGTATGATTTCGCTTCTTCAAAGCCCACATCTCTTCACGATTGACGTTTCGTTTCTCTGCTAAATGCCGAACTACGTTCGGAAGCAAACTGATTAATCTCATTCCGATGGAGTGTGTGTTTTTTTGGTAATGTTACACATTCTTTCAATTTAAACTTGAAACGCCGACACAATAATACTACAGGGTTTGTTTTAGCTCTGTATTTTGCGGTCCGCCCAACACTACTTTGTGTATATATACCTAGATGTATAATTACAATATTGTTTTGTTTTTTTTTTCTTTATCTCATTTTAATTAGTTTTTGTTCCGTTCCGGAAACGCTTCGGTATGCTTCTATTGGTTGCTTCTTTTCGGCTTAATTTACACAAATTTCTTTTCTTGCTTTCTCTTTTTATCGATTTGATCCAGCTTATTTACCATTTCATTACTAATATTTTTTTGGTTTATAGCTTTGTTCTTTTTGGTTTGTATATATATTCATAGTGGTATGATTTCTCCTTCTTCTTGATCTAATAACGTCATCTTACTTATGTTTTTCTTTGCGTGTATGTGTCAGGTTAGGGTGTTTTTGTTTTGTGTATAATAGTATAGAGTAACACTTTAGTAACAACAGTATGATGATATGTGGGTTGAGTATGCGTTGGTAGTTTCTTCCCACAATGAATGCACATTTTGTTTGAGGGTGTATGCGTGTGGGTGCGTTCTGTGCGATGGTACACGGTTAGATGAGAAACAACAACAGGGTGGTTCAATGAAAGGAATGAGTGTTTTTCTCGTTCTGATGGGATTTGTTTTTTTGTGTATACATTGTTTTAAAATAATCTAAATTAATATTAATTATTAAGTGCGGACCACTGACTAAATTTGAGTTAACAATTATATAACAAAAAAAATAGGTCAATTAGCTATGCATTCAAATGTAAGTAAATTTAGAAACTGGTTTACACGACAGAAACTCTAAACATTTTACCAGAAAATACTAAAACAATAAAGGCAATGGTCATTTTGTTGAACAAGTTTTGACAGTTACGTGCGTTAGTAAAACATTTATGATGACAAATTTTTAATTTTCATGTTTTTTTTTTCTTCTGGAAGGACACCATTGATATGTATTAGGTTTCACTTAGTTCCGTCTCTGGTTCTGATTCATATTAATCGTAGTAATTGCCACTGTTTCGTTTTAATAATGTTCAGTTTTGCTTTAATATATAACACCTACATGTTGTGTTGAGTATACCCCTCATCACTATACAATTAAATGGCTACCCCAAATGTTTTGCTTTAAATGGATACTTGTTACATAGTCAGTTCTATTTACTCAACTCGTTTATCCATACAAGCGATACACTCATCTGTTTTTCTGCTCTTTATTCTAAAATTTCGATTACAGCAACAGAAAAGTTTAACACATCAGGAAAGTACAACACAAAGTTCATAATCAAAAACTCAACTCGACAACAGTGTTCTTCTCCACCTTCCCTTTAAACAGTTGTTTTTTTTTTTTTTCACTAGTTTCTAGCACCTTTGTCTGATTTTGAGATATATGAATATTTCATTCTCGTTCGCCTCTGCACTCTTGTTCACAACAGTTTTGTCATTTTTTAAAGCTTCTGCGCAAAACATGGAAATAAACTCTTCTCCTAGCCTGTTGGGAACCATAACTGGCAACAACCTCTCTCTCGATAAACACTTCGACAAATGGGAAACTTTTTGCTTAAACGTGCTTAAAAGTAATAATGCTGTGTCTAAAACAAATGCGTTTTTTTATAAACTCTTCGTTAAACGATAAATTTGTACAATTGGTTATCGATTTTCCTGCAGTTTGAAAGTAACACTTTGAATTGAGTAGCTTAGAAGATGAACAACTTAACAAACTTAATTTTAACCTCTCTCTCATCCCGATCCCATTCCTTCATTGTAAGTTTAAAAACCAACTAATAAAATATCTCTACTCTAAAATTGCTGCGTTTCTGCGTAAGTTTATGTGATATGTTTTCCCTTTAATCTTTCCCTTCTTTTTGGTTTAAAATCTAGTTTGATATGTTTTTGTTGCTTCTTAGTCCAAACTAAACACTAAAGCTGTTTTATACTTTGATAATATACGCTTTGATATGTATCGTTTTCCTCCGGAAACCCGTTCCGACCACACACTCTTCCGCTTCCACTTCCGGTGCAAATAAAGTAAGATCGGTTGCCTTTATGTGAGTATGACTGTGTGTGTGTGTGACTTTTGCGTGTCAATAATACTCTTCATGTAGTTCCGCTTCCCCCTCCACCGCCTTACCACTGGCCACCATCGGCCGCCGCGTTCCCCCGATTTCAGAACGCCGTGTGGCCCTGCGATCCGCCCCCGGGAAGAACCCCGCTGGACGCGCCCCCACCCCCAGTTCCGCCCACGACCGGCGAAAGTGCCCCAAAGGCTTCGTCCTGGAGCCGCTGGTGGTGCTGCTGCATCTGGCGCTTCGCCTCCGCCACCGGCAGATCGTCGTCCGGTTCCAGGGCCGGATTGATGCGCCCGTTGCGCTCGTCCTTGCCGACCATCGTCGAGGAGGCGGCCGCGCCGTACATCCGCGTCATGCCGCCACCGGCCATCACCGAGAGCTGTGGGAGGGGAAAATATTGATTTAGAATTTTTTTCTTTGTTTTTTAAATTTTTATGTAATTTTTTTTTTTTGTTTAATTCATCAATTCCGATTGTAATTAACATTAAACATTAAACGCCCTTTGGACACTTAAATATTTCATAAAATCATAAATAATTTTAAACTTATCATTCTAAAAAAAAATCAATACCGAATTAAATGTCCGAATTCTCGTCAAAAGTTTAACTTTTTTGCAAAATACGTTAAATTTCACAAAATACCGTATATTTTCGAAAATATTCCAATTTTGATAATTTGCAATATGGGTATCAGACGAAGCGTATTTTTTATGAATTTTCACTTAGTTAGAGGATGAGTCTTTACAAAAAAAACTCTAGTAAAGTGAATATTCCTACAAGATTTCACTTCGCACATGGGTATCAGCCCTCTAGTGCGTCCATCCCGGGAATTCCCGGGACAAAAATCCCGGGATTTTTCCAAAACCGGGAATTCCCGAATCCCGGGATTTTTTTAATTTTGTCCCGGGAATTCCCGAAATTGAAAACAAATCAAATTTTGGTTTGGAAATTCAGATTTGGTTGTGGAAATAGATGAATAGTTTAATACTTATTACTCGATAAGAATTTTAAAGCATTCATAATTGTATTCGGCATGTATCAGCATTAATTTGGCTTGTTAGGGAAAATTGCTGAAAATTTTGTTTACAGATTGCGCTTTCAATATTTTCTATTAAATTTTATTTAGTTAAAAAAGTAAGGAATTTAGACTGCTGTTTCAGCCATTTTTTACATAATGTTCTGATTGTTTTGATTGATTTTAGTTACAACAGGAATATTACAAAACAATTAGTACACCGATTTCCAAATTTATTGCTCTAAAATCTCCTGTATCTATTCAGACTGCAGTCCCGATTACCTCCAGTTGGCGGTTGTGACTTAGGGATAATTTTTAAAATATGTTTTAATATAAAACATAAAATTCTAAACTTATCTAAAGTGTTGTTGTTTTAGATAGTTTCAATGAAATTGTTTAAGCTTTAAACATGACTAATGTTATATAAATAACGTTATATAAATAGCGATTTTTAATGTATTTTAAGCTATCTTAAAAACTGCTGTATTTTTTATGGGTATCATGTTGCAAATTATAAAAAAATAGTTTTTTTTTGCAAAAAAGGTGTTTTGTTAAAATTTTAGTGTTTTACAAAAAAAATCTGATAAAGTGAAAATGCCTTTAAAATCTGGCTTTGTTTGATACCCATGTTGCAAAACATGAAATTTTGAGTATTTTTTAAAAATTACGGTATTTTGTGAAAATTTTAGTACCGTCATCAGGGTGACATTGGGTCTGGAAGGGTGAGATTGGGTTATACAAATTTCAGCATTTCCGTATGACCCACTCACTCACCCCTCGGACCCAATGTCACCTTTCATGACGATATTTCACAAAATATCACAAATTATGACAATTTTAGATTTTTACAAAAAAAAATCAGATAAAGTGAAAATGCATATAAAATGTTGCTTCGTTTGATACCCATATTGCAATTATATTTTTTTCAGTATTTTCGAAAAATACTGTACATTTTGAAAATATTAGTATTTTACGTTAAAATATTTAATTAAGTGAAAATGCAATTAAAAATTTCACTTGTTTTGATACCCATATTGCAAATTATGAAAATTTGAGTGTTTTCGAGAAAAATACGGCATTTTGTGAAAATGTTTAGTATCTTTCAAAAAATGGTCTTTACTCTTTAATGAAAAGCAATAGAATTTTATTTGTTTTAAAGAAAAAAAATAATCGGTATCTTTATTCATTTTACTATTTTTTTCTCGGATATCAAAAAAACAGTTTTCTGCGCACTTGGTAGGGGAAATTCTCGTATGTTTGGCAGGTTAAGCACTCGCTCCTAACTCCATCCGATTAGGTGATTTTAACTATTTAAAAGACTTTTGTTGTAAAACTGTTTATATAAACTTGCTTGCTCACTTTCTATTGAACTATTTATCACTCGATTTCAGTTCAGAAACGCGTTTTATGAGCTGTAATTGAACGTCAAAGTGCTGTTACGGCAACATTAGAGGCACGCTGGAGTTAGATGCTGTTCCCCTACTCAAAGAGTTTGGTAAATTAGATGAAAATGTTTCCTGATCTTTCATGCGACCCAATTTTTGTTCGGAGTGAGAAAGGAGCCAACCACATAGGTGGATTTAGTTGATTTTGTATTTCAATCATTTTTGCCTTCCTCACCTCACTGAGACAAAGCTATAAAATCACTCGAAAAATGAACTTCTTAAATACGACGCCTAGGTATACCTTCACGTATACCTATCGACTCAGAATAAAATTCTGAACAAATGTCTGTGGGGATGTGTGTAGACATGATTTTTTTTCCTCACGATTATCTCAGAACTTATTCTGTTCGTTGTGGGGTCCCCTATGATCCTATTAAATTGTATTCTGTTTAGTTAAGTATTTAAAAAGTTATGCCAAGAAAAAGATTTTTGTAGATACAAAAAAGGGTGATTTTTTGCCTAACCTCAAAAGGCCGGATCTTTTTGTTTAAGTGCGAGGGTCGCGCCAGATGCGAAACGCCCGGTTGTAGCTTCAAATGAGAGTCTGCATGTTTTCTGGAAAAGTCTGTATCAGGTATATATTTTTTTCATAAACTTATTTTCATTATTACTTTGTTAATGTGAGGAAGGCACCACCCACCTAATGGTGGATTAAGAAACGTTTTTATTCTTAACTCAATCCAAATATCCGGAAATGTCATGCTATCAAACCTACCTGTTCACCCGAGTCCGACGGTTCTCCAACGCGGTGCAGCTCCTCCGGAATGTTGACAACGCAGCGGAAGTAGTCGTAATTGGGCGCCAACCGTCCCGTTTCAAAGACCCATCTGAGATTTTTTTTTTAAATAATCACAAATTATTTTTCAATAAAAAAAAATCAATTTAAAAGAAATCAATGACTCACTTGGTCCACCAGGACACCCCGACCAGCGTGACCAAGCTCATGATCATGGCCATCGTCCGGAACGGGAACATCTGCGTTGCGGTTTCCTCGACGTAGCCCGGATAGTGGATCAGGGCCGGCAGCCCGAGCATGGCCTCCCCGCCGGACAGCCGCACCATAAAGGCGATTATGTACGCCGACAGGCTGCCGTAAGTGTTGCAGTGCTTCTTGAAGTGGACCACCATCAGGAGCTGGAAGGAGTCGTGGAAGGGAGGGAAAGGCGTCGTTTTAGGCAATCACGTTACAAGGTAGCCGCCTCCCTTTTGCAACCACTCGATGATGATGTAACCAAGAACAGAAGACGGAAATTTCCCCACCACCCCCAACAAGAACGAGTGGAAAATCGAAGGAACAATGAAGAGTGATGATATAAATCGAGGTTTTATCTCTAGCTGAAATATATATAGTTCAGCTACTAGAAAAAAGGGAGGTTTCATGACGTCAGTGCTTTGAATTTCACCCTGTTTTACAACACAGAGAGTGCAGAGGATGGTAATGGTGGGTGAGCAAAAGTGCCTGGAATATTCATCAAGGCCGGAGTTCAATAATTTATCATCGTAATTGCACAATCGTCCTGAATCGCTCAACGGAACTGTCCTCGTCCATCCAGGTTGGTGACGTGACACTATAGTGACAGTGACGTGCACGGTTCCCGAGTGCTGGTCGAGAGACGTGGCTCTCACGTGGCTCAGCATATTTATACACGATGTGTTTGCAATAATTATACCGCTGGGCTTTTGTGTTAATTAACCGGTGGTGTGCATCGAGTGGATTCGTTACTACGTGGTATTGATATCCCAAACGGTTATTAATAAACCAACAAAATGTCATGGGTTGTCATAGTTTGTCCTTTCGCATCTAAAAATAAATATATCTTTAACTCGTAACGGGGTCAGTCGTTTCTGAATGGTTGCGATGTTAACTCATTGGTAGCGAATGGGGTTGGGTTCGATTATCATCTGCTAACAACGAGAAAATTCTGGACTCCTTGAATTCTAAAATGATCCCTGCTGGTTTGCATTGGCATGCAAAAATAATATCAATTTGAATGATTTCACATTAGAAATGAGAACACACGAACAATGGGAACAACAATGCAAATAGTTGTTACAACTCGCATTCAACCATTCACCTTCCCATGAACCGTCCAAATCCAAACGAAATACAAGCTTGAGAATAACGTGGAGAATTTCCCTTATCCTCTTAAAAAAGTGGATCATCAACAATTTCCGTCTTCCAAATCCCCTAGCCTTTTACCCAGGTGTGAACTCAGAAAATGATTACAACTGATTTTTTCAGTATTTTTTGATAAATTTTAATTAAGGAATCAGAAAGATTTTTTTGTGGAATTCACCCAGACCTTTGTAACATTCGAATTATAAGAAATTGGGCATTTTTTTTATGATTTCACCAATTTGAAGGCAATTGGTAATTTATTTTCTGTGTGTAGGAAAATTAGTCCTCCAAATTAAATATTGCGTTTCAACAGCTGAAATGCATTTTATCTTTTTCAAAAATTGCTTCGTTTATGGGCCCAATCCTAAATTGAATCAAAAAGTAATCAAACTTGGCTTCATCAATAAAGTACGTCACGCTAAAATCAGCAAAACTTTCATTATTTAATTTTTTTTCATTCCATTCATTCATTTGAAAACGGGCTGCATTTAAGAAATGTATAAACCATTTTATACTAAGAACATTTTAAAATTTCTAAACTTTGTTAGTAGAACAAACTTGGTAAATCTATATTTTTTGGTTTGTTTACATGGCAATAAATAAAAAAAAATAAAATAAAATTTCATTTGTTATTTGCATGAATAAATATCAAGCAAAATAATTTGAGTCACAAAACGAGTTCATTTTTTTGTTGTCTATTGAATTAAGATAATTATAAATAGATTGATATGAGCAATTCTCTACAAAATCGGTCTTTTTTCTTAAATTTTAATTTTTATATTTTTTAATCCGACTGAAACTTTTTTGGTGCCATCGGTATGCCCAAAGAAACCATTTTGCATCATTAGTTTGTCCATATAATTTTCCATACAAATTTGGCAGCTGGCCATACAAAAATGATGTAATCTGTATCTTTTGAAGGATTTTTTTGATCGATTTGGTGTCTTCGGCAAAGTTGTAGGTATGGATATGGACTACACTGAAAAAAAATGATGCACGATAAAAAAAATTTGGTGATTTTTTATTTAACTTTTTGTCACTTAAACTTGATTTGCAAAAAACACTATTTTTTTTTTTATATGTTTTAAAGGACATCAATTGCCAACTTTTCAGAAATGTCCAGGTTGTGCAAAAAAGCTTTGAGCGAGTTATGAATTTTTGAATCAATACTGTTTTTTTCAAAAAATCGAAAAATTGATCGCACAAATTTTTCAACTTCATTTTTCGATGTAAAATCAAATTTGTAATCAAAAAGTACTCTAGTTAGAAGACTTTTTTGAAAATAGTCGCAGTTTTTCATTTTTTTAAATTAGTGCACATGTTTGCCAACTTTTGAAAAAAATATTTTTGAAAAGCTGAGAAAATTCTCTATATTTGGCATTTTTGAACTTTGTTGATACGACCCTTAGTTGCTGAGATATTGCCGTAATGAGCGTAATATTGAATGTTTGGCCCTTTTGAAATGTTAGTCTTGGTTTACAAATTTTGAAAATATTTTTTTCGAAAAGATCGGAAAATTTCACAAATGTTTCATATTTTAACATTGAAAATCGGACCATTAGTTGCTGAGAGATATCGACATTAGAAAATGGTGGGTTGTTTGGGTGGGACTAAGAAAACATCAATTTTCCAGTTTTTAAACCTTTGCATGGCAATATCTCAGCAACTAAGGGTCGTATCAACAAAGTTCAAAAATGTCAAATATAGAGAATTTTCTCAGCTTTTCAAAAATATTTTTTTCAGAAGTGGGCAAACAAGTGCATTAGTTTAAAAAAATGGAAAACTGCGACTATTTTCAAAAAATACCAAAAATATAACTTGAAAACGGTGCACTATATGAAAAATTCACTAAAGTTCTTTTTGATTGCAAATTTGATTTCACATCGAAAAATAAAGTTGAAAATTTTTTGCGACCAATATTTCGATTTTTTGAAAAAATCAGTATTGATTCGAAAATTCATAACTCAGTCAAAATTTTTTTGCCCATTCTGGAAATTTCTGAAAAGTTGGCATTTTATGTCCCCTAAAACATATCAAAAAATAAAAAAATAGTGTTTTTTTGCAAATCAAGTTTTAATGACAAAAAGTTAAATTAAAAATCACCAATTTTTTTACCGTGTATCATTTTTTTTTCGGTGTAGTCCTTATCCATACCTACAACTTTGCCGAACTATCTTCCTTCAAAAGATACAGATTTTTGAATTTTCATACATCATTTTTGTATGGGCAGCTGCCAAATTTGTATGGAAAATTATATGGACAAACTAATGATGCAAAATGGTTTCTTTGGGCATACCGAAGGCACCAAAAAAGTTTCAGCCGGATTAAAAAATACAAAAAACAAGTCTATTATCTCCTCCAATCGAGTTCGACAACTCGTCAAAGCCTTTTCAAGCCTGTCCTTCAGAAAGCTGCGAGAATAAAACACAATCCTGCACCGATTCACCTCAAAGCCACATACACACAAAAAAACACAACCCTCGAAAACTGCTCTTGAGCACGTGGTTCAGATGAAAATTCGAAAAGCTCAACTCTCGTGAGTGTGTGTGTGTGTGTGTGTGTGTATCAAAAAATCAAGTGGGTGGAGAAAAGTCGGCCCACCGCGCCGCGCCGCCTGCTTCGTCAAGAGCCCACTTGTGATGACTTTTCTTTCATTTCGCAGAATTGAGTGGAAACATTTCAGCTGAAACATGAAATTTGAGTCGCTTCGAGGAAGGATACGGTGGGGCAGGGGGGGATGAAAAATTAAATTAAGGTACAACTTTCGGCTGCTGTTTACATTTGATCCGTAAGTTTTCAGTTGGAGGGGCTTGAGCTTTTTTTTTGCGATATGCACATGATCTTGAGTACCTTTGGGGCTCAGAAACGACCCTTTTTTTCGAAGATGAAATAAACAAGTCAGCGAAAGATAAACAAAGTAGTCTGTGGGAAATAAATTACAGCCAGACCTTGCTGGTAGCCTTCTTTGGAGAGAAAGAGTCCTCGTCGATAATACTCGCCTTTTCATGGCTTGCTACTTTGGGTGGAAGGAAATTTGGACAAACAAACAAAAAGTGCAGGTAATGAAATTTGATGGTCGCTAGGACTGAAAGGACGATAAAATGAATATAATACAAGTCAATTACAGGAAAACGTGGAAAGAGCAACGAAAAGTGGAACGAGGTTCCTTTTTTTGTGCTTCGTGGTTAGATATGTAAAACGGCCATTGTCCCTCAATAATAGTACATATATACGATTTGCTCAGGACTTACCTGTGGGAATAAAATGCAGTACACCAAATCGGAACACATGGACCTGGGTGGGGAGTATAAAAATAGATTTTAATTAAATCAAACTAAACTCGTCGAAACAAACGAATCCAAACGCCCTGACGTCAAGATCACTGCTTCAATTATCACCCCATATTTGCCAAGGCTTTCGCGTGTGCAATTTTCACCAAATGAAACATTCACCTCTGAGAGAAAATAAAAAGCAACGACTGTTACGGTTTATCTTTCCTAATCTAATGGATCACCCGCCCGGAGGTACCCACCCGATGGCAGCGTTGAGCAGTATTTTTTCATCATTTTGTGCAAAGTTTTTGGGGTTTTTAGCTGGAGCTTTTTAACACCCACGCTCCATTGGCGTTAATGGATAGGGACTTGACATGTTGGGAACATTTCTATGGAGCAGCTTGAATTGAGAGGTTTTCAGTTCTAACCGGATTTCACTTAACTTTAAAATTTTTGTGTAAAATTTACCCAAATTTGCCTTCGGTCCCAGACAAACAGAAGTAAATCTCAATTTTAAATCAAACAATCAGAAACGGTCAATTTGAATGAAACTAATCACGGGAATTTGAATTCACCACTCACACACTACACTACATTTCGTGTTTGTCTGGGCGTTGACCCGAATAAAAACTCACCACAGCCCGTAGATCGATGGTATTGTGAGGGCCATAATCGTCGACAGGATTCCCACCACCAGAATCGACACCCGCATCACCCAGATGATCTCCATCTCGGAGGCGCGCTGCCGGAAGATCAACCGGTACACGTTCCGGGCAAACATGGACGATGCCGACAGCACGGACGAATCGGCCGAGCTCATGACTGCGGCTGAAACCGCACCCAGCCCAAAGAACGACACAAAGTCCGGCGTCAGATACTGCAGCACCATCGGCAGAATCATGCTGGTTTCCTGCGTGGTCAGTGGCCACGGACCTTTATAGTCGGTTTCGTTCCAGGCTGGAATCAACGAAGAATCGTGAGGTATTTGGAAACCCTGGAAGACCCTTTTCTACTCACCAGTTGCCTTCGCGATTGCTCCGATCATAACCGGAGGGATTGCCATCAGGATGCAGCCGAATGCGGCCACGTACGACAGGACCTGGGCCCGGCCAGCGGTCTTGCTGGACAGTACCCGTTGGAAGTACACCTGTGGTAAAGATATAGTTAGTCTTGCATGCAAAAACTAATCTGTTTAAAAACTAGATGGCGTTGTGCTCCAAATCTTACCTGCCACGGAATTCCACCGAAAATCAGCAGCAGACCGTAGTCGAGGTAATACCAGTGGTAGCCCTCGCCGATCTCGCCGATCCAGTCGACGTCCATCGACGACAGACTTTTCACGTGGTCGTTGGTCCACGCGAACGGGATGCACATCCACAGCCCGATAAAGATGCAGAACAGCTGGATGACGTCGGTGTACGCCACCGAGTACAACCCTCCGAAGAGGGTGTAAAACACGGCGATGCACGCCGACAGGATCACCGACGTTTCCTGCTCCATGTCGATGATGACGGACAGGGTGGCGCCGAGCGCGGCCAGGATACCGGCGGCCCAGAACACCTCCCGCACAGGGCCGGCAGGAACAGCAGTCCACCCATGCGCTCCCCAAAGCTGTCCTGCAGCGGGTCCAGCATGGTGATGTAACCCTGTTTGCGCATCGGATTCGCGAAGAAGATTCCGCCTGCGAAGTACCATTTGTTACACTAGGGAACATGACCTAAATTTCTTTGTTTGCACATTTTGAACTTGAACAAGCAGACGTAAATCACTTTTCAAATCTATAAAATAACGAAGAATTGGAAACTCACCACTCAACAGTTGCTTGAAACGTTCACAACTAGATGGCTCTGAGTAGTGAAAATCTTAAATTATTTACGTCTGCTTGTCTGTGTTTAGTCTATTTAACCTGTGCCTCGAAAAACTCACCAAACACCAAGCTGAGCGCATATCCGAACGGTGCCTGACACCAGACCAGCCCGGATGTGTAGATTGCTTCCGCCGTTCCGTTGATGTAGCCACCGCCAACCCACGTAGCTGATGGGTGTGTGTGTGACACGTGAGGATAAAATATAGGATGATAACAAACAGTGGTGAAAAACGATGCAAACTCGAAAAGTGTAAGGCACAGGCATTCATTTGCGGAAAATTTGCCACAAAATATCTGGAACGTGCCTTCTGGGGGATTTGTTCAACCCAACTGACGGAGGGTTCTTCTACGTTAGATGAATGGCGTCTACTACGGTAAACCGCAACCACATTTGCTTTGAGGGGGAAACACAGTCGAGAACAAATGAGTATCAATTATTTTGTCGAGTGCAGATTCCGAACAGGAATCGAATTTCTTAATTTAGTTCAAAATGTGTTGCAGAATGTGGGTTTCCCCTCATTTTAACCCACAAATTAGCCTTTCTGCGTTAGCGTTCACAGCTGTCAATGTTTCAAACTACCCAGTTGTAAAAGGGCAGAACCTAAAATCGAGCTGTTTCTATACAAAGTAGGCAACATGAGTTAAACTTTCTGAATTGCTGAAGATTACCATGGCACTTTGATTTAACTCCATGTTGTAAATTTTCCGTATTCCAGTAAACGACCTTCCTGAATGACTTCCGGCTCCAATCCAGAAACCCGAAATACACTAATTAGCACCTCCCAAACTCACCTGTCATCGTGAAGATGCCGACAAACAGCCCGATCGATCGGCCCGCCAGCATGACCTCCTCCTCGGAGTCATTTCCGGCCTCCTTCTTCCGGCCCGCCCAGATGCCGACGGCCAAAATCAGCACGTAGAACAGCACGATGCTGATGACACCGGCGATGTTGATCATTTTGCTGTGATGATGATCAGCAGTAGTTAGTTTGGTTCAGGTGCTCTCCTCTTTTCGCGGGGATCGTTTGTGCAAACTTTGTAACGTTTTGTACGGTGCTCGTAAAATAAGCTGAAAGCTTGATATTTCACACGACGACGAAGAGGATGGGGTGAGATAATGAGGATGGGCTTTTTTTTACGACGCGAGATTTGTCACCGGACTTTATGCGACGATACACTCTATTCTACGCACAACACACCGTACGACTCATTGGCTTTATTGTTTCGTTTATTGTGCTGAGGGAAATGTGGAAAATGGGAGTGGAAAAGGGGCCAGCCCCTGGGGCAAGTATGTGAGAAATGGAGGTGAATTCGTAGCTTGGTTTTTTTTTTGTCGGAAATGGAGCAATGCTGAAAGGAAATAACAGAAATAACGAATTAGATGATTGTAATATGAATGAAAGAATTTAAATCTCATTCGAAATAAAAATATAATCTAGCGTAGACAAAGAGTTTTCAGCTGTTCTAACTGACAATTTCTCTTTTATTCAGTTTTATTTTCTTAGTGTGCTTTTTTTTACTTTTTTGTCTGACTAACTGGTCACAACGCTTGCTTAGGGCGTATCCTAGACCTTGAACGTTCCCAAAAATCCTCCAACTTCAAGCGAAACTTATTTGAGGATATCGTGGAGATTTTCCCTTATCCTCTTAAAAAGTGGATCATTACCACTTCCTATCTTGTAAATTTCTTTCCTTGTCCCAAGTCTACGGTGTAGATGGCAATAAGGTTTTCTAGTCAGAAATTTACCAACACATTCAAAGTAGGGGAAATTCTCGTATGTTTGGCAGGTTAAGCACTCGCTCCTAACTCCATCCAATATGCTGATTTTCACTATTTAAACAACTAATTTTGCAAAACTTTTGGTAGAAACTTGCTTGCTCACTTTTTATTGAGCTATTTATCACTCGAGTTCAGTTGAAAACGCTTTTAATTAGCTTTAATTGAATGTCAAAGTTCTGACCTGCCAACATTAGAGGCACGCTGGAATTAGATGCTGTTCCCCTACGTTTACATGACAGCTGGACGTTTGTTTGCATCAGGTTTCCTATCTCTTTCTAGCAAAAAAAAAATTGTCAGGCGACTTCTAGCTGGTTTTTTTTTGACTGACTGCCCTATATGTCAGCCAACATACTTCGCAGGGCTGTGACAGCTACAGCTCGATCATTGTTTGCATCAGGACACTGTGACGAGGAGTTCGTCATTTTTGAGTTAAATTATATTTTTTTCACTGGGCCTAGAAAGCCTTATGGAGGACTGTCATGGTGTGGAGGATCCGATATAAATATAAGGCTTTCTAGGCCCAGTGAAAAAAATATAATTTAACTCAAAAATGACGAACTCCTCGTCACAGTGTCCTGATGCAAACAATGATCGAGCTGTAGCTGTCACAGCCTTGCAAAGTATGTTGGCTGACATATCGGGCAGTCAGTCAAATAAACCAGCTAGAAGTCGCTAGACAAAAAAAATTGTTAGAAAGAGATAGGAAACCTGATGCAAACAAACGTCCAGCTGTCATGTAAACATACTTTGAATGTGTTGGTAAATTTCTGACTAGAAAGCCTTATATGGCGAAATCCAGTCTGCAATCCGCTAGAAATCACCGTCTCTAAGCGAAGCACTTCTTTAATTGTAATTATGCTTTTTACTACACATTTGCATACTTTTTTCAATATTCCAATCGCAAATTATAACAAAATTTCTCAGAATGATTTTGTACGCCCTGATGTTTTGAGAAATGTTTTAAGTGGTATACAAATTTGCTCACTCCACAACAATGTGAAAGACAATTTAGAATGCAGTACCACGTACGACAAACGAGACTAACTTTTTTTTTCAACTGTAGAGTTATGTGGTCGTGCATGTCAATGGCAGTAGGTAGATATTCGGTTTTGGTTGATAAACCACATTGACGTTCTGCGGTCGCAAAATTGGACTCCTTTTTTGGAAGGAGGTAGGACTTTGCCGGATGTTGAATTTTGTCGTTTCAGGATGTAACTTTTTGTGGGTTTTATTTGGAAAGTTTGTCGAACATGACTACAAAGCTGCCATACAGGTAATAAAGAATCTTTGGAAATTAAAAAAAACCAGCTCAGCATCACTTCAAAACGAAATAATTCGCAATCATCGTTTTTTCCGGTTTTCGAGATGATAATTGCTTCATCTGTAGAAAATAACACAAGAAACGAAAGTGAAACTATAGGTGTGTCACGTACAAACCAGTAACTCCCTTTGGAGAGTGTGATAATGGACCAGGAACAGAGCAAAATACAAAAAAAAAGATATCCCTGTAAAAAATCGGGGTTTTGTTTAATTTTAAATAAAAAAAAGTTTGTTAATATTTTGTGAAATAAAGTTGCGTCAAATTGTCTGTGGTTCCGAGCATTCAATCCCGGTATTCTGCTGCTATTATGCCATCCTATCCCTAAAGCTTTTGTGTTTTGAAGACTTTCAGCGCTGAATTTTTTTTTTTGAATTAAATATACTTTATTGAATCTTTCTTATAATAATTACATTTGGTTTACATAATAAGTGGTCAGCTGTGGCTCTTCAGCTTTAGTTCGCTTTTCGTGATTTAAACACTGTTCATTTTTATAACTTTAAAAGTATATGATTTATCATTTTTGTAACACTAGGTACAATGAGGAAAAAAAATGTTAAGAAAACATAACCTAACCTAAAACTAACTTAATCTTACCATAAACTAAACCAATCCTTGAATCAAGGGGTATTCAGATATAGCACATTTTTCCCTGAATTTCAAACATTTTTCTTGAATCTTCTGATCCAACATTTTTACTTCTGCTAATTCATGAACCTCACTTGATCTTGTCCAGCCAGGAACATTCAAAACCATTTTGAGTACCTTGTTTTGGACACGCTGGAGCTTCAATTTATGAGTTCTAGCGCAACACTCCCAAACAGGTACTGCATACTCAATAACGGGGTAAATTATTTGTTTGTAAACTGCTAGCTTATTTTTCAAAGATAGCTTTGATTTTCTGTTAATTAAAGGATACAAACACCTGATGAGAATGCTGCACTTGTTCAATATTTTATCTACATGCTGCCGAAACAATAGTTTCGAGTCAAGTATGAGACCTAAATAGACAACTTCCTTTGACCAGGGTATCGAAACATCATTCATTTTAATCAAAACATCATCCTTTGGGACAAATCTGGCCGATTTGGAAAGTGGAAAAATGATGGTTTGAGTTTTGGCTGCATTTATGCGAATTTTCCAGTCGCCAAAGTATTCGGAAAGAACGTCAAGACCCTTCTGAAGACGGCCAACTAAATATCTGGTTATTTTACCCTTATAAATAACGGCAGTGTCATCAGCAAAAAGTGACAACACACCATTACCAGGAAGAGTAGGCAAATCAGATGTAAAAATATTGTACAGAAGTGGGCCAAGAATACTTCCTTGGGGAACCCCAGCATCAATGTTGAATAATCCAGAAGCAATCCCATTCAGAAAAACCTTGAACGATCTCTCCGAAAGATAGTGCTGGATAATTTTGATAAGATACATTGGAAAACCGTATAAATACAGTTTATGTATCAAACCATCATGCCAAACATTGTCAAAAGCCTTCTCAACATCCAACAAAGCCATAGCAGTTGATTTAGACTCAAGCTTGTTCTGCTTGATGATTTTAGTTACTCTCGTAAGCTGATGAGCAGTATTATGTCCCTTTCGGAAGCCAAACTGCTCATTCAAAATTATATTATTATCGTTGGTAAAATCCAAAAGCCTTGAATAGATGACCTTCTCAAAGAGTTTGGACAGACTACTCAAAAGACTAATGGGACGATAACTTGTTGGCGATGTTGGATCTTTTGAGGCTTCAAAATTGGTATGACTTTGCCCAGCTTCCAATTGGTGGGGAAGTAACCAAGTTGCAAACATTTATTGAAAATATTGGCTAGATGTTGAAAGAACTGATCACTCTGTTTTTTCAACACTAGATTAAAATGTTATCAAAGCCTGGAGCTTTCATATTTTCATTTGTTTAACTGCAACTTTGACTTCCTCACCAGAAACATGGGAATCTGCAGGAAATTCAAAGGTAGAGTCATTGATTGTTGAAATACTATTGGCAACTGATGTTTCTTTACGGCTGGTCATGGAAGCGCCAAGATTATGTGAACTAACAAAATGAAGCCCAAGTGCATTTGCCTTTTCCTCGGATGTAATCAAAGGAGAATCCTCAACAATAAGAGGAGGAATAGGCTTTGGTTTGTTTTTAAGAACTTTTGAAAGTTTCCAAAATGGTTTTGAATAATTCCCAAGCTGGCTTACATGTTTTGAAAATTCTTGATTTCTGATATTGTCAAGTCGGTCTTGTATGATTTTGTTCAAATTGTTCACTGAAATCTTTTGTCATAGTCCCCAGTCCGTTGATATTGTCTCCTATAAACATTCCTAAGTCTAATCAAGTGTTTAGTATCTACGTCAATATCAGTTACCTTAAAATTAACAGGAACCTCCCGAACGTTGGCAGCCTCTGCTTGGTTGATAGCCTGCTGGATCACCTCCAGCGAACGATCAATATCGGCAGAAGTTTCCGGGTGTTGATCATAGTCGATGTTGCTGTCGACCACTTGCTGAAACTGCTGCCAGTCAACGTTGTGGTAATCTTTCCGGGTTGGTTGCCGCTGCGGAGTAACGGAAGCTCCAACCTCCACAACCACCGGATAGTGATCAGAACTCAACTCTTCAAACACCTCAGGATGAGCCACGTTCTCAGCCATATTGGTAATGAAGAAGTCGATGATTGAGTGATTCCCAGACCGAGCCACCCTCGTTGGACGATCCGGACTCACAACGTTGTAGTATCCGTTTTGCAGATCGTTGTGCAGAATCACTCCGTTCCGATTCCTCCTGCTGTTGCCCCAAACTTCATGCTTCGCGTTGAGGTCACCAGCGATGATGTACTTTGCGCTCCGCCGTGTCAGCTTCTGGATATCGCTCTTCAGTTTTGCTGCTGAACCATCTCTGGCATTCACCTGACGTGGGCAGTATGCAGCAATGAAGAGTACTGGGCCAACCGAAGTGGGAATTTCCACTCCAACGGCCTCGATGATGTCCAGCTTAAAGTGTGGCAGCCGGCGTGGCTTGAGATCACGATGAACAGCGACAAGCACACCTCCTCCTCCAGAGGTGGTCCTATCGAGCTGCGTCGCGATCTTGTAGTTTTGCAGATAAACTTTTTCACCGGGCTTCAGATGAGTTTCCGTGATGGCAGCTACGTCGATCTCCTTCTCGCGAAGAAAATCCACCAGCTCTAAATTCTTCCTCCTAATGGAGCAAGCGTTCCAATTCAGCAGCTTGAGGGACCTACGATCCATACTGGATGACGAACGAGGTCAGCACTTCAATCTGCTGGGTCTTGGTTTTGCATCCACGCAGTGCAGCGGACATCTGTTTGAAAATATTGAGGAGTTCGGTTGAGGTGTAAAGATCATTACCATTTTCCTCAACTGCTGGTTCTTGGGTTGGTCTTGGCTCCTGGCTGAAGCCCGGTGGTGGCGGTCTCGGCTCCTGGCTGGAACCCGGCCGTGGATGATTCATCTCAGCTCTCTTCCTGGGATCCAACGGCAACGGTGCCAAGTTCGGGACCTGGCGTCGCGGTTGAAGAGGTGGAAAATTTTGCTCCACCAGGGCTGGAGGAGTTCTACGACGCTGAGGCTGATTCTTCGTCGATGCTTGCTGCCGAATTTTCACGAACTCAGCTCTCTTGGGGCACTTTCGGTCGGTTGACGAGTGCTCACCGTTGCAGTTGAGGCACTTCACCAGCGAATCTTGGATGCACTGGGATGTGATGTGCGCATCGGTACCACATTTGGCGCAACGACGCTTCAGGTGGCAGTTCTTACCTCCGTGCCCGAAACCCAGGCAGTTGAAGCATTGTGTGACGTCACGATGCACTGGTCGGTATCGCTCCCACGACACGATAATGTTGAAAACCGCTCGAATTGCCTTCAGCTCAGGAAGCGTCGTCGATCCCTTAGCCAAATGCAGCAGGTAGAGCTGGTCACGGTACTTGATGTCTTTGTTGCGTCGGCTCATTTTGTGCACGGCCAACACATCCAGTTTCAAAACTTTTAGCTCGGCAGCTAATTCCTCCACTGGCATGTCGTACAGACCTCTGACGACGATTTTGTACGGCTTATCCATGACGACATCATGGGTAAAGTACTCCGCCTCGTTTTCGGTCAAGTAATCCTTGACCAGTTGATAGTGCTGCCTGGATTGCACCAGCACCTTAAATCCGTCCTGACACAGACGAATGTTGCCTAGGACTTTCCCAGACTTGATGAGTTCAACCAGCCCCGCTCGAAAGTCGATCGTTGCTGCTGATTGCCGCACATAAAAAGGAGGCAGTTTCTCCTTTCGCTGTTTCACTTCATTCTCCTTTGCTTCCGCTACCTGGTCCTCGTCAGGCAGTCCAGCAAACTTGTTGTTCTTCAATAGCTGCTCCTCGTGCGACGAAGAGTTCTCCTCCTCCTCATCCATCGGTACAGTACCGTCGCTCTTTTTCGTCTTTTTGCTGTTCGATGTCACTTCCAAAAGCACCTTCCTTTTGGAAATCCCGGTTTTTGGCCATCAGTTGAGGCCTCAACCTTCCTTTTGGAAATTCCCACTTTTTTGCCTGCTTGAGCCGCAGGTAGGGCAATATTGCCGGCGTTTTGCGCCGGGACGCGACGAGTCATGTTGATTCAGACAACCTTCACCAACGAATGCTCGGATAACAATGACTTTCAGCGCTGTGACCACCCGACTCCATGGAAAAGAGAGCACAAAAATGCCTGTGCCATTAGGGTATCGTAAGCCCTTTTCAGACACTAGCGATTCATCTGCTCACAGCTTACACGAGAGAATATCTCTGAAGGGATGAAAAGTGGTTCGTTGGTTTGCTGACTTTATTGTTTTGCTAAGTGCTATCAATTTCCTTTTCAGAAGGGAATTCTTTAGTCTAGGACTATGATACTCAATAGCCACATAAGTGTTATAAGATTAGTTTGGTAAATTGTCATTTTTACAAATTAATTATATTCTCAATTTACCTATACAAAAACGTTAAATAAGATTAGAATTCTATATATAGTAAGTCACTATTATGTTTCGAATGAATGCTCTCTTTACTCTCATGAACAAAATCACAAAGGAGCAACCTTGTCATTGTTTCAACGAAAGTTGACAGATTCATAATTAGGTTCCTAGCTTGTATAACCCAACACTCCACACCTAAGTATACACACGAAACCATGCCAATCAAGAATATTCACCGTGAGCTTTGGTTTAAATCCACTGGTATATGTATGCCATAAAGGGAAACCAGAGAAAGCAAAGAAAAATCAAGAATAATTTGAATTTTAAATGACACCCGTCAGCGTGACCGTCACCGCAAACCGTAATGGCGGCTGCAGGTTGTCACCATTTTTATTAAGTTTTTTCATGGAAATTCAAATCCGATCATTTTATTATTTTTCAATTTTAAAAAGATAGGCGTTGAATCAACGCGATGTTGATCATTTCTCCAGGAAGAAATTATAATGAAAATTTCAATAACGTCGGCAACCCTGTTCACCACAAATGTCAAACCGCCAAGCAATCAGTCATTTACCCACTATGTCAAAGGTTACCGACGGTTTGTCAAGTCATTAAGTTTCTGAAGACCCAGGAAACGTTGGCAACCACCCTCGGAGTGTGGTACAAATGGCAATAAATGTTCTCCACTTGCTGTACTGGTGGGACGACGGCATCGTTGATGATGATGGCAACCCTTCCCGCACTGTGTTGTCATTAAACGAAAGCCCACACGTGATCGTTTGCATTTACTCGGCGTGACACGGTTTTCGGACAAACACGTGTAACGAATGTGCCGTGCGTGGGTCGCAAGGGACACAGACAAGAGTTCCAACAATCAACAATTTAACGGTAAATTTGAATCATCAGGAACTCATCAAAAATATTTGACAGTTGCTAGAAACTGTGTGCTAGCACTCAACCATACATTCTGTGTAGTTTACGTCTGTTTGTCTGTGGTTGTTGGGTGGTCAGGCTAAACGTTGGAGGCCACGGCGAGAAGCGATTGCCGAGATAAGTAGGCGAAACAGGTGCTGGTGGAAATTGGAACAACAAGCTGGTTATTATTTGGTATTTTTTTTACGCATTACCGGTTTTTGAATTTTTTCAAAGACCTGTTACAATTTTTTTCTTAAATAAAATGTTTTGAAAATTTATTAGATAATTGATTAGTTTAAAAAAACAATGATATAACTCAAAAATGGCGAAAACCTCGTCAGAGTGTCACAGCAGCTGGTGGTTTCCTGATGAAAACAAAGAGCTGTAACAGTCCCTGCGAAATATGTTAGCTCGACATCGGGCGGTCAAACAAAAACCCCAGCTAAAGGTTTTGAAACTGTTGATGCTCCACTTTCTAAGGGGATAAGGGAAAATCTCCACGGTGTCCCCAAATAAGTTCCACTTTGAGTTAGACGGTTTTTGGTTGTTAGTAAATTTTCGATTAGAAAGGTTATTCAGCAAAATACCATCATCCGCACTGACATTTCCAATACCAACAAGAGCGTCCATCAATTGTAAACGACCCTTGCTGGGGGTGTCAAAGTGAGGAACACAAATTACCAAATTATCAGCCAAACACCAATTCGTTTACTCGCTGAACGAACCTCTACGTGTCGGCGCGCGCTGGATACCAAACGGAAAACCTCCCCCCCCCCCCCACCTTCCCAAATTTTCCGCCAAGTGACGTACAGTCGTGGGTTCTCGTGGGAAAACCAACAATCGACGTCGTTGCTTGGAAAAGCTGCGTAAATACCACCTCTCGAACCTGCGCGGTGAATGACCTTGAAGGTTAGTCCTTCCTGATTTTCTTCCCCTCCACACACCAACTATCATTACAATGTTGTAACTCCCACTCACAATTTGTGGGGGTGGAAGTGAGAAGGGTGGGTTGGAATAAAATTGGGAAAATCCGATGAAATCCAATTCCAGCTTTTTTGTTGTTGTTTATTTTTTTCATTCATGCCTCGATTCGCTCGGATTCAATTTGGATTGAGTGAAATTTGTTTTCTTTTTTTTTTGTTAAGCGTCGCAAACAATAGGCTTTTCTCAAGGGAAGTAAATTCATGTATAGTATCTGCAGATGCTCTGCTCTGAAAAGATACTCTTCAAATTACTAGTCACCTTAATTAGGTGAAATTATCCACCAAAATCACTTATTCAACCATTGCATTGCGTTTATACCACCTTCACGATTTTGTTTCATTTTGAATTTGATTCTACTTTTTGCTCGGCATAGCCATTGCTGGTTTATAGCTTTCGTGATTTTATTGTATGCTATAAATAACAACGACAACAACCGACCACCAGCTGAATTAACCGGAAAACATCGTTTTATTGGATTAGAGAGGTGAAACGTATATTTGTCATTAATATGAAAGGGCTGTCCATTATGATTTTAATATAAAGGTACCAGTTGAATCTCACAGTTATTTGATTGGCGTGCCATTTTTATTGCAATTTTATGTATATTTTTTTCAAACCGTGCATAAATCAGCTCAGTGATTGATGCCATCCCCAAAAAAATCAATTGAAAAAGCTGCTTGTTTGGGTTTGATAATGCCTGAATACTGTCAAATAAAAGCCTACCAGCAAGCCTTTGAAAAGGAAGTTTCCAAATATATCCGCGAGAGGTATTAGGGTAATCTGAAAATCAAAATTGTTTGGTTGCATAACTGTTGACCAGCTGAATCAAATTTAACAACTTTCAATACCAAGCCATAGGACTCGAAGCTGGACCAAATGGAACAAATCCGGACAAAATTCGTTCAACCAGTGCCGAGATAATCGAGTGACATTTTTTGATCAACATCCCCACACAAGCACAGACATTTGCTCAGAATTTGATTCTCAGTCGAGAGGTTTACGTGAAGAAAGGTCTAGGAGGAATATTCATAAAGTTATTATTATTTATTTATTTATTTTTTTTGCAGGAAGGCAAAACCTGCTTTGAAAATAAAGTTCAAATCATATCTGCTTGTCTGTGGCACCAAATTTGACAGAACGTCAATCACAACACACCAGAGAAAAAAAAAAACAACATTATCGATTACGACTCCCCCAACGACATCCTCATCATCATTACACCGAAATCGAGCGGAAAATCGTTTACCAGCACATAATTTAGCTCCCGATAACGATCGCACCGAGGAAGCTCAGCTGTGCATCAAAATTGAATTATCCTTTGATTGATAATGCCAGCATCCTTCCGCGCGAGACTTTTTTGTTTCTTTGCCTCCTTTCCGGGGTAAATTTCCCTACATTAGCCTTGATTTGTATCAGGGTTGTAGCTTTTCTGTCTTGGACAATTTAATTTTAATTTTTCGATTGATAATTTACACACAAAACTGTTTACAGTAATTTTAACTGAGTTGTTGTGAAATACTTATAACAAAAAAATTAAGCTGCTTCACCTGAGCATATTATCATTTCGTCAAATTAGCTCAAATGGCTTAAACTCCCCTGAGGAAGAAGACTGCCTCAAATATGGGACATCAACCGTCAAATGGGTCGAAACGGAATTTCAAACTTTGAAGTCAATGTTCAGACATGAAAAGTGACAAAGAAAAATCAAGTATTAATCACATTCTCGCCAAACAGTTGTCCCGATTTACCCCGGTTGACGGTACTTATGTTTTCTTCTCAGTTCAATCCGGATCCGGGCTTTGGACATTGACAGTGTGACAAGTGATTGATGGTGCGAGCGGTCCTTACGGCGGGGGTGGTTCAACTGACGATTATTTCTGGAGTTTTTTTTGAAAAGGTCCAATAAACCAAATTTTCAGTTTTTGCTTTTTGGGTGTTTTTTAACTTCCCTGACTCAAGGCGGTTTCAAAAACACCCAAAAAGCAAAAACTGGAAATTTGGTTTATTGGACCTTTTCAAAAAAAACTCCAGATTTGCACTATGGCAATGAAGAACAGTTTTTTCGGAATCACGTCGAAGTCCCGAATGTGACAGCTTGGCAGCTTCGTGGGAATTAGTTTACAGGTTGTTACTAAAGGGATTTGTCAAATTTGAGGTCGCTTTTTTTTGCCTTATTAGTAATATTATTGAAGGTCATTAAGACATATTTTCAGTTCGAAATAATTCTCCTGGATTTTTAATCCAGAAGAAACTAAAAACTGTGGAATTTTAAGCAAGTTCGAATTGTTATAAAAAAAAGCAACAGGGCCACAATGATAAAGTAAAAATGCGTTTTGTTAATTATTTCGCCCGAAATATTGCCCAAACAGACTTAGAAAAACTCGTAAGTAGCTAAGAAAACGTTACTTAATCCACCTTTAGGTGATTGGTGCCTTCCTCACATTTATGAAGAAATGTTATCCAAAATAGCAACATCTGCTCTTTCAGTGTTCTATCAGTTTAACTCAGTTATTCTTACCACTTATCATGGGTAGGATAACGGATCCGGACAACATCTTCATACAAATATCTGAGATCCTTCCTCCAAAAAGTGTATAAATAACACTTAAGTGCTAATAACTTTTGATAGGGTTGCCAGATCTTCAATGTTTTAGGTTTATTTCAAAGGTCTTTTGATTATCTAACTAACGATGGGTCGCATGATGAACCCGGACATCATTTTCATTGAAATATCTGAGATCCGGCCTCCAAAAAGTGTATAAATAACACTTAAGAGGCAGTATTTGTAGATTCTGCTCGGTTTGTTCTAGAGGTCGTATCGAGGTGCTCCGATTTGGATGAAACTTTCAGCGTTTGTTTGTCTATGCATGAGATGAACTCATGCCAAATATGAGCCCTCTACGACAAAGGGAAGTGGGGTAAAACGGGCATTGAAGTTTGAGGTCCAAAAAACATGAAAAATCTTAAAATTGCTCGCATTTCCGTAAAACTTCATCAATTCCAACTCTCTTAGATGCATTCGAAAGGTCTTTTGAAGCACTTCAAAATGTGCTATAGACATCCAGGATTGGTTTGACTTTTTCTCATAGCTTTTGCAAATTACTGTTAAAAATGGATTTTTTTAAAACCTTAATAACTTTTCCCAACAGCCTCCAACACCCATACTCCCATAGGTCAAAAGTTAGGGAATTTCATGGACTATAAGCCTGCGGTACTAACTTTTTGGCCAATCGCAGTTTTTCTCATAGTTTTACGGTTTTTCTAGAACAAGCATTTTACAACGTTAGTTTTTGCCCAGTATGCCGAGAAGACACTTTTTGGTCTCAACTTTGTCATATTCGGAATCCTCGGACAATTTCACGTAAGTTAGAAGTATTGGAGTTGTAATATTTCTTTAAAAAATAATTAAATAAAACATTTTTGAAAAAAGAAAAAGATCTTATTAACCCTATGACCAATACGTCAAATGCTGTATCAAGTAGGCGAAAACCTGTTTTACCCCCAATCCAACAAATCGTTAAAAATATTTTAATTCATTCTAAACGGCAATTTTTCCAATCAAATTTACAACTCCAATACTTCTAACTTACGTGAAATTGTCCGAGGATTCCGAATATGACAAAATTGAGACCAAAAAATGCCGCTATGGCGGCCTACAGGGCAAAAACTAACGTTGTAAAATGTTTGTTCAAGAAAAATCGTCAAACTATGAGAAAAACTGCGATTGGCCAAAAAGTTAATACCGTAGGCTTATAGTCCATGAAATTCCCTAACTTTTGACCTATGGGAGTATGGGTGTTGGAGGCTGTTAGGAAAAGTTATTAAGGTTTTAAAAAAATCCATTTTTAACAGTAATTTGCAAAAGCTATGAGAAAAAGTCAAACCAATCCTGGATGTCTATAGCACATTTTGAAGGGCTTCAAAAGACCATTCGAATGCATCTAAGAGTTGGAATTGATGAAGTTTTACGGAAATGCGAGCAATTTAAGATTTTCATGTTTTTGGACCTCAAACTTTAATGCCCGTTTTACCCCACTTCCCTTTGTCGTAGAGGGCTCATATTTGGCATGAGTTCATCTCATGTATAGACAAACAAACCCTGAAAGTTTCATCCAAATCGGAGCACCTCGATACGACCTGTTTCACATCGGTGAAAAACTCGCTCTTAAGTGCTAATAACTTTTGATAGGGCTGTCAGATCCTTGATGTTTTAGGCTCATTTGAAAGGTCTTTTGATTATCTAAATAATGACAAGTCGCATGATGGACCCAGACATCATTTTCATTGAAATATCTGAGATCCGGCCTCCAAAAAGTGTATAAATAACACTTGAGTGCTAATAACTTTTGATAGGGTTGTCAAATCTGCAACGTTTTGGGCTCATTGGAAAGCTTTTCTGAAAATGTATAACATGATAACCACCCTTTTTACAATCTTCCGGACATACGCCATAATTTTTTTTAGCATAACTTTTGAAGTACTTAACTAACCTTGCTGATTTTAAATAGAGACCTATGGGACCCCAAGGCGGATCGAATGAGACTAATACGGTCAAAATCCGTTCATCCAGTCCGGAGATAATCGAGTGACAACCACCCACCTACACACATCCACACAGACATTTGCAAAGAACATGATTCTGAGTCGATATGTATACGTTAGGGTGGGTCTACGAGGTCGAATTAATAAGTTCATTTTTCGAGTGATTTTATAGCCTTTCCTCAGCAAGGTGAGGAAGGCAAAAATCATAGTACAGTCCAGACTCGATTATCCGAAGGCCTAGCAAAATTTCACTTCGGAAAATCGAAACTTCGGGTAATCGAATCACAAAAAAAATGTTTTTCGTTGTCTTATTTTTGATTGTTGAACTCAAGTATGACTCCTAAACTACTTTAAAGTGATTTAGAATTTTTTAATCCAAGATTGCGGCCTCGATAGAGGAGAAAAGCAACTCGCGACAAAATTTTGATGCTAGGAATTTTGACAGGTATGATTTCCATCAAGTATTCGCCTCCTTTTCTCTCCAACATAAAAACTGGGGACGAGGTATCTGTCAAACTAGGCCAAACTATTAAAGTCACTCACAAAATGAACTTTGAGTGACTTGAGTTCATTTCTGACGTCACAATTTTCTCCTCTATTGCGACCTAAATGACGATGATGAGCTCGAATTTGACTCGATAGTAAGAGTAAGTAAAAAAATAAAAAATAAAACGAGAAATTTTGTTTTTTGTTCATGATTCGATTATCCGAAGTCCCATACAAACCTTCGGATAATCAAGGCTTCGGACAATCAATCAAAATCTGAAAAAAATTTAACTGAAATTGATATTGAGACATAAATAAAAAAAACAACAAAGCTTTAAAAAACAAAATAAAATTAAACCGAAATACATAAATATATTTTCAACCTTCAAACCGAGGGGTGCGTCACTTCCGCGCTAGCCGAGCGATAAAGCTTCCTTTTCAAACCTTTGCAGCGTTCACTTTCACCTTTCCGCTTTAACTTGCTTTAACGCGCGTTAACCGCGATAACTTGCTTTTTGGCATACCTTTTTATGCGTTCACACATCAGACTGCTCGATTTTTTTGACAGCGAGATCTGTCACGAGGAAATGACAGTTCTCGTTGTCAAATCATTCGAGCAGTTTGTTTTGACAGTCGAAAAAAGCTTGATCGGTTGAAGAATTCCGACTGGCTGTTGTTATCGTAGATGGACCATATTTGAGCCCAGAAATGGAACCGGTTTCACCGTTCCGTACTATCCACCTGCACTGGCACCACCGGTCCAGAATCGTCTTGATCCGGACAACATGCCCTATTCGATTCAGGAAATAAGCAAGAATCAGCGGTCGTACGGTGGAGAGTCTGCGACGAACGCGGCCGGACTAGTGCGCCTTTGGTCACCACCAAGTTTATCACCCAGGACCAGAACCAGGGATGCTCTGGACAGTGTTTCATGCATTCGTCGATGTCCCACTTCCCGGTCAACACGGACATGATAAAGCAGAGTACCGTTCTGTCCGAGTTGATCGTTTCACCTGTCCGTGCCGTCGAGAAGGAGCTGATCCATCCGATTGTCAATTTTGGCGAGTTGGGACCGATTCGATACACGGCCTACATGTGTCCGTAAATCCACTTCATCGACGGCGGACGTTGTTCCAGTGCCCGGAACGTACGACATTGTGATCACCAAGGACTACTGCCGGAATAACAGCCCGTCGAAGGTACTGGCGATGCTGTTCGTGATTGACAATAAGGCCGGGCTGGTTCAATTGCTGTGCGCGGAGTTCAAGAACAACATTCGTCACTTGCCCGTGGATGAGGGACAGGGCGTGCTTCGATTAAGGTCCATGAAGCTTCATCACTTACAGTCCCAGATGGCGGTCGTCGGAGATGTCCAGGTAAAGGTTAACTACTAAAAGCTTACAGAACCTAACCTTCTCCTCCGACAGGAAATGTTCATGCCCTGCTGTTCACATCCTGCTCGGACCAGCGCCAGCTGCGCGTGTTTAATCTGAGCCTGAAGACGTGCAACCAGTTGGTGGATATTTTCCGCAGTAGCGATTTGGATACGACCAATCTGTTCTTCGCCAAGCAGGGCCTGTTCAAGCTGCAGGATAATAAGCCGTAGGCAATCAAGGACAGCCTGATCATGAGGGCGGCCCAGATTTTGGCCTGCTACCGGAAGAACTGGGCATCGTCTACGTCCGCCGACCAGCTCGTCTTGCCGAATTGCGTGAAATCGCTACCACTGTACATTAAGTGTCTGCTGAGAACGTCGTCTTTTCGAGGGGTATAAGGATTCCACTCTGAACGACCGATCTTACGTGATCTACTTTGTGCAGCGCAGGTGCTGACATCGGTTCCGGACTTTTACCCGTGGTTGACGCCGGTGCACGGAAATCAGAGCGATATTCGTTCGAATATCTGTTGGTGTGCTATTCGTATCTGTCGGAATATCATTCGATTCACAATTATCCTGTGCCACGTGATGCTGAACGGTTTTGAAACAAGCTGGACAAGACCTTCAAGACATCCATCAAGGAACGTGGAGGAAGCGAAGAAAATGGTAGGATAAATACATAAAATTAGGATTTTAAATTTGCTGCTAAGCTTATTTTTATCTACCTAATCATTGCAGTCCATAGAAAAATCAAACGAGAACTGCCCAAACTCATGAAAGGATGTTTCGATGCTATCCCGGGTTCGTCCGGTTCTGCAACCACGAAGGATCGTCGTCCAATTTGGAAAGCAGTGCTGAAAACTAGACTAGACTAGAATTACGACGGGAAGGTGCACGGGAATAAAGAAGGAGTTTCTTTTCTTTAAATCGGGACTAGTAAAACCGACACGCTTATGAGCAAGTAAAGAGGAAGAATCGGTTGCGTTCAGTTCAAGAAAGACTCGAGCTAGAATCACGTGTAAAACTTGACCGTCCGTGCAAAACTTAGACGCAACACTTTGGAAAAAGTTATACAATTGCAACAGCGACTAATAAATTTTGGTGTGATATTGAGTGGGATGCGTTTTCTTTTATAAAAATAGCATCCGCTGAGGAAACTAACGTGCATAAATCAATTAATTCTTTTTTATAGTTTTATTCAAATCCTTTGTAATAAATCTGTTTTCGTCGAGCGTGGTGAATAACTGGTTGAGTGCGTCTAGCGCTCAAACTCAAAGTTGTCCGTGATCGTGATGTACCGGCCGCGATACCGATGCTTGACTAAGCCACGCTTGTAGAGCAAGTTGCGGATCGAATTGAGCGAAAGGTAACCGTAAGTGAAGTACGGTTCGGCGATGCGCCGCATATTATTGGTGGCCTTGTTTAGCTTGAGAAAGGTGGTGCCAACGAGGCCGTAGCTTGGGAATATCCAGCATGAAGTTGCAACCCTTGTTGAACTCCGCCAGCACCGCCAACGGTGCCGGCAAACTGTTACTGTTGGTGATGTTCTCACAATGGTCCAAGATCAACACCGGATCTCCGTTTGACGCATCCGGGTGACCATTTGTATCCGTGAGGAGCAGAAGAAACTCGAGAATCAGCGAACGACTATTGCTGTCAGTCTGCAAAAGAATCAGAATTAAAACACTTGAACCTCCAGGTAGATCCGGACCCGTTTACGTAGGCTAGCTGTTCGTACATGTCATCAAACAGTTGCCATCACCATCGCTGGCATGAGGTTCTATTCGCCGAAGGTGATCGTGTTCGCCGCGCTCAGATGGTGGTCGTACTCCTGGACGATGTCGCCACTGCGGGTGTCCCACTGTAACAGAAGAAATTAGAGGTTTTGTATCCAATTATTTTCAGTTCAATCTACTCAGACTCGCGCAAATGATCTTCTAAGCTGCTGTTTGTTGTATCGCCGCCCGGCCTGCTGGTGGTCCCAGTAGGTTCGCAAGCAACGCCGGTCGTTGTAAACCTCCAAGATCTTGATCCGGGCGTCCATGCTGCAGGGTAACAGGAGATGAGCCAGATGAACAACCGGATGGCGGAAATGCCTTTGATGTGACCGGTCTAGGTGTAAATGTGACCCTTTAAAAGGAAGCACCTTTAGGGGGCACAATATTTGCCCAGATTAACACCAACGTCGTGCGGCGGTTGCAGAAACGATCGATAACAAAAACTTTGAGTGCCACACAGACTCGATTGGCGCGGTTCCGACAATACTTCTTGGCCATCATCTTCACTATTGAAACCCGCTCGGTCTTGACACAATTTCTTCATACTCGTGTTTGCTCCATGGTCCCAAACACCCATCGACGTTTTCCGGCTTGTCGTTCTACATCTTTTTTCACTTATCCCTCCCGATTCGCGCTCGATGATTCAAACACCACCTTCCCGTTCGCGGCCTGCAAGTGCCCCACAACCGCCATTCGGTTCTTCCTCCACCGACGGATCAAACGCGTCTCGTAGCTTTGGAAATCCATAAACCCTGAAGCATCTTTGGCACCAGCATCTGCTCCGTCAAAAACGGATTCGCTGGACCCGCACCGATGGCATCGTGGATGGCATACATATCCTCGTACCACGAACTAGTTCACCTTCGGTTCCACCTGCCACGGTGACGATTCCTGCCCAGTGGGACCACCAGCGGAGCGGCACAAACCTGCAGCGATTTTGTCACGGAGTCGGCAAAAAACTCACCGATTGCTTTGTTTATTTACGAAAACTGCAGTAATAAACCAAAACAAACACACCGAGTTGCCAAACCCGATCAAAAACTGCTCGACGGCAAGACGGCAAGGTTGCAAGATCGATTTGGTTTGGTTAAAAAGTCGAGCAGACGCTGGCCGCTTTAACTCGCTTTAACGCGCGTTAACTTGCGATAACTTGCTTTGAGGTGGCGTTATGTGAAAACTCGGCACGATGAGTAGCGTTGATGCTTTTCGAGCTCGTTTTTGTGCGTTTTAGTGTGTTATCGCGGAGTGACGTCCCCCTCGCTTCAAACAGTAAATCACCCTTTCTGAATAAATTACAATTTTCGATCGTAGCGCTAGTGTGTAAAGCCACCCCCAACCGACAGCAGAAATTTCCCGGCTGCTAAATAAACAAAAAATAAGCAGGAAAAACTCTAAAAAGGCCTGCACTCAAACGACGCCACCGACGACGTCGCGATGCCATTCGCCGTGCAAAGGAATGTCATCTAGTAGTCATCTGGTTGCGGTGGTTGTATGCGAGAGAGAGGAGGCATTTTCCGCGCTCTCTCACCAAAAAGAGGGGGTTGGAAAAGCTCGCTCTCGTTTGCGTTCACCCATACACTGGCACAGTTTGCGATGAACTCGCGGGAGAGGAACTCAGAAAAGCTGCTTTCTCTCTCGAGTGAGGGGGGGTACGTGCTTGTGTGAGTGTTGGTTGGGCTCCACACTTTCAAGGGGGGAAGGATGTGGGTGGACTTCAAACTGCTTGCTTTACAAACAAAATTACATCCTTGCTGAGAGAGAGAGAGTGCGAATGATTTCTCTCTGTATGCTCTCGTGCAAAAGGATGCTCCTTGAACAAAACAGCAATTTGATTCTTCTTCTTTAAAAGTCCAGAGTGAGGGAGGGGGTGGTTGACATTCTTTGGAGAAGGCGCTTACATGTGTTTATTTCTTGCTTCGGCCATGTTTGGAATGCTGGCTGATATGAACTCAGCGCGGTTTATAAATAGAAACTAATAAAATTTAATTATTTTTGCCTTTGCTAACGCCGAACTGGAAGGTGTCCGTTGACTTGGTGTGCGTGTTGTTTGTGTTTGGATAAAGATAGCTACTCATATTACATTGGTGGTATTTTGGGCCCGTGCTTGTAACGGGATTTTGTGAAGAAATTCTTTTTGCAAAGTTATTTATCAATCTTCTGTTATTCTATATGAATTTATGAATATTTTTTTGCAAAATTAAAAAAAAATAGATAACAAACACTGAAAACTGCAGTGTCACGCATTTTTAATAAATTCAAAATTTGTTTGAAAGCTCAACGCCTAAATTTTCCATACTAAAATAATCAAACAAAACTATTATTTGCTTGCCCTTTGAACTTTGGGAAAGATTTTTTCAAAAGAAGAAGAAAGACTTCGAGTGACACAAAAGGCACAAATGACCACAAACTGTTTGGTAGTAAATATTTGCCAGCACTATTTTTGGAGGGGCAACTCGGATAATCGTGGTGGAGTTCCATTCGTGTCACGAAGCGTAATACTTTCATTCAAGCGCACCGTTTCTCCAATAAAGACGACAACTTAATCGACACTCGTTGATTTCCACTCTATTTCCCGCTGGGGTGTCGTTTGCTGGTTTTTTTCGGAAAATGTGATTCTCGTGTGGGTGGCTCGCCGATCGTTATCGTAAAATTGGGCTAGGAATCTGGATGAATATTCAAATAGTATAGCGTTGTGCTGCTGATGAAGCGAACTGGTGCATGAATATCGAAATTAATCGAAAGCATTAAATTCTTCTTTGTCTCAAGAATAGTTCTAAAAAATAATTTCATTTCTCCGCTGTCTGCAGCTGACATTTTCCCACGTTTTTTTTTTAATTTTTCTCCTTCTATATTTCACCACAGATTTCGCCATCATCAGCAAACATTGAAGACGATCCAGAGTCGCCAATAACCTTGTGATGTGGTGTGGTGTGACGCCTACACAATTTTCCGCCCAGGATCGCTGCAAACTTAGCTTGTTAGGGTAGGCGAACGGATGAACAGACATCGACAGGGTATAGATGACTAAATTTAACACTTTATTTTTTTTTACGATTGAAAAAAAAATTCTGTTAATAATTAGCACTAAGACTAAAATAGCACCTCTTCCTTTGCCATGGTACAAGTTGAGTGAAACCAACAACCATTTCGCTAAGATTTTCAAAATGCTTTCCCTAGCGCGAAGAGAGCTACTTAGTTATTTTCCAACGACTAAGTGAAACTATCTCACGGTTATATTACCATGTATGTCTTCGCCTCCATGGTACTGTTTCATGGTTTTCCCTAAGGCTACCAACTGTATGGAATTTTTCCTTACAGTACGGATTTTCGACTCTTTCCGCGGATATTTAACAGGCTTTTCAAATACCATATTTATCATATTTATCCGATAAAAGATCCAAAGGTTTTCTATACCTTGTGAATACCTGTAATCATTGTAATTACAAATCTAGAGTTTTTTAAAAGGTCCTAAAAGGTGACCAAAGTATGGCCCGCGAGGTGATTTTTTGTGGCCCGCGGACCATTTTGAGTGATCATGGAATATGGCCTTTTTGAGTGATTTCATAATTCTTAAAATTAAGGTTTAGAGCACAGTGTTAGTTTTATCATGAAATCAATTATTTGTTCTTACTTTGATCATGAATATGTACACCAACTGAATCCGGAAAAAATCAACTTACTGAAACAATTTCACACGTGCGAATGTGATTGAAAACAGTAAATTTTGTCAAAAACTTCATCAAACATTCTAGAAATGAGTTACGAAATGACAAGTTTAAAAAATACACCATTAACACCATTTTTCATTTTCATTTAATTTGGTCAACAACAAATGTCTTCAGTCACAAAATTATCAATCATCCATCAACCGAGACCAGACTGTGGATTTTTTAACAATGTGGTTGTATTACCTGATCTGTTATTTGCATTTTTTTGCTTTTTTTTATTTAAAAAAATTAACCAATTGAATAAAACTGTATTCATTCATTTTTGCAATTCCAGTGCTAAAAAGCTCTATTGTATTGAAAAGTAGTATTTTTATTTTTTTTGTTTTGGACGGTAAATTTACTTAACACAAGAATCTTAGACATAAAATTCCATTCCAAAAGCGTTTTCAGAATTGCTAAAAATGTTGTAAGCAACTTGTTGCAAAACTTGACTTTTTCAGCACTCTTCGTATTTATCGGTTAACCTCATTGGATACATTTAGTACGACTCGTGCTGAAAAAAACTGTTTTTTGCAACATGTTGCATAATAGTAGTTTATGCAACAAGTTGCAAAAAGATGATTTTTTCAGCACGAGTCGTACATTTATCCAACGAGGTTCACCGAGTTGGATAAATACGAAGAGTGCTGAAAAAATCAAGTTTTGCAACGAGTTCCATACAAAATTTTTTGCAATTCCGAAAAACATCCATTGAGTGAAATTTAAAGTCAAATTTTTATGTTTTTTGTCAATAAATCGTTTAAATCAAAAAAATGTTGAAAAGTGTTAATTTTCGAAACAAGTGCTGAAAAGTTTAACTTTTCAGCACTCATTTCAGTGATGAAAAGTAGAACTTTTCAGCATTTATTTTGAAAAGTGTTGCTATTTGATTCTGTTATTTTTGGTACAGAAAAGTAGGCTATTTCGTCGTTCAAGAATGACAGGAAAAGTAAGTAGTTTCACGACAGAATTGCAAAAAACTATTATTTTCGTTCTCTAATATTTTAATGCCAAAAATATCCAAAAAATACCTACAATTTCGAAAAACTCAAACTGATTGATGTATTTCACAATGATATAGTATTAAACAACGTTATTAATTTTTCTAAAATACATATTTTTTGCATTTGGCCCGCAAGCTTATGAGAGCTTAAAATTTGGCCCGCCACTCAAAAACTTCGAGCACCCCTGTCCTATAAGCTTTTATATCGACGTCGTCGTGCTATCATGTCGCACCCGCCATTTTGACGTTTCGAGAAAAACGCGTTTTAATGTTTGACCTTGAATAAACAAAAACGAAAGCACGCAATGTAAACAATAACAAACACGTTTTGTTTGGCTGACCATTCTGTGCATTGTCCCGAAGTTTGGTTGAAGTTAATGGCTGGAGTCCCGAGTTATAATTAAAAATGTTTACGGTAGTCTAACTTGTACGTGCGTCAAACGCATCCTGACCTGAAATCCCTTTGCCCTTTGTCGCACTTACATCAATTTTCAGGGAGTGACAAGATAGCACGACAGGATTGAAACTTCTTTTATATGTAGAGTGACAAAAATTTTCGGAGCTTTTTTGGTTTTCATTGAATATCTCAGGATTGAAATCGAATTTTGGGGATCTGTGAAGGTCAAAAGATGAGGCATTTTGAGCTGCACAAAATGGCGCTCTTAACTCAATTTGGCCCAAAATGCACGTACGACAAGTTAGCACGATGGCGACGATATGTTGTTTATTCCTAAATGTCCTCATTTAAAAAAACAAAACTGTCGAAATGTTTTCATGATAACGATATTATTTTTATGAGCAAACTTGACATTTCGAAAAGTTTTCAATGTTCAACAGAAAATGGAAGGTCAGCCAATCGCAAATGCAAGTCATAAGCAAAGTAAATTTATAAAATGTGAAGACATTTTTTTTTATTTCAATCCTTTGAATTTCGAATCAAAAAGAACATTTTGTGATTTTTTGATAAAATGCACCGGAATTGTTAGGTTAAAATTTTCTGATAAAAATGGTCTATTTATCAATGTTTTTTTGAGCTGCTTTTAAAAACGAGAGTCGGAGATTACGTATTTTTACGATTTCTAAACTCGACAGTTGACTTGCTATCGCCATTTGTCTTGTCTGCAACAAATAGAACACTTTTACTTAAAGGCATTTTCTTTAAAACTGCTTTTGAAAACTCGAGTTGTGGAATTCATATAGCGTACCTTCCCGTACTCCCTTAAGACACTTTACTTACACTTTGTGAAGGCGTTATTAGACTATAACAAACAAACTCGCACTGTTTGACAGGTTACCTCCTTTGTTTGTTTGTCTATATTTGTTTCTAGAAACGTCAGCCTGCATACATGTTGCTGTGTCTGCGAGTTTTGACAAACTGTCATAAACAAAAAGTTCGAGTTTGTTTGTTTGTTTGCCGTAGTCTAATACTTCCTTAAGTTTAGGCTTTGTTTCATTAAGTATTCCATCTTTATTTTTCTGTTTTGCCTACAGATTTATCCCTCCAACATAATCCATCCCACGTGTCAGACCATTCAAAAGCACTTGATTATGTAATCCCGATTCAGCTGCTCTGCCATTGGGGCAGCAAAAGTAACAACAACAAGTATTCACATAGTTACTAAAAGCCAAATCCGACCCAGTAGAGGGCCATAACTTTTCCTTACGTCACCAAACAAGAATGGAAAAAGGCGCGTGGCAAAAAAGGCGCTTATCAGCCCAACAACATCATTTCACTCACCTTCGAAAACTGACGCACACACTCACGCACAAGGATCCTCGAATGTGTGGGTATGAGAATGCACAATGGATTCTTCTTATTCTTCTTTTTTCTGATTCGCTAACTTGCAGCACTTTCGCACACTCGATAAACTTATGTTGTTTGACTTGTTTTCTTTTTCTCTCCTTTGAAATCTTAGGACATTGATTTGTAGACTTTTAAACACATCACAGATATTTTACTTCTTAAAACGTTACACTTAAAATTAAAACGGTCACCACGTGGTCGCTGGTAACGGTCATTTTTTCTTTTCTTTTATTCTTCTTGCTAATGAAATCTCTTCTTCTCTCACACTGTTACACTCGTTTTCTGTAACTGAGTTACGTATTCGCGCAAGTGTTTTCTTTTTCCTCTATTGTTCACTTCGATGTGGAATGAAAAATGGTGGGATTTTGCTGCTGCACTGGTAGTGGTGTAGTAATGCTGTTTTGTTAGTGTGCTGGTTACTACTACTGCTGCTGTTGGGTGGTAGTCGTAATCGTAGTCGTTTAGGAGTAGCAGCTGTCCCCCCAACGTAGGGATGTCTTCTGAGACGGAGAGTTTCTTGTTCTGAAGCGTAGCCCGCACATGTGCGCCTTCACCACGCTGGAGCCTCCTCAGCAACGGCGGAACGTTCTGGCCAACCGACGGAACCGGGTGCCGAACGATGACCGAGGCTGCGTTGAGGACGAGGATGACCCAGATCCTGCCAGGAGGATCCCACCCCCAGGTTCATGGAGAGCGACCACGGTGCGCTCGACGGCAGAGGGGCACTGGGCCTGAAAATTGAAGAATTAAAAATTGGTTCAGAGATTGGGTATCATCTCAAGAGGAATCACAAAGATCCAAAAGTTCATCTAGGCCTGACGAATATTTAATCACAAAATGTTTACTTTAACCTTCTGGAAGTCGCGTGTTTACGCCTTTCTTACAAGTGCCCTTACAAACTGTTTACAAAGTACACGTACGCGACCTCCGGTGAGTTAAATTCATGAGATATAAAAAAAACTCCGAATTCATTAGAATCCAACCACAAGAAAGTTTAATAACATTTATTCAACTAATATTTGAATAAACGTTGTCATGCTATCTTGTCGCAAGTCGCTTTTTGACATTCCAATTAAAACGCGTTTTAATGTTTGACCTTGAATAAACAAAAACTAGAGCACGCAATGTAAACAATAACTAACACGTTTTGTTTGGTTGATCATTCTGTATTGTCCGTTTCTCTCAAAGGTACACGCCGCGTGGCGAATGTTCCGTAGACATTGTTGTCAGCGATTTTCTGCCAAGCGATTTGAAGAAGAAGATAAACAATAACAAAATAGCAGTATGGGATTTGACAGCGCGCCGAAAGCGCGCATTTGCTGAAAAATGGGCTGGAAATTCGAAATAATAAAAAAGAATGAACAAATGGAAGTATCTTGAGATTTAATTTGCCAAATGATATGTATGATAAAAATCAATTTTAAGATATTATGATATTTAAATATGTGTTGTTTAACAATATTGTGCTATTGCATCCCTACAATCGCTTCCGTGTACACAAACACCTTTGAACACGTGCCATACACGTTTTCAAAAAAGGACCTTTCTGTGTGACCATATGAACGAATTTGTTTCTATGAATGAATGAAACTGTTGTTGTGCGCACTCAAACCTATCCAGCCAACTCTCACATGAGTGTTATCAACACACAGAGAGAAACGGCTGCCCTTTAATCTCCCGTGTAAGCAGTTAAGTAGATGTTCCTTTGGATATTTCTTGGAATTAATAATTCAAAATGACTGCAACAAACTATTGGTTGGAAATGCTGCAATCATCATGTTATGGTAAGCTTTTGAAATGTTTATTTTTATGTTTACCATTTGTTGTCAATTTACAAACATAATTATGAAGCTTTCAGTTTGTCATTTTGAAAAATTATTAATATAAGAAACAATACTTCACACTTTAGACATGATGTGTAAGCATTCATTCAAACCACTCTGCGTTACATAATCACCACCTTCAATTCATAAAGTGGGCTCTTCTTACGTCACGTGCAATACCCGACAACGGCCATACTTTCTCTGTCACTTCGCGGAAACTCCAAGCGCACACGTGCGAAAACGCGAGGTCCCAACAAACGACTCAACGCCACCTACGATCGTGTGTTGCCGTCGACCTCGTAACGTGACCCTTTTGGCGAATGCAACCGCGCGCGTCCTCACACACATTACACAGGTCCTTGCAAGGAAAAGCTCTTTATCTCTCAATCTCTCTCCCTCTCTCGCAACCGCACTCTTTCGCTCTCTCCGCCTACTCTTTGGAAAATTTTCCAACCCCCGCCACAATCGAACTGCTCCCACCGTGGAAAATCGTAATGGCTGACCATTTGAGGAGGAAAAAAAGTTACCGAAAAAATCATCTCTCAAATCACTGCCACAGTGGAAATCTGCTTTTCACGGTTCGGAAAATGGTTGTAAGCTTACTTTGAACAGTTTTCCTCGTTTGAAAAATCCAAGTAGCCAGTCAAAAACGGCCTCTTTCGGAAACTCCTGGCACACTTGGACCTCCCGGGGTCGTGACGTGCACACGGGCACACACACACACGCACGGACGCACTCGCGCTAGGTGTTTGCGGAAAATTCGACCGACTTGTCCTGCGATGAAAATCAGACTGTGACCTGCCGTGGCCAGGAGAGCCCGTGGAACCCTCCGCTTCGGGAAGGCGCCGTTATCGATCGGAGAAAGCTTTTCCCAGCACACATACCAACGTGGGATGTTTCGATGTGTGGAGGAATATCATGTTCGCGTGACGTCAGAGCGATTTCATGCCGGAAGGTTCATTTGAGAGCGGGAGGGGAAAAAGGAGCTCATGGTTCGTTGGGTGGATTCGGGAGGAAATTGGGATGCGCATAAAAGGAATAAATCGTTCAGAAGAACAATCCTTTGATTTTGAAGGTTTCTTATTGGATGTTTTCACATCTTGCCTATATTTTCTCCAAGGAATCAGGGCAATTTCGCTGACTTATATAATCATGTTTAATTAGCGGTTACACATTTTATTCAACGCTCTGTAATGTTAGGACTTAAAAAAAAACTTAAAAAAAATACAAAATATCTACGGCGTTGAAAATTTTAAATTTGACGTGGTTTGCTGATTTGAAGGTCTTGGGAGTTCCCAGTACACAGCAAAAAATCCGATGGTAAAATCGCATGCAAAAGCATGCACATCACCTTCGTCAAAATAAACACTTAATATTACACACTGCATGTACAATTTTTGCAACACACAAAAAAAAGTTGCAACCGACGGGATTCAAACCCAGCACCAACAGTAAGGACTGGCGCCTTAGCCCACTCGGCCATGAGACCGATGTAAAGTTGCATGGATAAACGCATATATGAGCTTGACATTTCGGTCAAGTAGGTTTCCCATACTGATGGGCTACATATTTCAGAGTGTAAAATCACATAAAATTGCATAAAATAATGCAATATTTATTTTACACCCAGGCCTTTTACACGCAGCTTGAAATTTTAGAAATTTTAGGGTTTTAAGTTTGACTTGTTTTATGTGACTTTGCCAATGTTTTTAAAAATGTAAAAAGGGGTCAACTTTGGCCGTGTTTTTTACTAACATTTCCTATATTTTAAGTAAAAAGAAGTATGCAGTAATGTTTGTAGTGTCCCAGACTATGCCTCTACGCATTTTTTTACAGTTATAATTGTAGGGATTATGGGTTGCAGGATTGAATATGTAATAAATTATTAAATGAGTATTTATTATAAGATTGATATAATTCATAAATAAGAGTTAAGAGCGCAACAAAAAGTGCGCACCTTCATGAATATTGCCTTGTTAGCTGATTGTGGATTGAGTGCGAGAGTGCGCTACACTATGGTACATTGGGTGGCCAAGTTTCAAAAAAGTGACCTTCTCCAAATATTTTTTGGTATTTTTTTCTCGAAAGTAAACATTCTAACTAAGAAAAATCCAAATTTTCAAAGCTCTAAATTTGTTCATTACGGAGATACGCAAGCTGAAACTCAAAAAATGGAGTAAAAAACTAGCGTTTTTCGTAAAAAAGGCTGATTGTTTAATTTTAACATAGCTCAGCCATTTTAAATGTTTTATTAGGACAACTATACATCGTTGGAAAGGTAATGAGATAAGCTTTGAAACGAAACTGAAGTTTTCATCGAATAACTGGAGCATTTTTTTGACAAAACATATTTTTTTGTGTTTGTTAATCGAGTACTTTTTTTGCTAACCGATGCTAAACATGAAACTAAGGTCACTTGAAAGATTGGATTATAATCTAACATTGCTGAAATTTCCAGCCTGCGATTTTTTGCGTTTTCGGAGATATGCCATTTTGAACATTTACGTTTTTTTCAAAATTTGCTGCAATCTACATATGCGCCCGTTTATTTCACTTGCTTTGCTACCTACTTCGTGGGCATCGTCGCTTCAAAAATCAATACCTCTTTTCATGAAGTTCGAAATGACTTGTGACCTACATTTAAAATTGAGTACCTTAGTCAAAATAAGGTATTCGTACCGAAGTTTCTCAAGCGAAACTGGAGAATCTCAGTTTGATACCGAAAAAAGTATTCAGCAAAATGTTTACTTAGCATGATAAATTTCTGCGATCAATCCATGAAACTGATCCACATTTAAGTTCTATGTTGGTTAGTACAAAACATCATAAAAAGTACCTTTAACATATCCTGAAGCTGTCACAAACTCTATAATCAAATGAATTTTAAGAATATGGTTTGTATTTTATCGTTTTACTTCATAATTAATATTTTGAATAAAATTAATTGTTCTGTTATTTGATTTAACAATTCAAATATTCGCAATTTATGCTCGTAAGGGTGGGGGGGGGGGTCTCAAGTTATATGGCATGGACTCACAAAAAGAAACACACAGCAGTAAATAATAAATATTTGACTTAAAATGAATTTATTACGCTTAACCAAATTTTGTTGGTGGGGAGGAGGAGAGGGGGGGGGGGGGTGAAAAATAGAGGAGGGAGGGGTTGTGTCCTTAAAGTGGGGATGTATTAGCTTATCCATAATTTAATAATATAAACTTGCAATACAATATACACGCAATTCTGTTGCACTTGCAAATGTATGAAAAGACTATTTATTATAAACAATCAACTATTGAAAAACATGAAAAGTCATAAAAATCGACGTTTATCATTTCAATACCATACAATTACCCAAATTTGTGTGAAAAAACATTTAAAAAGCAAAAAAAAATAATTTGGCCGCCTGTTTGTATGAAGATGGCCCATAGTGCGCTAGCGAGCTGCGAGAGAGAACAACGAGCGAGAAAACAACGAGATGCGCGCGGCCGGCGAAAGAGAGAATGAAGATTGTCAAATCAGTTGTGTGGTTAATTTCTGTGGAATAAGACGTGTTATTTGTTAATTGCAAAATATCTGTGTTTTTATTATAAAAGAAAGTCCCCGATCACGACAATAATGATAATGGTGCCATTCTATAGCAGAAAATGTGAAAAACAAGGAAAAATTTAAAAAAGTGACTGTAAAAACTTAAGAAAATAGATAGGAAAAATGTGATGATTGGTGTTGGAAAATTGGCCAAATACTACCAAAAACGTACTTTTCGTTGAATAAAAGTTTCTCGAAATGACCTCCTGCACATAAGAAAAAAAAATAGGCAGTAGAGGGTTATTGAATCGAATCTTAATTATTTTATTTAATCAAAAATCGTAATTTAAAATCCTGTTAAAAATGGATATTCACCATTTGTGGAAAAAAAAAAATATAAAAAAAAAACTTTGAGCTCTTTGGTACCAAATTTGAGCAAAATGTGCTGGATCGAGCTGGTTTGAAATTCTAAGAATGAAAAATTCAAAGAGTGAATTTTGTGATAATTTGAATAAACAGATTATTATTTTTAAGCACAGGCAATTCTAAAGTATTACTATTTCTGTCTTAGATATCCGACAAAATCGATCAGAAAATCCATTCTCTTTCTTGAATATTTGAATAATATTTTTAAATATTCAAAAAAGCATTTTTGTATGAACGGCTTTCCTTGACAGAAGGTGGTTAGTTTGATAGCACTTTCCAAGATAAAAAGAAAGTTGATTCATACTAAAATTAAGCTTAAATTGCATAGTCAAAGTCTATTTTTCTGAGTACATTGACACTTTGTACGCGCAAAAGGGATTAAAAACAGATTTTTAATTTAATTTTTAAAAATTAACTTCGCGGCCCTTCTTGACAGAAAGCATTTTACTTGACAGCTTGTTTCAAGGGGACCATAGATGATCGCTGTTGATCCATCAAATGTTGTATTTTGCATTAAAATGGAAAAAATGATCAGATATAATTATTAATCGTGGTTTTTGCCGTTTATTTTTGCATGAAAATCAAAAACAGGAATGGTTCTCCTACATGTCTTTTATCGCTGTATGATAAAATCAACATAGGGGCTTAAAAACCTCATTAGGCGACAAATGACTCCTTTTGGTTTAAGTCACAGCCACATCTTCGTTTGCAACCCAAATAGAAAATTTAGACAATTTTAGTATTTTCCAAAAGAAAATTCGTTGATTGTATATGTTCGCTGCGCATGTTCATAAACAAAAATATCGAGCTGTCAAATCGCAACATGGAGTTAAACTTTCTGTGCAGTTGCTGTGAAGCTTACCAAGGCTTTTCAAAAAGTTTAACTCCATGTTGCACGCACACACTCTCACTTTTAATTTCTCGATTACTTTGGTAAAAAAAAGAGTTTTGCTTCAATGAGTATTTTTTTATAAATCAATTTGATAAATTGTTATAATTGTTTCATCAACAAAATAAATAATAAACACACCGCCAACAAATGAGGAGGGCCAAAAAACTGTACTTTTTTTTGAAAATAAAATCCTCACAAATCTTTGTAATCTCCTTCAACATCTAAACTCCCCCGATCGAGCAAAAGGTGAAGGTGAAGAAGTAATTTCTTGAGTAATTACCAACAATTTTTTTCGCATTTTTGACAAATTTGGTCATTAGTTTTATTTAGACAAAACATTGCTTATTTACGATTTACTATTGCTTTCAAAAGAAAAATCCAATGGCAAAAATTTGGTCAAAACTACACGTTATTCTCAAAATTAAATTAACTCAACATTTTTTTTTATATGGGTCATTCCACTTGAAGTGTGCAAGAAAAAATGCAAATTTGAAAATTACCATCTCTGATTCTGCTCAAATTTGGCAGAGCTGTTGAGACTATCAAAACATGCAAAAATCCCGAATTTCATCCAAATCGTACCACCCCCTCCATTTTTGTACCCTCCCAAAAAATCGACTTTTAGGCGATTTTTGAGCGAAACCCCTATCTTCAAACGACGATAACTCAGGAACCACAAATCTTAGAGGGTCGGTCTTAGACTCAATTTTGAAGGAAATAAGACGTAGAATCCATTTCCGTGATCAAAATTTGGATTCAAATAGTTTTTCTACCTGTATTGCGCAATTGAAAACTTTAAATGGTCGTATCTCAAAACAGCCCTATTTATTTTTCAAATTTGACCTCACCATCGTATTCCCCATCCAATTTTACATAAAAATCACTTATCGACAGAAAGGAATATGTTTCGTTCCAGAGATATCGAATTTTAAAGTTTTAAGTATTTGAGATTACCTAAATTAGCTACACTCGCCGCATATGCTAGAAGCACTCGGGCGCGCTGATCAATAACTGCTACCTGGTTATTTATTGAAACAAGATCTCATCCCAACTAATCATTAGCAAATTAGGCAAACATTTTAGGAATCTGCTGTATTAATCTTAAATTTTAAAAAAATAGTATACGGTGAATTTATGTGCTAGCCCACAGGACAGAGCAAGAACGACACGCAATACAGGGCAGAATGAAATTCCCGCAGTGCTAGCAGGAAATTGCAATTGATCTTGTAAGTAACACGTTAGAAAAAGTTTACGATATATTATCGTGTTAAAAATTATGAATCAGCATGAATTAAATTCTCGTGAAGCATGATTAAGGAGGAGGATTTCTGAAAAGTATAAAACTGAAAAATGAAAAAAAAAAATCACAAAGATTAATCTAATTTATTATCAGATAAAGATCAACTTCAGTGGTGTTGATTTCGACACCGTCCGAACAACAATCTTTTTTTTTGTTTGTCAACCATTTCGAAATCTTGGAAGACGATACAGGTGCTGTCCACATGTATCAGATGTACAGTCATCCCACATATTCGGAACACCCACAAATTCGGAACCGAGGGGCGTGACATTGGCCTTAATGTATTAATTTTCGCGTTTAATTAATTAAGGAATTTAATTTCTCGCGTCATTTAATATTTGACAGCACCACACCTGCTTTGAAAACATTGATTTGCCTCGTGTCACTTTCGCTGGCAGAACTGTCAAGTTTGTTTTGATTTAGTTTTAGAAAGAAAATATGTCGCGAGTTTAATTAGGATTTTTATGAAAACTTGCGATTCGAGGTGCCACCATTCTTTTGCTTCGACACGCATCTAGTGGAGGATTGCGGAGGCGAAGGCATCGGCAGTATGCCGGACGATTTGGAATTCGACGAGCTGAACGACTGGGAAGAGTGCACAAAGATTTAGTCCGGCTGAAACAGAGGGAAGCGAGGTTGCAGCTGGATCTGAACGTGTTGATGATGCCGAACATGCTAGAAACGCAGCATCCGACGTCACATCCGGCAATGCAGCAGCATCATTTGGAGAAATCGCAGCAGCGGGGAGAAAAGTAAGGAGGGGATTTTGAATGATGGGAGATTGTTGATTAATTTTATGTTTATTGTAGGTGGTTTCTTCATCGGTCTTCAGCCAAACTTTCCGTTGTCGAAACCCGCTTAGATGCGTATCTTTTGGCGGACGAATTCCCGGCATAACGAACCAGCCGACGTTTACGATTCCAGTAAACTTTCCTCCGGCGTTTAACATGGTTGCCGCCGTTGAACTTCAACCAGCGGCTGGTTCAGGAGGTTCAGCAAAATCATCCGGTGTTGAATCAGCACCGTTATCATCAACAGCAGCAGCAGGGTCAGAATCCCTGTCAGCAGCAGCCCAAAACTGCAAAATTACCAGCAGAACCAGAAAAAGATGCAACACCATCGTGGCAGGCTGAACCGATCGGGGGAGTACGAAGCGTACGCGATTGTCCCATTGTTATAAATAAATACAAGTTGTTTTAAACCCTAGTTTATATTTCAAAGCAATTTCATTCACCATATTCTGGCCACCGTGATGCGATATTCGAGCGGTCGTTAAGTACCTTTAACTACCGACTGATGCCTGACTGCAACTGGGCGATGCGCACCCGGTTCGGGAGGATGCAGCACTCGTCCAGCAGAAGGTCGTTCGGATTGTTGGCGCGTTTTCGGAGCAGACTGACCTCTTCCACATCCGACCCCGTTGACCGTCTGGGTCGTTCTTCGGCTGACGGTTATCACGAAAATTCTAGGACCACCCGAGGACCATTGTTCCATTTACCCCTCCTTTACTGGTAGTAGTGGTGGTGCTGCTGCTGCGAAACATCATCGTTGAAGTGATCATCGAACCAGGTTTGCCGACAGGATGGCTGCCCTCCTTCTCGGAAACTCTTTGGGTGGCAATTGATTCTGAAACGAGTAAGTATAATTTATATACACACAAAAATGGAGGAAAACCTGCCGGATTGTGCCACGATTCACCGAAGTCACAATCTCCCGCCGCAATCAAACGTTTATCTGGAGAAACATCTCCTGCTGCTGATCCGGGTGTCCACCACCGGCAACTCCGTTGCGATTTTTGTGGCAACCACCTTGGTTGTGGTTGTAGAACCAGCCTTCTCCGCCGCCGGAATGTCCACCGGAGTGATCTTACCATGGACCGCCACCACCGGGAGAATGCATTCTCCCATTAGACCGACTTTTCGGCGACAAACAAATTGCACCAAACACAACAACAATCGTGCGCAATGTCAAACCGTCAAACTGTCAAATCAATGTGGTGCAAAAAGAGGTGGCGATGTTTTGATCGAAAACAATCGTTAATTAATTAATTTCGGCAGTTAATTAATTAAATTATTTAATTTTTTACTATTGTCCCGCCCCTCGTTCGGAACACTTTTGTGATAATTTGTCAAAAGCATGCCAAATGAATCTTTTCTGGCGACCCTTCTATTTTTAGGACCTTTATTTGAACATTCTCTTGCTATTTGACTAGTAAAAGGAGTTCTTTTTGAATAAAAAACTGCATTTCGAGGCTGTTTTGTTCAGAGCTGCAAAACACTGCCTCCAAATTGCCTGTTCTATAATTTTGGGATGTTATTGTGCCTCCCACAATTGTGGAACACCTGAATTAAACAGATATTTAAACAAAAAAAGTTATCAGACCATTCATAAAACATTATTAAGCTTTAGTTTTATTGTTTCCAGTGTGTGAAGTCATTATTTTGTAGAAAATATGTACTCCTGGAGAGAATCAAAGTTTGTTTACATCTGTAAGAAAAAAGTGTTCCGAATTTGTGGATTTCAAGGGTCAAAGTTTTTCTTCAAAAACTTGATATAAAAGTTAAAATTTGCAGTTGTTCGATACAGCATTCGAAAGATCGCAAGAAAAGCTTTCAAATGAAGGTAAAAGCGAATCATTACGTTCAATTATCGATTTTCTATGATTTTTTGAACATTGGCCGATCTGTAAACTGTTCCGAATATGAGGGATGGCTGTATATGGTTTTGTTTTTGAAATTAAATGTACCAGAATTGAAAAAAACATCAGTTATTCAGATGAAACTGGCTCACAATATAAAAATCGCTTTAATATGATCAATCTTTCAAATCAGATTTTGGGGTTTTTGCTGAATGGCACTATTTCGATACCGTACATGGCAAAAGTTCTAGAACCCATGAGAATTATTTCATCTACTACAGCCAGCTCTACATTTGTTCTCGCTTCAAATAAAAGAAATAATTTGATTAAGTGGGATGTATTTAATGAAGAATTAGGCAAAAAATATAAAAACAATAGAAAAATGTTTTTTTCTTGCAAATAAATATTTATTAAAAGTTCAAATTTTACCTAATATGGTTCAATGACACTGTGATCAGGAAAAACAGTGCATTCAAAATTACCCAATAGATTGTTCAAGGTATTGATTATCTCAAAATCGTATAAAATTATAAAAATAATTCATCTTACAGAACACCAGGTAGTAATTATTGTTCAGCACGACTGAGTGCTTCTACCAGATGCGGTGAGTGTACAATAATTACTACCTGGTGTTCTGTAAGATGAATTATTTTTATAATTTTATACGATTTTGAGATAATCAATACCTTGAACAATCTATTGGGTAATTTTGAATGCACTAATTTAAGTAATCTCAAATACTCAAACCTTTAAAATTCGATATCTCTGGAACGAAACATATTCAAGTGATTCTTATGTAAAATCGGACGGGGAATACGATGGTGAGGTCAAATTTAAAAAATAAATAGGGCTGTTTTGAGATACGGCCATTTAATGTTTTCAATTGCGCAATACAGGTAGACAAAATAATGTAATCTAAATTTTGATCACGGAAATGGATTCTACGTCCGATTTCCTTCAAAATTGAGTCTAAGACCATAGATTATTAATTACCTAGATGTCTCACTTCGAGATTTTTCCATACATCCAGTTGGCGACACCCCTTTAGCGCTCCGAGCGCCACCATAGTCAAGTTACAGGTACTAAATTTTTAAACAAAATCGTAGCACTCTTGCACTTTCGACCAAAAGTTGGATGACATCAAAAAGTGTCACTTATTTAGTTTTGATTGCTGGTTTGTGATAAATAAATTTTCACGGAATAAAAACGGTGGTGTTGACGGCTGTGAATGAATTCCAGTGTACACTACAGGGCACCGATGGACCGGAAAGATTCGACTGTCAGCGGATGAAAAAATGCCACGCCAAGTGTAAGAAAAAACATCTCTTATCGATAGAAGCAAGCACCAAAACGCTTCTCTTCTGATAAAACAATTAATTCATTTTCCTTTTTCAGGTTGACCAGGACAACAGCAGTAAAATCAGAAAATGCATAACCGCAATCTGCAGCAGCTGGTTGGACCAATCGTCGAATATTTGATTCTCGATATAAAGGCCCGGAAGGCGATTACGTGAGTCCTGCGATTCGCTGGTTGATAAGGCCTTCGCAGAAATCCACAGCCGCTTTGTCGTGATGTCAACAACCTGATTGAATGCAGTTCCGTTCGCAGTTGTTCCGTGGGTTGTTCAAATAACGTCCAGAGATTCCAGAGTACCCCCCAAACCCTTCCCCTTTTCATTGACGTAGTTTTTGAACGAAACCTCCCTGGCAATGTACTTCAGACCCATTTAGACCTCTTATCAAGTTTAATTCTGGTAATGTGAAAAATGTGAGCGACGAGATTAATAAAAATAAATTGAGTTCGTTTTTTTATAACAAGGAGTCTTTTATTTCAAAACATTTGTTCTAAACTGTTTCTAAATTTGGTTCCAAGGTACGTCTCGTGTGATGATCAGAGGCCAAAGATCAGCTTTTCCGGCATAAACGAGGTCGGAACTGCATGTGCGGAATGATTTGTTCCGTGTAGAGTCACAAATCACAGAAGATTCTTATGCGGAGGTCAGCATTTGTGCCGATGCTTGCTCAGTAATCGGGGTCGTGATGGCCGGAAAGGTGGAAGTGGTCGTGACTGGAGGCCAAATTACTTGGTAGCGTCAACGTAGAACTGAATCTTGTCCATCGGCATGCTGAAAGCAATGACTTTCAATTCACTGTGGATACAAAAGCCGACTTCCGTTTCATCGCTTTCACCAGAGCATGGCCATAGTTTTCCGCAAACTCACGTGACTGTGAAAAACAAAACAAGCTGAATTATAAAGGATTTTTCGGTTGAACCTTTTTCTCACCTGCTTCTTAAACAAGAGCACATAATTTCCGTTGCATTGCACTAGAATCTGCATGTTTTAGCATTTTCAGAAATTTTCTAACTTTTCGCGAACCGGCACTCCAGTGTTTTGACGTTTCGTGAAAAAATCAGCTGTCACCGAATTGCTTTGATTTCACTGATTGCTGAACTGAAATTGGTGAAGTCAACTTTTTCAAACATTCCCTAAGGGCATCACCTAAAATTAGTACCTGTGAATTGCCACCAGGTGCAATTTTGGCGTGGCGGTAGTGTCGCCAGCCCCAACAGCGGAGTGGCGTATCTATATATATTTAGTCTATGCTAAGACCGACCCTCTAAGATGTGTGGTTCCTGAGTTATCGTCGTTTGAAGATAGAGGTTTCGCTCAAAAATCGCCAAAAAGTCGATTTTTTGGGAGGGTACAAAAATGGAGGGGGTGGTCCGATTTGGATGAAATTAGGGATTTTTGCATGTTTTGATAGTCTCAACAGCTCTGCCAAATTTGTGCAGAATCGGAGATGGTAATTTTCAAATGCTGTTCCGCTTCAGATGGAATGACCCATAGCAAATTTTCATTTGCAGTTTTTAAAACGTACTGATAAATCAACTTAAACTTAAGTTTTTTCATTGGGCATGTTTAGCTTGTAGCATAAAACATAATACTTTGTGTGTGACTTAGCGCCATCCATATCGGTAAATTTAAACAGAAACGCCAAAATGTATGCCACACACCAAGCGCCGCCTTAAGAAACATGTTCCCTGTTGTAAATTTCTTCTCCCACCTCGCACGGACTCGCGATCCGGTGAAAAATTGTTGCCATAATCCGGGAAAAGTTCATGTCAAAATCCGTGAATTTATCAAGCAAAACACACCCACCACTACCAAGGTATGCCCCAAACTGGGGGTGTCCCTTTTTTATGAAAATTATTTTTATTTTCAGATTTTGGAAGTTTTTTTTGAGTGAGTTAGTGAGATTTTTTTCATTGAGACTTTCTATGAGCAAAATTATTTTTAAATTCTCATTCAACGAAAACTTCTTTTTTACAACGTCAAAACTGCACATCCCCACCTCTCACATGCAGCCAGAGTCAGTTCAGAGTGCGAGCAAATCGCAGTTGGCTGTGTGTGACTGTGTCGAGTGACAGGAGAAGATTTTGCTCGTGAAAACCCAAAGTGAAGAAAAAGTTGTCCGAAACCCCCTCGAATTTCCGGCGAAACCAGTGCACTGCGAATCCGTTCCGACGCTCGGAACTATCTGCGGGGACGTGCACATTCGTGTTGTGCGATAGGTAATGTTGGCCGATGGCGAATGAGGGTGGGAATACTTTAAATTTTTTTTATTTCTTTCGTGGAGTTCGTTTCTGTTGGCCCCGCACACACACAAGAGCTGGGAAGAGGAAAATATAAATGGCTGCGGAGATTCTTCCAGTCACTTTTTGGGTGGATTTTCTGGAAGTTTATTTTTTGATGTTGTTCTTTGAGTTGGGATTGTTTCGATCGAATTGAACTTGCTGAAAGTGTTGAAAACTATACAAAGTTGCGTATTCACGCAGAAAAATATTTTGTAGAATCAGCCTTTATGAGGTTTGATTCAACAAAATATTTTGTTGAATATAATCAACAAAATTTTTGCATAGAATCAACTCTCCAATTTTGTTGTTTCAAATCGATTCAATTCGTTGTTTCAAAGCAGCTTTTTTGTTGAATCTACCCTCACTTTTGTTGACCAAAATTTGACAGAAGGCGCATTCAAATCAGAATTTTGTTGAATCAACGTCGGTTTCGTTGTGGAAACAACTCAAGATTTTAATCAAATTAAGGTTAGTCATTGAATTGAATCAACAAAATGTTGAATTGAAAATAAAATTGTATTTTATTGATGTTTGCATTTTTTATTTATTGAAAATTTCAAATAATTTCCATCTGCTCCATCAGGTGTTGCAGCAAATTTGGCCTGTGAGACCGTGAGCCATTTCGCTGTTTTTGAACCACACCTGATGTTGACACCGTCGCCTCTGAGCGAACCGACAAGTTTTTTTGCCTCCCCGCGTTGAGAGGCCATGGTGGCACTGGCTTCCGGATCGTGGTTCTGTTTTCCGCAGAGGTCTGTAAGGATGGAAAAGGCGTTAGAAAGAGACATTTTAGGTAGAATTCTAAGGCGCTTACCAAGCATGTCCCGTCGAAGATTAAGATCTTGGGGAATTCCGATAAATCTGCTAAACTGTGTTGATTCACCGCCTTGCAAGTGCATGCTGAAGAACTTCTGGTGGAGCTTTGGTATTTCAATTATTGTCGGGTTTTAGTCGGCCTAATTCTGGCTTAGAAATCAACCCGAATCTCGAGCACTACCTTTTCGTATTTCGCGAAACGCTCGGATAAACAGCCACGGATCCATTTGTACAGCCTCGCCGCAAGGAACAAAAAAAAAACGATCAGCTCACTGAGAAAAAGTCAACATTTTGACAGATAGCGGGCACGTGTAAACCACAATAATTTTTATTTAAGTCAAAAAAACACAGTCAAGTTGATTCAACGCCGTTGTGGGTTGAATCAAATCAAAATTTTTGTTGTAATTTCCAAAAGAATTTGGCAAAATACAGCAAGTAGTTTCAACTCAAAATTTTGAGTTGTTTCGATCGGTTTTGAGGGTTGTTTCAACAAAAAATCGTCAAGTTAAAATAACAAAAAGTTTTTTTGATTCAAACCAGATTGATTTTTCTGCGTGTTGGCAAAACATTGACGGAATTATGGTTTTTTTTCGAGAGTTTGACAATACTTTTTGTATTTTCAGCCTATCCTATGAATTGACAGCTAAAAATAATGAAAATCAGTCTTTAATTTTATGTTTGTGTACTTTTCTTGTTGAGTCATATTTTACGTAAAATTTGTTTTAGTAAGAAGAGTATTTAAAATTCTGTTAAAACTGTGTTGGATAGGGCTCTGAAGAGAAATTAAAACAAAGAATTATAGCTTTTTAATTAATCAAAAACATTGATTTATTAGTTACAGTTTAGTATTCTACACTGGCTTTATCAAAGGGATAAAACAATGCATTTATATGTTAATGGGTGCATCATCTTTATTTCATATAAATCTACCATCATCCTATTTCCACAAAATCGCAACCCTTTCGAGAACATCCGCAGTGATTTGGCACGTTACCTTGTTTGATTTCGCGGAAATCGATAAATAAACAGGGAATGAGGTAAAAAAAAACAGTTCACCCAATTGAGCATTTGAGTGGCGGTGTGAACATGTCACAAATTGTCGCTTATCAAACGGGCCAGCCGTCGTCGGCACGATAAGTGACGATTTCTTTTCCTTTTTTAACCTTTTCTCCGGTACGAGTGCATTACGGTAATTGTAGAAATTGTTGTCACTTAACCTTTTTTTTTTCTTTCAGCAACTGCCAACATTATCCCGAATCAACCGATTTTCAAATGGCTGATCATGTTGGGTCCCGTGGCGGGGGTGCATCCGGTGGCGGAGGAGGTGCAATTGGTCCACAGCACTTCGAAGGCAGCATAGAGGACATCGACCGGCAGCTGGAGGCTCTTGACCAGGAAAGTGACTCGGACTCGGAATCGCTGGAGGAATTGGACGCGTGCGAAAACGTCGAAGTGGTGAGCCGTGCCGGAGATCACGACGAAGCTGGATCCGGCCCGACACTGGACGTAACGGTTCGCTACACGATCTGTCTGTTTTGCAAGAAACCGTTCCAGCTGAAGAAGGAACTGAAGAAGCACCTGTTTGAACACATGAAAAATCTCAAACCCATGAAGGAGAAAAAGATCGTCGAGAAGAAGTTCAAATGTCACAAGTGCTTCAAGACCTACACCGAAATGGCTCGCGCCGAAAAGCACATGGGCAAGTGCAAGAAGGTCTCCAAGCTGCTGCTGGACATGAGCAATACGACCCCGGACGGCAACCGGATACTCGGCGGCGGTACCGGGGACTACGAAGGCGGAGGAGTGGACAAGAAGAAGGGCGGCGGCGGCGGAAAATTCCGTGAACCTACCTCACCGCGGTCGCTGGTATTCGACCCGGAAGCCGAGCAGGACGACCGGTGGGAGCAGCGCGAACGAAACACGGTGGTGCACTTTGACGAGCGGAACCTGGCGCGGGGTGGCAGCACCGACGATTCACCGACGTCACCGCCGGCCGGCAGTGGCGGCCATCAGCAGTTTCAGAGGTGTAAGTAACGTGGCGTGTAAGTATAGCAAGTTGTTGAGTGTAGTAATCATTGGGTAGAAACGGTAGTTGAGTGAAAAACGAAATAAAGTGTCATTCCAATTCTGTGCATCGGACTGAACGGACGTCCTTCCCAGGACAACCCAGGAAGCAGTTTTGAGAAGTTTCAACGGAATCGCTAAAGATCGAAGGTAGATTGCTCACCAGAATATTTCAAGGAACGAACTAGAAATTCTGTAAGAAGAAAGCTGCCCAGCTGCGGCACACAGAGCGACACGCAAAGGAAAAGTTGGAAATGAGAGCAAAATGATCAAAGTTTATGGAAGCTGCAGGAACGTATCGCAAAGCTGAGCTTAGAGTTATTGTTGATACAGGAGGAGCACTTGAGACGGAAGATTGTTGAAATAGTAATTCTCGATGTGTTGATGACGGTAGTTCTGTGAAAAAACGATTTAAAATGTCATTCCAATTCTGTTCATCAGAGAGATCAACGAAGTAATCAATTCAAGAAAGTGAAATACTGGAAGAAAGGCATTTTGATCAAGGAAACCCTATCTAAAAAGAGCAGGATACTCCTGGACGCCGAGATCAGACCCAGGGAAAATATACAGCGTTGAAGCTGTTGTGCAGTGTGAAGTCCGTAGTAGAAGTGATAAAGCCAAATCATTAACGAAGACGGCCAAAAATCAAAAACATGTTTTTTTTTTTTTTTTGCTTGTCCCAGATGACGCCTACCGAAAGACCAAGGAGTGATCGCTGGAGGAAGAGCTTCCCGCTACGGTCGCCGTCGCAGCAGCAGTGACCGCAAGTCCCTAGGTTTAAGTACCCCATCCGTACAGTATATATAATTAAATAGAAAGTTGTAAGTTTCCTGCATATGTGTGTGAGAATTTGGGGGTTTTGAAAATAGGGGGAATTTTGGATTATCACAGAAAAAACACACGCACAGATGCATCCGGTTGAATATTGTATATCAAACTCATGCTCCAATTATGATGTGCATGTGTGAATTTGATTTTTTTTTCTCGCAAAAACGAGCTAGAATAAGACAGCAGAAAATAGTGCAGAGTAATGACTGAGGTAAAGAGATGTAATTAAATACAAACAACAAATATTGCAGAACAATGGACTCAGGATTAACAAAAATTAAACATAACCACACGCATATATGCATCAAACAAATTGATTTAGGCAAAGTAATGAAATATTCAGCCCCGTTAAAAATATCCTTCTTGCGATAACAGTGTTGTAATGGTTTAAAGTGCTATGGGATAAGTTAAACGTTAAAATAAAATATTACTTTTATTTATTTAAATTGTTAGTAAGAATTGTGATACTTGCCACATTTATTAATTATGATAATTAACGAACCTATAAAAAAAGTATATGTAAGGGAGCAATTTCACTAACCTAAACAAAAAATCATACATTAAACTTAGTGTTTTCGAAGTGCTTCGTTTTAAAACACCACGATTGATTCGAAACACGTCGGCACATTTTTCCTCTATTTTAATATGTTACGCGAAACAAATTCACACAAAATCACTGGTTCAAAATTGCACCCCATGAAAAAAACAAAAACTTGAGACATTTTCTGCATTTTGTTTTCGGCTCAAATTCCAGGTCCATTCACTCACAAACTATTACCTTATGCAACTATTTTCAAACGTTCTTTATCAACAATGCGGTAACCAAGGAACGTTTGAAAATATTTGCATTAGCCTCAAAATATGCAATCAAATTTTAATGGTAACCTCAGCACGGTGAAGAAAGGGCGAGCGTCTTTGGAACGGTTGGACCTGCAGCCATTCGAAACGGTCCGACGGTTTTGGGGATGTCCGTTCTTCAGCGAAACAAACAGAAATATATATATGGTAAATTCAAGACTCTCGATACAATAACTAAAACTAGAGATAGCATCTGAAATCTGAAATATCTTTATCAAGTCCTAACCGATACATATAGTCAACGTACTTTGTATAACAGAATTACACAATCTGAGAATATGTTTCCGTTATTTCCTAACCTTCAACTACACACGAAAACATAAAAGCAACAAAAACTAGAATAGATACGAAACTCAATAAAACCAAGAGCAAATGAATGTCTTTTTGATTCGACTATTGTTGAAATGCGCTCTAATGCTCGTTTCAAAATACAGATGGCGACATAACTGTTGAAAAGACGTCCATTTGCACTTGCTGGAACACACACACACACACGAACAAGCAGGACGAGCAGCTACATTTAAATAGCTTATAATAAACGACTACAGCAAAGCGGCTAGCGGGAGTGAACACGGAATGGAATAAGCAAGCAAACAATAAGCAAGATTTGTGTCTGTATAGTGCGATAAGTCAAGCGGATAATATACACACCACAGCATTGAAGAATTACGATGAATGAATTATTAAGGTTTTAACTGGAAGCTCTAGCAATTATCACGGCAGGTGAGCTGAGAAATGTGCAGCAAAAATATATATATCTATCAGAATGCGATCAACAGTCATTTTCTGTCTAAACAGCATATTAACGTAAAAAAAGGACTAATACTATATATATATATATTCTAGAAGGGGAAGGGTAGTGTGGTGAGAGCGCGCACGCGTGACTTGTGAGTAGAATGAGTGAGGCGCGCACTTGGTGTTCTAGAAGAGAGAGAGAGAAAGCCAGTGTGTAAATGTTTTAGACGTATATTTATAATCTATTGGTACTAAAACTTTTTCCCGAAATCCAACAAAGAGAAAATCACTTCCTTGGGACAACTTGTTGCATTTGTTTTTTTTTTATAAAAATATTTTCATTTCTCGGTGGAACTTATTGTTCTATTCTGTATGCGCGCATTTAGTTCCTTCCGAACGCTTTTATGAATGTATTTGGGCATATGTTCGTGCTAAATCAAACCAAACAAAAATTAAACAAAAATCTTCTCAAAATTAACCAAACGCTAAACAATGTTGCTTTGATGTCTATCGATACGAGTAAAATTTTTAGCAGAAATCAAACAAATCGGCAATGGTTCAAGCTGAAACGCAAAACACCCAATTATAAGAGGCAAACATAAGATTGTTGAACAAAAAACTATATAAAAAGCAAACCCCAATTTGTGTGTAGAACCTAACGGAATGCTCTTGTCTTTGAAGAAGAAGAAAAAAACTAACAATTCATTGGCAAAATGGTACATGAATAGTGACGGTGTGTACGAAGCAAGAAAATACCAATGGAGTAAACGGCATAAGTCAAATGGCGGGAGAGGTTTTTGAAGCAGAAGGAAAAGTCTAAACAAAGTCCAGGAGTGAAAACCCTTGTTAATGTGAACTTCTTTTTCTCGAATGTATTTAATAAATTATGCATATGAATTCAAAGTGAGACTCGTTTACTCTTCCGACAACAGCCCTTAGACTATAACGTAATTTTTTGAAGCACCGTGTGAATAACAAAAAACACGACGATTGTCCACGCTCCATACAAAAAAAAACTGTTTTTCACATGGGGGAGCGGGAGTCGCCAATTCCACATATCACGTTGTTTATGAATGGTCCCAATCCCTTATCCTGGAATGTAGAATGTACAATTCTTACTTTTCATATTTCTTTAATTGTAACTTGAAATTAAACAAAAGTTTGAAAAAAGTTTTTTATTTATTGATTATGATTTTTGCATTCATTAACCCCTCGGTCATTTTGGTTTGTTTTAGTTTTTTGACGTTTGTCTGCTTTTTAACTGGGCTACGGCCCAGTTATCGAGCGCCCAGTTAAACAACGCCCAGTTACCGAACAACTACTGTATATGATTTTTCGGAACATTTGAATCAATGATTTGTTGAATTTCAAAAACTCAAAAAATGAAGACAATTTAACTTTAAAATTTAAAAGTTTTTATTTTAAATTTTATTAGTTAAATTGTCTTCATTTTTGAATTTTTGATATTGTAATTGAATATTTTTCGAATTTAAAAATATTATAATTTTGGAAAAATATAAAAATTGAAATTACAAGCCATGGTATTAACATTTGAATGGAAAAAGTGTTTTACAATGCATTTTACACCTGCCCAGTTGTTTTACAATCAATAGTTTTCAAAATATCCATTGTATTGAAGAGATTTTATATTTTTTGCGCCAAAAAACACTTTTTTGGGGTGCTGTACATTGGAATTCCACAAAAATTGAAAATATTTTTGGTAGATCTCAGACATGCTAAATATGATTTAAAATACGGGAAAATGCATTTAAAATTGTTGTCAGTTGATAAGATATCTGTTTTTGGGGGTCAGGCATAAACTTTGAAAAATATTTGCAACGGCCTTATTTGTATTTTGAAATGTCCAATGTAAGGTCAAACCGGTCAAGCAAAATTTCAAATGGGAAGCAGCGGTAGCGAAAGCAAGCCAGAAAGGGTGAAGAAAACGTTCCCTCTCTTTTGTTCTGCCGTTGGTAAACCTGTTTTTTGACCCCCTACGGTATGCAGATCGGAAGGAATTATAAAATAAGGATGGTACAAATGTTTGAAAGTTTTTCTTAAATCCTTAATTTCTTGAATTTTTGAATTTTTAAATTTCTAAAATTCCTAAATTTTAAATTTTGAAATTTTATTGTTTTTGTTATTCGTAAGTTTTTAAATTTTGAGATTTCTGAACTCCACATTTTTTATTCTGGATTTCTGAGTTTTTTTGAATGTTTGGAAAGTTAGAGTTTTTGAATGTTTGGATTTCGGGTTATTCGTAAATACGTGTTTTCGAATTTCTTTAATTCCAATTTTTTAAACTTTTGATATTTTGACTTCAAATTGAAACTGAAACATTTCAGGTTTCGAATTTCAAATTTTTTGAGCTATTGAATTTATAAATTGTTTAATCTTGACTTTAAGATTTTTTTTAATCCTGCATATTTTTTTTTGGATTTCCAAAATAAAGATTTAAAAATGGTTGGAATTTCCTTCATATTTTTTTTTGTTTTTTGAAATTACTAAAATATTTGTTTTTCCATATTGTCAAATTTTTATTTTAGAATCATTTGTATCTGGGTGCTGAATAGTGGTTCGCAAAACGGCCTCAATTTTGAACTGTCAAAGTGGAACCAATTTACTGTTCGCCAAAAGTAGAGAGTATTGTTATCGATCATTACAAAAATGTTTTTTTTTTCAAGAATGAGAAATTTGTGGCTTTTGAGGATCTGGAGTGGAAGTCAAGAAATCTTTAAAAAGTAGAAGGTGAGATCGTATTTTTTATAATTATGAATTGAAGTTGTTTATGGAGTCGAAGCGGTTGTATCCATCCAGAAGCCTTAATCTCAATTTGAATCCGTTTGAAAACACTGGTTTAGAGAAAAATCTTCTCTGTTTGTTGGATCAGCTTCGCTAGAATTAGCGATCTTTTTCGCTGGACCAGGAAGATCTGTAGGATTCCAAAATCAGCCAGGGAATTTATCTGTGACATCGCAGAATGACACTCTCGCCGCAGCTCTTCGTCATCCCGCACCCGTAAAAAAGAAAAACCTCTTCTAACCGATCAAATCTTAAAAACACACACAATTTTCCAGCAAAAAAAATATCAAAACTAGCCAAAATGAAACACTAATAACTTATTATAAAACAGCTCACTAGTAAGAAAAAAGTCATGCTTGTGCTTGAGCAGCTTCCTGCTTTCTAGATGTAAACAAAATGGGATCATTCGAAAATCACGTTACACATTCGCTCTATTCATCACCCAGATTTGTATTGTTGAATACAGTGCAGTGAACTCACACCCCAAAGGTTGCTGGTTGGTACTAGGAATAGTTGGCGACACTTGGGCCAACAGCCATAAAGACAACTTTTATTTTTTACTCCGTTTCGACCAAAAAACTAACTAACTTTATCTGTCCTTTTAATTTCAAGATTCTAACGAATATTAAATATTAAAGTAACTATCAGTCTCATTCAAAAAGTAAAATTCAAAATCTTTGATTTTTTCATCAAAACATATTACAAAAAAGCATCGCGCGAAGAAACGTCAAACGCCACTTTCCGTTTCTGTTCCTTTTCAGCTGCGTACCGCTTAAGAAAAATCTTTTCGTGACCCTTTCCATGACCGTTTCTTGGACGTTTTTTTTTTATATGGTGTTTTGCGTTCCTTCCGATCTGCATATCCAGAGTTTTTTTTTTTAAAAGTTCCTATAAACAAAATTTTCAATTTTTGCGTTTTGGGTGTTTTTGAATACCCCTGGCTCAAGGCGGTTATAAAAACACCCAACAAGCAAGAATTGAAAATTTGGTTTATAGGACCTTTTAAAAAAAGAACTCTAGATATCAGCCTTAAATGCCGAAATTGGGTGCTAAAGCCCTATGTCAATTTTTATGTACATCGGTAAAAAATACGATTAAAAACCATTTCTGATCACTCTTTTTCATTTTAATGCAATTTTTTTTTTTTTTTTTTTTTTTTGACAAGACAACATTTCTAGCAAAACAATGTAAAAGGACCGAAGCCGAAGTGTAAACAAAGAGTCTATCCTGCTCGTTTCTAACGTAAACATCAACTGGCGTGAGCAGGATAGACTCTTTGTTTACACTTCGGCTTCGGCCCTTTTGCATTGTTTTGCTTGATTTTTTCGATGGATCAACTATGCCCTTGGAACGAGCTGTCAAGTAGGAGCTTTTCTGTCAAGAAGGACTGCGAGGGTAATTTTTCAAAATTGATTTAAAAATCCATTTTAAACTCTTTGTGGTCGTACAAAGGGTCATTGTGCTCAGAAAAATAAGCTTTATCGCTGTAAACAATAATATCAGCAATCTAAGCTTCATTTTAGGACCCAATTGCATGTTTCTTATGTTTTCAGTCTCTTTTTTTACCAGAAAATTTAATGATTATTGTAAGACTCTCCCTCTCACCCAGTCGGCCTGGGTTTGATCCCAGAAGTTCCCAGTGGCATTTTTCGAGACGAGATTTGTCTGATCACGCCTTCCGTCGGACGGGAAGTAAATGTTGGCCCCGGACTAACCTAAAAAGGTTAGGTCGTTAGCTCAATCCAGGTGGAGGAGTCGTCTCCCTGGGCCCTGTCCTGGTGGAGTCGCTGGTAGGGGACCATCCATAAACCACGTGGACACTTTTTTGGAAATCTCGAACCCCCCTTCGTGGACAATTGTCCATACAAAAAAATCTTTTATATGGAGCGTGGACAATCGCCATACCCCCTAAAGTGTCCACGTGGTTTATGGATGGTCCTTAGGCAGTTGGACTAACAATCCAAAGGTCGTCAGTTCGAATCCCGGGGTGGATGGAAGCTAAGGTGTAAAAAGAGGTTTGCAATTGCCTCAACAATCAAGCCTTCGGACACTTAGTTTCGAGTAGGAATCTCGCAATCGAGAACGCCAAGGCAATGCTGTAGAGCGAATATTTTGATTTGATTTGTAAGACTCTCCCTCTAGTTTACTTCATTTTAAGCAAAAAACAAAACCCATCCCTTTGATTTCAAGATTTTTTGCGTTTTCAAATTCGGTCTTTATAAGAGAAGAAAAGAGAGTTAGAAAGAGATTTTTCTAACTGGGGCAAACTTCTGCGTCTGTCGGATAATCTTGTTCTTAGCTTAATTCTGTTAGAAATTTCCATAGAGTTATCTTCGTGCGCATGTATTGCGTGTTTTTACACGAAGGGTTTTTAGGTTAAAATTTGTACCCGCCAGCAAAAACAAATGGTAAGCTAGTGTGCGTGAGATCGGGCTTAGATAGCTCTATAGAGTTATCTACGTGCGCATGTATTGCGTGTACGTACACGAAAAAGATTGAGGTTAAATTTTGTACCCGCCAGCAAAACAAATGGGGTGCTAGTGTGCGTGAGCTCGGGCTTAGATAACTCTATAGATTTTTATGACGTTTCGCGTACACACACTAGCGCACCATTTGATTTTGCTGGCCGGACAAAATTTAACCTCAATCTTTTTCGTGTACGCGTACACGCAATACATGCGCACGTAGATATCTCTATAGAGCTATCTACGTGCGCATGTATTACGTGTACGTACACGAAGGGTTTTTAAGTTAAAATTTGTACCCGCCAGCAAAAACAAATGGGGTGCTAGTGTGCGTGAGCTCGGGCTTAGATAACTCTACACTGATAATCAACATTACACACTGTTCAGTTCACTTTTACACACTTGTATGGGATTTTTCAGTTCAAGTATGATTACACGAAAGTGTGTAATCATACTTGAACTGAAAAATCCCATACAAGTGTGTAAAAGTGAACTGAAAAAAGTGTAATGCTGTTTACCAGTGTATGATCGAGCAACTGAAATTTTCCGACCACAATCTCTACCTACCCTAGTTGTGAAACATTTCACCTCCCTGCCGCTACCAACAACTGTCAACGCAACCGCGGGCCGCAAAGCGCAAAGTTCGTTTTCGATTTGCCTCCTCTTCGTTCATTCGTGCTTTGCCGTTGCAAGAGGTCGGACGTATTTCGCGGTGCGTCGCCCACAAGAGAGCAGAGAAAGAAAAAACGAAGCCGCCTGTTTGAGCACTCCATTTTGAATTTTTCACCACGTTGGCTGGTGCGGTGCGTGGAAAAAGTGAGATTTCTTCGCCGGAAACGCTCGGAAAAGTGTGTCAAATTGCTACAAAGTGAGGTGAGTGTGGTTTTCGTGCTTTTGAGGGTGTTTTTGTGGGGTTTCCGGGTGTACTTTGCGGGATGCGTTCAATTTTTGGTGGTGTCGCGGTGCTGAAAATCGCCGCCATGTTGGATTTTCGCAGAAACGAACCGCCGCGTAGCAGGCGCTTTGGAAGTTTTTTTTTTTTTGAAAAAAATGCTAATGAAAGGTTTATGTGTTTTTGATTTCAGCTTGCACCTGGAGTAAACAGCGATGGTCGGGTCGAGAGTGTACGTCGGCGGACTGCCGTACGGTGTCCGCGAGCGCGACCTGGAGCGCTTCTTCAAGGGCTACGGAAGGACGCGCGACATTCTGATCAAGAACGGATACGGGTTTGTGGTGAGTTTTCGAGCAAGATTTTAACACAATTTTAGGAGCATTCACTGTAACGTTGCTTTTCCTTCTTGATTTCGGCAGGAATTTGAAGACTACCGCGACGCAGACGACGCCGTCTACGAACTCAACGGGAAAGAGCTGCTAGGGGAACGGTAAGTGACTAGCAGATTGTGTAACCCGGCCGTCGATACGCTCAATCAAACATGTTTCCCAACGATCTCGATGCTTGCGGGGCGAAAATCGACAGACAAAACGACTGACTACCCAATGTGTTCATAAATGTTATTTTTGTTGTCTAGAGACAGGCATGACATCAGCGGTACACTTTTAAAGCTTGCAAAATTGTTGTGTTGTACTGAACTTCAGTCAACGGAACCAGCGCAAAATGCCTACTGAGTTTAATGTTTACTCAAGAGCTTTTCTGACGTTTTTGGCGTTATCTGAATTGTTTGCCACTTGTTTAAGCTTCATCAACTTGTTATCATTGTTTTTCACTAGAAGATTTCGAAAAGTTAAGTTTTGCGCAGAACACATACCCTTTGGTCGAATATTGACTAGCTTCTACCTGTTCCCACGAAGTTTGTTGACCTGCAAGCTGAACTCTATGCGGCCCAAAGTGGTCTTGCCATGTTTGTGAAAGCAAATCCAGAATTATGATGTCATCCCACGCATGTTCACCTCTTTCTCTCTCTCTATTTACAGAGTGGTCGTTGAACCTGCCCGCGGGACGGCACGTGGGCCCGGCGGCCGGCGCGAGTATGACCGCGGAGGCGATCGGTACGGCGATCGCGGACGGGGCGGCGGTGGCCGCTATGACAAGTGAGTAGCGCAAACAGTCAAAGTAGTTGCACCGTAGACATAACCGGAATGGCGTTGAATAACGTAATTTGGATGGAACTGGCAGCGGAGCCAGTTTAATCAGCTGAAAATAGCGACAACGATGGTACCAGAGTGAAGTGGTTCTTAATCTCAATAGAATCTCAAGAGTCATGGTAGTTCAGGATGGTTAATGGATTGATTTCTGCTGAATGTTCCTATGAGTCTATATTCAAGAATACAACGCAAATTTCGATGGCTAGTAAAAATGTTTGTGTAAATCTAGTATTGCTGTAAATATCGAGTTAAAAAGTCAAAGTATGTTTTATCAGACAGACTCAACCAGGGAGAGTTCCTTCTGGACTCTCCAAAGTTGTAGTAGCAATGAAAAACTAGTTCATTTTAGGTACTTGAAGTTTACGTCTGTGATTGGGAAGCGAATTTTTAATATAGCCGAGTGCATATATTTCGGTGAGAAAAATTCTGTTTCTGCAGAATGCTTTTAATAACACCACTCCTCTAAGCGGCCATTAGTCATTTTGGTATCATCAGCGTCCATCTTCCGGAGAGTCGTTAGCTCCAGTTCGAAAGGGTCTTTCGCGCGCTCCATACCTATTCGATATTGTTATTGCCGATGATCAAGGTATCGTAACGCTTGCAGGAACAGCTCCCGCTACGGACCACCCCTGCGGACCGAGTACCGCCTGATTGTGGAGAATCTGTCGTCGCGCGTCAGCTGGCAGGTATGTACCGGACCGGTTTTAGCCTTTTTAGCACCGATTCCCCGTTTCTCCACGTTTCCCAAACTGTAGAAAAGTGTGTTATCTTTAGTTTTAGTTGTTATATAACATGAAAGGTTTCCCGGCTTTTCGGTAGATTTGTGTTGTAAAGAGTCGTGTCCTTTGCAGTTCTTTTTTTTGCAATTGGAATAACAAAACATGTTAAGGTCAAGTTCACTGCAAGGCACACGATCAATAACGAAATCAGACAACGCGCGTCTTTGTTCGTGTGCTCACTTTGTTTCTACTGTTTACGTAATAATACTAACAAAATTACGTTTTCTTTGGTTTTCTGGTATAAGGATGTTATATTGAAGCTGGTTAGTTTTATCTAACTTCGACTTTGCAAATGGTTGAAACAAACTGTGTACATTGTTTTTTTTTTATTTCGAACCAGCTGAGATTTGTGTTTAGTTTTTTGTAAGTTTAAAATCAGCTCAAAAACAACCCACAAATCGCAGCTAGTTTATTCGGATTTGGATCGAAACACACTTTTTTGTTATTACTTCACATTCTAATCCGGCTGTCCACGGCAGCGGCATTCCCAGTGGTCGAACGTTGCGAACCCCGAAAGACTCGGCATGCTTGTGTTGTCTTGAGGCGGCATTTTCTGGCGGACACTGGCGAAAACAATGGATTACACAAACTCGAAAGCAAAAGATTGCACCAAAATGAACCAACATGGATCGATGGAACTCGATAAACCCACCCCCATTTTGAGGCCAATGGCAAGGCCCGGGACTCCTGGAAACGATCAGACTCTGTGGCAAAACTCTGGACGATTGGGCTAAACAAGCAAAAGCAATGGAAGGCACTAGGAAGGACCCCCCGGATTGTGGACGAAAAGCACAAGCTATCGTTTCATGTCGGAAGACGTCGCGCCACTGGGATTTCCGCTGTCGGTTCCGCCACCAGCGAGTGTCTCGTTATGCATGAAATGAGCGCTGGGCTTTGTTGGATTCCCTTTTCCCCGCCCCTTCGTAGTTTTAAACCACCTCACACCTGAGAGACTACCTCTAAACCTTTTAAGCCTGTCTTCTCTAGAGAGCTGTTTAACCTTAACACTAAACTCAAACTCCCCCACTTTCCCCTCCTTGTTTAAACCTCGTTTGTGTATATGTTGATCTGTAAAGAAAACCCCCCCTTTTATTGAGAGCTTTTACATTTACGGAAGAATTTCTAAACAAAAAAAAAATGAATCAAACCAAAAAAACCCGACTCCGTCTGCGAAACGATCAAGCCACCCCATAGTAAAACCTCTTATTACTGTTATCTTTTCCTAAAAGGCAACCCTCCTTTCAAAAACGTGAGGTTTGCAGAGTAACACACACTGACAGAGAGAGAGAGAGATAAAGGGAGATTGTCGCTCAAACACTAAACCGGAAGACCACCCTGGGCCAGCACGGATTGTGATGAGCGCGCGATCATCTGAGCAATCGATGGATGATGATGTGCGAAAAGACGAACTTCCACCACCCGCACCCCCCCAGACAAGACGCGGAACAAGTTTCTTCCCCCCCTCTGGTTGTCCGTTTCCGGGCGTGGCGTTGCCGAAATCCGTCATCCGATGGGGTGGTCAACCTGGAAGGCTCGATCCCAAAGGTCGTCGTTGGCCGAGGACCCCGCCACTGCAGAGCGCTTCACGCCTACCCCGACAGAGAGAGAGGGAGAGAGCACCAAAAAGTACTCACCTTTTTACACACACTCACACTCATACACTTACAAGTTCGTGCTTCTCCGCGCTTCGGGATGGGTCCATCGAAGCTCGTTGAACAAAGCTGGCTCCCTCGGGAAACTGTTTTGTTGGCGCAATTTTGATGTGCCATCCCTGAAGCGTTGGTACGGGTTTTTTTCCTAGCAGTTACACCGAGAAAGAGACAGAGAGAGAGAGTTTATCATTTCTATTAATTTTCTGAATTTTCGAATCAAATTTAAAGCTCCAATCCATTACTCACACCGAGGTTCCCATCCGCGAGACCGGAAGAGACGAGGCTTGACTGAAATCTCGAAAAGGACAAAATCAAAACAGAGAGAGAGAGAGAGGGAGACACTATTCAAGGTCGTCACGTGTGTTGAGGTCATCCCCCCCCAAATCGAGAGACAGAATTCTTCCAATCGTGCGGACCGCTCGACCAAAGCGCGCTGGAGGGGTCACACTTGCTCGTTGGTTTTGTGTGGACCGGTTTGGAACAAGGCCCGGTTCGCGTCCCGTTTTTCCCCCCCTGCATCGTCGGATCCGTTTGGTGGATCGTGCGACGCCCGTTACGTTGACGATGATGATGATGATGATGATCTGCCCCCCCATGTGAGAGACAGAGAGCGCGCGAGAAAGCGAGCGAGAAAGAGAGTTTGTGTCCCCGACCCCGCCAAGGTAATGGTCGATATTTTTGTACTCACTTTCTCGTTAGAATCATTTCTTTTTTCTGGAAACCAGTGTAAACCGCAGCAAGCAAGAAGCCAATCAGTCATGTCTTACGACTAACGTGTTCCCCACTATATTGCTTTGTTTTTTGTTATTGTTTACGCTCGTGTCAGAAAGTGTGCCACGCGCGAAGGTCTCGAGGGTTTTACAACGGGGGGAAAAATCTGTTCATAATGAAAAGAATCATGCTCACACACAACCGAGGACGGAAAGACGCTCAAGACGATTCTTGCCTGATCAATCTGGAATGCAACCAAAGAGGAAAGAGTGAGAGGAAGCCCCAAATCGTCATCGCCCAAAAAACTAGCCAAACAACCAAGATCTGGATCGAAGCACGAACAAGGTTGAAAAAATGAGGAATAACCAAGCCAAAATAAAGAAGGAGAGACGTTAACCAACCGAAAGATCTCGCACGGAAAGGATATTCTCGAGAGAAGCTTCTGCCAAAAGAGGACGGAAACAGCTGAAATCGCCAAGGAATGCCTGCCACCCCACACAACTTGAAGGAAGCCCGGCCTTACGATCGCCAAACGCAGATGATTCTTTTCATTATGAAAGAGAAACAAAGAAACTCAGATTGACCCCCCCAAACAAATTGCAGGCATGTCGAGGGCGCGCCCCCAAAACTAGTATCTCAAGTGCGCGTGTAGTGAAAGTGACGATCGATCTCCCCTATAGTCGTGTAATACATTTTTCTAGTGTTAGGCACAATCTCAACCCCGAAGCTGTACTTGTCGCTCTGCCCGCCAATACTAATGGACCCTTTTCGTCTGTTGTTTCCTTTCCTTTTTTTATTTTGGTTTTTTGTTTGCCTTTGACGGATAAATAAACACAGGACCTGAAGGACTACATGCGCCAAGCCGGAGAGGTCACCTACGCCGATGCCCACAAGCAGCGCAAGAATGAGGGGTAAGTTTTTGATCACTTTAAAAAATAGTAGACACATTTGGCATAACTTCCAGTTCAGACACGATTACCCGGATGTCTATCTGAGTATCTGAAGTTCAGATTGTTCAAATAATAACGAATACAATAGGTCTATTCTTGTACTGCAGAATTCTGCAATTCTGCACGAAATCGGCAGCAGAGCGTTCCCGTACTTTTCTGCAACAAAAGTAACTTTTCTCTCAGGCAGAATTTCTGCAATGAGAGAGGTAGAAGTTGCAGCAAAACCGTTCCCGTACTTTTTTGCAAGCTCTCTCTTCTCTTTATTGTTAATAAGTTACTGCAATTTGGTGTGATGGACGCTTACAAGCATTTTATTATTAGTTGTAATAATAAATCCAGAGTTTTTTTTTTTTGAATAGGTCCTATAAACATATGGAAGACAAAGCTTATTGAACCTTTTCAAAAATAAAAATTTCTCAATTTTTAAATTCTTAAATTATTAAATTCTCCAATTCCTAAATTATTAAATTCTTAATTTCTTCGCCATCTTGAATCATAAAAAATACAAATTTTTTGGTGTCATACTTTAGGTTAAAAACTCAAATTTAGACGATTTCCAAAGTTTTTTTTTAAAAAAAAGGACCAATAAATTATTGTCTTTCATATGTTTATAGGACCTAATAAAAAAAACTCTTGATTTATAGATTGGAAATTTTGACTGTTTCTATTCTATTTATATTGTTGTTTTAAAATTTTTGATTGATTTGATTTGATTTTTTAATTTTACTTATTTTTGAAGTTATAATTTCTTTAATTTTTTATCTTAATATTTTCAACTGTAACTTTAAAATATTTGGTGCTCTGCACTCATAAATATTCAAATTTTTGTTTTTTTATTTCGATTTTTTTTTTCAACCTTTATTATACACTCAACCCCTGGTGGTTGGTCACATTTTCATTTGACACTTTTTTTTTATTTTTACCCCGTTGGTTGGTCAAAGTCAAACTAAACAGTGACGATCTTTTTACACGGCGCTCACGCACACTATCAAAACAAACGTTTGGTAGTGTTTGTGAACTCCGTGTAAAAGGGGTGTCAAACTAAAACGGTACCCCGTTCGTTTGACAACAGTTGGTGTCAAACCATCGGAGTTGAGTGTATTTATTTTGATTTTTTTAAAATTAAGATGTTTTTGAAATTTTAAACATTTTGAAATATTTAGTTTTTAATTATTTGAATTTTAAAACTTTGAATTTGTGATTTATTATTTTTTTATTTTTCTGATATAATTATTTGCATTTTTAAAATTCTCAAATATCTGACTTATGTTTTTTGAAAGTTTCTCAATTTGAAAATATTAGTTTTTTTATATTTTTAATTATGGATTTCTCATTTTCCACATTTCTTAATATATGTGTTTTAAAATGTTTGATTTTGCGATTCATTTTTTTTTTAATTTGCCAATTTCGCTGCGTCACCGTTCTTCTTTCATGTGACATCCAGTCATAATTTATTTATGTTATCCTGAATAATCTTTCAAACATTCTGCTATTAAAACATGTATTTTTGGTCCCTTCTATATTAAATCTTTGTCTTTTTTTAAATCATATTTATTAAACGTACCTTGCCACTCTCATTTGTAAAATTGGGTCCTAAAATCAAGCTTAAATTTGTGACATTATTGTTCACAACGATAAAGCTTATTTTTCTGAGTACAATGACTCTCTGAACGACCGCAAAGGATTTAAAATGGATTTTTAATTCAATTTTTTAAAATTAACATCACGGCCCTTCTTGATAGCAAAGGTCCTACTTGACAGCTCGTTCCAAGGGGACCATAGTTGATCCATCGAAAAAATGTTGTCTTGTCAATAATTTTGCTTGCGTTAAAATGAAAAAAAAAAGTTATCAGAAATGGTTTTTAATCGTGTTTTTTACCGTTGTACATAAAAAAATAACATCGGGCTTTAGTACCCAATTGTTTACCTAATGTAAAAGTTTTGAGTTGTTACTAATATATAATTTCTACCTAAGCATAATTAATTTCTAGTTACTTAACAAATAATACATCCTTGATTTTTTAAATAAAATGTTGTGCTACATAAAAAAATAATTTCCCCGTTTTAGAGGTAAACTTGTTTCAAACTTTTTTTGGCAACCATTTTTTTATATTTTGAAATAAAAAAAACTTTAATACCCAATTTGAGTAAATCCACTCAACTGTGTACAATATTGCAGAAAAAGTACTGGAACGCGCTACCCAGGGAGCGTTCTTTGCAGAACTTCTGCAAAAGAGAGAATTGAAGAGAGCGAGCTGAAAAGTACGAGAACGTGCTGCAAAAAAGTGACTTATGCTAACTGCACTGCCGTTCTACGCATAATTGTCCCATGTTCAAAAAAGTGCAACTGAGAAAAACGCGATTGAAATTTTTCGACCGATTTCTTTGTTTCTACGCATAATTGTCCCGTGGGTTCCTATTCGCCCTATGTGTCCCTAATCATCCCAGTTAGCAGTTTATCACCATTATTTGTGTTTCTCTTGCTATACAACAGGTAAACAATACATACTGCTTAGTAAAACTAATGATTCCGTGTAAGAAAATACTTGGGACAATTATGCGTAGAAGTTTAACGATGCAAACAGCTTCTGTTGTTTTTGAAGTTTCTGAACAAAGTATCAGAATGTGCTTAAAGACACATCAGACTAAACTTAAAAATGGCATAAAGTCAAATTGCAAAAAGTGGGACTTATGCTGGCTGCAGAACCTGCAGAAATTCTGCAATTCTGCAAGTACGGGAATAGACCTAATGTCTCTATCCTGAGATTCCCAAAGTACCAAAACTTCTTAGCATGGTTCGTTGCTAACGTTAAACCAAGTCATCGGACTAACTATTCTTTCCCGTAATTTCGCTGCCGGCCAGCGCGGGTATTCGATTGGATCACACACACACATAGATATTTGGATCACTTTGGATGATCGAGTCTGGACTGTAACCTGTTTTCCATGGGACTCTAACTGAACCCCAAGTTTGCAGTCTATTATTAGAACAGGAAGATTAACCGCTGCTGCAATCACATTATTGCAATTCCACCCTTCAGTTGGAGTGACAAAACCAAGTTGCAGTACAAAACCACCATACATTATGCCAAATGGAGCAACCAATTGACCCCGTCCAAGTCAATCCAAATTCAATAACACCCGCTCTCTCTTTCATGTACCGTAAAGGACCCGCGGGCGCCATTCACCGCAATACTACGGGTAACAAAACACTTCTTTTTTTTTCTTTTCTACAAACAATTCCATCATGAAAAAACAAAACAAACAATAGCAAACGAATGTTGAAAAGCTTGAGCTCTGTCGATTTGCTGCAATTGTGAGAACCCATTCATCGTTCCCGTGGGTTTGTTCGTCCATTCTTTTGCAAATTTTATTGTTTTACAAAACCAATTTGGAATGGACCTACTGGCGCGGTGAACGGGTCCTGTACGGTATTATCCAAAACGAGAAGCTAGTTCGTCACGCGCTGGTTGAACTAAAAACATTTGGCTAATTTTGTTTGGGCTTTCAACAGTGTCGTCGAGTTCGCGACCAGTTCGGACATGAAGACCGCCATCGAGAAGCTGGACGATACGGAGCTGAACGGACGTCGCATCCGGCTGGTGGAGGACCGCGGTGGACGCAACGGTGGCAGCAGCGGAGGCCGCAACGGACGGGGCCGCTCACGGTCGTCCAGCAGCCGTTCGCGGTCCCGCTCGAGGCGCCGCTCCAGCCGTAGCAGATCTCGGTCGCGTCGCTCCAGCCGCAGCCGGTCCAAGTCCCGTAGCCGGTCTAAATCGCGCAGTGCCAGCGTCGCCTCCAAACGGTCCCGCTCCCGCTCCAAGTGAGTATTAACGGCGCGCGTCAATTGCTAGAACCATCTCACTTACACACACACACACACATTCCCTCTTCCACAGCAAATCCCGCGAGCGCGACTCCAAGTCCAAATCGCGATCCCGCTCCGTCGAGCGCGACCGCAGCCGCAGCCGGTCCAAGTCCAAGGACGCCAAGTCACGCAGCCGCAGCCCCCGCTCCCGGTCGCGCTCCAAGTCCAAGGATAACAAATCCCGCAGCCGCTCGCGGTCGGCGCACTCGCGTTCCCGCTCGCGGGGAGGCTCCCGTGGTGGGTCGCGCGGTGGTTCCCGCGACCGGTCACGCTCGCCGGCAGACAAACGGGACGGAAAATCCCGGTCGGCGTCGCCCAAGAACAACGACCACTCGCCCGAGCGCAACGAAAGCATGGACGACTAGGCGGAACTTGGTGGTGCCGCTGGGACATTTTAGAATTAAACCTGATACAACAACAACAACAACAAACAAGCAAAAAACAAACTCACACTCAGCTAACACACGAGTTGGGGGTGTTGCTCTGATTTTCGCGAGAGGAGGAGCATTTTTTTGTTTTCTTTTATGTAGATTACACAAAATACATACAATTAAAGGTTAGGTTTTAAGCTACGATTACGATTGGGTTGTTTTCACACACACACAAAAAGCGCGAAACGGATCGTAATTTTCTCGGTTTATAAATTGATACAACACACACACACACACTTAAAAACAGTAAGGTTTCACACTATCTTCTTTTTTTTATTTTCTGTAAGGAAAATACGCGTAAGGCGTGAAAGCAAAACTATAAAAAACATAAACCTAGGATTACTTTTAATATCAATTGTTAAAAGAAACACAAGTCATGGAAAGAGCGATAGGGGAAACGAAATGGAAAGAAGCTAGGTAAGCCCAAATCTTCGTGTAGACACTGTGTGTTGGTGAGTGTGAATGGAATTAAGTTATGGATCTCTCGCTGAAGGAAGATGGAAGTAAGGACACACAATGAATAAAACCACAAACAATACTTGCGTATTAATTTCACGTCTTCTCGTCTTTGATACTTGATTAAACAATAATGATAAAACACATCCTATTCGATTGTACCTCTTGTTTAGGTGTGAAACGTTCCGTAACGCCACTTTGGACTGTACTTCTGGTAGTTGAGTGTAGTGAGAGATGTAGAGAGTTGAATAAAGGAAGCTCGATTAAGATAAGGTCGGATTGGTTTGGCTGCGCTGTAGAAAACTTCGAAATCCTTGTAACAATTAACATTTCTTCGTTTCGATTCAACCATCAGCTACGAGGGGCTACACGCAGTACCTCGCCGACTGGAAGATCCTGGTGAACGCGGATTTAACAAGCCAATCCCCACCGCAACACCGAAGGACTCGAACCAACATCAAAACTGAAAGAGCTTGGTTCGGAGGTGGCTACTCGTGGTGAATATTGCATTCTATCGTAATATTATCTTAATTTCTCGATCCTACCATCGACAAAATACGACTTACCATCGAAAAATTACGATCGTAATTTTACTGTTGAGAAATCTCGATCGTGGATCGAGAAATTACGATCGTAACTTGTAATACCATTTTTTTGATATTTTGCCTTCCTCACTGAGGTAAGGCTATAATCCTGCTCTAAACATGAACTTTTTATTAAAAGCTCAAAAACCCACCTTCATGTATACATATCGACTCAGAATCGAAAACTGAACAAATGTCTGTGTGTGTGTATGTATGTATGTGACCAAAATTCTCACTGAGTTTTCTCAGCACTGGCTGAACCGGTTTTGATCAAACCGGTTGCATTCGATTTGGTTCATGGTCCCATACATCGCTATTGAATTGTTTGAAGTTTTGATAACTAGTTCAAAAGTTATGTATAAAAATGTGTTTTCACATATATCCGGATCTCAATTAAATGTATGTAAACGATGTCCGGATCCATCATCCGACACATCGTTGGTTAGGTAATCGAGAGACCTTTCCAACGAGTCCAAAGATTGAAGATCTGGCAACCCTGTCTCGAGTTATGACCACTTAAGTTATATCTGTGTACTTATTTTTCTGCATCTAAAAAAATAGCTGGCAAACCACTTATATTAAAAATGAGGAAGGCATCAAACACATAGGTGGATTAAGTTATTTTTTTTATTTAAACGGGATTTTTAAATAAAATCTAAGTTAATTTTTGTGAAAAAATAACAAAATTAAACGAATTTCTTTTTAATTTCAAACAATTTTAAACATTTCAAAAAATTTAAAATTTTTAATTTTTTGGAAATTTTTGAAATTTAAAAAATTTTTTTTTTTATTTTTTGAAATTTTTGAAATTCTTAATATTTTTAAAATTCCTAAATTTTTTAAAATTTTTGAAATTTTTAAAATTTTTGAAAGTTTAAATTTTTTTTTTAATTTTTGAAATTATCAAATTTTTTGAAGTTTTCAAGTTTTTTTAAATTGTTGAAATTCTTTTTAAAAAAATTAAATTTAAAATTTCCGAAATTTTTAAATTTGATGAATGTTTGCTTGGTGATTATTGCATTCGAATCCCATGTAATCCCATGGGCGGGGGTTAGTGGAGGGCCATCATCATCATCATCATTCGATCGTAATTTCTCGACTCACGATCGAGATTTCTCGATAGTAAAATTACGACTTAAAAAAAATTAAAAATTTCAACACTTTTAAAAAAATTAAATAGATAAAATGTTATGAAAAATAAAAAAAACTTAAAAAATCCAATCCAATAACATTTAAAATTTCAAAAATAGTATCAATGGCGAAAGAATGGGGTGATTTTCAAACTTAATAAGGGCGTTTGAGAGGGCGTTTATAAAGCATTAGCAAAAGAAACAGGACACTAACAACACTCGATTATCCAAAGGCCTCGCAAAAATTTCACTTCGGATAATCGAATCAAGAAAATTTTTTTTTTTTCGTTTTTCGTTGTTCTTTTTTTTATTATCGAGCTAAAGTGATTCAAATTTTTGCAATGCAAGACGTAATATTGAAAAAATGCATTTTATTATTAAATAGGCTATTACTATTCAAATTTGATTAAAACCGGGGTCGAAGAACTCGAATTTGAAGTTTAAAACAGGAAAGAGAAGAAACGAAAAAAAATTTGCAATTCCGTCGTGAAACTACTTACTTTTCCTGTCATTCTTGAACGACGAAATAGCCTACTTTCTGCACCAAAAATAACAGAATCGAATAGCAACTTTTTCAAATGAGTTGAACTTTTCAGCACTTGTTTTGAAAAGTAACACTTTTCAACATTTTTTTGATTTAAACGATTTATTGACAAAAAAAAATAAAATTTATCATAAAATTTCACTCAGTGTGTGTTTTTTTGGAATTGCAAAAAATGTTGTATGAAACTCGTTGCAAAACTTGATTTTTTCAGCACTCTCCATATTTATCCAACTCGGTGAACCTCGTTGGATAAATGTACGACTCGTGCTGAAAAAATCCTCTTTTTGCAACTTGTTGCATAAACTACTATTTTGGTTCGTAATTGGGTCCTAAAATGAAGCTTAGATTGCTGATATTATTGTTTACAGCGATAAAGCTTATTTTTCTAAGTACAATGAACCTTTGTACGACCACAAAGAGTTTAAAATGGATTTTTAAATCAATTTTGAAAAATTAACCTCGCGGTCCTTCTTGACAGAAAAGTTCCTACTTGACAGCTCGTTCCAAGGGGACCATAGTTGATCCATCGAAAAAATGAAAAAAATCCAGTCAAAAAAAAAAAATTACATTAAAATGAAAAAATGTTGTACCGTTGTATACAACGTTGTATACATAAAAATTGACATAGGGCTTTAGTACCCAATTCTATTATCCGAATTCCCATACAAACCTTCGAAAATCGAACTTCGGATAATCCAAATTTCGGAATTTTTGTTTTTTTTTGGTTATTTGGAATTTTTATTTTTTAATTATTTAAAAGTTAAAATTTTTTTTTAACTTTTTGAAATGTAAAAAAATTAAATCTAATTTTTTAAATTTTTAGAAATAGGTATTTAGAAATTTCGAACTTTTTTAAATTTTTAAGTTTTTTTTTAAATTTTTGATATTTCTGAAATTTTTTAAAAAGTTGAATTTTTTGAAATGTCTGAAATTTTTAGAATCTTTGAAATTTTTGAATTTTTCTTTTAATTTTTGAAATTTTAAAAATGTTTGAAATTTTTGATTTTTTTGAAATTGCTGTATACTTGAATTTTTTAAAACACGTATCGAGATTTTCTCGATCGTTAGTCGTAAACTGCAGTGATGGGTGATGAATAGAGAGAATGCGTAACGTGATTTTTGAATGATCCCACGTTGTTTACATCTACAGAGTAGGAGGCTGTTCAAGCACAAGCATGACTTGCGCTGTTTTATAATCCGTAGTATATGTTTTATTTTGTCTAGATTTGACATTTTTTGCTGGAAAATTTTGTGTGGTTTCAAGTTTTGATCGGTTAGAAGAGGTTTTACTTTTTGCGGGTGACGAACTGCGGCGAGAGTGTCATTCTACGCAGATAAATTTCCTGGCTGATTTTGGAATCCTGCAGCTTTTCCTGATGCAGCAAATGAGCATTGCTAATTCTAGCGAAGCTGATCCAACAAACAGAGAAGATTTTCACTTAACCAGTAGGTTTTTTAACGGAACCAAAGAATAAAGACAGCTTCTGGATGGATACAATCACATCGACTCCATAAACAACTTCCATTCATAATTATTACTTTCTTAAGATTTCTTGACGTCAACTCCAAATCCTTAAAAGTCACACATTTTTCATTCTTTTCAACAATGTTTAATGATCGATAACAATACTCTTAACTTTTGGCGAACAGTAAATTGGTTCCACTTTGACAGTTCAAAACTGAGGCCGTTTTGCAAACCACTTTTCAGCACACAGGTCGTAAATTGTCAATGGTAGATCGAGAAATTACGATCGAATGATCTCAATCTACTATCGACAAATTACGATCGAGAAAACTCGATCGTGAGTCGAGAAATGACGATCGAATGCAATAATCACCACGACTGTATCGGTACCACGTCGACGACAGAATCATCAAGGGCATCACGATGTTCAAGAAGCTGTATCCGATCATCAACCGCCGTTCAAAAGCAACGCTCAAGAACACTCCCCGGTCTGGCAGGGGTGTACCGTGACCCACCGGAAGAAGCTGATCCAGAACAAGTTCCTGCGATTGATACTGAACTAGCCCTGGAGAACAAGGCCCTCTCTTAAACCTTGCGGTTTCGTCAACGGATCCACAGGCGTGTATCGTTCTTTTTGCGACAAGACTCCGCCTCCTGGGTCTCCTAAGTGTGAAGTGTAGGGATTATGGGTTGCAGGATTGAATATGTAATAAATTATTAAATGAGTATTTATTATAAGATTGATATAATTCATAAATAAGAGTTAAGAGCGCAACAAAAAGTGCGCACCTTCATGAATATTGCCTTGTTAGCTGATTGAGGATCGAGTGCGAGAGCGCGCTAGCGAGCTACGAGAGAGAACAACGAGCGAGAAAACAACGAGATGCGCGCGGCCGGCGAAAGAGAGAATGAAGATTGTCAAATCAGTTTTGTGGTTAATTTCTGTGGAATAAGACGTGTTGTTTGTTAATTGCAAAATATCTGTGTTTTTATTATAAAAGAAAGTCCCCGATCACGACAATGGCACAGTCCGGTAAGTCGAACCTTTTGATTCATGAAAGATCATTTGTTTTGCTTGAATTGTTGTGTTGTGAAATCCAACAGTTTTGTTTACCTGCCAGGATGCAGGTCCAAAGTCTCGCTTTGTTGTTTGCCTGTGTTTTGAAACAGGTAGATTTTTGCTTGAACTTGTTATTTGAAATTGATAAAGGCATAACTATCTGCGATAATTGACGGTCTTGAATTTAATGAATGATTTGCTTGTTGTTGTTGATATTGGGAACGAATGTTTTGTTTTGAAGTAGTAAGTTTGGCTTTTCGTTGTGATAATTGAAAACCAATGTTTTATTCTAAGTTTATGGTGGAATTTGAAGGCAAATAATTTGCTCGAAATTTGATTGTTTTTGTATAATAACACTTTTGCTTTAGATTTGATTGTTGTTGTTTTGATTGTCGACCAATGTTTTGTTTTTAATTTGATGCAATGTATAATGTTGTTGTGGAAATTGAACTACAATGTTTTGTTACGAATTAAACTTCATTTTTTTTCTTATTTTTGTGATTGATGAAAATCAATATTTTGTTTATAATTTGACAAAAGATTTGACAAGATTGTGGAAATTGAAAATCAATATTTCGTTTTGAATTTGATGGAGGATTAGTTTGCGACTGAAGGTAGATAATTTGTTTTTAATTTAGTTGTTATTTTGGTAATTGAAATCAAATTTGTTGTTTGAATTTTATTGTTGTTATTATAATTGACGACCAATGTTTTGTTTTGAATTTGATGCAAAATTTGATTGTTATGGATTGTTGTTATTATTGATGATCATTATTTTTATTTTGGATTGGATGCTGGTTATTTTGGTAATTGAAGACCAATGTTTATTTTTGAATAAGATAAATATTTGCTTCTTGTTAGTTTTGTTTTAAATTCAATGAAAGATATGCTTGTTGTGGCAATGACTTGATGCAAAGTCCAATAAAATCACAAATTACAAAATTTACAGGTTTAATTTTGATTGAAAGATTTGATTGTTGATGAGGGAATTAAAGCCCAATGTCTTGTTATGATAAGATGACAAATTTGCTTATTTTTGCGATAAATGAAAACCAATATTTTGTTTCGATTAAGATGCAATTTTGAGTTTTAAATTTGACGCAATATTTGATTGTTTATATGGTAATTGATGACCAATGTTTTGTTTTGAAGTTGATGCAAAATTTGATTATTAATTTTATGGTTAATGAAAAAATTTAGTTCTTATTTGAATGAAGATTTTATTGTTGTTATTATTGACGATACATTTTAACTGTGAATTTGATGCAATATTAGATTGTTGTTTGATGCTGTGGAAATTGAAAACTATCGTTTAGAATTCTAATGAAAATGTTATAGATTTATGCAGAAATTGACAATCAATGTTTTGCTTTGAAATTTGATTTGAGCAACGTTTTTTGCCGTTATAATTGATTAGTCATAGTTAATTTTGAAGTCTCTTCTGTGTTGGAGACTGACAGACCTCTGTGATGGTAGTCAGAAAAAAAGTCTCCTCTGTGTTGGAGCCTGACAGACCTCTGCGATGGTAGTCAGAAAAAAATTCTCCTCTGTGTTGGAGCCTGACAGACCTCTGCGATGGTAGTCAGAAAAAAGTCTCCTCTGTGTTGGAGCCTGACAGACCTCTGCGATGGTAGTCAGAAAAAAAAGTCTCCTCTGTGTTGGAGCCTGACGGACCTCTGCGATGGTAGTCAGAAAAAAGTCTCCTCTGTGTTGGAGCCTGACAGACCTCTGCGATGGTAGTCAGATTAAAAAAAATGAATTATCTGTGCTGGAGTTCTTTGCGAAAGCAGTCAGATAACAATCTCCTCGATAAAGGAACCCGACAGACTTTTGTGATGATTTTTTTTTAATAACTTCGCAGAAGGAGCCTTATGGATTTTAAAAATATATTGTTCAGCAAATCTTTTCATTCAATTAAGGACCGTCTTTAACATCATAAAAGAAATTGACCTAAGAAAATGAATAAATAAATTTAAATGTGATAGTGAGCACTTTTTGGTATCCACAAATAAAGCAATATGTATTTTGGTAGGGACTGTGGTGTAGGGGTAAGCGTGATTGCCTCTCACCCAGTCGGCCTGGGTTCGATCCCAGACGGTCCCGATGGCATTTTTCGAGACGAGATTTGTCTGATCACGCTTTCCGTTGGACGGGAAGTAAATGTTGGCCCCGGACTAACCTGAAGGTTAGGTCGTTAGCTCAGTCCAGGTGTAGGAGTTGTCTCCCTGGGTCCTGTCTCGGTGGAGTCGCTTGTAGGCAGTTGGACTAACAATCCAAAGGTCCTCAGTTCGAATCCCGGGATGGATGGAAGCTAAGGTGTAAAAAGAGGTTTGCAATTGCCTCAACAATCAAGCCTTTGAACACCTAGTTTCGAGTAGGAATCTCGTAATCGAGAACGCCAAGGCAATGCTGTAGAGCGAATAATTTGATTTTGATTTGTATTTTTGCGTTATGTCTGTGAACTACCTAAAGAAATGATTTTAAATTCATCGAATAGGACTAAAACGGTTGTCACTAACACTGGAGTTGTCATCTCTTGAAAGATAAGCCTCTAAATTGAAAGACGTTAATGATTAAGTATTCCATATTGATAGTTATTATGGTTAATTGTTACTTTAATCGATTTACTCAGCTGTGATACAAAAGTTGCTTGAAACCCAACATTATTTCACAGGGAAGTAAAAATTTAAGTAATCGTTAACATGAACAATACATTATTAGTTGAAAAAAGGTAAAATAATTCACTTAATAATTAATTTGATGCATTTTTAAATAATAAATAAAAGAATGATTAATCATCAGAAATGCTTAAAATATAATTTAAAGTGTGAGAGCGTTGGTCACAAGAGAAAATAATACAAATATTTAAATATTAATTTTGAGTTGAGAAGTATGAGTGACAATTTGAGCAACGAAAAAAACATTATTCTAAAAACTAGGAATATTTATATTTATTTATTTTGATTTTTCAATGCAATATCTGTTATTTGTATCAAAATAGTTCAAAATCATTCATTAATTTCGATAGAAATTATATTTTAACACTGTATCATTTTATTGAGTTAAAAAAAACCTTTAGAATTTTAGTAATGTAAATATATCAAAATTAAATTAAGAGAAACATTATTTTGAAATAAATTAAAGAAACTTTGGGGTTCTTTAATCGATTGTACATAATTATGAAACCAAACTTTTTCAGATTACATAACAGGAGTTTATCAGCAAAGAAAAAGTTAAAATTTTAAATAAGAAAAGAAATTATTGACAGGGATCGTGAAGATCGTGATTAAAAAAAATAAGTTTCTGTGAACAATCTACTCAAGTAATTTATCAAAGTTGCTTGGAACCCATTTTACATGACGAGAAAAATAAAACAAAATATTTAAATATAAAACTTTAAAAATCTTTCAGCTGTTTTTAGATAAGCAAGATACGTTTTGAAGGAAATTATGGTTAGGATATTGTCTCCTCCGTGTTGGAGCCTGACCTCTGCGGTGGTAGTTTGAAAAATGTTTCGCCTGAGCTGGAACTCTTTGAGAAAGTAGTCAGATTGCAATCTATACATCTATGCATTACAAGAATAATTGAATAAAATATGTTTTTTGTTGTTATCTGATTTTTTTTTTACATTTTGAAGGTATATATAAATAATATGACCTTAAACATTCTACGGTAATATCAAAAGTGCTTGAATCCATACCTTTAGCTACAATTTGAAGAGAAAATAAATTTGACATATAATAGAAATCGAATTTAGCCGAACGGCATTTATTTCAGTTTATATATTTTATTTTTATTGCAACAATTTACCACATGATTTTGTTTTATTCATTAGAATAATATTTTGTGAACTATGTTTTGTTTCAAGATAAACAAAAATATTATTAAGTAGACACAACAGAGAAAAAAAAACTATTCGGTAAAAACTATCGTTTGTCTGGTTAAAAGATCGCGTAAGTGAATATTAATAGAAAGTTCAAAATTTTTAATATAAAAGTTGAAAAATGTTGATACTACTATGCATTTACAGAACAAAATCGTTAAATCGGTATTTTTTTTAAAGAAAGCTTTTGTGGCAAAAATAAACAACATTTGATTTTATTTTTTTATAAAAAAATGTATTTTGTGCAGCAAAGCACATTTTGAGCATTAATTGAATTATTTATATTATTTTTGCAATTTGCTTCATTTATTGAGATTTCTTTTCAAGAAATCATCTTAAACTGAAATATAGACTATTTTTATTTTATAAAAGTGTACCGGTACTGATGAAAACAAATTCTTCGAAAATATTACTAATTTTGCATTTTAGTAATTTTTGCCATGATTTATTAACAGTTTCAAAATTAGTTAAAATGCGGTAATTTTGATACAATGTTAAGCGGTGTTTGCACATTGGAAGGAACCGGTCAAGAAAAAATTCAAATGGGCAGCAGTAGAAGCGAAAGCAAGCCAGATAGGGTGAAGAAAAGCCTCAAGAAAACGCTCCCTCTCCTTTGTTCTGCTGTTCGTAAAGCTGTTTCTTGGCCCCTTTCCTTCCGATCTCCATACTAGCCTTTATTTTAAAAAAAAGTTGTTTGTTTTAGCTGTACAGCTTGGTTGGGAATAAATTACAGAAAAGTACAGATGAAAATATTGAAAATGAGGAAGGAATAAGCTTGCTTGTAGATCCATTTTGGGTATTAATCACAAACATATACTTTTCGTCACGTCTGCATTTAGCATGAGCATGAGCATGAGAGACCACCCATGGTTGTCCTTCTCCGTTGCTGAACAGGACCATAAACTTTTCGTCACGTCTGCATTTAATATTAAAATCATTTTATGTTTACCTTCAAGTCCCGTCTGGTGGATCAATCAGACGTGGCACTGGGCTTGGGCTCATAATCCATAGGTCGGTTAAACTCCATGGCGGGCGCACATAAATTCAAAGTGTAAATTTGAGTAAAAACAATATCTGTGCCTGTCATAGTTTTTGTTTCAGATTTTTTAAATAAGTTAAATTACCACATTGTATATATTTTTAGAAATGTTTATTCTTTGTTTTTTATGGTACACATAAATTAAAAACTAAAAAATGCCAGAATTATGCTTCATTTGTTATTTAAGTCAGCAACATGTTAGATTTTTGAATTTAGAACACATTGTTTTATATTTCATATTCACAAAATGATAATAAATAAGAATAATGTGATTCCATTTCATTCGAAATGTTTAAAAAAATAAAAATTGCTTTTGAATTTGAATATATTTTTAAATTGTGTTGTTTCAGCAATGCTTGTAAAATTTGCTTTTTAATTTTAAATTACATAAAAATTAAAGAAAATCAGGTTAACAATCACTAATCTCGTATTGCATAAAAAATTGATAAACCTGCGTTTATTTGAGAAAAATTTGTGGTTTTTGTTTTTCTCCTCGTTTTTTCTTTTTCTTATATTTTCAGGTGTTTTTAAATTTTCAACCTCATCAGCGCATTCCATTTTCTACAACTCCTGCGATCGGATGTCAGTCTCTTGGACAGCATAGATGAAACATTTCGAAGACTGCGCTTTCGTATTTAGATCAGCATGAAAACAAAGTCGAGGAACCCGACGAAAATCTTATAGGAAATTAAAAAAATTGATTGATTTAGCATTCATGCAATTTTTCTGTTAGGAATTATGATTGATATTCGTCATCTTGAGAGTAGAAAAGAGGGAGAATGTAGGGATTATGGGTTGCAGGATTGAATATGTAATAAATTATTAAATGAGTATTTATTATAAGATTGATATAATTCATAAATAAGAGTTAAGAGCGCAACAAAAGTGCGCACCTTCATGAATATTGCCTTGTTAGCTGATTGAGGATCGAGTGCGAGAGCGCGCTAGCGAGCTACGAGAGAGAACAACGAGCGAGAAAACAACGAGATGCGCGCGGCCGGCGAAAGAGAGAATGAAGATTGTCAAATCAGTTTTGTGGTTAATTTCTGTGGAATAAGACGTGTTGTTTGTTAATTGCAAAATATCTGTGTTTTTATTATAAAAGAAAGTCCCCGATCACGACATGAAGGTATGTGGCACGGGAGAGGGCACCGAATATTAACACTTAGAATTTTTGCGTCTGCCTCGGGATTCGAACCGGCGACCTCTGGATTGTGAGTCCAGTGCGCGGTCCGATTGATCCACCTTCCGACCTTTACCGGCTTGCAAATCTCGACCATGTTGACGCTAGGCTGGTTTCCAGTCAACTCAATCGGAATTCAATTCGAATCGTTCACGTATTCCGTTTCAAACGCAACCACCGGTACCTACACGGAATCGGTTGTTGCGTTTGAAACGGAATACGTAAACGATTCGAATTGAATTCCGTTCACAATTCCGATTGCCACTGCTGCGCCGTTGAAAACTTCGAAATCCTTGTAACAATCAACAATCCTTCTTTTTATTCTCTTAAGATCGATGTATTTACAGAGTGGAGGTGGTAACGGTAACAACATTAAACGAAACGAAAAAACTAACAAAATCAACTGCTCTCCTCACACCACCTGGCACACTTCGTCGTAACTCTTGAGGTGGACCGACTCCATCAGCTGGCCGAACCGCGTCAACGAGCACGGATCGCCGCAGTTGGGGATGCGCAGCTCCTTCGGGTACTTGTCCTCGCTGTTGAAGTAGTACACAAACTTGAGCTCGAAGTCGTCGTCGAACGTGATGCTGTGGTGCAGCTCGGCCACGAGCGTCGCCGAAAAGTCCGGCTTTCCGGTGGCCTGGTCGACCACGCCGAGCGCCCGCATCAGGTTGACCAGCGTGACGTCGTGCGCCGAGTAGATGAAGATGGACCGCTCGGGCGTTAGGATTCCGGACCGTCTGCGGATCATGTTGTCGAGCAGTTCGCTGACGATCGCCCCGCCCTTGATCTTCTTCATGAGCGGCGTCTCGGTGAACAGGGCGAGACTTCGTTCCGCCAGCGGGAGCATCTTCTCGGGGAAGATCGTTTCGGTCCAGTCGGGCAGTTCGAGGCCAGCGTGCTTCTCGATCTCCAGCGTGTTATAGAGCAGTTCGACGTCCAAGATCGTGCTGATGTTCTGTCCGGTTGACAGGGTGAGGGTTTTGTAAAGCGCGGCGTTCCTTTCGTTGAGGTCGCGAATGTCCTTCGGCGGGTAGGCCATCAGCCGTTGCAGGGACTGTTCGTACCGCGGGCAAGGCTTCTTCTGGGCCAAGATCGTGTCCCGATCGCGTTGCAGCGTGTTGATGGCCACCGGTTGCCACGGAATCGGCAGCGGGTTTGTGTTCTCCAACGGCGGCATAAATCCGGCCATGAAGCTTTGGGCGCTCATGATGCACCGTTCGGCGTAGCTGCTCACGATGTACATGTGATCCTTGGAGTAGAGTCCGTTCGGAGGTAGCAGCCGGTAGTACCGTGGCCGTAGATTCTTACCGAGGTTGTACATCTGCTGTGATCCCAGCTGAAAGAAATGATCCGCATTAGTGACATTCAATTTTAATTTCCACAACTCAAGAATACCTCGGACAGTGCGCCCAACCCGCCTGTCCACGGATGGTTCCGATGGGGGTCATTCGGGTAGAACTCGGTCGGCGAGCGGTCCCCATGGCGGAATATGATGGCGATCATACGCAGCGAACGAACGCCCTCCTCGTCGGTACTATCGCCAAACACCAGGTAGGCCATCATCACCGACAGGCAGATCGTGCCCAGGAAGCAAACCGAAACGGTCATACCCCGTTTCCCCTTCTGCCAGCAGTCCCAGCCTCCCATTGTGCTAGCTTCTCACGTGGTCCACCGTTGACGGATTCGAAGATCTATTTTTTCGCCCGCAACTATTTATAACACCGCACCAACCAATTTATATAAGTCACCAACGCCAATTACGGAACGCAACAACGCGATCATCTGAAGAATCCTCCAGAATCGACGTGTGATCTTCAGCGAAGCAACACCGCTGCAGCACTGCGTTGCATCTTCGCGGGGCGGCCACTATCGCGACTCTATCACGTAGTTATTTTCTTAGATTTGGTTATCTCCCGACTCAAGTGGTTGCAGTTGTTGGATGAAACTTGCAGATGGTGATGAGAGCAGTAAAAAATAAAAATAAATACCAAGTTTTATTATGCTACACACACATTGTAGGTGCGCACACTAGCGTGATGTGAGAGATAATCGCATTACTGTCTTATTTTAATCAGATGTAAATTTAAAGAATTCCAACTAATTTGAAAAACCGATCGTCAAAATCGTTACTCAGTGTTGAGGTATTTCGATTTTAGTGACATTGACCAAATAATCAGTTGTAGAGTGTTTTTTCTGTAGATCGATGGTCCTACTAAAGGATAACTACAATCGATTACACACTGTACCTAAGATTCATCGAAGAACAATTCGAGTTATTAAAATGTACGTGGTGATTATTGCATTCGATCGTAATTCCTCGATCTACCATCGACAAATTACGACCGACAATCGAGAAAATCTCGATATTTCATTTATTTCACAAAATTTCAAAAATATCAGAAAATTTAAAAAATATTAATTTTTTTTATTTCAAAAATTTTAAAAATTAAGTACAAAAAACACAGACAGAGTTGAACCCTAAATTTTCTAACATTTTAAGAGTTCTTCTTTCCAATGCTTTTTTAAGATCAAAAAATGATTGAAAATTTAATTTTTGCAATTCCGTCGTGAAACTACTTACTTTTCCTGTCATTCTTGAACAACGAAATAGCCTACTTTTCTGTACCAAAAATAACAGAATCGAAAGCAAAACTTTTCAAAATAAATGCTGAAAAGTTCTACTTTTCAGCACTCAAATGGGTGCTGAAAAGTTGAAATTTTCAGCACTTGTTTCGAAAAGTAACACTTTTCAACATTTTTTTGATTTATTGACAAAATACATGAAATTTGACATAAAATTTCACTCAGTGTGTGTTTTTTGGAATTGCAAAAAATGTTGTATGAAACTCGTTGCAAAACTTGATTTTTTCAGCACTCTTCGTATTTATCCAACTCGGTGAACCTCGTTGGATAAATGTACGACTCGTGCTGAAAAAATCCTCTTTTTGCAACTTGTTGCATAAACTACTATTTTGGATATTTTTCATATCAAAGCCAATTTTTTTAAATTTTCTAAAAATAAAAATTTGAAAAATTTCTATTTTTTCAAATTATTTTTTTTATTTCAAAAAACTTAAAAAAACATTGAATATTTATTTTAAAAAAATTATCAATCCAAAAAGTTTTGAAAATAAAAAAAAGTATCAATGACGAAAGAAGATCTTCTTTATTTAAGGCATCATTATGATTTCCAAAATAGCAAAATTTTTAAAAATTTCAAACATATTAAAATGCTATTTTTTTTAAACTTCAAATTTTTTTTTAATTTTTGTAAAAAAACACAACCAAAGTTGACCCCTATGTCAATGTCATTTTTGAAAACTTCCAAATTTTCTAAAATTTAAAGTTTTTCTTTCCAAGCTTTGGCTAAAATTTTTATTTTTGGTGGTCTTTTAATTAAAATTTTTAGAATTTGATTTTTTTAAGTTTCTTTTTATTTATTTCAAAAACTTCAAAAAACACTGACAATTCATTTTAAAAAAGTATCAATTACAATTACGAAAGAAGATCTTCTTTACTCAGGGCATGATTATGATTTCAAAAATACCAAAAATTTCAAAAATATTAAAAAAAATAGTTTTAAAAATTTATTGAAAAACACAGCCATAGATTACTTTTTTAAAACCATTGGCTAAGTCACATTTAACAAATAAACCTCCAAATTTTCTAAAATTTTAAGAGTTCTTCTTTCCAATGCTTTTTAATGATCAAAAAATGGTTGAAAATTTAATTTTTGGCGATTTTTTAAATCGAGCCAAATTTTTAAAATTTCTAGAAATAAAAAAAAGATTTTTTATTAATTTTAAAAACTTTAAAAGCATTGAAATTTTTTTTTATCAATCCAAAAACTTTTTAAATTTTTGTTATATTTTTAATTTTTCTTATTTTTATTTTTTTTAATTGTTTGAAATTAAAAAGACATTAATTTACAATTTTTAATTTTGTTATGTTTTTACATTAAAAAAGTTGAGCTTAGATTTTTTTTTAATATACGGACCTTCTGGGATCAAAGCCAGGACGGCTGGGTGAGAGGCAACCACGGTCGAGAAATTACGATCGTAACTTTACTGTTGAAAAATCTCGATCGTGGATCTAGAAATTACGATCTTAATTTGTAATACCATTTTTTGAATATTTTTTTATTGTTTAAACGGAATATTTAAAAAAATATTCGGAGTTCAATATTTTTTATGTAAAAACTAACAAAATTAAAAAATCGTAAAAAATTTCAAAAGCTACAAAAATTTAAAAAAAATAAAAAAATTCTAAAAATTCAAAAAAATTAAAAAATTTAAAAAACATTAAAAAGTAAAAAAAAAAACATTCAAAAAATTTAAAAATTTCAAAGAATTTAAAAATTTCAAAGAATTTAAAATTTCAAAAAAATTTAAAATTTCAGAAATTACAAAAATTTTAAAAAATTCAGAAATTTAGAAAATTTTAGAAATTTCAAAATTGTCAATTTTTTAAAAATTTAAAAAAATCAAAAATTAAAAAAAAATGTTTTTTATATTATTTTTTTTTTAAACAGAATCGGAATAAAATTGAAAAAATTGCAAGTAACTTTAAAAAGCCAAGAACAAATTAACAAAAATATGTAATTTTAAAGATACAGAAAAAAACTACTTTTCTTAATTTTTGAATGTCGTTTTTAATTTTTTTAATTTTTAAATGGTTTGAAATCTTTGAAATTTAAAAAAAAATTAAAATTTGTAAAATTCTTGAAATTTTTGAAGTTTTTGAAATTTTTAAAATTTTTGTAATATCTGAAAGTTTTTTGATGTTTTTGAAATTTTCTTAAATTCATGAATTAAAAAAATTTCGAAAACGAGCTTGGAACCCATATCGAGATTTTCTCGATCGTTGGTCGTAATTTGTCGATGGTAGATCGAGAAATAACGATCGAATGATTTCAATCTACTATCGACAAATTACGACTTATCATCGAAAAATTACGATCGTAATATAACGATCGAGAAATCTCGATCGTGAGTCGAGTAATTTGGACGATCATGCGGTCAACCGGCGATCGCCTTAATGAATTTGTATGCCCACATTTACACATTGTGGGACGCAAATGGATTTGTTTTAGTAAACGAAAATGCCAGCGTTTGACTTTTGAAGATTGAACGTAGATTAGGGCATTCTTTTTCGATTCTCGTTGGCAAAATTAAAGGGTAGATAAAGCTTGTCAGTTGAACGCAACGTTGAGCTCCAGTTCGATTTTTCCAAGAGCTGTCAAACCGACAATCTACAGAGGTTGCTTTGATCAATGGTCGATGTCGGGCAGACTATGATGACTGCTTTCAAAGTTGTGTTCGACGAACAATCTTGTTGCCAGCTTAGCAACTCAAAAATGTGTGATCGCAGTAATCTGCACCTCAAAGAAGCAATCTCAATCTGTCATTTTCTCCTCTCGAAATTCCCAGCAACAAGACCTCCAACGCCATGAAGCTACCCTGCCAGGAAAACCCAACCGCCGAGGTACCCCGATTCCACGATTTCAATTCCCCAAACGCTCACCCCCCAAACCATCTTCCCCCCTCAGAACGATCGCGCCCTTCTCGCGTGGAAGCTATGCAGGCGCATCCGCGCCACGCTGGACCGCTACCACGCGCAAGATCTGCGCAACTGTCTGCGTCGGCACGACCTCTGCTCGTCCGGCACCGTCCAGGGGTACGACTTTGCGCGGACGGTTGCCGGCGCACTGCGCGGCTGTCTCAGCGAGAACGAGCTCTGCCACCTGGCGGAGTACTTCCGGTCGCCGGACGGGGGAGGGGTGGCGTACGGGCTGTTTTTGGACGTCGTGGCCGGGGAGGATGGAGGGGTTGGTGGGAAGGAGCTCGAACGAACGCTTTCGGTCAGTGAGCATCGGAGGTTGTCGCTGGTGCTGATGGAGATCGCGCAGGCGCTGCGCTTTCGCGAGCAGGTTCTGCGGCCTTACTTTGAAGATTACGATTTGATAGCTGGGAATGGGGGGTCGGTCACGTTGGCGTACTTTAAGCGGGTTCTGTACTTTTTGGGGATCACTCTGAGGAAGCCGGAGTTTACACTGTTGGCGAAGCGGTTCATGGTTGGTCACTACAAGATCGACTACGAGGCGTTCATCGAGGAGATCGACGGGCTGTTGCGGTATTTGGACGGGCGCGGTCCGATCGACCGGGAATGCGACGGAGAGGTACCGGCGAAGATTATCGCGGTAGAACTGCCGAAGGTTGATCGACCGGAGGTCGGGACCGTTGATTTGGCGAAGGTTCTACAGAAAGATACGGCGTATCATCCGTGCTTGGCGCCATCGAGACAGGAGCGTGACTTCCGCACGTTGATGCTGCGCATTCAGCGGTACGTCTGGGAGAACCGGGTTCGGATTCGGGAGTTTTTCGAGCAGTACGACACGTTCCAGTGTGGCTTGATTAGTCGGAGTCAGTTTGTGCGGGCGATGGACGCGGTGGGGCTGTCCGGACTGCATCGATTACCGTTGACGGACGGGGAGGTTCGGAGTGTGTGCGATCGGTACGGGGATGCGCGGGACGTGAACAGGATTCGGTGGGATCGCTTTACGGACGACGTTGATGAGGTGTTTACGGTGAAGAATTTGGACAAGGGTGCGTTTCGGGAGGTTGAGTCTCCGCCGGAGGAGGTTGGAGGTTTGGAACGGGAAGGTTGTAGAGAGAGTAGAGATTTGGTGAAGGAGCTTGTCGATTGCATTCGGACGCTGGTAGCGGCTCGTCGAGTGTTGATCGAGCCGGTGTTCAAGGACTTTGACCCTCACCGAAATGGGCACATCAGTCGAAGTCAGGTAGGGGAAGCGCTCTCGATGGCTGGGGTGTTTATAACCGAAGAGCAGCGGTACGCTTTGAACGAACGGTACAGCGATGATCTTGGGTTCAACTACGTGAACTTTTTGAAGGACGTTGACCCCTGTCCGAAGATAGCTTCAGCGGTAAGTAGTCAATTCGGTTGATTCTTCCTAAATCAATGATCAACTCTGTCTTCAGTACGAAGAAATGCAAGATCGCTTGGCGAAGATCAACGCGGACGCCGGCCCAGAACCTCACCCCCACGAGCAAGACATCGTGCGCGTACTGGCCAAGGTCAAGGGCCAGGTGGTGCGTCGAAGACTTCGAATCGTCGACTACATGCGAGGTTTCGATCCGCTGAACCACCACCGCATCACCTGCGATCAGTTCCGCCGTGGACTGGCAACGGCCTCGATCGACCTGTCCCCAACCGAAGTGCGGACGCTGGCCCGAATCTTCCAGACTCCGCTGCACCACGATACGGTCGACTACAAGCGGTTCTGCGACACGGTCGCCGAGGTAGACTACCAGTGCAACTTGGAGAAGGCGCCCCGCCTGGTTCCGCTGCGTCACTTCCCGTCCGAAGATGGTCCCCACAACCACCTGAACTTTGAAGAGCGCACGATCGTGTCCAAAGCGCTGCAGAGGTTGGCCCGCCAGGCGGACGTCGTATCGAATCTGAGCGCCCCGCTGCGAGACTTTGACCGCAACCACCTCGGCGTGGTCAACCGGAACCAGCTGATCCGGGCGATGGCGACGCGCGGTGAACTGCACAACGCCGTCTCGAGCCGCGAGTTTGAGTTGCTGTGCAAGTGCTTTGGCGTCGAGATTGGGCACCGGCGGGAGGTCAACTACCGGGCGCTGCTGGCTGCCCTCGACTATCTGTACGCAAACCGGGAGAATCATCCCTTTTGAAGTGGCTTGGGGTGTGTAGATAAGCTGGTTGGCTCTTATAAATTCAAGTGCCGGGAAATTCAAATCTCAGTCTCTGGTTGGATTTGCATGAATTAATAAAATTTTATGTTAGAATGGCAACTTTGTACTGCGCAGTTTTGATTTTTAGTTTTGTTCTAACTGGCGCTCAGCAGGAAGAACCGTGCGAGGCGGAGAAGTGTCCCCAGTATGGACCGACGGAGGTTGAGCCCGTGCTAACGCTGCTTCCGGTACCGTGGAATTGCAGTCAATACGTTGCGTGCGATCGAGGAATTCAAATGTTTAGGTAAGAGGGAAGTGCTGAGTTGTGTTCGAAGTCTAAACTTAATCTTTTTGTTCCAGACCATGTCCACTCGGATTGCACTTCAACGCAGTGCTGATGGTGTGCGACTATCCCGATCATGCCAACTGCGTGGAACGTTGCAACAGTCCGACTTGAGTTGTGTAAAATAAACGTAGAGTTGGAGTTGTCATCGCACAAACGACCCGAATCACTTCAACAAATAGTCATTTTTATTCCCTAATACAAACCAACCCACTCAATACCCGAACTTCTGGTTGAGTGACGTCATCCCGTCCCCGCTCTGACCCACCGGTGGAACCCACTCGACGTTCTTGTCCTCGGCCTGCAGCTCCTCGCTGTCGTCAAAGTCCACGTTGTCCCGATTCCGTTCGCGTCCCGCCCTATTCCGGCTGCGCTTCTTCTTGTTGTCCACCCCCTCCACCGACCCGGACCCGGACGGTTCTTCACAGTCTGCTTCACTTTTTCGCTTTTTCTGCGGTTTCTTCTCCGGCTCGCTGCTGCTTTCGACGACCTTTTTCCGGTGCTGCTCGAGCAGGTCCGGGTTGAAGGAGGGACCGTGAACTCGCTTCGGTTCGGCCGCCTGCTTGGGCGGTTCTTCCCTAGGCGGCGCAGCCGCAACAGCTTCCTCTTCGTCTTCTTCGACCTCTTCGCCGTGAGCGCTGGTCGAGCCGCCAACCTTAATTTCGGACTTTTTGATTCCAAAAGATGCGGACAATTTGTTCCGCTTGCCAAACAGGGGGAGCATCTTCTTCTTGAGCTGGTCCTTGCCGTCGGAGGACGATCCCGGTTGGCCGCTCATACTGGGCAGGTCCAACGGCTTGGCAATTTTGATGAGCTTCTGCAGCGTCACGTGGTCCTTCGTGAGCCGGTCCTTTCGAGCCGAAGTCGGCGCACCTCGAACTTGTCGTACGGCTTGTCGTCCGAGAGCTTCTCGAGGAATTCGTCCACGTCGTCGTCGTTTTCCGGCAGCCGGGTGCCCTTCTCGATGAGCTGACGACGCTGCAGGCGCGTCTCAATGTCCTCCAGCTTTTCCAGCAACTCCGACTCTTGCCGGATGAGATCTTCGTAGGTGTGCACTTCGGCCGACGCTTTGGTTTGCTTCCGCTGGCGACGCCGCTCGACGTCCCCGGTTCGGTCCAGGTAGTCATCGTCGTCGTCCGAATCGGACGTTTTCTTGTGCCGTCGACGGGGCTCTGAAAAGATCGAAAAAAGGTCAGCAAAAGATTCTCAAATTTGTCACGTTGACCACTTACCGTGGGTTGCCTGCCTCAACAGTCCGTACCGGTCCAGAATCCGACAGGCTTCCAACGCGCACTGCACCACCACTTCCTTCTTCTTGCCCTTGTGGGTGGCTTCCGCCACAATCGGCCGTCCAAAATCATCGTCAACGGGCAGTTCAACCCGACACACGTAAGACCCCGCCGAAAGTTCCTCCAACTTGTAGTCCAGCTCGTGACCCTCCCGCTCAAAGTAACCCCGCAGCGTCTTCTTCGGGTCGTCCAGAAACAGCTCCTCGTTGTTGGACATGGCGTACGGATTGTGCGCCAAATCCGTCTCCTCGTCCGCGTCCTCGCCCATTCCCCAGCTGACCCCTTCCTCCTCCTTGAGCTTCGCGACCCGCTCGCGCTCCTGCCGTTCAATCTCGGCCATTTCTTCCCGCAACTTGTTCTGCTTCTCGCGCAGTTCCTTCATCTCCGTGATGGTCATCTCCGACGGAGCGTCCTCGTCCTCCGCCGGTCCAGTCAAAATGTACGACCGCGAGCTCGAGCCCAACTTCACCATATAACCCACCCGAACCCGGACGTACGTCTTGGGCGGCAATCGCTGCTTGTTCAAGAACGTCCCATGAGTACTACTCAGATCGTACAGATACCAACCCGGTTCCACGGTCACGTGCCGCTTCTTCGTCTCTTCCTCCTCCTCATCCCCATCCTCGCCCTCCTCCTCAGGTCCCCGATACTGCAGAATCGCGTGATAGCGCGATATCGTCGGATGGGCCATGTTGACATCACAATTCGGCAACCGGCCAAACAGCCAAAACGCCCTGCTCTGCAGCTGCTTGACCTCCTCAATGATCACCCCGTTCTTCAGCACCTCAAATCCGTAGTTCAACCCCGACGCACACTTGCGCGACCATGCTGGCTCGCGGTACGGCACCGGCGGAATTTCGTTCCCATCGCCGGGCAACTCCTTACCGCTTGCGGCTGCTGCTGGCGCCTCCTCGGGGACGATGTCCGTCACCTTTGACGTTCCCGGCGGGAGTTCCGGCTTGCGGGCTTTGACCAGCAGGTCGACCGATGGCTTCTTGAAGGTCCCGTCGTCGTCGGTCATTATTGCAGCTAGGACGCCGGTAACCGAAAGATTCGATTTGTTGAACCCCGAAAAGCTGGAACCGTTTTGCTCCGCGCACGAAAAAGACGGTTTGTTTTGAATAATGACAGTGCGAAGAAGACAAACAAAAACGTTTTCGGCCGAATCTCTACACTCGCACGTTTGAAAAAGTTTGATTGACAGCGCGCGGTGTAGAGATTTGCGTTGAAATGTTTCAGATCTACATATGCTAAAGCTAAGAACAAGATTGTCCGTTCGACGCAGTGGTGAACGCAGAACCCCTGACTGAAAAGTCCGTCGGACGTCCGTCGTTTGTCGTCCGTGCACTCGTACGACGTCGCACGACAATGTCGTGCGACTTTTAACACGAATGTCATACGTTTTTGCACCAAAAAGTCGTGTTTGTCGTGCGATCGATAATCGAAATTGTACGACATTGTCGTACGACATTCGACCGATGTCGCACGGTTTTGTTGTTTAGAATGTCGTGCCTTTGTCGTGTGCTGTCATTTGTTATTTTTAGGCTTTTTTTTTTAAAGAAAAACTAAAGTTTTTTTTTATTATTATATAGGATTGTTATTATTTTTTGTAATTTAACATGATACTGGAATAACCTTCCGAACATTTTCAATATCACTGCACTTAATTTCACTGTTTTCAAAATAACTGAGATAGATTCTGGTTCTGATGCCATTGGCCATCCCATAGATTCTGGTTCTGATGCCGTTGGCCATCCCACGACGACCGAGTTTGATTCCGTGGGTCGTTCGTCCACCTCCATCGTCTTCTCCCGGATGTCTCTGAGCATCTGGGACCTGCGATACACATCCGGAACCATGCTGGGATTGTTTGTTTGACTGTGATCCAAATTGGCCGCTGTTGCCCTGCTAAGACGGTCGTTTCGAAATGTATCGTTGTCTCATTTGGATCATGTTGCCATCGACTCCTCTGCCTAGCAGGCCTGGCAGCAGCATCTCGGAAATAATTTGGCAATCTTTGATGAACGGTGGCAGAAGCATCTCGGAGATGCTCGTTCATGCCCTTTTCGTTTGGACCACGCACGAGTAGTTCTCCAAGTCGTTCTTCAATCTGTTGTGCAGATTCTCGTTTTTTTTTTTGTTTTGTACGCCGTTGCCGTATTCTTGAGCTGCATCAGCTGATCGCGCGAGTATTTTCTGCTTTCTGGATGGATTGTCCGGAACCCACTGTTCCGCGTCGTTCTCGATGAGGTTAAGCTAGCAGGAATCATCGATGCGGTGGCGGCTGTCGCTGGCTTGGCGGTGGCGTCAATTCCATCGATTCTTGCTTTTGAACTGCTGCGGCACTTCCGCTTATATTGACTTCTTGCCTAACTTCTTGCTTCATTTCCGCGGGGCTCGGATGGTGCGGAAGATGCTGCTGGGTGTTGAACTGATAAGAGAACATAGAGGTTCTCTAGTCCGCAGCGGTGATCGTGCGGGGACATTTGCATCTGGGGCATCTGCGGCGGTCCGTGTTGGTGGACGTGTGGCGGCGGATGGTGGAGATGTGTTGGTGGTTTATGATGCATCGGTCCCATGCCGGCGGGAGGTCCGCTCAGTTCCGGAGTAGCCTGGTGAGGATGTTGTAAGGTGTTTATTATTGTTTTTGGTTCAACGGCTGGGTACAGTGGAACTTACGTTACATTCGGAGGAGTTGTGTTGTAGGTCGGAGTCGGCGGCACGTTGAGGCTGTTGTGGGAAGCCTGCTGTTGTTGTTGTTGAGCTCCGGATCCGGCTGTAGATGTCAAAGAGGAGGTGGGAAAAGCCGAATCGTTGTATGTACGTCCTCATGTATTTTAGGATTGATGATGGAAATGGCTCGCCACGCTTCATTATGGTTTGGGGGGTAGCGAATTGGGCAACGGAAACTACTGCATCTGCGGAGCAGGATCAAGTGGATTAGTGGCACTGTTCGTAAGAGAGGCGACCGGATGATGAAAGAATTTGGTGGTATTTACATTGAAGAGACCGCCTTTACCACCAGCCGGATGGTGTTGGCCTTGGGCCAGGATCGGTGCTGACTGTGGGGAGGCCAATGCTTCGAACCATATTTCCACGGGTGGCCCGGTATCCGGCTGTACTGCATCTGAATACACGAGGTAAAGAAGGTTCCCAATAAATATTCATAGAAATAGAAAGTAACTAACTACCTCTAACTACTTAAACCAACTTACCAACCAACTTTTTGCTCCGATTTGGTTTTGCACATAACATTTTCAACCTCAATCTTTAACTTTGGTTCAATCCAGTCTGAACAAGTTTTTGCTTGATTTAAACTGTCAAAGTTTTTTCGCCGACGCCGCCGAAACGTCAATCTGTCAGAAAATCGATGCAAAAAACGATGTCATGCATGTCGATTGTTTGTCGTCCATTTGTCGTCCTTTCGACCAATCGATATAGAAACGGTAAAATCAAATCCGTGCGACATCTCGTACGACGTGCGACATTTTTCAAACAGGGACGCTGTGCCAGTTCGATTTTTCCATCAACTGTCAGTCGGGCAATCTGCAGGGGTTGCTTTGTTCAATGTTCGATGACTGGCAGGCTATGATGACAGGCGCAAAATTTTGCGTTTGCGTCCAGGTCTGACGGACAATCTTGTTCTCACCTTAAGGGAGCGTTCTTTTATTACGTAACGCGAAAAGTCAAACTTTTAGACCCCCTCCCCCCCTCCCTCGTAACAAAAATTCCATAAAAATTTAAAAAAAAATGTATGGAGCGTAACACGGCCTCCGACCCCCCCCCTCCCCCTCTACTGCGTTACGTAATAAAAGAAAAAAAAAAACGGAATCGACGTAACACCTTATAATGTGGCCCTCTTAAACCTTGCGGTTTCGTCAACGGTTCCACAGGTGTGTATCGTTCTTTTTGCGACAAGACTCCGCCTCCCGGGTCTCCTAAGTGTGAAGGTATGGCACGGGGAGAGGGCACCGAATACCTATGTTTACACTTAGAATTTTTTGCGTCCGCCTCGGGATTCGAACCAGCGACCTCTGGATTGTGAGTCCAGTGCGCGGTCCGATTGATCCACACAGGCAGACGTAATAAAAGAACGCTCCCTTAATACGCAGTTCCCGAGCAACCTATTGTCAAAAGTAGGTAGGGGAACAGTTTCTAATTCCATCGTGCCTCTAATGTTGGACTATCAGTGTAGGGGTTATGGGTTGCAGGATTGAATCACGGACATCACGGACGAACGGACATGACACCAGGAACTATCACTTGCGCCATCTACATTCAAGTTGTCGAAGCAGCTTCGCACAAATAAGCATTATTTCTCAAAATGTCTTATGCACACACAAAAAAATATTACCATAATGACAACAGTAACTTATTTTTGATTTTAAAATTTGCTAAAATATTGCGCAATTCTCACTAACTTGGACTTCGCACTAAATTATTGCTATCGATCGCACTATTGCGACTTGTCAAACTGGCTTGGGAAATTTTAATTTTCTCAAAAAATGATCAAAGCGAGCCGATGTTGCTCACAGTCGCAATTTTAAAGTGCGAATGTCCAGTTTGGTGGAAACTGCGACTGGAATTGTAAATAAACAACTGCTGGTTGCCTAGTTTTTGGAAATTTTGTTGTCAAAAGTGCGAGAGAAAAGTGCGGGCCAAATCCAAGTTACAGTGCAAGGATCAATAAGCTCGAGGGAAAGTTTTTTCATTAGTTTGTCAATATGATTTTCCGTACAAATTTGGCAGCTGTCCATACAAAACTTATGTATAAAAATGAAAAATAAATTTCCAGAACGGGCAAAAAATCTTTGACCGAGTTATGAATTTTTGAATCAATACTGATTTTTTTTCAAAAAATCGAAATACCGGTCGCAAAAATTTTCAACTTCACTTTTCGATGAAAAATCAAATTTGCAATCAAAAAGTACCTTAGTGAAATTTTGATAAAGTGCAAGTTAAATCCATTTAAGGTAACTTTTTTGAAAATAGTCACAGTTTTCCATTTTGTTAAACTAGTGCACATGTTTTCCCACTCATACAAAATATTTTTATAAATAGCTGAGAAAATTCTCTATATTTTGCTTTTTCGAACTTGTTTGATACGACCCTTAGTTGCTGAGATATTGCCATGCAAAGGTTTAAAAACAGGAAAATTGATGTTTTCTAAGTCCCACCAAAACAACACACAATTTTCTAATGTCGATATCTCAGCAACTAATGGTTCGATTTTCAATATTAAAACATGAAACATTCGTGAAATTTTCCGATTTTTTTCGAAATAGTAGTTTATGCAACAAGTTGCAAAAAGAGGATTTTTTCAGCACGAGTCGTACATTTATCCAACGAGGTTCACCGAGTTGGATAAATACGAAGAGTGCTGAAAAAATCAAGTTTTGCAACGAGTTCCATACAACATTTTTTGCAATTCCAAAAAAACACGCACTGAGTGAAATTTTATGTCAAATTTTCATGTTTTTTTTTTCAATAAATCGTTTAAATCAAAAAAATGTTCAAAAGCGTTACTTTTCGAAACAAGTGCTGAAAAGTTAAACTTTTCAGCACCCGTTTGAGTGCTGAAAAGTAGAACTTTTCAGCATTTATTTTGAAAAGTGTTGCTATTCGATTCTGTTATTTTTGGTACAGAAAAGTAGGCTATTTCGTCGTACAAGAATGACAGGAAAAGTAAGTAGTTTCACGACGGAATTGCAAAAAAAATATTTTCAAATTTTTTAAACCAAGACTAACATTTTAAAAGGGCGTAATATTGAATGTTTGGCCCTTTTAAAATGTTAGTCTTGGTTTAAAACTATTTAAAATATTTTTTTCGAAAAGATCGGAAAATTTCACGAATGTTTCATATTTTAACATTGTAAATCGGACCATTAGTTGCTGAGATATCGACGTTAGAAAATGGTGTGTTGTTTGGGTGGGACTTGGAAAACATCAATTTTCCTTTTTTTAAACCTATGCATGGCAATATCTTAGCAACTGAGGGTCGTATCAACAAGGTGAAAAAAAGCAAAATATGGTGAATTTCAAAAATATTTTTTCATAAGTGGGCAATCATGTGCACCAATTAAAAAAATTGAAAAACTGCGACTATTTTCAAAAAAGTTACCTAAAAATGGCTTCAAAATTTCACTGAAGTACTTTTTGATTGCAAATTTGATTTTTCATCGAAAAGTGAAGTAGAAAAATTTTTGCGAGCAATATTTTGATTTTTTGAAAAAAATCAGCATTGATTAAAAAAATCATAACTCAGTCAAAGATTTTTTGCACAACCTGGAAATTTCTGAAAAGTTGGCATTTGATGTCCTCTAAAACATATAAAAAAATAAAAAAATAAAAATAGTGTTTTTTTGCAAATCAAGTTTTTGTGACGACGTTTTGTTTTTCAGTGTAGTCCTAATCCATACCTACAACTTTGCCGAAGACACCAAATCGATCAAAAAATTCCTTCAAAAGATACAGATTTTTGAATTATTATTGGACCTTATTGGACCTTTTCAAACAAAACATTCTAGATGTACAAACTAAGTATGAAAAATGGCTTCTTTGGGCATACCGAAGGCACCAAAAAAGTTTCAACCAAACCAAAACATACAAAAATTAAAATTCTAAAAAAGACCGATTTCGTAGAGATTTGCTCTTTGCTTCGATGTTTGCCACCAGCGCTGGAGATGCACTAATGCTGAAAAAGTGGTCTGAAACATTTCATTTTTGTTGGCTACCAACGCGCTACCAATTTGTCTCACAATCCAAAACACCTGCCACCACTCCCTCGACAGTTCAAACACAAACAAAAGATTTTCCTTTGAAATGTCAGGCATATCTTGTGATGTGTCATTTTTTCATTTCGATTCCCCTCTTCGCGAAGTGATTTCGAACAAACTCGTCGTCGTCGTCGTCGCTGGTGGTGCTGCTCCTCCTCCTTCAAAGAGGTTGACCCGTGGACCGTCCGTCGCGAAATTCCGGAACGTGACTCAATTCGCAATTTAGCAGCTGCGATTTTCGTTTGGGTCTATTCTCCGTCCGGGTGTTGTGTTCCGGATTCAGGTGCCCCCTTCATTTTTTTGCTTTTCTTTTCGCGAGTGGTGTGACTAATCGGTGGCCCCCCCGACCAGGCCCCAGACCAGTGTGAGGGTGTGCGTTTGTGTGTGGAAATTGGAGCACCGCCGAGGGAAAAGAAGAAAATAGAAAATGTTCAGTTTTTTGAAACGGGAAACGAAACAGGAGGAGGTCGTGGAGAATGTGCTCGGGGAGCTCAAGAAGATCTACCGGAGCAAGTTGTTGCCGCTGGAGGAGCACTACAACTTCCATGACTTCCACTCGCCCAAGTTGGAGGATCCGGACTTTGACGCGAAGCCGATGATTCTGCTGGTGGGCCAGTATTCGACGGGCAAGACGACCTTTATTCGGTACTTGTTGGAGCGGGACTTCCCGGGTATCCGGATTGGGCCGGAGCCGACGACGGATCGGTTCATTGCGGTCATGTACGACGACAAGGAGGGAATCATTCCGGGCAATGCGTTGGTGGTGGATCCGAAGAAACAGTTCCGGCCGTTGGGCAAGTACGGCAATGCTTTTCTGAATCGGTTCCAGTGCTCGCACGTTCCGTCGCCGGTGCTGCGTGCCATCTCGATCGTGGACACGCCCGGAATTTTGTCGGGTGAGAAGCAGCGCGTTGACCGTGGTTACGATTTCACCGGAGTGCTCGAATGGTTCGCGGAACGTGTCGATCGAATCATTCTGCTGTTTGACGCCCACAAGCTGGACATTTCCGACGAGTTCCGACGATCGATCGAGGCGCTGCGCGGACACGACGACAAGATTCGTATTGTGCTGAACAAGGCCGACATGATTGACCACCAGCAGCTGATGCGTGTCTACGGTGCGCTCATGTGGTCACTCGGTAAGGTTCTGCAGACTCCCGAAGTGGCCCGCGTCTACATCGGTTCGTTCTGGGATCAACCGCTGCGCTACGACGTCAATCGACGACTCTTTGAAGACGAAGAGCAGGATCTGTTCCGTGATCTGCAGTCGCTGCCGCGAAACGCCGCCCTCCGCAAGCTGAACGACCTCATCAAGCGAGCCCGGCTGGCCAAGGTCCACGCCTTCATCATCAACGAACTGCGCAAGGACATGCCCTCGGTCTTTGGCAAGGACAGCAAAAAGAAAGATCTCATCAAGAACCTGGGCCAGGTGTACGACCGCATCCAGAAGGAGCACCAGATTTCCCCCGGCGACTTCCCCGACATCAAAAAGATGCAGGAAGTGCTCGCCAACCAGGACTTTAGCAAGTTCCACTCGCTCAAAATTCCCCTGCTGGAGGTGGTCGACCGGATGCTCGCAACGGACATTGCCCGCCTCATGAGCATGATCCCGCAGGAGGAGATGACCATGGTGTCGGAGCCGCTCATCAAGGGTGAGTAGTAGCACAAAAGAAGGCTGATTGCGTAACTCCGGTGGTGGTGGTTGACGACAGGCCAGGCCAGAGTGTTTAATGATAAAAAAAAACTGCTATGAGCTGCCGCGAGAGATTGATGAGTGGGGTTTTTATCTAATCGCGACGCGACGTGCGCTGCTGAGTCAGGCGCTGGTGCCGCGGGGTTGGTTCCTGCTGGGTGGGACTTTGGATTTTGGGGAAGGTGGCGGTGACCTTCACAAAATTGTATGTTCCTATGATAATTATGTTATGTTTTTAGAACCGCTTTGAGTCAGGGGTATTCAAAAACATCCAAAACGCAAAAAATAGAATTTGGTTTATAGGACCTTTTCAAAAAAACTCCAGATTTTAACAAATTAATTTTGTTTTGCTAAGCAACACATTTCTGAAACTTCATCTATACTTTATCTACTGAGTTTATCTTGTGAAACTATCAGGGAAGCGAGAAAATCTCTTCCAATGATTTATGAGTAAACAGTGACACCCACAGCGAGAGCAACTATTCTCTCCGAAGAGATACTTGTGTTAGTCGTATCATGTAACACAGAGAGAACACCCTTACCAAAAATCATGATTTTTTGAGTTCCAAATCCCACTTTTCATACGATTTTTTGAGTTCAGGTACTACAACCATAAAAATGGTTATATGGGTTGAACTGAAAAATTCGTATGAAAAGTGGGATTTGGAAGTCAAAAAATCATGATTTTTGGTAAGGGTGAACAGTATTCAAAGAACAGATTGGGGATCTGAGCAGCTTGAAAAAAAAACTTCTCAGCTTGCAACAAACCATGCCTCTAAATAAAAGTGTGATCATTATTTAAATTAAATTAATTTAAATTTCATTTTTGAATTTTTGAATTTTTAATCAAGGCTGACTTGCTGATATTATTGTTCACAACGATAAAACTTATTTTTCTGAGTACAATGATACTTTGAATGATCGCAAAGAATTTAAAATGGATTTTTAAAGCAATTTTCGCGGCCCTTCTTGACACAAAAGTTCCTACTTGACAGCTCGTACCAAGGAGACCACAGTTGATGCATCGAGAAAATGTTGTCTTGTCAATTATTTGTTTTGCATTCATATCGCAGTACATAAAAATTTATATAGGGCTTAAGGAGCCAATTGTTTGTAACTTATAAGTTTTCTAAGTGTAAATATAGGTATTCGGTGCCCTCTCCCCGTGCCCATACCTTCACACTTAGGAGACCCGGGAGGCGGAGTCTTGTCGCAAAAAGAACGATACACACCTGTGGATCCGTTGACGAAACTGCAAGGTTTAAGAGGGCCACATTATAAGGTGTTACGTCGATTCCGTTTTTTTATAAGTTTTGTTTGTTTCATTAGATTTGTTGGGATAATAATACTTATAATTGGGTACTAAAGCCCTATGTTAATTTTTATGTACAACGGTAAAAAACACGACTAAAAACCATTTCTGATCACTTTTTATCATTTTAATGCAATTTTTTTTTTACAAGACAACATTTTTTCGATGGATCAACTATGGTAGGCGCTTTTCTGTTAAGAATGACCGCGAGGTTAATTTTTGAAAATTGATTTGAAAATCCATTTTAAACTCTTTGTGGTCGTACAAAGGGTCATTGTACTCAGAAAAATAAGCTTTATTGCAATAATATAAGCAATCTAAGCTTAATTTTAGGACCCAATTATTAGTAGTTATTTTATTGTTGATGTAGGGTATTTTAACCATTAGTGGACCCCCTAGTAGAGCCGAAGCACATTTTTCACAAATTTTCAATATTTTAAGCACTTTTTCATAACCCTTTGTACAAAACAATGAAAACTGAAGTCTTTCGAACAATTTTGACTATTTGTTTCATCAGTTATTTGTTTTTGAGCAGAAAAATAGCCAATTGAAAAAAAAAGTTTTTTTTGCCTGTTGTGGACCCCCTTTTCCTATTGTGGACCCGGGTCCACTATAGGCAAACTGTTATTTTTATACCAAATTTAACCGATATTTGATGTTTTGATGCATGGTGTAGGTCTAATGATAGATATAATGAATAAAAGATGGATTTTGGTCACTTTTCATCATAAACAAATATTTTTTGTCAACAAATTTGGCTTAAAACAACAAAAAACCAAACAGACATTTAAACACATTTATTTCCGAAAAAGATCAGAGAAAACGTCTCAAAAACCACTGTAAACATAAAAATAATTTAAAAAAAGTAATCTTGATGCAAATTTTTCCATATTAATTACATAAATGGTTGTCCGATACTAAACAATAGAATTGTTTACAGTTGCTGATAAAACCACGCATGTTTATTGGAAAAAATGTTTTGTTATTGATTTATTATTATAAAATATCATTTCAAACTGAAATTATGGTGCTTCAGTTAAGTACAATTAACTATAGTTTTGATTAATTATAATTTCTTACGGCTTCAGCATTATTGGTACTTTTAACATGAAAACAGCTATATTTATACTCATAACTGAAAGTTTAGGTTGATAACAACAAGCATTTATTGTATGTTTTAGAGAAACTTTTGCTTGAATACACAGTTTTCATCATTTTTGAAGGTTTAATTAACAGGGGTCCACTTTTGGAAAAGTTTGGATTTTCGTTGTCCTATACTGGACCCCCATAATTTTTGCTAGAAAATTGCATTTCTTCGCTTTATTTTAGTAAATATCCTTAAACTTACATTACTTCGACTTGCTGAAGTTAAATAATCAGTCAAAAAATGATTAGATGGTTAATTCAATCATAAAATATAAATGCAGTTTTGTTGTGAAAATGCTTGTGGCCATGGCTGATTTCAGATGTCGAACTCAAAACACTTATTTTGGTGAAAAGGACAATTCAATGTCAGTCAACATTGTTCTAAATGATGCTGAACATGCCAAATAAATGATTTGTAGACAACAACACGCTTGAAATTGTGATTTTATTGAATTTTCCATTAAATACCCTTCAGAGGGTCCACTATAGGAAAGGGGTCCACTAATGGATAACGTACCCTATCACTTTAAGAAAAATAAAAAAAAATCCGAATGTTTGATTATTGTAAATTTTTAACTTAAAATATTTTTTTTAAATTGACAAATTTTTATACTCATAGATTTTCGAATTTTTAAATAAGTTTAAATAATTTGCAAAGTTGAGCTATTTTGGATTGAATGTTGAAATTTTTGAAATTTCGATTTTTTTTGCTCTTATATATTTTTAGTTTAATTTATGCGGATTTTTATTTTTTTTGGGGTTTGGCGATTGTCCATGCTCCATAAACTTTTTTTTTGAATGGAAAATTGTTCACGAGGGGGGAGGGGGGCGGTGAATCCCGATAAAAGTGTCCATGTGGTTTATGGATGGTCCCTTAATTTATTTTTTGGAATAAATAAAGTTTTGAGTCTTGATTTTTTTTTTTTAATTTTCGAATGTTTGATATTTTTAATTTAAACTTCTAAACCTTTTAAACAAATGATTTGTAATATTGTTAAATTTCCAAATCTGTGAATTTTACAATTCATTTTTTTTTTGAATTTATGAATTGATTTTAATAAATAAAAATGTCTGAATTTTGGATTTTTTTGTGAATGATAATTTAATTTGGTATTTTTGTATTTTTTGAATTTTAAAATGTTTTCAATTTGTGAATTTTTGAACTTTAAATTTTAAATTCTAGAATGTTTTGTTTTCTGGTTTCAAGTTTTTGTGCTGTAAATGTACTCTTAGGCCTCGAAATTTTTAATTAAACTAAATTTTCAGAATTATATATCTTTACATTTTTTTAATTTTATATTTTAACTTTTTAGACATTTGTTCTCAAACATGAAACTGCTACTCCTGTCTCGTCAGAGGCGCTGGAGCAGAAATCCCACGTTAGAGGAAGGCCATGCCCCGGGGGGCGTAGTGCCAATAGTTTCGTTTCGTTTTTTCGAAACTGCTACTTGAGAATGAGAAAAATAAAAAAATAACAGATTTCTAAAAAGTTAAAATAAAAAATGTGAATTAACAAAATATATAATTCTAAAAATTTAGTTTGGAAATTAAAATTTCTGATTTCTAAAATTAAGACATTGAAAAAAATTGAAACCACAAAAAATAAATTCAAGAATTCAAAATTTAAAGTTCAAAAATTCGTCGCGTTCAAAAATTGCGTCGCGTCCACCTGTTCAACCTGTTCATAGGACAGGTGATCATTTTGATTTCTTTCTGAAGAAAGAATTTAAATATGTTCATCAAAATAATTGAACGAATACGCCAACTCTTATTGGAACCATGAAATAGCCAAGCGCATTCGTATCATAGAGCGTCAATGAAAATTTCCCTTCCATGCACGAGTTCCCATACAACGCATCCAAAATACACAGAAAGTCCCTATTACACGCTGGACGGTATGAATATGGTAGTTCAGGGTGTGCATGAAAGCTTTTGCACAGTCGACATAAAGCGCGCGAGCCGAGACGCGAGCAGGGAGAGAGCAAAATCTGGAGTTTTCTCTCTCTCTTTGAACTTTGCTCTCTCCCTGCTCGCGTCTCGGCTCGCGCGTTTTTATGTCGACTGTGCAAAAGCTTTCATGCACACCCTGAACTACCATATTCATACCGTCCAGCGTGTACAAATAGGGGAGTCTTTCTGTGTATTTTTGGATGCGTTGTATGGGAACTCGTGCATGGAGAAATTCGGACAGGTTGGCGGCTGCTTGGGAGAATTTTCATTGACGCTTCATTGAAGCGTTTTTAACTGAAATAAAGTATAAATAGCTCAGTTAAAAGTGAGCAAGCCAGTTCATCGACAGATTTGCAAAATAATTTGGAAGAAAATAGAACAAAATCTTTAACCTATCAAGCATACAATAATTTCTTATACATGTTGTTTGTCCAAAAACAAAAATCAAAATAAAGCTGTCGTAATAATATAAAAAAACGAAACTATTGGCACTACGCCCCCCGGGGCATGGCCTTCCTCTAACGTGGGATTTCTGCTCCAGCGCCTCTGACGAGACAGGAGAAACCGGGACCGACGTTTTACTTCACCATCCGATAGAAGCTCAGTGGATAAGGCGGGAATCGAACCCGCGTCTCATAGCATCATCGGGATCGGCAGCCGAAGCCGCTACCCCTGCGCCACGAGACCCACCGTAATAATATCTACTTGGTTTGAATTCTTGAGTTTTGAACGTTTAAATTTTTTTGGGAAATTTTTATAAAGTGATGCTTTTATTTTATTTGTTGTAGATTTTCATAATTTTCATCGATATTAATTTTTTCCCTTTAGTTTTTTAGGAAAATTTTGAAGAGAAGCGTAAAATACAATGTTTATAGCCTATTTGTTTTGGTCAGGAAACTAGAGCACGTGATTTCAGGATTAGAATGGTCAACATCCGGAATGTTTGCTTAGTGAGAATTGAGAATAATGAAATTGTTTTTGCTCTAATCTAATCCAATGGATTATAAGAGAGTTCATTATAAAGAAAACTCCAGGGAAAACTTGTGGTTGGATTACGCCTCAAGTTTTGATTTAGTTTTTTTATTTACAAAACAAGCGACACTCAACCCCCGGTGGTTGGTCACTTTTTCGTTTGACACTTTTTTAGTTTGTACCCCGTTGGTTGGTCAAAGTCAAACTAAAAAGTGACGAACTGTCACTTTTTACACGGCGCTCACGCACACTACCAAAATAAACGTTTAGTAGTGTATGTGAACTCTGTGTAAAAGGGGTGTCAAACTAAAAAGTGACCCCGTTCGTTTGACAACAGTTGGTGTCAAACCATCGGGGTTTGAGTGTAATCATAGAAAACTACAATGTAAAAAGCAATTCAATTTTACACTTCTTGAAGAATGATAATTGCTGTAATTTGAAAGAGTTACTATTTCAATAAATTTCATGTGATCAACAGTTCTCACAACAATATTGCTTACATCATCTAATTTTTTTTACAATGCATAAAAGATATTTTTTAAATATAATTGAGCTAAAAAACTTGAAAATTAGTAAAAAGATTGTTTGAACAGGTAAACATTTTGGCCACGCGTCGCCTCTGATTTTTATAATCAAAAATACAAACATAAGTCATCATTTACAAAAAAATAATCAGACGTTTTAATGCATTAAAATTAATTTATAAATTTAAAAAAATGTATTTAAAAAAAATGACGTGAAAATCAAGCCAAGCAAAATCTGGCTAATAAAAGCATGAATGTTCCAGAAAATATACAGTATATCCTGCTCACTTAAGTTGATGTTTATGTTAGGGACGAGCTTGTTTTGCTTAATGAATGGTACTTTAGCACGTTAAATTTTATTTTTGAAGTTTATAATGAATTTGTTTTTTTTGTTACCACAGTCCAGACACGAGAACTTTGAATTATCATTATTGAAGACTAGATAAGGTCTCAATTTTTTTACAAACCGTACGTTTTGAGAGAAACGCATTTGAATGTTGAGCATCATTTTTCAATTTCCACTTTGTTATAAAAGTAAATCAGATCAGATCATCCATATACAATAAAACAATATTTTCGTCATTATATTTAAGAATAACAAACATAACTTCATTTGAAATCACAAACGTCTATATCACCCTGCTGTCGTCATTGGAGGAAAGCTTTGTTATGATTCTTTTTTCTTCGCCGAATGTACATGGCGCTTTTTGCAAGCGGAGGGGAAGTTTTGTTATGATTCGCTTTTCGTCGGCAAATGTACATGGCGTCTTTTTCATGATGCTTTTATTCATCTAGAAATAAAAGACTACATAAATCACAGTCTTTTATTAATTTGACAGATTGACAGGGCTATATAAACAGGTTTGCTGATGACAGAGATTTTGTTTATGTTACTTTATTTAAAATCATTATTGAACAGACTTTGCTGAAGTAGCTTTTGCTCATTTTTGGTGGAGAGGTAGCTTATTAGGAGTACTTTCAGAATATACAATAACCCAGAAAGTGTCAAAATGTACATGATGCCTTTTGAAATGTTGTCGTCGAATTAAAAAAAAATTAAAAAAAAAGAAAAACTAAGAAATCATATGATTCTTCTTAAGATTAAAACCAAATTTATGCTTATTTCGTACATTTTGGAGAAAAAAAAAACTGGTTTAATCAAGTTAGTATTTATTAAATTGTAAAAATTGTAGCGTTCATAACAAATTTGAAAAAAGCCCATGAGAAACGTCTAAGAATAAAACAAAGTTCATCGTACTTTTAAGATTGCTCACACTGCGAAAATAATACTTTCCCAAAAAAAAGTAACACCCAAAAACTCGCATTTTTCCAGGCCAAAATCACAACAATGTCGATCCGCCACCACCAGTGTTCCTGGGGCATATTTGTGAGTACAGATCCGGCGTTTCCGGGGTTGTGATGCCGGTGGTCAAAGTCTCCCTTTAATGTTACTCGTTGTGTTTTTTTTTCTTCTGTCTCGTGGGTGGAAAATTGGGCTTATTGTTTTTATGTTCTGTACATAGATTTAGCGAAAAAAAACGGGCTAATGGTTTCGAGGAATTGCTTGAAAGGTCTCTCATCGCATTATTCCCGGGATCTTCATCCGAGTTGTTTTTTGTTGTAAATATCTAAAATCTGAAACATTTCTTCATAATTCATTTAAAAATCCATAAAAATGGTCGCTTTTATCTTCCGACTCTTTCCTGTGCTAATTAGGACGAAGTGTCAAAATTTGCCTACGATCGACAAAACAAAAAAACTAAAATAAGAAAATCAAATCACCAACGCGTCGTCCAATCTAGTCGTCCGAAATGCTGTGTCTCATCCAAGTGGCCTGTGTTGCCAGTTAGCTGCGATGTGATAAACGATTCGTCTTTTTTCTTTTTTTTTTCTTGTGTTCGTTTCCATGGCACAAACTGATTTGCTACCCGAGCTGGGGCTCTGTGGCTGATATCGGAATTAGATCATGGCCAACTTGGCGCTACCAGGCACGGTACTGTTGGGCGGCGGCGTTGTAATCGGCTTGCTACGCCACACAAACAGTAAATGATAAAAACAGACATCGGAAGGGTTGCGAGGAGAGGAATTTGCGTGAATGTTATTTATTGTTTTTGGAGTGATTTGAGTTGGAAACGTTTCATTCGATTTATGGGGAGCTGTATACTTTTTTGTTAGCATATGATTTGATTTATGGAAAGAGGAGTTTAATTTAAATACTAACATCTAAAAATGTCAGAAAAATTTTTTTTTACCTCTTAAGATATGTAAATTTACGTTACCTCGCTTTCTTTAAAATTCCCCCTTTGGTGATGTGAAATTACATCACAAAAATGCAATATTACATCATCAAATTTGACATCTTCTAGATTTACATTCTTTTTCTTTGTGTATATTTTTTTTTTATAAAAATAAACAATGTTGGTGTTCATTACATGATGTTGATGTAATCAGTAAAATTTATTGAAAGTTCCTTTTAAGAACAAATAACCCGAAATACATTAGTCACAAAATTATCTGCTTTTGATCGACCAATCACGCTTTCCAAGAATTGCTGCAGACCAGTCAAAGTTTGTCCCAAAAAATGACTCACAACAAACCCACCAACTGACTGTCATTGGCATATTCCAATACACAGTAAAAAAAATAAATCATTGTATAATTACATCTTGTTATGAGTATGTTTGTCTGTGCCTCAAGAAAAGTGTCATATAACCAAATTTGTTGGGTTACCTTTTTAATTTGTGAAAACATTGAGGTAAATAACATTTAAAAGTTAACACTCTCGAGATCAAACTTTTTCTTACTGTGGCACACTCAATTTTGCCTGATAAGTTCTGCCACGTCCTCCTGCTGTGCAGTACGTGAAGGCAAAAACTAAATTAACACCCTGTCTTTTCATCCACCCTCAACAATGACACCATTCATACTCGACTTTTTTTTCTTTCATGTAATTGCAATAAGTGACTTAAATTGGCCGTAAAATTTACGTCTTACTTTAGGTTTGCTTGTCCTTTTGTTTTTTTATTGAAGTCATTTTCCTAGAAATTTTAAATTTCATTTATATTTAAAAATGTATTGTGTAAACATGATCGACTTAACATTTGAAGGAATAAATTTACCTAGAATGTATGTAAAATTACTGGAAATGTAAAATTACATAAATTGAAGAATTTGTTAAGGTTAAAATTAAACATTTGCCGACAAAAACTAGTTTTTACACATAATCATGGTGAAATTACATAAAAAGAGGTAAATTTAAAAAAAAATGTAAATTTGCATGCAAAACTGTGTAAAATTACAAGTTGATGTTGCTTGGAAAAAAGGTAAACTGACATTCATTATTTTCAGGAATATTTTTTTAATATTCAATTTAGGTTAAATTACATCAAAAAGAAGAAAATAAGAGGTGTGTATTTTGACAAAAACCGTGTAAAATTACATCAGTTTGTTGAAATTCACGCAATTTTCATGTAATCCAATTTTTCCTCATAAATGTCAGTCCAATTACATAAAATTACATGAATGCCACTTAAGTGTTAGAATGTCTGCAATAAAAAAAAATAATGTGAATTTACTTCTGTTTTTATGTAATTTGACCGGAAATTATTGAATTTAATTTAATTTCTATTTTCCACTTTTCAAGCATTCATAACTACACGTTTTTAATTTTGATAAAAGTATTTGCCAACAATGACCGCTTGAAAAATTCCGCCAAAGATAGCACTTTGCTGACGTTTCAATTGCTACACAATTACACAATTCGCGGGAAAGGTATTTACCAAAGGTGGACACCACCCTCAGGGCGAGTGACTAACCCCTTCGCAGGGGCACAGTGTGAATTATGAGGAAGGTGTGCTTATTATTTGCGGAACCTTTGTGAAGTGCGAAACCGCGTGCGCACCTCTCCTTACTTGGGCCGATAAGCATGTTGAGTGGATTTTTTTTTGTTATCACACACTAAGTTGCAAAATGTGTTACTTTTTTATTGCTGGAAAAGTTACGCGAGTGCTACTGGAAATTGAGGGGGAAATCTTGAAGATGTTATTCACAGCTAAAAAAAGTTAAATTTTTGTTTTTTTTTAGTTTTGATGTAAGTTTACCTCAGTTTGTTTTACACATAACAAAAGATGTAAATTTACACATTTATGTATGTAATATTTCTATGAAATATATATTACATAAAAATAAACATGGTAACTTTCCTCTTAAAATGGGTGCATTTACATTGTTTATTTGTAATTGTAATTTTTACATGTAAATTAATGTAATATTACCTGAAATAAGAGGTAATATTTAATCATCATATTTTCATACTAATAAAATCAAACTTTTTCACCGTGTATTTAAAAACCGTTTAAGAATCAACTCTATCATTTATTTTGTTTGGCCAGACCTAAAACCCGTCTGCATCGTCTTTCAAAATACCATCAACTTCCCTTCAAGTATTGCATAACACACGTTCTAATTCTGAACGCCAGACGTAGACCAATTGGGTTTGCAGTCGGTTCTAGTTTCCTCTGACATCCGCTCAACATCACACCAAGCCCGGACTCGTCATCGATTAATTGATTCCAATTAAAGTATACGTAGCAACTAAACGAACCGTCACAGTGCGGTTGGCTCGCGAATTTCAACAGTTGACAGTGCCAAACACTTGGGAAAATCCACTGATAGTTTTCCCTCTCAGGAGGAGAATGATTTACACGATGACGATGACGGATGAGCATCATCGCTCTTAGATCAGCTATTTTTATAGTCTGCACAGCGGTGCGAATTTGTGAACCAAAAAGTGAGGGCCTGTAACAAGGAAATGAAACATTAAAAATAACGTAAAAATCACTGTAAAATTACATCTGGGAATGAGTAATTTTTGTTAGGTCAGAAAACATGTTTAAAAATTATCTCAAAAAGGGTAAAATGCTACCTAATTTGTATGTGTAATTCCACCTTCAATGTAAACCGTGGAAATGTTACATAACAAACATGTAATATTACACATTTTTTATTTTTTTTAAATCTAGTTTTGCCTCCTTCGTACGAACTTCTAAGAATATCAGTAAAAGAGCCCCTCGCGTTCGATGCATGTGCTCTTGAATGAAATCAAGAGTCGGAAAATAACATCAACCCAAACCAAATGATCTCATAAAAGCCGACAAAAAAAAAAGAAAGAGAAAATAAACTCGTGCAAACATGCCGGCCGGCTTTACTTGAGGCTTGGCGTTGGTTTCGCGTTTGGCATTGGCACAGGTCAATCTGTCAATCGAGCAATGTGTACTCTCGGTTTGCAAATAACGCACACACACACACACACACACTTGCACACATTTTGTCAGTTCAGATTGATCGTTTGTTTACATAACTGTCTGATCGGAATAATAGGTTGGAAATGATTTAACCGACGACGTTTAACTACGTTTTTTTATTTGAAAAAAATATATCGTATTCTTTCGACAGTGTTGCCAGAGTACCAGATTGGCTTTCAAACGCCCATTTAATGTATTGCTAAAAGGATGGAACTTTTATCAAAATAAACATACATCAAAAGTAGCCCAAATTCCTGTCAAATGTTGCCATCCAACTACAGGGCTGCCAGACCTTCACAACTTTTTGACTTGTCGGACATGACTTGGAAATAACTTTCAAAAAATGAGACGGTTTCGACAGTCCATTTAGTTAAAACTTACAGAAACTGGCCCTGAAAAGATTCAAAAATATGAACCAGGTAGCAAAATCTGTTGTCAGAGTTGTCAAATTAGCAACGTTTAGAATCTTATGTGATAGGATTTTTTAAATTATTGCATTATTTTTGAGATTCTCAATTTTGTTTCTTTTTTGTACAACTCTATCCTATAAATCATTTTGCATCGTAGGTTTTTCCATTCCGGTTTTTTTAATACATTTTTTTTTTCACAAAAATGTGTTTGGTCTTTTCAGTACACCGAAAAACACAAATTTGTTATGTCACTTTTTTATCAACAGAGCAATTCCAGCTCAAATCAGGAATTTTTCTGGTACTTTTGTACCCGACCCTCTCGGATTTCAATGAAACTTTGTAGACATGTTATCCTAGGCATATATAAGCCATTTTTGTGTATATGGAGCCAACAGTACTCGAAGATAACATTTGAGAAGGGCGTAAGGTTTTTAAATATTTTGTATTTTGCAATTTGAAAATTACTGTGTCTCGAAGCCGTTGCCTCGTTTCAAAAAGTGGTCAAAGACAAACTTGTAGGAAATTGGACGGGCTTTCTGAAAAAATACACTGAAACAAAAATACACGCCACTTCTATGAGATTTTTTGATTTTTAAGTTTAAAAGTTAAATTTCAAGGTGATGTCACGATTTTTTTTCGCTCAAATTTTTTGAGGAAATAGCCTAAAATGTGACAAAAAGACTCACGAAAAATGCAGGATGGTATGTCTCTCCTAAAAAAATACAAAAAAACATTTACTAAAACTGTTTTTTTGAAAAGTGTTCTAAACGTCAAAATTTTCAAAAACCGATAGTGGGAATCGATTCCCCAGACAATTTTACATAAAAGTCTCCATATTGACCATTGTCCTAAATCCAATCCTTGGGAAGATACAGAGGTTTTAAAAATAAAAATGACGAAAGAACTGTTTTTTGTGGTTTCTGGCAATTCCTTTATGACAAACTTGGTTTTTTAGTCTCGTAAATATTTTTACCGGAAAGCTCGTCCAATTTCCCATAAGTTTGTCTTCGACAGCTTGTCAATTTAACTCGTTTTATTATTTATGTTAGCTTATTTACTGTACAGGTTTCTACCACACTGAAAAAAATATTCCATTTACAGTTATGAGCAATGTAATTAAACTTATATCTGTAAGGCCATACATCCAATTGAAATGCTGTCAAAGACAAACTTATGGGAAATTGGACGAGCTTTTTGATAAAAATATTTACGAGACTTAAAAACCAAGTCTGTCATATAGAAATTGCCAGAAACCACCAAAAAAACAGTTTTTTCATCATTTTTTTTAAACCGCTGTATCTTCCCAAGGATTGGATTTAGGACAATGGTCAATATGGAGACTTTTATGTAAAATTGTCTGGGGAATCGATTCCCACTATCGGTTTTTGAAAATTTTGACGTTTATAACACTTTTCAAAAAAACAGTTTTAGTAAATGATTTTTGTATTTTTTTTTTTTTGAGAGACATACCATCCTGCATTTTTCGTGAGTCTTTTTGTCACATTTTAGGCTATTTCCTCAAAAATTTTGAGCGAAAAAAAATCGTCACATCGCCTTGAAATTTAACTTTTAAACTTAAAAATCAAAAAATCTCATAGAAGTGACGTGTATTTTTGTTTCAGTGTATTTTTTTCAGAAAGCCCGTCCAATTTCCTACAAGTTTGTCTTTGACCACTTTTTGATACGATGCAACGGCTTCGAGATACAGTATTTTTTAAATTGCAAAATACAAAAATATTTAAAAATCTTACGCCCTTCTCAAATCTTATTTTCGAGTACTGTTGGCTCCATATACACAAAAATGGCTTATATAGGCCTAAGATAACATGTCTACAATGTTTCATTGTAATCGGAGAGAGTCGGGTACAAAAGTACTATAAAAAATCCTGATTTGAGCTGGAATTGCTCAATAGTAAAAAATAAGACTTAATTTGGGAAAACTTTACACCCCTTGGCTTTTTTTTAAATATATTATTTAGTGTAGGATGTGACTTGGAATGTGAGGATTTTTTTACCTGAAAGATTTACCCCTGCTCAGGCCTATTAACTGGTCGGCTTATTTTTTTTCAAGATATTTCAACCTTCGATGAAGTACAAATAAATTTTTCAGTTTCAATAATAATTGAAATATTGGTGAAACTTCTGAGTAAAAAGTTAGTAGTGGAAATATATCTATTCTTGTCAGTCACCTATCTTCGACATATGAAGAATTTTTTGCCATAAACTAGCCAGCAATAGCTTTGCCCCGAGTAAGCACACAAATTTGTGCCTTTTACTGGCCAACGAGATCAAATTTAATGCACTTTCAATCAAAATGTCTATTTTTCGGTACCATTTCTCATCACTTTTGTTGCACACACATTAACACGCTTAACGAAAATCGCCATAACCATATTTTTAATACCGAAACATGTAATTAGTTAGCAAGCGCTAGCAAAAAACCAAACGCCCTGAGTCACTTGACGTTTTACCTATTTTCGTCAAACGCTGACGAAAAACGAAGGCAACTAAAAAACAAAGGCTGGCCACACGAACACTAGCACAGCATGTCAATGAGAGCCAGTGATGCCGAGAGTTGTGTACAATTTATATTGTTGTTGTCAATTTCGATTTCACTGCAAATGTTGTTCCAAATCGAAAAAACTGTTGACGATGATGGAATGATTTGCCTACATCGACGTCGTCGTGCTATTTTGTCGCACCCGCCATTATGACGTTCCGAGAAAAACGCGTTTTAATGTTTGACCTTGAATATTCAAAAACGAGAGCACGCAATGTAAACAATAACAAACACGTTTTGTTTGGCTCACCATTCAGTGCATTGTCCCAAAGTTTGGTTGAAGTTGGTTGCTGGAGTCCCGAGTTATAATTACAAATGTTTACGGTAGTCTAGCTTGTACGTGCGACAAACGCATCCTGACTTTCCTGGCCTGAAATTCCTTTGGCCTTTTGTCGCACTTACATCAATTTTCATGGAGTGACAAGATAGCACGACAAGATTGAAACTACTTTCTGTGAAGGTCAAAAGGTGAGGCATTGTGAGCTGCACAAAATGGCGTTCTTAACTCAATTTGGCCCAAAATGCACGTACGACAAGTTAGCACGATGGCGACGACATGATTTCTATCCGTGAACGCAAGTGCACGCAAGTGCGCGCTGAAAAAAAAGAACTCGGCCGATAATAGAAATTGCGTGGGCTCCAGTGCCTTCTCGTCTGACCAGAATAGAGCTTGGACATATTTTTGTGAAATGCTTGTAATATACATAGGAATAACTTTTGGTAAAAGTCGAATCAAACAGAAATGTTCGCAAAAAGCTGCTCTACTGGTTGGTGTACTTGGTTTTAGTGAATTTCAAGGAACACCCCGCATTATCGATCATCGTTCAGACACCACCGCTTAGAGTGATGGGAATGGGTATTTTTGAATTGTAAAAAAATAAGGCGGCTAGGCCTACTGCGTCACATAAACCGCAGAGACAGATAGTGTGAACGGATCACACTTCACAGAATTAACAGGATAGGAAGGATGCGTAGACATACCTTCTCAAGTTGTTGTTGTTTATTTGTTTTTTTTTGTGTTGGTGTAAAGAGAGAAGCGGAATTGAGTACGGTAATAATTGTCCGAGAGCAAACCCATCCATTATCGTCATGTTGTCACGTAGGACAAAAACGTCGACGACGACGTCATAAACACGATTCTGATTTGTCACACATCCATCAGAATGCTGACACTGAACGTTTTATCGGTGTCAGTCAGTTGCATTAGTGTGATCTAGTTAAGTCCATAACTGGAGCGTGGATAATTTTACACTACTGGTGAGATGATGGTTTCGTAATTGATGGTGCCAACTTGACACATCGCGGCGCTGCCTTGCAACTAGTGATATCGATTTAGTCCGGAACTAGCAGAGACTCTCTGTGATAATTTGTTTTTTTTTTCAAAAGCGAGCAGCAATAATTAGCGTCGCTCGGAATTTGGCACCGTGTCAAAAGTGGCCATCATCGGCCGGTCTAGAAATCTCGCGCGACGACGCCGCGCCGCCGGAAATGCAAATAAAGTTGTCCCGATGCCAACAATCAACAGTTTGCGGCTCGGTCGTCATTAGCTCAACTTAGTCAAGTGAAAGATGATTGACCAACAACACACACACACACACACGCGAGATCCACGCGACACGGCTCAAGTGACAATCTCGACACTCCTACGCACCCCGGTCGGTCGGTTGGGGGTTCAAAGTCAAAGCCACTGTCACTTTTGTTCAAGAAATGCCCGCATCAAATTTTTGGTGTTGGCTGACGCGGTGCGTTTGACCTTCTTTCTTTCTTTCTACTTTGATGCATAGAAGTGAACTTTGAGGTTTGTCGACGTTGAGCTGGCACTATCAGTGTTTTGTTTAGTTGTTTAATTTCTTCCTTGAAGCTTCGCTGAGAAAGTTTTATACAATCATTTCAATATTTTAAAATAAACTTTTAAATTAAGCTAAGCATATCAATTATCACGCGTAGATTTGACATTGAATTCCTTACATTTTTTCAGGTTATAATAATTGAATTTTTGGATTTCAAAATTTTTTCAGATTTTTAATTTTGGATTGTTAACTGTTTAAAAAATCTTCAATATCCGATTTTTTGTATATTCATTAGGGTGGGTACGTTTTTCAAAAAGTTCTCTGATCAAGTTTTAGTATGGTTCCCCTTGGAGGGCATTCCCATAAGGACTTTTTTTGGGAATTACTATGGGAAAGAATAGTTTCACGCTTTGAGAATTAACTTGTAGAAATAAGTTGTTTATGAATTCGAATTACCAATTTTCCCTCAAATCATCGTTTTCTTCATTCAGAGCTTTATGAAAGCTTTGAACACCGCGACGCCATATGTCAGACAGCTACCACGTGGGTGAGAAACGTATGGAATATTTAATTGCAAACCTTTTTTTAACTAGAAAATGATAATTTCGAGTAATCCTGATATTATTTATTCAAATTCAGAATCTTTGCATAGCGAATTTATATTTTTTTTGCAAATATTTCAACCACGTGGTAGCTGCCTGACATATGGCGTTGCGATTTTCATCAAGCTTTCATAGCATGCTAAGGAAAATTTGATGCTTTTTGGGGGAAAACCGTTGATTTCGGAGTCATCGGATTGTTTGCCGATGCGCCGGGTCTAGGGACAACGAATCCATATGCTCTCTTCGGGAAAAGTGTTCTCCAGACCATTCCCCATAGGCCTGACCATACCAGAAGTTGGCGCGTTATTTTCCCAGACCTGTAGGAGCGTTTGAACAAAATTTCAAATTTTCCCATAGTAATTCCCATTTAAACTTTAACCCTGATGCGCGCAGCCAGTTTACAACCAAATGAGCTAATATTTGGCATAAAAGTCCCTATGGGCATGCCCTACAAGGAGAACCATACTAAAACTTGATCCGAGAACTTTTTGAAAAACGTACCCACCCTAATATTCATGTATAAAGTTTTGAAGTTCTTTTCAGTTTGAGATTTTTCAAATCAAAATTAAAAAAAAAATCTTGTTTTATTTTTATTATTTTCAGGTTTTTTATTTTTTTAAGCTTCAACATTGTAGAAATAAGAATTTAATAATTTGAAAATTATAGAAATTTTCCAAAATGATGTCCACGAATTGAAATTTTGAAATACAATTTTTGAGCCTTAAAATGTTCCTCGAGTTTTATAATTTTTGAATGTTGACATTTCGATGCCTCTGTGCTCTCTTATGCTAACTTGATAGGAAAACCAGCAAGTTCAGTAAAAGAGAGCACAGAGGCATCGATTTGTGAACAAGACAATTTTGGTATTTCTAAAGTTTTTTGGATGCTGCATTGTGTGCCCCCGTTTCCACGAATTCAATTTAAAAATCTTCGATATCAGAAATTTTTGATTTTTTATATACTAGGTTTTGAAGTTGTTTTTAGTTTATGAAATTCCAAATCTATTTTTTTCATGTTTCAACTTTGAAATTTTTGAATTTTGTTATTTTAATTTTTTATTTTCTGTGTTAGAATTTTACAATTTGAGTTTTTTTTCTGGTCGATTTGGTATCTTCGTGTCAAATTTGTAGATTATAACTAGGACTTTTCATAAAAAATTGTCTCAATCTTAAAAAATTCCCGTTTCTTAATTTATTTCTTTTCGTCACTTAAAGGTGGATTCCCAAAATACGTATTTATTAATTTTCGATTTTTAATATTAGTTTTTGGGAATCAAAAAGACATCTTGTGAGCATAATGGTGCAGATATAATTTTTTGAAAAATATCTCAAATGTGACAGAAAAATGAAAAAAATATTATTCTATAATTTTTAAATTTAGGAATTTTAAATTTTTAGTTTATAATTTTTTGGGAATCTCGAACCTTTGGAAATTGTCCATACAAAAATCTTTTGTATGGAAAATCTAAAGTGTCCACGTGGTTTATGGATGGTCCCTTTCTTATTTTTTTTTAATTTTCGGATTTTGAAAAAAAAAATCCTATGATTTACAAATTTTATAACTGGGTAATTCTCTACCAACTCACACGAAATCGGGAAAAGTTGCCCCGACCCCTCTTCGATTTGCGTGAAAAAGAGGTGAGAAGTTCTCTCAGATTTCGGTCATTCGATTTTTTTTTGTATTTTTTAATCCGACTGAAACTTTTTTGGTGCCTTCGGTATGCCCAAAGAAGCCATTTTGCATCATTAGTTTGTCCATATAATTCCATACAAATTTGGCAGCTGGCCATACAAAAATGATGTATGAAAATTCAAAAGTCTGTATCTTTTGAAGGAATTTTTTGATCGATTTGGTGTCTTCGGCAAAGTTGTAGGTATGGATATGGACTACACTGAAAAATAAATGATACACGGTTAAATTTTTTTGGTGATTTTTTATTTAACTTTTGTCACTAAAACTTGATTTGCAAAAAAACACAATTTTTATTTTTTTTTTAATTTTTTGATATGTTTTAGAGGACATCAAATGCCAACTTTTCAGAAATTTCCAGGTTGTGCAAAAAATCTTTGAGCGAGTTATGAATTGTTGAATCAATACTGATTTTTTAAAAAAATCGAAAAATTGGCCGCAAAAATTTTTCAACTTCATTTTTTGATGTAAAATCAAATTTGCAATCAAAAAGTACTTCAGTGAAATTTTGATAAAGTGCGCCGTTTTCAAGTTAAATCCATTTTTAGGTGACTTTTTTGAAAATAGTCGCAGTTTTTCATTTTTTTAAATTAGTGCACATGTTTGCCCACCTTTGAAAAAAATATTTTTGAAAAGCTGAGAAAATTTTCTATATTTTGAATTTTTAAACTTTGTTGATATGACTCTTATGGCCTATCTACAATCACTTAGCTTAGAAAATTTCACTTAGCTTAGGAATTTGAATCAATGGAAATGAATCTGAGTTTCTACAATGGAAAAGTAATCAAATTAGAAACTGACGTTTGGTTTGGAAAATTTCAAAATCTACGGTAAGTTGACGTTTCCATATCAAAGGTAAACAAACAACTGCATAGCAACGTATATCAGCCCAGCAAATTTTCTAAGTTGATTGTGGATGACGGCCGTAAGTTGTGTACATTTTCTAAGTTTTACTTTCCTTAACTATTCTAAGCTAAGTGATTGTAGATAGGCCATTAGTTGCTGAGATATTGCCATGCAAAGGTTTATTGAATGTTTGGCCCTTTTAAAATGTTAGTCTTCGTTTAAAAATTTTAAAAATATTTTTTTCGAAAAGATCGAAAAATTTCACGAATGTTTCATAGTTTAACATTGAAAATCGGACCATTAGTTGCTGAGATATCGACATTAGAAAATGGTGTGTTGTTTGGGTGGGACTTAGAAAACATCAATTTTCCTGTTTTAAACCTTTGCATGGCAATATCTCAGCAACTAAGGGTCGTATCAACAAAGTTCAAAAGTGCAAAATATAGAGAATTTCCTCAGCTCTTCAAAAATATTTTTTTCAAGAGTGGGCAAACAAGTGCACAAATTTAAAAAAATAAAAACTTCGACTATTTTCAAAAAAGTCACCTAAAAATGGATTTAACTTGAAAACGGTGCACTTTATCAAAATTTCACTGAAGTACTTTTTGATTGCAAATTTGATTTTACATCGAAAAATGGAGTTAAAATTTTTTTGCGACCAGTTTTTCGATTTTTTGAAAATATCAGTATTGATTCAAAAATTCATAACTCGCTCAAAGATATTTTGCACAACCTGAAAATTTCTGAAAAGTTGGCATTTTATGTCCTCTAAAACATATCAAAAAATAAAAAAAATAAAAAAGTGTTTTTTGCAAAGTTTTAGTGACAAAAGTAAAAACACCAATTTTTTTCAGTGTAGTCCATATCCATACCTACAACTTTGCCCAAGACACCAAATCGATCAAAAAATTCCTTCAAAAGATACAGATTTTTGAATTTTCATACATAATTTTTGCATAATCAGCTGTGTGAGTTGGCGGAGAATTACCCATACATCTACAGTCTATTTCAAGAGAATGCATGCAGAGTTTCTCTATTCTTCAAAAAAAAAAAAAAGGTTTTAAAGCTAAAAAGCTGATTCGAAATCCGGACACTCCGTTTTATTTTATGCATCGCTCAAATTTGGACTATAATTTTAATGGACGGCGTTGTTTAGGTCTCGAACAAGCTGTTAAGGGACTATCCATAAACCACGTGGACACTTTTTTGGGAATCTAAATTGCCCATACAAAAATCTTTTGTATGGAGCGTGGACAATCGCTTAACCCCTAAAGTGTCCACGTGGTTTATGGATGGTCCCTAACAGCAAAACAATCGATAGTTTGTATAACAATTTGCTAGAATTTAAAGAATTTATAGTCATAACTTTCTGCTTTGCTTTCTCGTTGTTTAGGAAGTTTTTGAAAAGTTTCAGTGAATTGTTTCACATTTTAGGCACACTCATTTATTTGATAAATAAAGTTGGCAAATAAAAGTTAAGTGAAAGTTGATGCTAAATTTAATAAAATAAGACAGTTCTCACAATTTTTATGCGAAATCATGCCCAAGATGAGGTGTCCGGATTTCGAAGCATGACGTTATTCATCACCCTTCACAAAGTGCAGTTGCAGAAGTCCCTCGGCTATTCCCGCTCATTAGTACAGTTTAACTTTTGCCCTTGTGACTAAGTTGACACCATCCAGTGGGAATTGGCTGGACAATTTATGGGGAATATCCCACCTACAGAGTTGGGCCAACTGCTCTCTGTCGCAAGAAATGGCGAGCATTTGCATTCCAATCAAATTGCTCTAAATTCACACTCATTGCCAGTTCCTGTCCTGCGCGACTGACTTAGTTTCCTATGATATGTATGCTGCACACAAACTCTCAAGGTTTACCATAACTATACCCACTAACTTGTTGCGATCGTACTTGAGCTTTGCATAAGAATGAAACTTCTGAAGAGCATCTGTGGAGTGCGCGCACATCCATTGAGAACGATTTACGAACCTAGACGAAGAAATGTTGCCGTTTTTTTTTCTGAAGAGGAAACGCATATGTTTTAGAGCTGGGCCCCCACTCTCTTGGACTATTGAGGATGCTGATGATTGCTTCATCCGCGCGTTACTCGGCTATGCTCGTTTTTTTTTTTTTGCCAAATAAATCATATAAATCTGAATTTTAGATACAAGTCGATGTGCCATCCAAGCTGCGTCGCTATGAAAGAGGTTAATTTCTACGAATTGAAGAAAATCATGTTTTCGCATGATTTTACCTAATTGAATTTCGCAAATTGAATCACGGCACACCTCCAGGCGTGTATCCACTTTGTTGGCACGTGTCACATTGACGCTTAATACTTAACCTGTCAAGTGAACATCACACGCTCACACACACACACACTTGACTGTCATCGCCACACATCAAAGAGCAAAAAAGCGATCCCCTCTGCGATGCTGTTGCTACACTAAATTATTCAATCAATAGCGCCAAACCACCACCCGCCCCCAAACACTCGCATCGAAGCAAAGTGAAGTGATTCTTCACACCTGTTGCTCCTCGTCATCAAAGTGTTGTGTGGGGGTGCTCTATAGCAGCACTAGAAGAGTATCCCCTGTAGCCCGAAAAAAAAGGCTTCTGATTGGCACTCTATTATAATAACATATTTTACGGTGGTGCAGCATCACTCACTCTCTCTCTTCTCGTCGAGCGGCCGTGGCAGAGTGGCAATTAGTGGCAAGGATTGTGATGGCAGCACTGCTACGCTACTTCAGACTAGAGCTGGCAGCACTGGGCCCCTGTCGGTTGGTCGATGGACGGACCAACGAACGAACGAACGAACGAACGGCTCCTGTGTGATAAAGTGATTAATTAAACCATAAGTGCATGCACTTGGAATGTAATTACATTGAGGGTGCTGGAATGTGCTATATAATATCTATAACGGTTCGAGTTCGAGGGTGAAGTGATTGAGCGCCACAACCACTTGACTGTTTTGGAGGACAGAGGAATTTTGCTCTGCTTCAACGATATCAGACGAGTTTTATTTAGTTTCAGGGAACGGTATACTTATTTTGCTGCACAATAAATAACTTTTTAGCCAACGTTTCAATCTTTTGCACTAGCATTTTAAATGGGCGTAATATTCAATTTTTGACCCTTTTAAAATGTTAGTCTTGTCAGGGCTTGCGAAATTTCGACTTTTTTTGTGATAGCTGACAGAGCATTCCACATCCTTACCAAAAATCATGATTTTTTGAGTTCCAAATCCCACTTTTCATACGATTTTTTGAGTTCAGGTACTACAACCGTAAAAATGGTTATATGGGTTGAACTGAAAAATTCGTATGAAAAGTGGGATTTGGAACTCAAAAAATCATGATTTTTGGTAAGGGTGCAATCGTCTTCACCACGACAACCTGACTTTCACATTCTGCTTTCGTTCGTTTCACACACAAAGGAATGAGTGCTACGCAAAGTCACTCACACAATCATTGACTTCCCTCCAGGAAAAAAATCGCATAGAGAGCGGTCGTTTGACATTCTACCGAGATTCCGATCATCCCTCCAATGATAGCAATCATATCATTTCTGTCACCACGCAGCATACACTAGGAAGAGAGAGACAAAAACGAGAGAAAGAACACGTTGTCTCGTTCGGGCGGCTGCTTGAGTGGTGCTCATTTTTCGTTCGTTTCGTCTTCGTGTTTACGTTCATCGACCGTCGCCAAGCAATGACGGTCATGATAGGCGTTGTGTGTCAGCGATCAAATATCGTTTTGGGAAATGATCGCTGACAGATAGTTCTATCGAATATCGAGCAGCCCCGTTCAGTGATGGATCCCTTTTCAAGCATTGGTCTTGATTTAAAAAATTTCAAAATATTTTTTTCAAAAGGATCGGAAAATTTCACGAATGTTTCATGTATTAACATTGAAAATCGGACCATTATTTGCTGAGATGATGTCATTAGAAAATGGTGGGTTATTTTGGTGAGATTTAGAAAACTTCAATTTTCGTGTTTTTTTTTCTTAAAGCGGCTCTATCTCAGCAACCCAAGGTCCAATCTTCAATGTCTCTTAGACAATTTTATAACAAATTTTCTAAACTTTTCAAAAAAAATATTTTTAGAAATGTTCACTCATGGTCACTATTTTAAAAAATTGAAAAACTGCAAATATTTCGCTAAAATCAAACTTTCGGAGACTATATCTTGAAAACGGAGCCCTTTATCAAAAAATCTGTAAGGTACTTTTCGATTGCAAATTCAATTTTGCATTAAAAAAAATGTCAAACTTGTTTTTGCATGAAATTTCGATTTTTTTTCAAAAATCACTATTTTTTCAAAAATTCATAACTCGGCGGCAGATTTTTTGACCATGTTTCTCTATGGCTCAAAAGTTGCGGATTTTTGTCCCCTAAAACATATCAAAAAATCTCGAAAATCAAAAAATACGTATTTTGGGAAATTGAGTTTTAGTGAAAAAAAAGTTGATTAAAAAATCTGCAAATTTTTTTTTCCGTGTACCTATTTTTTTCTCAATTGTCCTCAACAATACCTACAACTTTGCCGAAGACACCAAATTGATCAGAAAATTCACTCAAAAGTTACAGCTGTTTGAATATTTACATACCATTTTTGTATGGACAGCAGCCAAAATTGTATGGAGACTTGTACGGGTGAACCAATGACACAAAATAGCATATTTGGTCATAGGGAAGGCCCCCACAAAGTTTGACCTAATCCAAAAATTCAAATAAAATCCATTTCCGGTTTTGGTAGAGAATTGCTCATATAATTTATCGAATTTCGAACAAATTGCATCACAAAATTTGTTTTTAGAATTGAAAATGCAATTCTCAATTGAAAAATAGTTGCTTATAAAAATTGATACCAAAATAGCAAAGTTAAAGCTTTCAAACTTATTTTTAGTTTCCTTCTTTTCTTTGAAATTCCAAAAGTAAATGATTTTCTAAACAAAATGAAAAGCTTTTCTTTATTTAACTGATCATACATAAAAGTATTATCCGAATACAAATTTGTGCATTTTAGCTTGTAAAATATTACCAAAAATCTACTAAATAGCTGAAAGATTATGGAAAAAAGTAATTCTCTTGCCAGATTTAACTTCAGTGTTTATAGACTTCATCGATTAAATCAGAATTTAGAAAAGAGTTCGCAAAATCACAAAATTCTTTAAAAAAACCAAAAAAAAAAATCAAAATTTTGAAAAACAGCGAAAGAGCCGTTCAAAAGAGCGGCTCTTTTTAGTGAGCGAACGAAAATGAGCGGCTCCTAAAAAAGAGCGGTTTTGCCCACCTCTACAATTCTGATTTTTTTTCTATATCTTCAACTTAACACAATAGTTAAACAATCTTTTTAATAAAGAAGTTGTAAAAATGTTGTCTTGCCCACCAATTTAACTGTCAATTTATGTAATTGAAAAATCACCACGGCTATTTTTAATTCACCACCGCTTGTTGACACTCGTTTGACAGTTGCAGAAAACTGTGTTCACTCATAATCAAACATTATCAAACAATTCACGTTTGCGCACGTACACAACTAGATGGCTCTAGCGAGCAGTGATTGGTGAATTTTCGATTAAAAATGCGCAATGTTATACGTCTGGTTGTCTGTGGTGCACCTTTGGGTCTGCTTGTTAGACATGGAAGCGATGCTCAACCGAATTTCTGTTTTTTTTTCAAGTCATCGATTTGTTCGGCAGTTTAAAGTTCGGTAACTACAAGCTTTTTTTTTAAAAAGTCAAATTTTTGAGGTTTGGACTGTATTTAATTTTCAAGTTTGGTAAGCTTGATTAAGCCCTAGTTGACTGTTTCTTGCTACGTCGGTATTCGTTCCTCGTTCGCTGCCTGTGCTAACTAAACGATGGTCACCAGTCAGTCTTGGTCCCCGTTGATTAGCAATGGCGCCGGCCATCAGTCTATTTGCAGCAGCAGCCATGTTGTGTTTTAAAACTACAAATACCAAAAAGGTACTTACTGTTTTGCACAACACTTGCTCCACAGACAAACAGACGCAAATCTTTTTATAAACGCCAATTTTAAATTCACCACAGCTCGTTATGCACACATTTGATTGAAACCAGTAGCGTGACCAGGCTCTGACAGAAGGGGGACACACGCATGGGAAATTTTTTGTTTACGGTGTTGACTGACACAAATCTAGAACAAATTTCTGTCGAAGGAGGGACACGGGAGCCCCCAAACGCCTCCCCCTGGTACCGCCAGTGATTGAAACATAAGTCATAAATTAAGACGGATCTAGAGAGCTTTCATGGAGGTTTTTGTTTTGAAAGTTCAATAATTTACGTCCGTTTGTCTGTGATTTGCTCGTTCAATCTAAACGAGATGGCACCGATGACCACCATCGTCGACGTCGTTGTCGTCAGCAAGGTGAACCAGTTTTTTTTTGTTCTCCAGCTCCACTCATTGGCGATGATCACGATTTACGGACTGACGTTGCGAATTTTGCACTGTGATACCACTTTTAGGGAGCGTTCTTTTATTACGTAAAACGTCCCCCTTTTCACATCGTAACAATGTTTCCACGCAAATTAAAAAAAAAATCTTTGAAGCGTAACACATCCGTTTTTGCGTTACGTAATAAACGAACGCTCCCTTATGATCGTTCTCTTTCCCTTCAAGTGTGAATTATCATCCCGTGGGATTCCCTCTCCCTCTCTTGCTTGGAATCTTTCGCGGTGTGGTGTCCTAGCGTGCTAACACACCCAAAGCACAAAAATCAACCGGCAAGTTCAAACTAATGTTGTGCGTGTTTTCTCTCCTCTCTCTCTTTCTCTTCCATTTTTCCTAGGTGGCGCCTTTGATGGCGTTGAGGACGTCGTGTCGCCGTTCGGCTACCGCAAGGGCGAAGGAATCGACGCCGGGTACGGCGAGGTCGACTGGATCTGCAACCGCGACCGGGAGCGCACCGATCCGATCTTCGAGACGTTGAAGCCGATCGACGGGAAGATTTCCGGCGCTGGTAAGATGGGATACGTTTGGGGAATTTTGGAACCATTTGTAATGTTTTTGCTTATTTTAGCGGCCAAATCCGAGCTGATCAAGTCCAAGCTGCCGAACAACGTGCTGAGCAAGATCTGGAAGCTGTCGGACTACGACCAGGACGGCTTCCTGGACGTGGAGGAGTTTGCGCTCGCGATGCACCTCATCAACGTCAAGATGGACGGCAACGAGCTGCCGATCACGCTGCCGGCCCATCTCGTGCCGCCGTCCAAGCGGAACGGCGTGGCGGAATAAGCGACTCTCAGGTAATGCTCCTCCTTCTCGATTTCAGTAGCGGAGAGTTACGAGACAATTTAACAGTTTTTGATGCACCAAATTTCGTTTTTGACGACGACGACTTTCGACCATTAATTCTTACACACATATTTATGATAATTGTGGCTTTTTGAAATTCAACTGTTGAAGAGCTAAACGCAAAACAACCACAAACACGTCTAATTACGCAATTTATATAACTTATTTATGTATGCCTTTATAGTGAGAGAGAAAGAGAGAGAGAGAAACAACACAAATAGCGTCACTTATACATAAATTATTATAAAGTTTTGTTTTTTCCTCAATTTTTCTTTTTTTGTTATTTGTATTAGTTTTATCGCGCTGCTCCGCTGCAATAGTAAGGTCAATTTACACTGCTGCGCCAATTGTGACTAGAACAATATACACAAACAACAACTAGCCTCTATTTTTGATAACGATCCATCAAACTGTTATTTCTTTTTGTTCAGCTAGGTTTAGTGTAAAACGAGAGAATTGCAATACACATCCAACCAACATAGACGGTATTGTTTCAATTTATTCATCACATTTTTTTAGTGGATCATTATTATGTTATTTTTTGCGAACATCACCTTTCTTTGCCGTGTGCACACTTATTATTTTACCGAATTCGGACAATTTCACCGAGTTTGGAACTGCTGAAGAGTTCGGTAAACTGAAAATTACCGAAATCTGTAAAATCTTATCGAACTTCGGTAAAATTTACTTGATTTTGACAGATTACCCCAAAACTGATTTCGGTAAAAACACCTTCTTGTCTGCACACACAAGCCTCCACCCCCCAATACAACATTCACAAAATCGCAAAAACGTCGGATAGACAGTGCAGCATCACACAAAAAAGAGTAAACAAATCATCAAACTAATTGCTCCCGCGCGGCTTTGAGCATCAATTAGAAGTGAAGCATGTCAGCAATCATCGGCAAAAAAAAAAAAAACACGCAGAGAAAAATGTTTTTGCTGATTTTGCGGAAAATTGCTGTTGCGTGCGTGTGTTGGCGGAGTGAAAAGAGAGATGATGAGTTATGGACGTGGACATGTGCTAATAGTGGAAAGATTGAAAAGGGAAAAGAGAGGAAATTAAATGCAATGCAATGAGTAGTGTTGATGGATGAAAGTGTTTCCCTGCTTCCCTTTAAGAAAGGTGAGAGTGCTGAAAAAAAAGGGAAGAAAAAGAATCACGTAATCGTAAACGAAAAAGGGAATATCAACCGGTGGGTTGCAAAAAATAAAACATTGAAAATAAAGTTGAATAAAATAAAAACATATATATATTTACACAGTGTAGCATTTTTTGAGGAAATTTGTAAAAAATATCTATATTTTAAATAAATCAATCGTAATGGTTTAATTAAATATCGAAGGTAAACAACATACAAGTGTAAGGACACGCAAAGTAAGCGCAGTGAATACGAATGTAGTGAAAAAGATAACAAAAAAAAAAAAAAACGCGAATAAAACTTTGTTCTCAAACCGTGCGCCCAGTTTGTCTCGGTGAATTTGAAAGAAAGTCCTAAATCTGCAAAGCATTAAACATTTTGAAGGTTTTATTTGCCAACTAGACAAAACTAACTCACATCTTTAAGACTTTCGACGATTTCCGAATTTTTTTTTCGGAAGTTTTCGAACATTTACACCGTAAATTCAATCAATCCTCCTTTTTTTTTTGTTTGGCCACAATTTCTATTTTTACTGCTTTTGCATTTTTTTGCTAACATAAGGGTTCTTGTATTGTGTAAAGGAGCTATTAGACTATGGAAAACAAATAAACTTGAAATTTTTTGTGTTTGACAGTTTGCCAAACTCGCCAAATGTGGCTGCAGGCTGACGTGAACTGCCAAACTGTCAAAAAGTTTGTTTGTGAGTTTGTTTGCCATAGTCTAATAGCTCCTTAACGCAATTTTCATACTTTTTTGTATGAAGCTCAAAATAGGCTTCCTCCAATAACTGCGTTACGTAGTAAAAGAACGCTCCCTTACCTCTATGTCTGTTGTCTCTATGTTGTCTGAAACAAAATCTGTCCACCTTCCCAGAAATTACATGATTTTGTTTTTTTATTGTGTATTTTGACAATGTTTCCTATACTCCATGTCCCAACGCTATGTGCTTTCTAATTTCAAATTTGTTCTTACGTATTCAAGTTTTAAACATTTTTTTAAGACTTTTTTTTAAATTTTAATCTTTTACAAAATGTATTGGTTACCTAAAACATTGCAAAAAATGGTGATTCGGGTACTTCACTTTTCAAGACAAAAAACTAATTAAAAAATATATTGTTTTTATGAGTGTCACTATTCTGTCTGAATTGTCCAGATAAGGGTACACACAAAGAAAAAATACTGTCAATTTAAAAAGATCGTTCGTTGGATTAAAAGTTCGCGTTGGTCAATATTCGTAGAAAGTTCAAACTTTTTAATTTAAAAGTTGGAAAGTTTTTAATACTACCATGCAACTACCATACATTTCTGGAACAAAATCGTTGTAGTGGCAAAAGTTTTTTGCTTTTAATTTAAAAAGAACCTTTTTATTGCAAGAATAAATAACATTTAACATTACAGTGATGATTGCCCAAAAATGTGATGAAGTTTATTTTAATATTTTAATAGTAAAACAGTAAGTTTTCGATTTATTTTGTATTTAACGCAACATGGCCTTATCCTTTTGAAAAACAACTTTCCCCAAATCTCCCAACCTTGTTTTACACCAATTGCACCAATTCCTTCGAAGATTTCCGCGTCCAAGTCCTGGCTGCGGACGCAATCGATTTTGATTGTCGTCGTGGGCCACCACTCACTAACCGTTTGTTTACATTTTGGACTTAGGCGAACACGGTTACATGTGAACGAAGAAATGAAAGAAACTATCCAGTCGAACCAAAAGTTAAAACTTTTAAATCAGTTAACAATGAGATTTTCAAAAACTGTAGCAGTTAATGTTTTTATTTTCAAAACAAGAAAAAAACTTTTAATAAAGCAAATTTTGGCCACTTTTTATTTCAAGAGTAAGTTACTTCTGTCATTACAGTAATATTTTTGTGTGTGTAAATATACCCATTTTAATCACCCTTAGCCGTTCGACCAATTCTCATCACTTTTGCTGTTTTCCGCTATTAAATCAACATTTTCAGATGTATCAACAATAGAGAATTGCCTGCTCACTTTTATCTGAGCTATTTACCTAGGTATTTAAAATTGTGGGTTTTATAGAAAACCTAGATGTATGGGTATCAAAAGATCGGAAATTTTATGCCCTTTCCGATGCCACATAGGTTGACTTAAGAATTGTGGACCGGTTCGGATGCCGGCGGATTTTCCGACGACGTAATTCCGGGTTGGTACGAAATTCCAACGAAAAATCTATTCTATCGATACAAATACCCCCAAAACGGTGTTATACCCACTCCAAAATGTTTATTTGGCAATTATATGGTAATATATTGACATTTAGTTGAATTAAAAGTTTGCAAAATTAAGTTTAGATAAGTTTTATATAGAATTTCCAGAGTTATATAAACTTTTATACTAAGTTGTTAGTAAACTTTATATTCAATCCAAATTATTTTATAAATCAGTCAAGGATGCCTATTTGAAGTTGGGAGACTGGATTTATGGTGATTTGTCAACAAATAACATTATTTATGTTAATTTTTCGAAAGGTGTACAAACTTTTTTTGCACCTTTTTTAGTTTCGTAATAGTATTTGTTATATAACTTTTTATAGAAATCATCTTTTCATGAGCTTTTTGTAGCAAAATGTCTGGCATGAGTTTCTGAACAAAACGTAGTACTAGGTTTCTGTCAACATTAAATTGTTTAGATGTTTCATCACAATATGTGCATAGTGCCCAAGGGGTGTAAATACTTTTTTTTACATACTGTAGTTCCCCTATATCCTTTGATATAGGGTATATACTTTGTTGAAGACACTAAATCGACCTTAAAATCCCATTCAAAACTGAATCCTCGCTAGGCTTTAGTTTAAACAAATTCGACATTTCTATTAAAATTGGTCTTTGTTTTTTTTAGATCATTTCAAATTGTTTATAAAATCATATTTAAAAAATGTTAAAAAAGAAAAAAAAACATTTTTTTTACAAGAAAAAACTGTGAATAAAACAGTTAACACAAACGCACTTTTTGACTTTTCTTGACAATTTTAATGGTTGCAGTAATCCGAGAACACTTGAAAAAGTATAACAAAAATTAAAGCTGCCAGCCCTACTGCGATGTGTTTACCGCAGAGAAGATTCTAAGAACGGATCACATTTTACAGAGGGGAGGAAGAATGCGTGGACATACCTTACCAACTGCTCCGATTTATAATTACATTGCTTTTTGTGTAAGCTGTGTTAAGTGAAATAAACATAATTTTACTTGTGTTATTCCATAAATTTCCTTCATCAAATACTTTTAACAAAATGTTTTGTCACTACGTAACGTCATTATTAAATGGCCCCAAGTTGTTTTTTTTTTCACTGAATTCGATTTAAGTAAGAAATAGTAAATTAAACCTACAAAGGCTTTAGATAACTCAAACTTTAAAAAAAGTGTTCTCAAAACGAGCAGAAAATGTTGCCAACATCGGAGATAGATAAATCAAGTGTTGCCGTATAAATACGGGGTGGCTTTTAATTTTCGAAAGCATCTAAAATTGAAAAAGGTTTTTCTCATAAATTATAGAATATGTTCTAAAAATGCTTTTGGTTTTTGGTCGCATCTTGGGCTAGGGTAAATTCTCGTATGTTTGGCAGGTTAAGCTTTCGCTCCTAACTTCATCCAATTTGCTGATTTTCACTATTTAAACAACTAATTTTGCAAAACTTTTGATAGAAACTTGCTTGCTCACTTCTTATTGAGCTATTTATCACTCGAGTTCAGTTGAAAACGCTTTTAATTAGCTCTAATTGAAAGTCAAAGTTCTGACCTGCCAACATTAGAGGCACGCTGGAATTAGATGCTGTTCCCCTATATATTCCCAGACAAACTTAAACATATTGAAGGGGCGAATAGCGACTCTATATTTGAAAAATAGAGCAAATGACAAATTGCGACAAATTGACCCCTCCAAATTTACCCAAATTCGGACTTCGTCCACAGTCTCTCAAGTGTGATAGCTTCACAACCAAACAAAAAACTAATTTGATTTACTCGTAATCTAGCGTGACGCGTGACCGCTTCTCGACAAAAAACAAAACAAAAACGGCACTTTAAGTTTAATGTCAGTCCATAAATCAACACGCGGAGCGCGCTGCCCGGACAAATTGTTATTGCATAACTTTTGATGAATCGAGCTTCCTGTGCGTCCGCTGCCGACGGAATCCCGAGAGATGAAACGGAAAGATATGGACAGATATCTACTCGGCTGGCTCTCGGTACCGGCCGGGGGTAATTAAATGATGATAAATTAATCGGACGATTCGTCATAATTTGCCGTCCCTCTTTAGTCCCGGCGGAGAGTCCGACGCACATGAATAAATTAATTTGTTTTATTCCCTCTTGGAAGAAGCAGAAGGATCCTGGATGCTGGAGGTTATGGAAGATTCCTGGAGTTTGGGGTTAATTGCCTGGAAAAAGGGCAGGTAACAAAGGACATGCTCGAATTAATTGTCTAAATTAAGTTTGAAAGTCAATTTCACTGAAATTTACGTAATTTTGTTGTTTGAATAAAGTCACTGATGAAAATGGACGATTTCCCCCTAATATCCCTTCCCTGTCACAAGTCTCACAAGAAAGATAAAGAAAGACAAACTCAAACCCCTTTCGTAACACGTGTACTGCCGCCGGTGAAGAAACCCAAGCAAGCGCCGACGCTGACGTTGGCCCGCATGTCCTTCAGTCCCCATGGAAACAGACGACGCAAACATCCCAAATAAACAAACCCCAGCACAAACTTGGCCGACGGGCTCTGAGGGAAGCCGTGTTGTCTGTTCTGTTGTGTTGTTACACTTCCGGATTACAATCCCGGTGTAACATCGGTCCCCCCCGAGATCGTGCACAGTGAGTGTGCAGAAAGCTATGGACGATTACATGCCCCCGCGGTATCAGATGCTGGGTCGCATTGGCGAAGGGTTCACGGGGTGGTGGTGAAGGCCCGGGACCTCAGCAACGACGACAAGATTGTGGCCATCAAAAAGCTGACGCTGCGGACCAAGCACGGCTGGATTGCGCCGTGCGCCATCCGGGAGATTAAGGTGCTGCAGAACTCGCAGTGCGAAAATGTAGGTATAGACTTGTGGATTTCAAAACGCCTAAATTCAAACTATTTTCTGCTAGATTCTCTCCCTCCTCGACATGTATCCGGACTTGTCCGGAATGTCCCTAGTGTTCGAGTACATGCCCCACACGCTGTACAGCCGGATGAAGGACGAAGAGCATCCGTTGTCCCGGGGCGAAACGCGTCGCTTCATGGCCATGCTGCTCAACGGGCTCCAGTATCTGCACGGACTCCGGATCATGCACCGGGACATTAAACCCGCCAATCTCCTGATCGACAGCAAGGACGTGCTGAAAATCGCCGATTTCGGCCTCGCCCGACTCTTCAACGACCAGGACCCCACAAAGGTCTACAGCCCGCAGGTCGCAACTCGGTGGTACCGCGCGCCGGAGATTCTTTGGGGCTGCCAGACGTACGGGCCGTCGATAGATTTGTGGGCCGCCGGGTGTGTTTTTTGCGGAGATGCTCCGAGGAGTGCCGCTGTTTTCCGGTGCTACCGATATCGAGCAGTTGGCGCTGGTGGTGCGCACGCTGGGGACGCCGAATCTGAAGGATTGGCCCGAGGTGCGCAGTTTGCCGGACTATAACAAGATCAGGTTTCCCAATGCGAAGGGCGAACGGTGGGAGGACATCTTTCCCAGCTGTACGACCAAGTGTGAGATCGGGCTGGTCGACGGGTTGGTGCGGTACAATCCGAGTAGGCGGTTCACGGCGGAGGAGGTGAGTTTAAATTGTTTATTTTTATCTTATTGCGTTTTTTTTTGAAAAATGTCTTGAGTTAGAAACTTTTTCAATATCCAAAGGACCGTCGAGGAAGAGAAACATCAGTACCCAGCTATGGGAGAGAATCATGGCAACGTCCAGCAAACAAAAACTAACTAATGTCAAACACCCTTCAAAGCTTCGTTTCGCAAAGAAAAATGTCTATGAGATAGTTTTAAAGAAGTTGACCCTTTGCAGAGCTCTGTTGCGCAAATTTCTTTTCATACCAATTTAATTTCTGTAGTAACATTTGAAAAGGGTGTATAAATATGTTGACATCTGGACCTATTTTTCAAATTACGTGACAACAAGCAGTGTTGAAAAAAAAACTTGGTAACTCGACAGACAAGCCGGAAAATATTTTAAAATATTAAAAAAAAATCGGCATACTTCTCTTAAATTAACGAATTTACATTTGTCAAAAATAAAAAATTTTGTGAACCAAACCGTAATTTTTTTGACAATTAATAAGATTTGAGTACATTTAATAACTTTTCAAATGTCTAAAATATTTGGTATTTTTGGCAGCTGCTCAAAATGCGACGTAAATATTCTAAAATCTGAATTTCTGATCGGTCTTTGGCCAAATTTTAAGGTATTGATAAGGAATATTCAAAAAATATTTAAATGTTTTTTTAAATATTTTTCTGCCGGTTTTGAATAAACTCTTTAAAAAAATAATAAGGGACCATCCAGAAACCACGTGGACACTTTAGAGGGGGTAAGGCGATTGTCCACGATCCATACAAAAAAGTTTTTTTGTATGGACAATTGTCCACGAGGGGGGGGGGTAACAGATTCCCAAAAAAGTGTCCACGTGGTTTATGGATGGTCCCTAATTCTGAAACATGCATTTTTTTAATTTTTCGGGGACAAAAACCCGCAAATTTTGAGCCGTAGAGAAGTACCGCCAAAAATTGCCGCCGAGTCATGATTATTTGGGGATTATTTTTTTTTGGGAAAATAAAATCTTACACAACTTTTTTTTTACTGCATTTTTTAGGCTGGTACAAATATCTTTAAAAGTTTTTGTCCCCCCCCGCCCCCCTTCAAAATTGGCCCGAAAATCAGGGGGCAAAAAACAAATTTTACACTAAACTTCCAAATTTCAATGAAAATTCATGTGCTACCAGCTGAAATCAAATTAAAATACATTCTTCTGCGTTTAAAATCATTTTTAGCATGTTTGGGTTGATTAAAAAATCTTAAGATTTTTTGAAAATTTTCGATGCAAGATCTTTTTTTTCGATACAATTTTTGTTTTTGTCAGATCTTAGATTTTTTGAAAACTAATGATTGCAAAACAACTGAACTAGTGTAAAATGCATTTTAAAACACTTTTTTCATTTAAATGTGAAGATTTTGGCTTGTTATTTAAATTTTTATATTTTTTATTTTTTAACCCCCTTGACCTCGGCCAGGGCCGAGGGACAAAAACTTTTTTAAATATTTGCATCGGCCTTATGAAAAATTTAATTTTTAATTGAAAAGTTCTTTACAGATATTTCAAAAATTGCACCGTTTACGAGTTATGGCCACCTCTATTCGATTGGATTTTTAACTGAATACTTTCAAAGCCAAATATTTAATATTAGGTTTTCTATATTTTTGCGTTTATAATATGTTTTTTCTAAAATCTTAACTCGGTTGAAGAAAACCGTCTTCAAGACCATCCATAAACCACGTGGACTCTATTTAAAAAAATCTCAAACCCCCCTCTCTTCCCCGTCACGACAAACTTTCTAAAATGACCAAATATTTCGGAAAATGCTTTTTTCAATGAAGAACATTTATTTAAGATTTAATATTTTTTCATTCATAATTTTAGTGCGTTTTATGATTTACTAAAAAAGTATTTTCCATTAACATTAGTCAATTTACCCATTAATTTACCGATTATCACCTCGTTTTCAGTTAGAATCTGTATAAAAATTATAAATAAAATTATTAAAAATTCAAGTCAAATTCAAATTAAGATATATAACAAAAGACACCGAAAGACACGGATATATTTTCAGGAAATGTAGTTGAAAGTGGGTACTTTCAGATGCTTTATTTAGCTTTGCGCCAAAATGTGGTGAGATTTTTAGTTATAAATAACTCTTCAGTACATATTAGGCCGCTAAAATGATAACTTTTTGAGTTATCACCAAAAAAAGGTTTTTTCGACCATTTTTTTTTTGCAGAAATGGCGTATATTTCGTGTAGTGTAGATCAAGAAATAAAAATTTGGCACATTTAATAAACTTTTTTGATTTTTTTTTACTCTACAACTTTGCCGACGGCACAAAAAAGTATCCACTTGGTTTTTGGATGGCCCCTTAAAAATTAAAAAAAAACATTGAAAAGCATTTTCATTAATGTTGTTGTAAAGTAATGTAAAGTATGATTTTTTGTTTTTGAAAATCTTCTCTACTTAAATTGTATATTTCAAAATTAATTTCCTGTTTTCCTTTAAAAATTTACATTATTCTTTAAAACCTTTTGATGAGACTTTTTAAAAATTTACTTTACTCAAACCATCACCACACAAGTTACAGGGTTAAGCCAGGTTCACTAATGACCAAATTAACAACCGAAACAGCCTTTTCTCCTCCATAACAAATTACAGTTTTCCCTTACGCACTGCGGCAACTCTGGCACGCTTCCAGCACCAATTAGAAAGTCATTAATACTCATGAAATAAAAACATCTCATCGCATTAAGCTTCCTTACTACATCCTACTTCCTTCCTTCCTGCCTTTACTTCCTCTTTTACTTTTCAGGCCATGCAACATCCTTACTTTACCGAGGGAGACACTTCCGACCACCAGCAACAGCACCAGCACCACAGCAAGAGAGTTGAATTGAGTTGAGCTGAGCCCAGGCTGAGCTGAGATCATCACCATCATCATCATCAGCATCATCACGTGTCTCTAGGATATAGTCGTCATATTACCTAGTTTAAGGTGGCTTCATCAACCACGGCGTCGCGACTGGGGACCGACGACCATCGTCGAGCCACCGAGCCGGAAAAGGATTACCATCAGGAGGAGAGTCTACCTTGCGCTGGTGGACGTGTCTGCAAGCCCCATTTAACTAACATCACGGGAGGACACGAAAGAAGAAGAAGAAGCAAATAAACGACCGGAGAAAAAGGGATGAGACCAGTAAACTAAATATATGTATTATTCCACCGGTGGTGATTAACGCGATAAAAAGCGGTGGCAGCAGAGTGGCGACGAGGCCAGAGCAAAAGTTTCCGGCGGCGCAAAAACGACACCAGGACATCACACGGCACACGGAACCTTACGCTTGCAAAATGATGGTTATGGCGGGTGGAAAATGAGCGCTTTATCGTCGTCATTATTAATTTAAATGTAAAGTTGAGAGAGAGAAAAAGGGGCGCAATTACAGGGTGTCGAATAAGTTTTGGGTTTCAAGCGATCTTGGGGGTTTGTCTAACATTTCGAAATCCAATTTAAGTTACATCGTGATCCGAACATCTCATTTCTCTTATAAAATCCTGCAAAGCTATTAAAAAAGTTGAAAAAATACGACGAAAGCTGAAAAACACAGTTCAGTTGAAATCAAAAACTGAATTTAAAAAAAAAAACATTTCCATTCTATAATTTTTGGTAACGAAAAGTTTCGTTGTTCTAGAATGACAGGAAAAGTAAGAAGTTTCACGACGGAGTTATACAATATTTTTTGCAATTCCGTCTGTTTACTTTTCCTGTCATTCTTGAACGACGAAATAGCCTACTTTTCTGTACCAAAAATAGCAGAATCGAATAGCAACACTTTTCAAAATAAATGCTGAAAAGTAACACTTTTCAACATTTTTTTGATTTAAACGATTTATTGACAAAATACATGAAAATTCAATATAAAATTTCACTCAGTGTGTGTTTTTTGGAATTGGAAAAAATGTTGTATGGAACTCGTTGCAAAACTTGATTTTTTCAGCACTCTTCGTATTTATCCAACTCGGTGAACCTCGTTGGATAAATGTACGACTCATGCTGAAAAATCCTCTTTGCAACTTGTTGCATAAACTACTATTTTGCAATTCTGTCGTGAAAGTACTTCCTTTCCAGTCATGACTAAACGGCCTCATTTTCGATACCAAAAATAACAGAATAAAAAATCAACATCATTCAATATCTAAAGCACTGAAATGGATGTTAGAAAGTAGAACTTAAAAATCTTGCTGAAAATATTTTTATAGCAACTTGTTGCATAAACTTCTATTTCAATCCTCTTCTCTGCCATATTACACCATTAAATTTTATAACATTTTCGAATCAATCAAATTATTGAGAACATTCTAAATTTTTTTAGAACAACTTGCCTAAAACGTATTAGTTTTGGTCCAACATAAGAAGAAAAACAAGTGAATTTCTCCAAAAATCTGGACAAACACCGCCTAGGGAACAGCATCTAATTCCAGCGTGCCTCTAATGTTGGCAGGTAAGAACTTTGACATTCAATTAAAGCTAATTAAAAGCGTTTTCAACTGAAATCTAGTGATAAATAGCTCAATAAGAAGTGAGCAAGCAAGTTTATATCAAAAGTTTTGCAAATTTAGTTGTTTAAATAGTGAAAATCAGCAAATTGGATGGAATTAGGTGCGAGTGATTAACCTGCCAAAGATACGAGAATTTCCCCTACTCAGATAATTGTAATGATGATAGTATTTGTTTGCCAACATGAAAATTACATCATATTTTAACGAAACTTTATTTATAATCTGCTCTACACTGCTTATATTGGTCACAAATTAGATATTTTTTCCAGAGAACTTTCAGTCGCCACCATGTGAATCATCCTGCACCAAACGACCACCTTCGGCAACAGAGTGAGAGCAAGCACGAGCCCCCCAAAAATGCTTCAATTTAGCATAAACTTTTGTTGCGACGACCACGCTGGTCGTCCAGAATCCTCCTCCTGGTTCCCACCCGGAACTATGGTGGCCGGGACCGAAAAAGTGAAAACGAGGTCACTAAACGATAAAGAAGGATTATGTACTCGGGGCAAATTTTGGCAACTGTTTTTGAAAATTTCCTCGCCCCCACCGAAAATGGGCAAAAGTTTGCGGGCGCGCGAATATTAATCAATTTTCCGGGTCGTTTCGGAAGCGTTGTTGGTCTTTTGGCACCATTGTGTAATTATGTGTGGGTGAGCCCAGGAGGTAGTCGTCCAGGTATTGAAATTTGCTGGAGCCACGATGCTCAGTTTGTGAAAGGAATTTTCAGTTGGTTCGTTATCTTGTTACACCTGGTTGACTTTGCGTTGAATAGCGAATGAAAACTTTAACTTTTCAAATTCTATCTTATTGAGTTATAACTTATTTATTTTACTGCTTGGGAAATTCAGGAGTGCTGATTAAAGCTTCTTTCCTGATTTTATAATTAAAGTCTATTCAAATTGCAACGAACAGCTCAGCAGCAACTATCCACTGCAAAAGCTTTCAATGATTCTAAACGGTGCCTCTTTTCATCAATCTGAGAGCTTTTTCCGCTGAAGCTGAGGCAAAAAAAACCACTTCAGTTGGTGATGTACGGGAAGTGTTGCAGCCTCAGCTTCTTCTTTGAAGGGGGGCCTGGCATGGTGTGTGAAAGTTGAGTATCATCGCATTACAACCCCTCCCCCCTCACCCACCATGCCATCCACGGTTAACTTCCTTTGGCACACGTGTCACGGGAAAACGCTCGTGAATCAACTCAGCATGGTCGCATTCACACGTGGAGAGTGTACTTGCGTGTGCCTGGTTTATGGTGCGGAACGTATTTTAGACATTTAAGTATTTACAGCAATTACTCTTTTAAATTTCACGTATCCATGTTCCATATGGCTTAAACCATGCGAGGTTAATCTCACAAAACAAGATTTTTTGCAAAAGTTGCAAAATGAAGATTTTTTCAGCTCGAGTCTCTAGCACCCATGGAGCCAGTTTAAATCACTCGTTCATCAAATTAGCAGTTCTCTCAGATTTCGGTCATTCGATTTTTTTTTGTATTTTTTAATCCTACTGATTTTTTTCGGTGCCTTCGGTATGCCCAAAGAAGCCATTTTGCATCATTAGTTTGTCCATTTAATTTTCCATGCAAATTTGGCAGCTGTCCATACAAAAATGATGTATGAAAATTCAAAAATCTGTTTCTTTTGAAGGAATTTTTTGATCGATTTGGTGTCTTCGGCAAAGTTGTAGGTATGGATACGGACTACACTGGAAAAAATGATACACGGTAAAAATTGTGATATTTTATTTAACTTTTTGTCACTAAAACAAACACATTTTTTTTCATTTTCTGATATGTTTTAGAGGATATCAAATGCCAACTTTTCAGAAATTTCCAAGTTGTGCAAAAAATCATTGAGCGAGTTATAAATGTTTTTAATCAATACTGATTTTTTTCAAAAAATCGAAATATTGGCCGCAAAAAAATTTCAACTTCATTTTTCGATGTTAAAATTAAATTTGCAATCATAAAGTACTGTAGTGAAATTTTGATAAAGTGCACCGTTTTCAAGTTAAAGCCATTTTTAAGTTACTTTTTTGAAAATACTGCGACTATTTTCATTTTTAAAAATTGGTGCACATGTTTGCTCGCCTCAAAAAAAAATATTTTTGAATAGCTTTTTTGAACTTTGATGATGCAACCCTTAGTTGCTGAGATATTGCCATGCAAAGGTTTAAAAACATGAAAATTGATGTTTTCCTAGTCTCACCCAAACAACCCACCGTTTTCTAGTGTCGATATCTCAGCAACTAATGGTCCGATTTACAATGTCAAATAATGAAACATTTGTGAAATTTTCCGATCTTTTCGAAAAAAATATTTTCAAAATTTTTAAACCAAAACTAATATTTCAAATACTGAATATTTGGCCCTTTTGAAATGTTAGTCTTGATTTAGAAATATTGTTTTCGAAAAGATCGGAAAATTTCACGAATGTTTCATATTTTAACATCGTAAATCGGACTGTTAGTTGCTGAGATATCGACAATAGAAAACGGTGATCGACATCGACATCGACATTAGAAAATAGTGGGTCGTTTGGGTGAAAGAGTGTAACAAAAATGACTTTTTGGCGGGAATTCAAGGGGTTGTTCCGGTGGGCATACTAAGCCTAAATCCAAAATATGAGCTTGATTGGACGTAACAGGAGCTGACGCTCCGCCCTTCAATTTTAAATGGGATTTAACCCGTGAAAAAGATTTTTCAAAAATGTCACTTTTGAGGCGTTTTGGCCTTAAAGCGTTTATTTTCAACATCATTGGGGTATATATAAAATTGAAATTTAGAGCACCCTAGAGCTCGGTACAGGCCTTCAAAGTTTGGGATTTTTCGAAAAATCGGACCCGGCAAAAAAGATATGCGTCGCACCACGCGACGCCCTGGACGCCATTTGATTTTGCCGGAGCCCGCCAAAAAGTCATTTTTGTTACATACTATTGGGTGATAGGGGAGTGCGGGGTAATTTGGACATCCTAAGGAATTTGCTCTGCCACGGGCTGTATTGATATTTTAAAGCAATGTGGATGACACCAGAGGATAATAGAGACCATATTTTATGGAAAAATGTCATTCATTTCGATAAATTTTGATGAAAAACCCATTTTTATCGGAAAAATTAAAAGGTGTCCAAATTACCCCCACATTTTTGTGTGGGGTAATATGAACACCCCTATGGGGTAATTTGGACATGCCTTGCGGGGTAATATGGACACCTTTTTTGGGGTATTTTGGACACATGTTGAAGAATAAGTTTAACATTTGATTTTTTGAGCATGTTTTATATCCTTCAACCTGGTTTTGTAATTGCTTTATATTTTTAAGCGTTTTTTTGCTCACAATGTTTCATCAAAGGTTTAAATAATGATTTTGTGAAAGAACTACAATTCAATAGGAAGATAACAAATAGTTCAGTGTAGTATACATAATTTTATCATTCATTCTGAAATGATTTAAATATTGAATCTAGATTAAGCAAAAGTATAGTTTTTATTGATTAATGTATCGTTTAGATTTATCCAAGTCATTCTTTATATACAACTAAATAACCTGAACCTATTCGTTTTTTATTTTACATTCCGTAGCCCTTCAAATTTAAATATTATTGTAAACCAGCCTTGAAATTAGAAATGTCAAAGAAATCAATTATACCATCAACATTAGAGTCTAGTTGAAGAAATGTGCAGCAATCAGATTTTCATCCATTTGAATATTGAATATTGAATGTATCTTAATTAAAAAATAGGGCCGAAGGCCCTGGATTACTGCGTCATTCTTCAAACGCTTATATTCGCGCGCCAGACCCCATTCTATCATTCACGTCGTCACCGTCAGCCAGTTGCCTCTCGATGGCCGGACCGTTTGGATCTTTCGTGGTTGCCGTGGTTCGGAGTTGCCTCACTCCCCGTCCCTCGTCCCACCCGGAACGAGGCATCAACGAGATGAGGCGCGCGTCTGCTGCCTTCCGCAGAAAAGCCTCACGTGGGTCAAGCCGTGGTTGTGAAACAACAACTAGCTCGTCGCATTCGCGGCGAGCGCTTCTGAAAGAATTGCGTCGTGTCCAATTCCAAACTGTTGAAAGAGTTGCCTAACTCCCCGTCTCTCGTCCCACCCGTGATGAGTCGGTGAAAAGCCTTTCAGGAACTAGTGTTGGTCTTCGGGGGTGACGGATTGCACAGCTTTCTGAACCCCTCTCTCCCCCACATTATGGTACCAAACTTTCATTCGGTTCGCGAAAAAATCGTTTTTCGTTTTTCTCTCCTCCATTCGATGTTTCCATTGTTTAAATAAGGCTTTCTAGTCAAAGATTTACCAACACATTCAAAGTATGGTTACACTGGAGTGTTTGAGTTCTGTTTTGTCGGGGGGTCCATCTCCCATTTACGATCTTATTCGGTTAATGTATTTCAAGTATCTAGCTAATTCTTCAAAATTAAGATATGGAAAACTCAATGTCCACATCTCAAAACTTTACTACGACACGAATGCCATTGCAATGGTCAAGTGTCTTTAATAAAACTAATAATAAATAATCAAAACTCTACGTAGTCTACGCCATTCCGGTTATGTCTGTGACATAACTACTTTGACTTTTCATCCATTTGAATATTGAATATTGAATGTATCTTAATTAAAAAATAGGGCTTATGTGAAAGTTTTCATTGCTCACATTCCTTTATGAGTGTTTTGAGATTTTAAATTCCTTTAAATTTATCTGAATCGCTTTAAAAACTCAACCAGCCATTGAATTTACTTTTTTTATGCCTGACAGGTAGACTTTCAGGTATGTCCAAATTACCCCCATAGCATTTTCTATCAAAAAATTCAATTTTTGATGGTAAAAATAGATAAAATGCACAATATTTATACGTACATACCTCAGGCATCGTCCAAGCAACCCCCTTCAACAAAAAATGGCCACCTTTTTGCCATATAATCCCTGCAAAACCTTATTTCCCAACCCTCAAAAATTAGGGCTTAAGGCAGTGCAACCGGTCTCTGGAAACTTTTACATCTATATATATATAATATATAGAAAACATATAGAGAATTTTCTCAGCTTTACAAAAATAAAATTGAAGAAAAAAGACCGTTTTCGTAGAGAATTGCCCAAATACAAAATTGTTGAGAACAATTTTTCGGCAGGTTTTAATTTTGAGATAATTGATTTCGAATATGTACTTGGAAACTGGTATGTGCTACACAAAAAAACTTAATATATTTCTTTAGACATTGAAAATCGAACCAATAGTTGTCAAGATATCATCAGTGTTGACGCAGAACTTAGTCTGCCTGTCATCGACCATTGAACAAAGCAAACCCTGTAGATTGTCAGACTGACAAATCTTGGAGCAATCGAACTAACGCAAAGTTCTGCGTTTGCGTCCACGGTTCTTAGCTGTAGCAAGACTACTACTCCAAAGTTAACTTTTAAATCCAAGATGGCAGCCAAAATGGCGGTGTTAAAATATTGAGAAAATGCATTTGGTAATTTAACAGTGGCAAATCGCAGAATGTTGCGTCTGTCACTTTTGTCCCTGTTTGTCCCCCTTTGTTACTTCGATGTCTGATGGTACCAGAAAAGGTAATTCATTATGATCGGATTACTAGACGGATGAGGAGCGAATATTTGAACCATAAAAAGGCTTTATCCCAGCAACGAGTTTTCCAATCATAAATATATCTTGAAAGGGTTTTTTTTTGGGAATTTTGGGCTTACCAATAAGTTTTTTTTCAGGAGACTTTTTCCCACATAACATATTTTTAAATAGAAAAAGAAGAAAAAAATCTACAATTTCATCCAAAAAATGTCTGTTAGTTAAAAACGGTGCACTTTATCAAAAAAAAAAAAAAAAAAAGATGTGTCAATTCATTTCTATGTTGGATTGAAAAGTTATCAAAATTGGGGGTTTTCCATCAGCAAAGTGAATCCACGAAAAAAAACATTCCCTGGAATTTTGACATCCGATTTTTCTTATAAATTGAATAAAAACTTTGTCCCGCCCGTGTGGATCAATCGGACCGCTCACTGGACTCATAATCCAGAGGTCGCCGGTTCGAATCCCGCGGTGGGCGCTCTAAAATTCTTTGTGTAAATATGGGTATTCGGCGCCGTCGCTCCGTGCCATACTTTCATACACTTAGGAGCCCAGGACGGCGAAGTCCTTGTAGATAAAAGGAAGACACTAGTGGTTGGTACTAGCAATGGTGGCCGACAGCTATAAAGTCAACTTCGTTTTTTTTTTGAATAAAAACTTGGAGACAAAACAACGCCAAATCTTCCTCACTTGAACAGGCTCAAATGGAGTTCCAAAATCCCTTCCCAAATAAAAACAATTCCCAGGAAAACTCAACAAGCCCCAACTTGTATTTTCAGAAACGCAACAACAATTGGCCAAAGCCCACAGCCAGCCAGCCAGCAAGTCAGCCGTAAATTTGGACGGAAAAACAGAACGGATACCTTCCGCGAATCCACCCAATCCGCGTCCCCAATGGCAACAGTCAGTCAGTCAGTCACTTTGGCTACAGTTTCGTTTAGCTTGGCTCAGTGTTTCGCGGAATTGAGCTGAGATAAGAGCGCAAGGAGGACAAGGATAGATATCATGGCCACTCCAGGGACCGTCACGCGAATTCAACAGCTTCCCACCACTCTGTTTCGATCTGTGCTGTGCTGCATGTCGCGCCATTCATTGATGTGCGAGACGCGGTTAAGGAGCTAAAAGCTCTCAAGGCGAAAAATACCCTTGAACGCAGGAGTATTTTACAACTTTAGAATCTTCCACAAGTGTGTGTGCTTCGGTGATTTTTCCTGATCTCGATGGTGAATTTTACTGCTCCTCTTGACATTTTATACTTTAGACTTTTTTCAAGGGGGGTTAGACAGCAGAAAACGACACATCGAGTCTAGACATTATTTTGCACATCTACTTGCGTATTAGTGGTTTAGAGAGGAGAAAAAGTGGGTTGAGAGCCTGAAATAGAATTATGAAACGAAAAACATATAAGCCACTAGAAATATTGCAATAAAAACTTATCTAAAATTTCAACAGTCCTTCTCGTATCACCGCAGATCGAAAGGCATGTCGATGGGTTTATTTGTTACACTTTTATCACACATATAAAGACATTCAAAACGACAATTCGTCTGTTGCAAAAGGCTGAAAAGACCTTCCAGAATGTATCGAATTTCTTGCCATATTATTGTAGATTGAGAGGTATAATACCGTAAACTGGGGTCATTCGGGACACATGGGGCGAACTGGGATAGCAGTTTTAACCATGTTAGAACAGACTCAGGCCAACAAAATGTGTGCATCCATTTCCAAATTTAAAAGCTTAAAGTGCTCTAAAAAAAACTAAAAAAACCAAAACAATTAATATAAAAAAAGTTGTACTTTATATTTGGAAGAGATTATTTGATTAAAGCAGATATTTAGTACCAAAAATCGTTTACGTAGATTTCTACGCATTGCAAAAAATATCAAAATTTTTGAAACAATAAATATTCAAGAAGTGAAAAAAGAAATTTGGTTAAAATGAGAAAATTCCAGAAATTTGTCAAAATAAAAATATACATAAACTTGGAAATTTATAGAAATTAAAAAAAAAATCTAAAGATTCAAAAACATTTTAAAAATTGAAAATTATAAAAAAACCTGAAAATTTTAGAAATTTTAGAAATTAAAAAATATAAAAAAAACGAAATTTATCGATCTCGGAATTTTCAAGAAATTTACGAAAATAATACAAATTAAAATGTTCAAGAAATTGAAGAAATTTTAAAATTAAGAAAAACTCGAAAATTATGAAAAAGTTCAAGATACTGAATAACGTTTAAGAATTTCATAATTCATATTGAAAAAAATTTAAATATTTTTAAACCTTAAAAAAAATAACGAAACTCTGGAAATTTTAGAAATTTGGCAAATTTGAGTAACACAAAAAATAAAAAAAAATCAAATTATACAAAAATTAAAACGAAATCATAAATTCAAAAAATTCCAAAGGTTCCAGAAATTGAGGAAATGTTAGAAATACAAAAAATCAAGAAATTCAAAAAAAAAAAAAAGGAAATTCAAGAAATTAAAAAAAATATCACGAGATTCAAGAAATTTATAAAATTCAAGAACTTCCAAAAATCCAAGAAATTCAAAAAATTTAAGAAATTAAAGAAACTTAAGAAATTTAAAAAACTCAAGAAATTCAAGAAATTCTAGAAATTCTAGAAATTCAAGAAATTCAAGAAATTCAAGAAATTCAAGAAATTCAAGAAATTCTAGAAATTTAAGAAATTCAGAAAATTCAAGAAATTTAAAAAAACTCAAGAAATTCAAGAAATTTAAGAAATTTAAAAAATTCAAGAAATTTAAGAAATTCAAGAAATTCAAGAATTCAAGAAATTCAAGAAATTTAAGAAATTCAGAAAATTCAAGAAATTTAAAAAACTCAAGAAATTCAAAAACAATTAAGAAATTCAAGAAACTTAAGAAATTTAAGAAATTTAAGAAATTCAAGAAATTCAGAAAATTCAAGAACTTCAAAAAATCCAAGAAATTCAAAAACAATTAAGAAATTCAAGAAACTTAAAAAAATTAAGAAATTCAAGAAATTCAAGAAATTCAAGAAATTCTAGAAATTCTAGAAATTCAAGAAATTCAAGAAATTCAAGAAATTTAAGAAATTCAAGAAATTTAAGAAATTCAGAAAATTCAAGAAATTTAAAAAACTCAAGAAATTCAAGACATTCAAGAAATTCAAGAAATTTAAGAAATTCAAGAAAATTTAAAAAATTAAAGAAATTCAAGAAATTCAAAAAATTCAAGAAATTCAAGAAATTCAAGATTTTCAAGAAATTTAAGAAATTTAAGAAATTCAAAAAAATCAAGAAATTCTAAAAATTCAAGAAATTCAAGAATTTCAAAAAGTTCAAGAAATTTAATAAAATAAAAAAAAATAGATATTTGAGAAATTTAAGAAATTCAAGAAATTTAAAAAATTTTAGAAATTTAAGAAATTTAAGAAATTTAAGAAATTTAAGAAATTTAAGAAATTTAAGAAATTTAAGAAATTTAAGAAATTTAAGAAATTTAAGAAATTTAAGAAATTTAAGAAATTTAAGAAATTTAAGAAATTTAAGAAATTTAAGAAATTTAAAAATTTAAGAAATTTAAGAAATTTAAGAAATTTAAGAAATTTAAGAAATTTAAGAAATTTAAGAAATTTAAGAAATTTAAGAAATTTAAGAAATTTAAGAAATTTAAGGAATTTAAGAAATTTAAGGAATTTAAGAAATTTAAGAAATTTAAGAAAATTTAAGAAATTTAAGAAATTTAAGAAATTTGAGAAATTTAGGACATTTAAGAAATTTAAAAAAATCAAGAATTTTAACAAGTTCAAAAAAAAATTAAGAAATTTAAAAAGGTTAAGAAGTTCAAGATTAAAAAAGAAATGTCCAGGTGGATTATGGATGGTACCAAATTAAAAAAAAAACAATGAAAGATTCCAAAAATTCAGGGTTAAAAAAATAAGTTCAACATATTAAGGAAGGTTAGCGTTCTAGAAACTGATCGGAAATGAAAAACGGAATGCCCCTTCTATGTCAGAAACCACTCTATTTTTTTCTCCTAGATTTCTTGTTAATCAACTTGTCTTTTGTATTGACAAAAATGGCATAGATCATAAAAAAGCTGCTCAGTACGCTGTTTCTTGCCAAATATCCCCGTACTTTTCCATTAATGCCTTTTCATAATCGTTTTGTCAGACACACACGAACACATTCACTCTCGCCGACATATTGATGCTAAACTGAGTATAAGTGGAGTAAGTATCAATTCTAAAATTGATCATCGCATACATATTTCACGCAGGCGAGAGACATTTATAGCCCTCCCCGCATGAGTTACTTCTGAAATATATATGGTAATGCAGTCAACTGTTTTTCTTCTTCTTCTTCTTCCTGTCACTCCTTCTGTCTGTTTCCGGCGTTGTGCCACCCATCAATCCCCCAACCGGTACATTTACCCCGAACCTGTGTTGAACCATAAATCAACGTAATTGCGAATAATACATCAGATAATTGCCCCTCGCTCGCTTAAAGCTTGCGGCGATTCCAAGTTTGACGTACTCCGAAACGACTTCAAGAGCGAATTCCCTCCTCGGAAAAGGATGGCAGTTTGTGTCAACCCCTTACTAGGGTAAGCGTCGCCGTTTTGGTCCGTGTGAAAATGAGGGAAATTTACTCCAAGTGAGAGTCCTAAGATCTCAAAATGTGATAAATTGAAATCGTTACTGATTTTAAGTATTGAATAACATTCGATGGAGACGCATGGTTTCTCCACTTCCGAGCTCCAAATTAGCACCACCTACCCTACGAGACTGTTTACCGGTGGGCCAGGAGGCATCGGGATTATACGATCCAAGATTTAAGCACTTTTAAGTGTGTATCTACCTAATGCTGAAGAGGACTCCACCGCCATCACCGTATGCGTGTGTGTGTGTGTGTGTGTGTGTGGGTCTGTATGTGTGCTTTGAGGAAAACAACAAACCACCATCGCGTTTTCCCATGTGCTCCTTCCTGCCGATGGATTTTTGATGAGAGAGGAAAAAACATTTCGATGAGAGAAATAATACAGGGAGCGCTTTTTTTGTGAGAGAGGGAGCAAAAAGAGAGCTTTCAACGGTGGAGTCGCGTGGTGTGCGCATGTGTCACATGAGACTGGGGTAAGTCGTGGCGAATAACTGCTAGGGGTGGCAGAATGCAATTTCGTCATTTGACCTTAAAGTTGGCACTTTTCTTAGGTAAAAGTTTCCGCACAACATTTTCTCAGCATGAACAAATAAATAAAGAATGTCTGTAGCATGTCTGAAATGCCCAATTTCGCCTCGGTTACCCTACAAAGAACAAGATATATATAATTAAATCTTAAATTCTGAAATTTAACATGTTTGAATTTTTGAACTGTTTTAAACATTATAAAATGTTTCTTAAACCAACTCTGATAAATCATACTGCCCAAGTAGCACTCATAAATTGTCGACTGTTGAATAATAGTTAGACAGTTGTTTTTGATCAACATACGAGAAAAAATCTCAACATTAGTTAAATAACAGTACTTCTGTAACTGACTTATATAACTATTTAGTTTTGTGTCACACAAGTGTTAAGACACAGTCAGCTTCACTTTTTTTCAGCTTTAAAACACAACACAGGGAAAATTCTCACATGTTTGGGAGGTTAAGCACTCGCTCCTAACTCCATTCAATTGGTTGATTTTCACTTTTTAAACAACTCAATTTGGAACACTTTTGATGGATACTTGCTTGCTCACTTCCAATTGAGGTATTTGTCACTTGATTTCAATTGAAAACGCTTTTATGAGCAATAATTGAACGTCAAAGTGCTGATATACCAATATGCTTTCCCTCATCTGCAGTGTTATCCTCAAAAACAGTTTGTTGAATAAGAACAATATTGCACTGTTTATTTCACTGCTTATCTAACATTGTTATGTTACAGCATCTTCTGAAAAATGGGCGTGGCCAATCATTCTATAAATAACCTTAGGTTTTCTCGCTTTATTACATAAATGTTGCGGAGAAAAGTTCATATAACTGATAATCAACATACATATTCAACTTGACATTGCGTGTTGTTAGGTGGTGTAAACTTGTACGTGAGGAATTTAGAGTTAAAATAATGTTTATTTATCGAAGATTGCAATAATTGTAATTGTTAACCGATTAGTTTGCAAACATATCCAGGTTTTTAAGCGAAGATGGCGTTCGAATGGTGAACGCCCGAAATGTCAAAATCTCGCAGTAGCAACAACATTAGAAAAAAAATGTGGCTGTCATGCCATGGCACACTTTTTCCGTTATGTTGGTACCACTGCGTGATTTTGACATTTCTGGCGTTCACCATTTGAACGCCATCTTCGCTTAAAAACCTCGATAGCCCGTAAAAGCTACAAAAATTATGAGCTTATGGAGTTTATGACAAACAAAAAATTAAAGTCACTCCGATTTTCAATATTACTCCGTGGTACGGTAAACGAAATGACAGTTGAAACGGTTTGTTGTAACAAAGTTATATTGCCCTCGTCGACATTCCAATAACAAATGTTTGTTTACATGTAAGTTGGGCAACGGTTAGACAGCTGTATTCAATATAACTTTCCTTTTCAGTGTGCGCTTTGATTTGACAGCACGGCCGTAAGCCACGCCCCCTTTTTTCGTTGAATTTCTTGTTAGCTAGCACAGTGTTGTCAATAACAATTGTCCAACTTACTCTGATAACTTGCATCTTTTTCTGGCAGAAAAAGTGCGCTTTTTCCAGTTCACAGGAGTTGTAGAACAAGTTGTGGTAACGAGGCCGATCGGTTATACAACCAGTTAGGAAATGCGTTTGTCTAGCAAAGTGTGTTGCTTGGGATGATCTCATGTTCCACGCAATTTGGCTTCGTTGTGATAGAATTCGATTGTTCGAAGTCCCATATAAACCTTCGGATAACCCAAACTCGGCATTTAGATAATCGAGTCTGAACTGTATTGCAAATTTGACAATTGCTGACAGTAACATAAACACACTTTTCGGCACCCTCAGAGAACGCCAAACCAGTATAAAACTGGAGCAACAATTCTCAGTCTAATTTTAACTTTTTAATTAAACTAAATCTGTTAAACAATAGCTCCAGCGGTTTTTTTTAAAGTGACCTGTTGCCTCAAAATGCTTATGCGCCCCTTTTAAATGTTGCTCCAGAAATTTGCTACCAAATCTTTTCCGGAAAAGATCCGGCAACGATATTGTATGGTGTGACGTTTGCAGAGGGAGTCGAAAAATGTCAACTTCGTGTATTGAAAAAGACCGTAGTAAATTTTCAATTATGTAAACAAGAAGCTTACGCACTCACACTCAACGTGAACTGTCACTAGAGCAAATGGGATAGACTGTTTGTTTGAATCCAAGGTTGCATTACATGAAGTCAAAACTTAAACCACGCGCCTCCATAGCTGTCATCACAAAAGCTCACAGTCCTAACTTTCCGTGTGCTTTTACTCCTAGCGCCCACCACCAACGACGACGACGACAACCCGCATGGCCTACTCTGTCCTTGTATTAGTGAGGCCCACTTTTCGCCAGACTCGACAAAACTTCCCCAACTTTTGCTCACTCTCTCGTTCAGCTTTTCCTCTAAGGACGACGACGACGACCGTCGTGCTTTGGAGTCCATCAGCCAGGGTCCTCATTCGGTTCCTAGCCAGTGGCCACACACGTCGTAGTCGTGGATTGTGCTCTCGGTCGCGTACCTTCCCCCGTCGGATCGTCGCGCCCCAGTCTCTGTCCCAACCGCCCGCGGGTGTAAGCTCAACCAACGTTGGATTGGCGAGCTTTTTTTTTAAAGGAGGAAGGGGGAGTAGTAGTTGTTCCTGTGGTGTTGAGAGGTTGCAAGTTTTGTCGCGGGACAGATTTTGGGACAAGCCCGGAACTCGGTTTTGTGGAACGCAGCTTTGGGGTGGGTTTTCCGCGGACGGTTTGTGGTGTGGTGAAGGTCACCAGGTAAGGCCAGCAAATCTGCAAGAAAGCGTGTGTGTTTGAAGGTGCGCGCGGAGTAGGCTGTGTGTGAAGTAGTTCATAGCTTGCTGCTCACGTAATGTGTGTGCAGAATCGTGAATTATCGATATAAATACCAGTGCCAGGGGCGGAAAGAACGCGGCCATTTATAGCTCGCGAGCTCGGAGTGAAAGAAAGAAGCGGACAAGGAGAAAAACGGAAGAGGCATTTCCATGCCAGGAAAAATAAGGAGCTGGCGAGCTTCCTGTGAAGGTGGTGTCACATTTCTGGATTATCAAGCAGCTTTTGTTGGCGGAGCAAAATGGGGCCATCCATCCAGTGCTGCTCTCCGGGGTTGTGGAGGTGCATCTTCCAGGAAGTTTAATTTCGATTCCTTTCCCGTTTAATTATTGATAAGGTGGAGTGAATTTCCACAACCGTTCCTCCCCCCCCCGCTGCACACTCACACCTAGCGAAGAGATGGCAGTAGGCCACAGGCTGACTGGCACTAGCAAGCTGACTGCCGTTGAGGCAACCCCAGCCCTCCCGCATTTCAGTGTATTGATGACTTTTCCAACCATCGAAGCAAGCTCTGACAGGACGTCGGCGGAAAAATTGCTCGCCGTCACAATCTGGAGAGAGAGAGAGAGGTCCTGCGAGCGGGAGCGAGCTTAACACGAGAGCGCGTGAAAATGAGAGAGAGAGTGGGAGAGAGAGCGCTCGTCTTCGCGAAAAAAGGATGCGTTTTGGTGGTTTGGGGGAGGATTGACGGTTTTTGATGGAAAACCGCGGATTGTGAAAATATGTGGCGACGACGACGACGGTTTTTAGGGATCATGGCCTGCTGCCAAGGCTTTGGGAGTTTTTTTTTTGCTGGTAGGACGAAGCAAGCCAGAAATGGAAAATAATCCCAGGATTGGACACATATAGATACATGTGTGTATGTGTGCATTGTGCAAGCATTGTAATTCGGACATTGCACCGAATAGTGTCGTTCCGGTTGGATGAGCTTTTCGGGTGGGAGTTTTTCTAATTTTTCACCCAGAAATCGGATCAGTGACCGGAAAAGGGGTGATAAATGAAGCGTTTCGAGGGTGGAGATTAGAAGGGTTTTGTGGTAAATGCAATTGCGGGAAAATTACAGATAATCCATAAATGAGTTTTAAAATTCTAGAATGATTGATTGAAAATGGTTTTTTTTACTGTCTGGTCGATTTTTTGTCAAATTTTTTGTAAATTGTAAATGTTCAGTAAATGTTCATACATATTTTTTGTAATTGTCTGCTCTAAAACATTTTACAACATTGTTACATTCTAAAAAATATTAAAAGTTATTTTTAAAAATTGTTCTATATGAATATTACCATTTTGTAATGTACATTAAACTTTAAAAACACGATTAAAAAAATAAAACTCGAGTAAAGAAAAATGACAGAATTTGTGAAACTATTTTTTGTATTGATGAAAATATTTTTTTCTGAGTACGCCATCAAATCGGAAAGTCAACAAATTTTGGAAAGTCATATGGACACAAAATTGTCATATCATAACCATTTCTGGCTGCAAATTATTGAAAAACACGTCTTTTTCTGAATGTTCAAAAATGGAAGGGGTCGTGATATCGAAAAAGCTCGGATTCGTGATCCGAGACAAAAATTATCCCTATGGACAAAGTATCACGCAAATCTGCTGTGTGAGAGTTGGCGGAGAATTACCCAGCTGTAAACGAACTAGTTTTTTGATCTCAAACCCTCAATATCCAAAAAGCTTGTATTTTTTCATCTCAACGCGCTTATTGCCTTCCTCACCTTACTGAGGAATGGCTATCTCGAAAAATGAACTTTTTAATTAGACCTCCTAGACCTACCTTCATTTGCACATATCGACTCAGAATCACCAGCTGAGCAAATGTCTGTGTGTTTGGCTGTATGTAGACATGTGTACCAAATCAATGTCACTGGAATATCTCATCACAGGCTCAACCGATTTTGGCCGGAATGGATTAAATCGATCCGTCTTAACGTCCCCTAAGTTGCTATTTAAATTCATGCAGTTTTATCATGTATTTAAAAAGTTTTGTTAAAAAAACTGTTTCATATTAAGTTAAAAGTATGGTAAAAAGGGTGGTTTTTTCATGAAACCCTCACATGTTATATATTTTTATAAAGAATATGAGAAAACCTTTTAGGTGGAGGGAGAATTTTCAAGATCTGACTTACCTATCTTAAATTACAAGCAGTTTAAAAAATGGTCGGAATTCACATAACCTCAACTGGTCGGGGCTGATCGCCACGAAAAAGCCGTGTAGAGGGATGCCATTTTCCTCAAAGGCCGTGTCTGTATAATCTTGACAAAAAGTTTGTAGGAAATCGATTTTTTTTTACTCGTCACTTATTTTTATTAGGACCTCCTAGGTGCTGCGAACGTTAGGGGAGATCCATAAACATCTGGACACTTTAGGGGGGTTGGAATCTTTATAAATGAGAGGAAGGTACCAACCACCTAAAGGTGGATTAAGTAAGGTTTTTTTTTTTCAAAAGTCAAAATAAAAAAAAACTTCGATTTTTAAGAGAATATAAATTTGTATTTTAAAGCAGTAAATAGATTCCAGTTTTGGAAATTTATTTAATTTCTAGAGTTTGTTTTTTTTTGTAAAAGGAAAGGTTCTTATAACAAAATTTTATTTTTTTGCTTTCTGAGAATTTCCGGAACTGCCTTGACTGCCCGAGCTACGCAGCCCAGTGGTGATGCTTCCGCCTCGTAAGCGGTAGATCGGGGTTCAAATCCCGTCTCGGACCAACACAATTGGTGATCTTTTTTCTTCTGGATTCGATTGCTTCGTAAAGGGAAGGTAGTGTGTATCATCACAAGCTGAACCTTATCACGACACCTTAGGGAAGTGACCTATGGAATGTTAACATTAACCTCAACATGTTAATATCTGGAGTTTTTTTTTTTAAATGGTTTAATGAACCAAATTTTCAGTTTTTGCTTTTTGGGTGTTTTTTAATACCCCTGACTCAAGGCGGTTCTAAAAAACTTAAAAAGCAAAAACTGGAAATTTGGTTTATTGGACCTTAAAAAAAAACTCCAGATTCGCCCCAGATTACGGTACTTCGTTTTTTAATGTTAAAGGTTCCCTGAAAATCTTTTTCAAAATATCTTAAATATCAAATATTTCAGACTTTTTAAGAGAAAATTTAATTTCTGAAATCTGATAGGTTTAAAAATGATTGTAGTTTTTTCTGAAGGATTTATTATCAATTTAACTTTATTCATCTTCTTCTTCAATATATATACAATTTCGACGGAAGGTTCTTACGCCAACAAGTGACAACTTTGGCCACTCTGGAACCGATTCCCGAAAATCAGCAGATTTTATGGGAAAAAATGCGTCAAATCAAATTTTGATCGTCGGAGGCTGGATAAGCAAACAAGCGAAAAACGTCAAGAAACGAAAAAAAGTCAAGACGAAGTTTGTCGGGTTTAGCTTGTAAGAAATAAAAACATCTGTCCAAAATCATTTTAAAAAATATTATGAAAAAATTAAGAAAAAAATTACAATTCGATTCTCTGCTTCTGCCTTCCATCGGATGGGTAAGTAAAAGGGGAATTGAATGTACTTTTTTAATCTGTAGTAACCTACGGAAGTATTTTTTCATACAGATCAAAAAATTTAATTTTAAAATTTCGTGTTTTTTTATAACTTTCAAGGATTATTTTCAAGACTGATAGTACTTGTTCGGTAACTGGGCTGAGAACATGATCCTGTTCGCGAAATTACGAGGAGACCACCGATACATAAACCTTGAAAACAGTATTTTCATTCATTGAACTTGATTTTTGCATCCATTATCAGGTCAAGCCCACCATTCTAGCAGGATTGTGGCAGAACCAGCTCGGCTAGTATATTTCGTGACTGATTCGGTAGAGTTGCTGGTCGGTAGTTGGACTCGCAATCCAAAGGTCATCAGTTCGAATCCCAGAGTGGACGAGGGATAGGTGAAAAGAGACTTTGATTGCCTCAACATTCAAGCCAAGACAAAGTTGTACATCGAAGCATTTGGTTTCGATTTTAGGAATTTCGAAAAAACATGCATAAATTTGAATATGGCAAAAAATCCAATATAAAATTTTCTCTTTCATACCTAATTATCCCAAAACCTTCTTCATTAGTCTTAAACGATTCTCCACTGAAAATTAAGAACTTCTCCGCTTTCAATTTCAATCAATCTTTCGCGCGCTCGCGCTCGACAATCAAGCACTTTTTCTTCGTTCTTTGATCACTCAAAACAGAATGGAGGGGGTAACGTAGATGGAAAGCTCCTTTCTTAAGCCAGGCTGGCAATTTTCAACCATTTCTTGGATTATTTCGCACCCACGCCCCTACACAAGCTCGTTGGTTTTTTTTTCTTTTTTTGTTTTCGCGCGCAAAAAGTTTGCTCTGGTGGCAATTTGTCCCGGTGTAGGTGGATCAAAAACAGGCACACTTGTATGAGTGTATGTGTGTGGGTGGGTTGGCGCCCAAGGATGAAACGAGAAAGAAATTTACTTTTTCCAGGATAGCAAGCTAGAAACAGCAGCATCAACAGGACGACAAAGTTAGTTATCGTAAAGTGATAACTGGAGCAGGGGGAGAAAAAGGAAAGACCCGGAAAAAAGTAATCCCATTTATTGAACTAGAGGGCCAGCACGTGTGTTTGTGTGCGGGAAAAGCTCCAGGTGCAGCAGGTGCAGTGTTGCCAGTGTGTGCAGAAAATCGATTGCCTGGGAAGAAAAACGTGAAGTACAAAGAATCCCTGGCACACATATCTGGGCTAAACGAGGGAAAAAAAATCTCCAAAAAGTGACGAAAACATCAAAAAGAAGCCAAAGAAGCAACAAAAAGAGTGTCACAAGTCAAACAGTGTGTTTAAGCTGAAAGTAGCTCTGGTGAATCGGTTGCGGCTTGGGAGTTTAGCAGCAGTACGACGTAATCCGGACCCCGGACCGAAAAGTTTTCATCCAAAGCCCCACAAGAAAGGTTGGCAGATGGTGTCGAACAACGGCGCTCGGGTAAGTCTTTAGCGTTGGCTCAAACAAAAAAGAAGTTTGTTGGTTGGTGTTGTGTTGTTGGGGAACGGTGGGCTTTGTTGGAGGTTATTGTTGGTGGAATCTCTCTTTAAAATTTCAAGATATTTTTTTCACTTGAAACCGCCTTAAATTCTCCTCTTAATTTGTGATATTCGCAGTAGAAAGCTTCATTGATAAGGTCTATAATGATAATCCGATTTTTTTAAATATTCTTTCTGTACAAATTTAGGTTTGGAGAAAGGAAGCATGGGAAAGAAGAACTCTTGATTTTATTTTTTTTTAACTTGGGTTTGATGATTTTATTAGTTTCATGTGACTGCCTTGAAAAATATTTATTATCTAAGACAATTTACGCCGTATTATTTTTATAATAATATTCAAATATCTAATACAGTCCAGACCCGATTATCCGACGGTTTGTATGGGACTTCGAATAATTGAATCATGAACAAAAATTTGTTTTTGCCTTCCTCACTGAGGAAAGGCTATAAAATCACTCGAAAAATGAACTTCTTAAATACACCTCCTAGATATACCTTCATGTATACCTATCGACTTAGAATCAAATTCTGAACAAATGTCTGTGGGGATGTGTGTGTGTTTTTTTCCACACGATTTTCTCAGAACTGGCTAAACCGATTTTGGCCGGATCCGCCTTCTTCTGTTCGTTTTGGGGTCCCCTAAGACCCTATTAAATTTTATTCAGTTTAGTGAAGTACTTTTAAAGTTATACCATGAAATAGTAGTTTATGCAACAAGTTGCAAAAAGAGGATTTTTTCAGCACGAGTCGTACATTTATCCAACGAGGTTCACCGAGTTGGATAAATACGAAGAGTGCTGAAAAAAAAAGTTTTGCAACGAGTTCCATACAACATTTTTTGCAATTCCAAAAAACACACACTGAGTGAAATTTTATATCAAATTTTCATGTATTTTGTCAATAAATCGTTTAATTAAAAAAATGTTGAAAAGTGTTACTTTTCAAAACAAGTGCTGAAAAGTTCAACTTTTCAGCACCCATTTGAGTACTGAAAAGTAGAACTTTTCAGCATTTATTTTGAAAAGTGTTGCTATTCGATTCTGTTATTTTTGGTACAGAAAAGTAGGCTATTTCGTCGTTCAAGAATGACAGGAAAAGTAAGTAGTTTCACGACGGAATTGCAAAAAAGTTTTTTTGTAGATACAAAAAAGGGTGATTTTTGCATAATCTCGAAAGGCCGGGTCTTTTTGTTTACGTACGAGAGTCGCACCAGATGTGAAACGCCCGGTTGCCACATTGCTTCAAATGATAGTCTGCATGTTTTCTGGAAAAGTCTGTATAAGATTTTTTTACTCATAAACTTATTTTCATCAAGTCTTTTTCGGTGCTGGAACTTGATTTGGAAACAATGCAAATCTGGATAAGGACAACTTCGGAGTTGAATTAAATTGTAAATGTGAGGAAGGCACCAACCATCTATAGTGGATTAAGAAACTTTTTTTTTCTTACATTAAACATCAAATTCGAGTTCTGCGATCCCATAGTCAAATTTGAATGGTTGATTGCATGTAAAATTAAAAAAAAGCTTTTTTTTCTATATTTCATCATCGCCATTTTACCCGCCATCTTGGATTTAAAAAAAATCTAAATCACTTTAGAGTAGTTTAAGAGTATGAAAGCTCAACAATCAAAAATAAGACAATGAAAAAATGTTTTTTTGTGATTCGATTATCCGAAGTTTCGATTATCCGAAGTGACATTTTGCATAGACCTTCGGATAATCGAGTCTGGACTGTACTCCCAATAAAAAAAAACTAAGAATAATGAAGATTAATGCAAAAAAGTATTGAAAATATTTGAAGAAAATCTTTAAAGAAGAAAAGTTAAGTTTTTCGTTGCTCGAAATCGTCACGTGTGTGCTATCTTGTTACACGTCTGCTGTAAAAGATAGGACGTATCACAAGATAGCACACAAGTGACAAAATGCTGCCTGAACAAGGGAAAAATCAAAATTCTTCACACAGAAAACTATTATGTAGAATCAGTCTTTGTAGGGTTTGATTCAACAAAATACAAGTTATTTCTGGGCCTGCGACCCGGGTTTTTTTTCAGAAAAAAACTCGTCCTTTCTTGTGATGAAAAAAAAACTCAAACGTTGAGCGTTGATTCAACAAAAAATTTTTTTAATTATTTTTCCACGTGAATGTTGAATTGCTTAAATTTTTTTTCGGAATTCGGAATTGAGCAAATTTGTTCTGAGCTTTTATGCATATTCTTCCTCTTGAATTCACAATTGTTTTATTTTTGACAAAATTTATTGATAAATTCGTCGAACAATCAATTTAAAAAAGCCATTGTTTTGGGTGTTTTTTTTTTAAACGTGGTTTTTACTTGCCAAGTTTCTTTCATGAATTGAGTGCTTAAATTATGTTTTAATGTGTAATATTATTGTTCATAACAATAAAGCCAATTTTTCTGAGTGAGCAGTTCTCTACGGAATCGGTCTTTTTTCTTTAATTTTAATTTTTGTATTTTTTAATCCGGCTGAAACTTTTGTGGGTGCATTCGGTATGCCCAAAGAAGCCATTTTGCATCATTAGTTTGTCCACATAATTTTCCATACAAATTTGGCAGCTGTCCATACAAAAATGATATGTGAAAATTCTGAAATCTGTAAAAAAAAATTGGTGATTTTTTATTTAATTTTTTGTCACTAAAACTTGATTGGCAAAAAAACACTATTTTTAATTTTTTTTATTTTTTTTTATTTTTTAGAGGACATCAAATGCCAACTTTTCAGAAATTTCCGGAATGGGCAAAAAATCAAATTAAGGCTAACATTTTAAAAAGACCAAACAATCAATATTACGCCCTTTTGATATGTTAGTCTTGATTTAAAATTTTTGAAAATATTTTTTTCGAAAAGATCGGAAAATTTCACGAATGTTTTATATTTTAACATTGTAAATCGGACCATTAGTTGCTGAGATAACTATCGACATTAGAAACTGGTGGGTTGTTTGGGTGAGACTTAGAAAACATCAATTTTCTTGTTTTTAAACCTTTGCATGGCAATATCTCAGCAACTAAGGGTCGTATCAACAAAGTCCGAAAAAGCAAAATATAGAGAATTTCTCTGCTTTTCAAAAATGTTTTTTTCCGAAGTGGGCAAACATGCGCACTATGTTTAAAATATCAATAACTGCGACTATTTTGAAAAAAAAATACATAAAAATGGCTATAACTTGAAAACGGTGCCATTTATCAAAATTTCACTAAAGTACTTTTCGATTGCAAATTCAATTTTACATCTAAAAATGAAATTGAAAATTTTTTGCGATCAATATTTCGATCTGTTGAAAAAAAAAATGTATTGATTAAAAAAATCATAACTCGGTCAAAGATTTTTTGCCCATTCTGGAAATTTCTGAGAAGTTGGCATTTGATATCCTCTAAAACATATCAAAAAATAAAAATAATAAAAATAGTGTTTTTTTGTAAATCAAGTTTTAGTGACAAAAAGTTAAATAAAAAATCACCAAAAAATTTTTACCGTGTATCATTTTTTTCAGTGTAGTCCGTATCCGTACCTACAACTTTGCCGAAGACACCAAATCGATCAAAAAAAATCCTTCAAAAGATACAGATTTTTGAATTTTCACATATCATTTTTGTATGGACAGCTGCCAAATTTGTATGGAAAATTATATGGACAAACTAATGATGCAAAATGGCTTCTTTGGGCATACCGAAGGCACCAAACAAGTTTCAGCTGGATTAAAAAATACAGAAAAAATCGAATGACCGAAATCTCAGAGAATTGCTCTGAAGCAAAAAAGATGTCAGAAATGGTTTTTAATCGTGTTTTTTACCTTTGCATATAAAAATTTACAAACGGCTTTAAGACCCAATTATAACTGTTATTATTCAGTCTGCAAAGACGGTGTGATTGTCTTTTAATTAAAAAGTATAACTTGTGTGGACAGCATTGGAACACAGGGAAAAATGAATTGAGAGTTAAGGGGTTACATACATGTAAAAAATCTAAAAAATCATATTTCCAATTATTGATTAAACTCTTTCAAAAGATGATTTCCAATCGCTCCTGATAGTTTCATAAAGATATTTCATGATTTAAGTGAGTCGAAGACGATTTAAGTTTAAAGTTTTGCCATGCGCAAAGCTAACCGTCATTTTTTTTAACCTTTTTTCTCAAAACACCGAGTTGATTTTCGGGTGCCACGATATCTCGAGATGGGATGGACCAAATTGACTGAAATTTGGAGTGTGGACTCTCAAGACATATCCCGTGTGCATGACGAAACCCGATTCTGAAATTTAGGTTTTCAAAAAATTTTTATTTTTATCTTTTTTAAATAAACTTTTTGAAAATCGGCCTTTGTCATACACACGGGACCCGTTTAGTGAGTCTTCACCAAAATTTTGAGCCGATTTGGTCAAGGCATTTTTGAGATATCGTGGCACGCGTTTTTTGAAACTGCTAACTTTAAATAGCTATATCTCGGCAATGGTACATCCAAATGTCTTCATATTTATTTTGTTAATAGATGAAAATGTATTTTTTCGCTTTTTAGCACTTCAGAAAGAGTCTTGAAATTTACAACATTTCACAGAAAAATGGAGTCTCGCCAAAGAGCAATTCTCTCAGTAGCAAAAGTCATCAAAATTTATTGAATAAATGATGCTGCTTCATCGATTGATGAATGCAATAATTCTTTAAACTGAATTTCTTCCTTATTACAAACAACAACAGTAAACATATAATCTTCAAATCTCATCTTCAAACACACCGCCGAGTTTCTCCTTATCAGTTGTCGGTTGTCGTGTATAGGGAAAACATCACTCTGCAAACGAAAAAGAGAGAAAAAACAGGAAAAAATACAAGATCTGAGAAAATCTCGTGGGACGCCAGCAAAAAAAAGGGGTGAGATTTTCTGTCTGTCTTTCGGTCCAATTTATCTGCGACCAAAGTTGGTTGGGCAAAGAAAAACAACCAAACAAGTGCAAAGAAACCAAACGGGGAAAACCCTGCTACACACACACACACACACACACACACACACACACACACACACACACACACACACACACACACACACACGTACACAATTGTTTCTGCTGAGTTAATGTCGCAATCTGCTCGTGTTGCAACCTCATATGAAGCATTTTCCCGGGATGACTTTTCCGGCTTTTTTTTTCAACATGCAGAAATTGAAAGTAATATTCGAAAAAAGGTCCCCCGAAGCTCGTGACGTGAATGTCAATAGACGAATGATAATTGGTATTTATTTAGGACTCGCTCAAACACATATTTCGGGATGACTTCGGAGAAGGTTACTGGAGGGGGTCCTCGTGGCTTGAACCTTTTTGGCCAATTAAATATAAAAGCACACATTAGAAATGGACAGTTTTCGTTTCGTTTTGGGAGAGATAAAGACGTTACTGGGATTTGAGAATTTCGATCGATCGGTTGATGACTCTTGAATGTGCATTTTTTGAAACTAAAGAAAAATTTTGTTGATTTTGTTGCTGAATCATCGTCAGTTAAAAAAAAAAAGGCTTATTCGAAAACCAATATTGTAGATAATCTTCTCAGCTATTAATAATAAATATTTTTAGAAAACGCTACATTCAGAAATTACGTTGCTTTTCAGGAGATAGAATCTGAGCATTTGTTAAAATTCATGCAAAATTTTCAAACTTGTATGTAAAAAAATCCCGACTTTGTTCCGATAAGCAGTCCAATAATTCCAAAAACGTTATTAAATGTTATTTCAATGCATGAATCAATGATAAATTTGCTTAACTTTCTACTTTTTTAAAGACAGAGTTGAGGGTGGTGGGTGTTTAGGAGGGGTGGGCAAAATCTGTAAATTGTTACTTTTTCTGAAAACAAAAATCAGGGGGCAACGAGTATTTTCTAAAAATCTTTTCTAATCTAATCTAATCTAATCGAACACAAGCGCAGCCAGTCCGAAGAAAGCATCCTGGAAGAACTTGCTGTTAGATTACGCCCCAAGTCCTTTCTTGTCAGTATAATTGCAAGTATAATTGCAGTACATCCGAGTTACCCCGAAAATGTATAGCAAAAATTGAAGCGGCCAGGCCTACTGCGTTGCATTAACCGCAGAGACAGATTCTGTAAACGGATCACATTTCACAGATTCATCAGGAGAGGAAGGATGCGTGGACATACCGTACCAAACGCTCCGAATCAGTTAGGTGTGGTGTGTTAGTGTAAATTGGCATTTTTTTATATTTTTAGGGGGAAGTGGAAATGGAAAAATTGGGGTTGGAGAAATCGGGATTGGGGAATGTAAAAGTGGGAAAGGGGTAGGAGGGTTATTTAATTTATAATATTATAATTTAGGAGAATATAATCAAATATCAAATAATTATGGAATGCTCTCACCAAGAAACATTAAATCTTCAAAAACACAGCCAGGTGATGGTGGTGTCCCGATAGTCTGACCCCAGGATCTTGACAGGACACAGGCCGGTCGGATGAAGTGGAAGTGTTCCATTAGCACCGAATATCTCCACTCCCAACAAATATTTGCGGATTCGCTGGTACAAATTGCACATCCAGGATAATTGAATCGACTCTACCACAGCCTCTTGAAAGGCTCTGGTAACGGCCTCCTCCAGCTTGGTTGAGCCCTTCCACTTACTTTTCGTGTTCCTGATCCTTGGCAGTTCCGAACGATTTAGTGAATTTTCAGCGAAATTCACTTCGACAACGACATTTAGAAACAAAATTCCCATTTAACATCAAAAAATCCTTATAAAAGAATGCATATAAAGAATGCATATAAAATTTGTCAAAAATGACGCGGAGCGAAAAACTTTTTCAACCGTCAGCACCGGTTGCTACGATCGAACCCCGTATTTTCTAAAAATCTTTTCAAGGAAATAACTAAAACTAGAAACAATTCAAAATGCATTTTTCTGCGATGACCATCATATTTACTGATTTAGAAGTTTTAGTGAAATTCGTGTGTAAAGTTTTTTCTCGGAAATAATGTTTCCTTCGATATTTAGATATTTTTGAAACTAGTGATTGCAAAACAACTGGACTGTTGTACAATCCATATTTAAATTCTTTTATTTTTTAAAATTTGAAGCCATAGCTTGTACTTTCAATTTATATATTTTTTAACTTTTTATTTGACCTATTCCGGCATTGCAACGTCATGAATTTTTTTAGTAATATATGTCTCGTATGATATCAATGTCCCTAACTTAAATATTATTACAGATTCGGATTGAAAATATAATTTGCTACAAGTAGTGACTATGGAAAACTAATTTTAAATCAAACATTTCATTTGCCACATCGATCACTCCGTGACGTTGCAACGGAGTGAGAAATAGCGAAATTTCGACCCTTGAGCAATTCTCTACGAAATTCGATTTCACCCATTTTTTTTGTATTTTTTGATTAGGCTCAAACTTTGTGGGGGCCTTCCCTATGACCAAAGCAGCTATTTTGTGTCATTGGTTCGCCCATACAAGTCTCCATACAATTTTGGCAGCTGTCCATATAAAAACGGTACGTAAACAGCTTTTGAGTGAATTTTCTGATTAATTTGGTGTCTCCTTGAGGACTATTGAGAAAAAAGTAGGTACACGGAAAAAAATTGCCGATTTTTATAAAAAAAAATCACAAATACCCAATTTCCCAAAATACGTATTTTTTAATCAGAAATAACATTTTAAAAGGGTCAAACATTCACTTTTACGCCCTTTTGAATTGTTAGTATTGATTCATTTTTTTTAAATATTGTTTTCGGAACATTTCACGAATGTTTCATATTTTAACATTGAAAATCGGACCATTAGTTGCTGAGATATCGATATTTGAAAATGGTGGGTTGTTCGGGTAAGACTTAGAAAAAATCAATTTTAGTGTTTCTTTTTCTTTTATCCGCTTTTTTAAAAAATCGAAAAACTGCGAATATTTCGCTATAATTAAACTTTCGGTGGCTATATCTCGAAAACGGAGCCCTTTATCAAAAAAAGGTGAAGGTGGTTATGTTACACATGACCAGTATGACAAAGAACTTTGCTAGATGATTGTTGAAATTTTCGATTAGAATGTCCGGTTCAAATTTCCCCATGATTCCCTTATAATTACACAAGACAACTCTTTAGTAGTCAATTTCGTGGCCCTGAAACAGGCTGTTTGATTTGAAAAGTTTAAAGACATAATATTAACGTCTTATCGAACTAAGGGAACGGAAATTGCAAGTGGAGCTGAACTGCCAGGGCTTTAATTGGTTAAGAAATGGTTATTCTAAATTTCCAGAAACAGATTCCTGAAGTTTGATACCCATATTGCCCCAACTCTTATGGTTCGGCAAATGTCCCCCCATCGGAACACCCGCCGGGGACTCTGGCCACTCCAAGTGGTGGCCAATTTCAATTATCAATTCCCGCTCATGCCGGCTGGCATGGCTTGGCGTGTCCATGCATCCAGGCTTTCTGCTCCCGAGCCTCCAGGCCATCTGCAAACGGGCCATCTGCAAACGGGTGCTGATGTGTTATCGTCGACGTCCAGCAACAGAATGAATTTTCGGGACCGACCGAGCCGCGTTTTACCTCGTCGACGATCCGAAAATTATGAGGTGGAGTGGGGGTGATTTTAGATACATCAATCTCACGTCTCTATATTGACTGATTGGGAAACGTTTGTTCAACCAACCAGCGAGCACCAAAAAGAGGGGAAATTTGCCGAGAGGGGAATTCGTCACGTAACGTTTTCGCTTCGCGAAAATTTTGGATTGACACCACGTATAGAAACCTTAGGACAAAGTTCTTTGTCAAAATCTGTAAAGAATTTTTTGATTGCAAATTTAATTTTAAATTAAAAAATTAGGCCAATTTTTTATGCATAACATTTATTTTTTTTCCAAAAATAAAGTCCGTTGCAAATATTTTTTGAAGTTTATGTCCCTCGGCTCTGATCGTGGTCGAAGAGGGGGGAGGGGGGGGGGGAAAGAACAAGCCATGGTCTCAACACTTGAATGAAAAAAGTGATTTAAAGTGCATTTTTCTCCTGCCCAGTTGTTTTCCAATCATTAGTTTTCAAAATATCCAAGTATTGAAGAGATTTTTTTCGCCGAAAAGAAACTTTTTGCGGTGCTGTACATTGGAATTCACAATAATTGAAAATATTTTTGATCGATCTCAGACATGCTCAATATGATTTTAAACAAAGAAAAATACATTTCTAATTGTTTTCTGTTGGTTAGACTTCTATTTCCTTTAAAATTTTGAAGTTTTTTGAAAAAAAAATTTGCCCCCTGATTTTTTGAACCGATTTTGAAAGGGGGGGGGATAACCCGGCGGAAGATTTTTTTACCATACTTCTCTATGGCTCAAAAGTTGCGGGTTTTGTCCCCTAAAACGTATTAAAAAATCTCGAAAATCATGTTTTTTGGGAAATTGAGTTTTTGTGAAAAAAGGTAATAAAAAAAATCGGCAATTTTATTTCTCCGTGTACCTATTTTTTTCTCAATAGTCCTCAACAATACCTACAACTTAGCCGAAGACACCAAATTGATCAGAAATTTCACTCAAATGTTACTGCTATTTGAACATTTACGTACCGTTTTTGTATGGACAGCTGCCAAAATTGTTTGGAGACTTGTATGGGTGATGCAATGACACAAAATAGCTTCTTTGGTCATAGGAAAGGACCCCACAAAGTTTCAGCCAATTCAAAAATTACAAATAAAATACATCTCCGTATTTGGGTGCTCCCTTTTCGGTTTCAGACAAATTAATAAGTCATGGTTTAGTTATCATAAACATTTCTATTTGTTACTATAGCTGCGATTGTTGATTCTCTCAACTTCAAAATCAAAGTTAGAAAAAGCAATTATTCATCGTTTTTCGATTTAATAGTTAGCGACTTGAAATTATTTAAAATGGATGCAACCTTTTAGCGTAAAACCAAACGGAAAACTCCACTAAAAAGAACGTACTTTCCTGGTATTAAAAGATTTCCATCTGAATCACTTAATTTAATGGACCTTCATGTTCCGTTAAATGCTCAGTCCTTCTCGTTATCTAAAAGTGAAAATTTTCCAACAGACTTCTTTCCTGCGGAGAAACAATGGAGCGCAGGTGGTCCAAACTGAAACTGGGGCGCAAGTGGTTTGGGGAGGAACCTTAATTTCGAGCCCAAGGATGCATAATAGTTTCTGGTCATTTTCCTTAAGCGACGATGCACTCTTGAATGGTGCACATCTCTCTTGGGGTGTTACACTGAGAAAAATCGTTACAGTGAAACCACGGGCGTTCACTATTGAAAACTTTTTTTTTTAGTTTTTAAAAGAAATATGTTTTAGTTTTCTCTACATAGTGCACTGACAGTTTCAGCTGCGTGATGGTATTATTATACGTGCTTATTTTTCTTCCCCAAGAACCATCGCAGTTCCACGGAAAACCGTTTCGGAAAATATTTTCCCACGCTCCATTTTTTATTGTTTTTGTGTGCTCACTGGCAGCAGCAGTGTTCCCAGCTTTTCACCCCACTTTCGAGCGCACGGAGAGAGTCGCGCGCTTTTCTTTCAGAATGAAGTGGAGTCAAGTTTCCTTACATAATTTAAGTGGTTGGTAGTTTATGGTACTCTGCTGTGTGTGTGACACTGTGTGTGTGTTTGTGTGTGCAGAACCCAATAGAGACGCCTCCCTGGGTAATTGTTGTTTGTCGTTGGCGGGATGTTATTGTTATGTGAGTGTGGGTGTTTGTAGGCAACTGAGAGAAGGTCAAGAGAGATCATCCTTGCGCTAAAATAAAGTTTAAATTTTATTTTAAACTGCAGTTTTTTTTTTTCAAATTTAGGAATATATATTTTCAAAAGTACCAAAACTCATCAAATTTTTCAATTTTTTCGTGCTGTGAAAAGTCGTCCTTGTTCCACCTACACACGCCCCATAACGGAGCAAGGTAGCGGCAGGCCAGCTTCCCTCTGGCCTAGTTAAATATTCACGAGCGTAATAATTCGACTGCTTCTCGGGATTGAATTCAAAATGAAGACGAAATGCAAAAAAAGGAACAACAAGGACCTTCGAATAACGAAAACAATAGCGCTATATTTCAGTTGAGTTTTTTTTGTCGCCGCAAAAAAGGTCTGTCATTGAAGGAAGGGTTTCTATTTTTGTAGAATTGAAATTGAACGTAAATTAGGGAAGCATTTGATTTCTTTGAATTCAATTTTGTACATCAAATGTATTTTTGCAGTTTAATATATTTTTATTCGTCTTGTTGAAAAGAACTATCGGGAATCAGCGAAATTTTTGGTTGTTTAATAGGGCTTACATTTTTTTGTTCTATTTGTAGCTTGGTTTATTCAATTTCTGTAGCTTCCTCCTTCAAATCATCTAAAAATTGAGATAGTTAGACAAATTTTAGGTTGATAAGTCCGCTGCATTTTTTTTTTTTTTCAATGTTTATGTTATAATTTTCAACCAAAAACAATGTCTTTCTAATGTTTGGAATTATTTTAAAAGTTGGACTTTAAAAGGCTGCTCATAATTGAAAGAATATGTTGTTTTAAAAAAATCAACATTCGACCAATATTTAAAACATATTGAATGATAAAAAAATAATTTGCACTTGTTAAGGAACCATCCATAAACCACGTGGTCACATTAGGGGGGGGAGGGTATTGCAATTGTCCATGATCCATACAAAAAAGTTTTTTTGTATGGAAAATTGTCTACGAGGGAGGGGGGTAACAGATTCCCAAAAAGTGTCCACGTGGTTTATGGATGGTTCCTAAGAAATTTTAAGAATTTGATTTGTTTTTTTTACAAATATTCAAAATTGTTAATTTTAGCAGCTATCATTTATTTAAAACATTCAAAATGTTGGAAAAAATATGATTTTTTTTGTGATTTTTATACCTTGGAAATTATGGATCCCATTTCAAATGGTACGAAAACAACAATAAGGCTTTTCCTTTAAATTGTCACACAAAATACACTCTTTTAATATATTTTTCGTGACCTGTATCTCAGCAACGAAAGAATGGATATAAAAATGTTTCAAGAAGAAAGCAGAATTTTCACAATCATTCGATTATTAGAGATAAAATTTAATTTTTTTATAATAATTTGAAAACAGTACTATTAAATTAAATAACATTATTTAATCTGAAATCAAAACAAATTTTGATAATCTTTTAAATGTACAGTGAGTCAAATATTTGTCCGTACCCTCCCCGTACGGAAACTTTTTGTGACGTAAAAGTACATAAAATTCGGCTAAAGTACCAAGTTAAATCGACGCGGCATAATGTCCTCTTCAAGATCCTGTCATTTGATTTGTAAAAATTTATTCTAAAAAACTACAAAAATAGTTTACTGAAATTTTTTTAAAAAAGAGATTAAATTATTGTCCGTACTTATAAAAGTACACAGCTAAAAAAGTAGTAATCCGTGTAAAAGTGCTGGGTGTAAAATAAATATTGCATTATTTTATGCAACTTTATGTAATTTTACGCCCTGATACATCGAGTCGATTACGAGTCCCTAGTCTGACATTTGAAATTTTCACATTTCGTGCTGAGAATTTCTGTACCGTCATGGGTCAGAATATTTTGCTTGGGGAATTAAAATAAAATAGATACAATAGAATTAAGTTTTTTTATAATAACTTGAAAAAAGTTCTATTAAATTAAATAGCATTTTTAAATCTGAATTCAAAACAGATTTTGAATCTTTTAAATGTATATTTTGGGCTGTTTTAAAAATATCTCTTTCAAAAACAATTCGTCCGTCATCAAAAATTTACATTTTAATTCCCAAATCAAACTTAAAAACATTTATGTATAAAAAAAATGCCAATGAAGTTTAATTTTTCAAAATTGGAATGTAAAAAAACTCATGTAAACGAAAAATTTAATGTACGAACACGAGGGGGTACCAGCAGTTTAAGTAACAGAAAAGGGGTACTTACCCTAGAAAAGGTTGAGAACCGCTAATCTAAATATTTCGCCAAGATTTAAACATTTTTCTGAGGACTTCGGATAATCGAGTCTGGACTCTATGGAGTTCATGATGGCATCCAATATGGCAGCGATGGAGTATTGAGAATATTTATTTGGTTATTAAACATACTAGCAACAACTCAAAATTGATGATCGAAACCATATTTTTTTATAAATTTCCGTAATACCTTCAAATAAAAACTACTTTGAGTTTTTGAACATTTAGGTTAGACAACAGGTTAGTCTATTGTTTTCTTTAAATCCATGATGGGATTGTTATCATGAGAATTGTTCAAGAAACCGGTGAATGTTGAATTTTGAAAGAGTTTAACGTCAGTTTGTCTGAGCTTGAAACTAGAAAGAACATTTGAATTCCTCCCACAAACTTTGGAACAAATGCAAAGTGAAAGGGTTGGCAGTTTCGAAATACATTATGGAACAAATCAATTCGAACAAAAGAAACGAATGCCGAAACTGGTCTAGGGTAAGCGGCCGTGTTGTTGGCATTATCCTATTTTCTGAAAAAAAGAAAAAAAAACAATTCGCAAAATCTTTTTGAGTGCGAAATGTCAATGTGGGGGGAGTATTCTACTGATTTTGAAACAAAAAATTCAAAATAGCGATTGCGCCACGAGAGCACACGCAACGCCCAACTGTCTAGCGCAGCCTGTACTAGGATATTGAGTTCTCTCCTTGATGGTTTTTACTTCTGCGGATTTGCGCCCATATTTTTCGGCACATTGATATTCAAATCGAGCTCATTCAATTTCCGGCACGGCTGGAATATCAGGTCTAGGCGGCGTGTGCTTTCACTCTTTATCCGAAAAGGGAGGTTTAAACGCGTCTAGATGTCAATTGTTTCTGACGTCAATGAATTATGGATGCGTGTGCTCTTGTCAACTTTGAACCAAATTTACGTAGACCTTGAAAACGATTATCTAGAGTTAAACCAATTTTGATCCAACAAATTTATGAAATTGTGGAACCACCCTAAAATCTGGTAATACAATAAAATTGGGTCCTAAAATGAAGCTTAGATTTCTGATATTATTGTTTACAGCGAAAAAAAAAATTAAATTATTCGCTCTACAGCATTGCCTTGGCGTTCTCGATTGCGACCTCTTTTTACACCTTAGCTTCCATCCACCCCGGGATTCGAACTGACGACCTTTGGATTGTTAGTCCAACTGCCTACAAGCGACTCCACCGAGGAAGGACTCAGGGAGACGACTCCTACACCTGGACTGAGCTAACGACCTAACCTTTTGGTTAGTTCGGGGCCAACATTTACTTCCCGTCCGACGGAAGGCGTGATCAGACAAATCTCGTCTCGAAAAATGCCACCGGGACCGTCTGGGATCAAACCCAGGCCGACTGGGTGAGAGGCAATCACGCTTACCCCTACACCACGGTTCCCGGCGATATAGCTTATTTTTCTGAGCCTTTAAACAACCGCAAAGGATTTAAAATGGATTTTTAATCCAATTTTGAAAAATTTACTTCACGGCCCTTCTTGACAGAAAAGGTCCAACTTGACTTGTCTTGTCTTGTCTTGTCAATAATTTTGTTTTTGCGTTCACGCAGAAAAATAAGGCATATTTGAATCAACAAAACGTTTTGTTGATTTGAAAATCAGTATTTTTGTTGAATCAACGCTAAACGTCAAAGCAGCTTTTTCGAAACAACAAAAGACTTTTGTGGACTTGAGAAAATCAAGGTTTGTTTCAACGCAAAATCGGCGTTGATTATATTCAACAAAAATTTTGTTGAATCAAACCTCGTACTTGTCTTGTCTTTCTTGTCAATAACATTTTTTTGCGTTAAAATGAAAAAATGTGATCAGAAATGCTTTTATTCTTGTTTTTACCGTTGTACATACAAATTTACATAGAGCTTTAGTACCCAATTGTATTCCACAATCTATTGTCCAGAAAATCTCTTGAATTTTTGTGTTCAAAATTTCCGCAAGTGTCATTCTCAGAACAACAGCTTCGGAAAAGGTGAGTTTTCAGTCAAATAGCCTACTTTGCACCAAAACTTTCCCCACCAAGTACCATTCAAAACGTCAAAATGTCATCCACCGTCGCGCGGGACCGTTTGGTGTGCAACTCAAGTGGCTGCTACCAACAGATCGAGTGCACCGCCTGGATCACCCTGTGCTCGCACGTGTTCTGCCCGGAACATGGCCGCGAGCTGAGGCAACGCCTCACGGTGAACCCCGGATCGCCGTGTCCGGCCTGTGGAAGCATCTTCCGGGACGGCCAGTCTCTGCTCGAGCGCAAACTGGACCATCCGGTGCAGGTTCGGGCGGTGAGTATAACCTTAATCTGGACAGAAAGAAAGAAAAAAAAAACAATTGGCCCCCATTTCCAGTTGCAGCTGTGCGGGTACAACCCGGAAGTGATCATGGAGATCGCCTCCGTCGCAATCGCCTTCTGGAACCACCAGAAGCTGCAGGTTTGTGCCAACCTGACGCGGAAGAACGACTTCTACAAGGAGTCGGCACTGGTGGCGCGGAAGGAACGTGACGACGCCGAGGAGCAGCTGCGACGGGTCAAGGCCCAGTTGGGGCAAGTCCAGGCGGAAAACCACGAGCTGAAGGAGAAAATGGTGGCCACAAAGCGGAACAGGAGTCGGGACAGCAGCGAACGGGACCACAGGAAAGTGGGAATTGAGAAGCAGCGCAGGCAGGAGGATGATTTTTTGCTGTAGTTTCTAACGGGGAGAGATTTGTTTCGTCGCCTAAATTAGATTAAATCTCAATGAATATGTAGAGTAATTTTCTACATTTTCGCAACCTCTTTTAGTTAAATTGAATTGGCTGAAATTTGCACAAAATCAATGTTCTCTACAATTGCTGATCCACCAAAAACAAAAACGCAAAAACTTTTGCAATTCTAGAGAATTGCCCTGCACCGAAAGTGTCGAAATTGATGAGATGGAAGTAGGTATTGGATTTATGTTCGGCTTGGGCTATTTCCGGACCGGCCTCGCCACGCCACAATGGCTAATAAACCACATAAATATAAGCACTCGATGCTTTATGTTGCGAGGAGAAGTTTCATCGTGCGTGCCTCTTGCTTGTGCGTTCGTTGGTGCAAAGTCCAGATTCGCACAATTCCGAAGGATATCGGTTTTCTGGGCGCGCCTGGTTCTTGCCAGAATAAACTAATTTCTTGGTGGAGGCTCAAGTTGAAAACCATTGGTGGATGGCAAAAATCCAAACCTTTGAATTATAGAAAGCTTCTAACAAAAATGTATCCATATTTTGTGTGAAGATTTCTTTAAGATAAAAATTTCGAGGTTAATGATTTTAACTATCCACATGTTCCGCCCATGAGCAGTTAACGCGAAACATAACTTGCGACTGCCTCAACATAAGTAACTCATAACACTTTAGGAAACTTCTGCTGCGAGCAGCATTCACAATTTCGTATAGTGCCGTCGCAGCACGGCGGGATTGGATTTCTATTTTTGTAATCCCAGTTTATTTTCCACCCACTCGCGGGTGGGCCAAAGTTGTGTCGAAAAGTGGGGGTTGCCTTGGGCGGAAATGCTGAACGCCAGATTTTTGGTGCCTTAATAAGGGTGACGATTTATTAGAAAAAAAATCAGTGGTAAATGTTATTCTAAATTCAGACAACAAAGGTTCAAGGTGGAACCAGAGTGCAGTCATGTTTGAAATATCTTTCCAGAAGTTTTTCACTACGAAAATGTTTCGCAGATTTGACGGTACTTAGTATTTTGCCTCCCTCATTTTTATCACAAATCAAAGTAAATAAATTTATTGAAATATGAAAAAGTTGCATCCACCAGAAGGTACCCACGGCATAATAAATTTCCAAGCCAGGGGCGATTTATGGATTCTGGGAATTCATTTGCCGTATCCTTCGCGGACCATGGCATTGCACTATGGACGAGCTGGTGGTCAAAAATTAAAATTAAATACAGTCCAGACTCGATTATCCGAAGGCATCGGAAAAAAAATCACTTCGGAGAATCGAACCTTCGGATAATCGAATAAACGAAAAAAACAAATCCTTGTTTTTTCTTTTAATTGTCGAGCTTTAGTATGACCCCTAAACTATGCTAAAGTGATTTATAATTTTTAAGTCCAATATGGCGTTCATCCCGGGAATTCCCGGGACAAAAATCCCGGGATTTTCCCAAAACCGGGAATTCCCGTATCCCGGGAATTTTCATAACTTGTCCCGGGAATTCCCGAAATTGAAAAAAAAAATCAAATTTTGGTCTGGAAATTCAGATTTGGTTGTAGAAATAGATGAACAGTTGGATTCGGCATATATCAGCATTAATTTGGCTTATTAGAGAAAATGGTTTAAATTTTAGTTCACAGATCCACAAAATGCCGGGCGCTTAGAATATTTTCAATTTAATTATATGTTTTTTAAAAGACTGGGTATTATATTTATATTTAGGATTTTAAATTTGAAAAAAATATAAATTTAAATTATTTTTCATCAAACATCGGAATCAAAACAGTTAGTACACCGATTTCCAAATTTATTGCTCTGAAATCCCCTGTACCTTTTCAGCTTGTAGTCCTGATTTTGCTCAGTTGGCGCAAGTAACTTAATGATAATTAGTAAAATGTGTTTGATATAAAATAAGACATTCAAAACTTATCTTAAATTTTACATTGACTGTTATTATTTTATTTCTACAGATTTTTATGAAATCTCTGTAATTACTCTTAGCATTAAGAAAAGTGTAATTACAAAGGCTGACTACCGAGTAACCAGGTCCCAGTACCGAGAAGGACCTAATAAAAATAATTTTATGAAAAATGCTTATAGGACCTTTTTTTAAATAAAAGTCTGGTTTTGTTGTCGCTTCTCGTTTTTGTAGACATTGTTGAAGAAATTTTTCAAGCTTTTCTAGTTATGGCATATAAAAAATATATAAATGAAATATATTTATAAAATACTTATTTAATTTGAATAAAATTTAAAATAAAATTTGTTTTTTTTTAATACTGAAAAAATCATTTTTAATTTCTTTTAAGTTATTTAAAAACTGTCGTCCTTGTTCAGATTGAAGTGTATATTTTCACCAATTATTATTATTATTGAACTAAATCTATAATTTTAAGCTTGAAAAAATATAAAACATTATTTAAACATAGATTTTATGACTGCTGAAAAATTTCCCGGGATCCCGGGAATTCCCGGGATTTAAAAATATTTTTCCCGTTTCCCGGGAAATTCAAAACCCGGGAAAATTGGACGCCCTAGCGGTGACGAAACATTGAAAAAGGCATTTTATAGTTTAATAGACAATAAACTATTTAAATTTGGCTAAATTTTGTTGCAGAATTCGAATTTGATGTGTATTTTTTTATGCATTCTTTTATAAGGATTTTTTGTGTTAAATGGGAATTTTGTTTCTAAATCTCGTTGTCGAAGTGAATTTCGCTGAAAATTAATTAAACCGGATCAGGAACATGAAAAGTAAGTGGAAGGGCTCAACCAAGCTGGAGGAGGCCGTTACCAGAGCGTTTCAAGAGGCTGGAAATATTTGTTGAGAGTGGAGATATAAGGTGCTAAAGGAACACTTCCGACCGGCCTGTGTCCTGTCAAGATCCTGGGGTCAGACTATCGGGACACCACCACCACCTGGCTGTGTTTTTGAAGATTCGCTGTTTCTTGGTGAGAGCTTTCCATGTTATTTGATATTTGATTATGTTCTCCTAAATTATAATATTATAAGTTAAATAACCTCCTATCCCTTTCCCACTTTTCCATTCCCCAATCCCGATTTCCCCAACCCCAATTTTCCGATTCCCACTTCCCCCTAAAAATAAAATAATTTGCCAATTTACACTAACACACCACACCTAACTGATTCGGAGCGTTTGGTACGGTATGTCCACGCACCCTTCCTCCCCTGATGATTCTGTGAAATGTGATCCGTTCACAGAATCTGTCTCTGCGGTTAATGCAACGCAGTAGGCCTGGCCGCTTTAATTTTTGCTATACATTTTCGTGGTAACTCGGATGTACTGCAATTATTAATACTGACAAGAAAGGACTTGGGGCGTAATCTAACCGCAAGTTCTTCCAGGATGCTTTCTTCGGACTGGCTGCGATTGTGTTCGATTAGATTAGATTAGATAAAAAGAAAATGAAAAAACGATTTTTTTGTTGTCGTTATTTGATTATCCGAATTCCCATACAAACATTCGGATAATCGAACTTCGGATAATCAAAACTTCGGATAATCGAGTCTGGACTGTAACACAGTTCAACAAAAAATCAAATGTTTCTTGTCTCTGAGATGAGTATATGTGTTCCTAGTAGAATTTTGCCCACTGAATCCGAATCCGGGTCCAGAATTGCTCCAAATGGTCCCAATTTTGAGATACACCCGTTTGAAATGTTAGTTTAGGCCAAATTTAGCTACTTTGTCGACTATTTTACAAAAGAACTGTTGAATAAACAACTAAACCAATACAGTTATCTTAAAGTTCACGTTTTCCCCTTTCTGAAACACCCCTGGTTTTAAAATTTGATTGTTTCTACGCATATTTATAGCCATTTTAAAATTATATTTTCAGTTGGTTCTCATTCAAGTTTTTCCAACTTGCATGCAAGTGCAATTATGCTGGGATATCAATAATAAAAATCAAAAATGCTTTGCAGAACGTTAAATAAGTTTGTCTCGGGAATCTTATTGATCATTCTTAATGTAATTTTGTCTGCTGAATCCATTCCCATCATTAGATTTTTTCGAAAAGGTCAGGTTTTTGAGTAAAAATAGAATTTTCGATGATTTTTCAAAATAAAATCGATTTTATGTTAAAATATATTTCAAATATGGCTAAAGGTCGATGTCTCGTCAGTCAAATTGATCATTTTTAATGTAATTTTGTCTGCTGAATCCATTCCCATCATTAGATTTTTTCGAAAAGGTCAGGTTTTTGAGTAAAAATAGAATTTTCGATGATTTTTCCAAATAAAATCGATTTTATGTTAAAATATGACTCAAATATGGCTAAAGGTCGATGTCTCGTCAGTCAAATCGATCATTTTTAATGTAATTTTGTCTGCTGAATCCATTCCCATCATTAGATTTTTTCGAAAAGGTCAGGTTTTTGAGTAAAAATAGAATTTTCGATGATTTTTCAAAATAAAATCGATTTTATGTTAAAATATGACTCAAATATGGCTAAAGGTCGATGTCTCGTCAGTCTAATTGATCATTTTTAATGTAATTTTGTCTGTTGAATCCATTCCCATCATTAGATTTTTTTGAAAAGGTCAGGTTTTTGAGTAAAAATAGAATTTTCGATGATTTTTCAAAATAAAATCGATTTTATGTTAAAATATGACTCAAATATGGCTAAAGGTCGATGTCTCGTCAGTCAAATTGATCATTTTTAATGTAATTTTGTCTGCTGAATCCATTCCCATCATTAGATTTTTTCGAAGCGTCAGGTTTTTGAGTAAAAATAGAATTTTCGATGATTTTTCAAAATAAAATCGATTTTATTAAAATATGACTCAAATATGGCTAAAGGTCGATGTCTCGTCAGTCAAATTGATCATTTTTAATGTAATTTGTCTGCTGAATCATTCCCATCATTAGATTTTTCGAAAGGCCAGGTTTTTGAGTAAAAATAGAATTTTCGATGATTTTTTCAAAATAAAATCGATTTTATGTTAAAATATATTAAATCGATGTCTCGTCAGTCAAATTGATCATTTTTAATGTAATTTTGTCTGCTGAATCCATTCCCATCAAAGATTTTTTCGAAAAGTTTAGGTTTTCGAGTAAAAATAGAATTTTCGATGATTTTTTCAAAATAAAATCGATTTTATGTTAAAATATGACTCAGATATGGCTAAAGGTCGATGTCTCTTCAGTCAAATTGATCATTTTTAATGTAATTTTGTCTGTTGAATCCATTCCCATCATCAGATTTTTTCGAAAAGGTCAGGGTATAATGGGGAGGGGGGGGGATAGGTTTTAATCATTTCATTATTTGATTCAAACAAACGCTCATATGTGCCACCACCAGTTTATTGATGCAACTTACACTAAAACGACTTGCGATCTGATTGTCTGCTGTAAACTGTCTCCTTATCCTCACGCAGCAAGGTCCAGCAGTAGTCAGCTAACATGTTCGCTTCCTTTCCCTTATATCTACTTTCCATCGCAGCCAACTGACTGACGAGACATCGACCATTAGCCATCTCAGAGTCATACTTTAACATAAAATCGATTTTATTTTGAAAAAATCATCGAAAATTCTATTTTTACTCAAAACCCTGACCTTTTCGAAAAAATCTAATGATGGGAATGGATTCAACAGACAAAATTACATTAAAAATGATCAATTTGACTGACGAGACATCGACCTTTAGCCATATTTGAGTCATATTTTAACATAAAATCGATTTTATTTTGAAAAATCATCGAAAATTCTATTTTTACTCAAAAACCTTACCTTTTCGAAAAAATCTAATGATGGGAATGGATTCAACAGACAAAATTACATTAAAAATGATCAATTTGACTGACGAGACATCGACCTTTAGCCATATTTGAGTCATATTTAAACATAAAATCGATTTTATTTGGAAAAATCATCGAAAATTCTATTTTTACTCAAAAACCTGACCTTTTCGAAAAAATCTAATGATGGGAATGGATTCAGCAGACAAAATTACATTAAGAATGATCAATTTGACTGACGAGACATCGACCTTTAGCCATATTTGAGTCATATTTTAACATAAAATCGATTTTATTTTGAAAAATCATCGAAAATTCTATTTTTACTCAAAAACCTGACCTTTTCGAAAAAATCTAATGATGGGAATGGATTCAACAGACAAAATTACATTAAAAATGATCAATTTGACTGACGAGACATCGACCTTTAGCCATATTTGAGTCATATTTTAACATAAAATCGATTTTATTTGGAAAAATCATCGAAAATTCTATTTTTACTCAAAACCTGACCTTTTCGAAAAAATCTAATGATGGGAATGGATTCAGCAGACAAAATTACATTAAGAATGATCAATAAGATTCCCGAGACAAACTTATTTAACGTTCTGCAAAGCATTTTTGATTTTTATTATTGATATCCCAGCATAATTGCACTTGCATGCAAGTTGGAAAAACTTGAATGAGAACCAACTGAAAATATAATTTTAAAATGGCTATAAATATGCGTAGAAACAATCAAATTTTAAAAAACCAGGGGTGTTTCAGAAAGGGGAAAACGTGAACTTTAAGATAACTGTATTGGTTTAGTTGTTTATTCAACAGTTCTTTTGTAAAATAGTCGACAAAGTAGCTAAATTTGGCCTAAACTAACATTTCAAACGGGTGTATCTCAAAATTGGGACCATTTGGAGCAATTCTGGACCCAGATTCGGATTCAGCAGGCAAAATTCTACTAGGGACACATATACTCGTCTCAGAGACAAAATCTTGTTGGACTGTGATAATTGAAAAAAATGTACAATTTGGGTTCCAAAAATATAGTACTGTTGGGAACAGTTTGAACATTTGGAAAATGACATCCTGGAAAAAGAAACTCTTTTATTTTTTTTTTTCAGAATTTCAAAAGCACGACTAGCATGTAAAAGGCCCAAAACGTTTTATTTGACCCTTTTTAACATCATCTTTATTAGGGTCATGCTCGGCCACCTCATACGAGATTGTGAGTATAGAGGTATTTTTGGTCCCTGATCATGATCCTAAGGTCATGATTGGAAAATTATCATCATTGGGGAATGCATTTTTGACTCTGTTAGTCCGATATTCAACGTTCAAAAATGAAATCTTTTTATCTTTTCAAAATCATTCACATTTCAAAATAGGGTCTTAATGCCCTATGTCAATCTTTATGTTCAACGGTAACAAACACGATTAGAAATGATTTTAATACAAAAAAATTACAAGACAACAATTTTCGATGGATCAACTATAATCCCCTTGAAAAGAACGGTCAAGTTATTTAAAAAAAATAATTAAAAATACATTTTAAATCCTTTGCGGCCGTACAAAGGGCATTGTACTCAGATAAACATTCTTTATCGTTATGAACAATAATATCACAAATTTATGCTTAATTTCAGGACCCAACTGTCTAAAAATACGTTTTTTTTACGTGTCTTGGGTAACATTTCAAAGTTTTTGAAAACAAAAAAAATCCGTAAAAAAATGTATCCGTACTTTTGCTTTAAGTTTTTATCACCGCAGTTTTTTTTCGCTAGGTTTGTTTTACGCTACATTTTTTTCGTCAAATCTTACTTTTTTAAGTAGTGATTGCAAATCAACTATACATGGGAGAATTTTTAAAACGTTTTCAGTGTTTTTTGATGATAAATACGTTTTTTTCGGAATTCTGAGGACGTTATTAAATCGGGCGTCCAATTTTACATAAAGTCCCTTTGATACCAAATTTCATCAACGTTTTTTTCCAATTTTACATAAAGTCCCTTTGATACCAAATCTCATCAACGTTTTAGACTGCAAATCATTGAAAACACCTCTTTTTTTGCATGTTCAAAAATGGAAGGGGTCGTACCGCCCCTCCGTCACGAGATATCAAAAAACGGAACTCGGATTCATGATCAGGGACAAAAGTTACCCCAAAAGACAAAGTTTCGCGCAAATCGAAGAGGGGTCGGGGCAACTTTTCCCGATTTCGTGTGAGTTGGTAGAGAATTACCCCACTTAAAAAGATGACTTGAGAATCTGAAACGTCTGAAATCCATTTTAATTTTTTTGCGGTCGTAGCTTTATCGTTGTGAACAATAATATCACAAATATATGCTTAATTTAAGGGACCCAATTCATTATTTTTGAATTGGCAATTATTTAAAAAAAAACTCACCGAAAAAGTTTTGTCCACCTACAAGTTCACACTGTGCAACCATCAGGATGTTCGACATTCATAACGTCTCAGTTTGGTGAGGGCACGCGCGCGGCACTCGAGCCCGGCGGCTGCTTCGATGGTTTCCCGGGGAAAGAGCACAAAAAAAGCTAAAAGCACTCTTTCCGGGCAGTGGCATTGATTTCAGGTGAACTGGCAGAAATGGAAACGACGGAATTTTTTTTTTGTTTCGTCAGCGAGAATGGCGAATTTCCGGGTAAGTGGTTCTACTTCCGGGAAAGGAATCAACGTTTACAGTTTTTTCTGTTTTTTTTTTTTTTTTTTTTTTTTGCATTAAAGTTTATTGAATTCCCTAATCGAAGCAACTCGAACCCAAACCATCAATCACTAATTTAATTCAGTTCCGCCTGTCAGTCCGTCATCGAAACACAACCCGACGATGACAGGCGACAGGGCGCCCTTCTGTCAGTGTCGACAATGGGACAGACACAACAACCGCAAACGGGGAAACTCGTGTCTCGTTTATAATTTCCTGTTTCATCATCAAACTTCCCCGGGGAATGGTGGTCCCCCCCTCTCCTTCTGGCTGTCAATCAACATTTCCCTCTGCCGCACCGACACTAAAGTGACACCCCTGCATGATTAGCATAATCTCTGGTTTCCCGTCGTCGACTACTGCGATTCTGTGGCGTTTCAAGGTTAGGTTCAACAAGCTGAAAGGGTCCAAATTTTGACGGTGGAGATGCTCTTAGGTTCCTTTCGGTTTGCGCCACCACCAGCTGTCAAAACCTGTCATCTTCGGTTTTGTTACAAATTGGGTATTGCGGGTTTGATGGAGGTTCGAACCGATGCGGAAAATGGGAATATGAACGATGCTGAAAAGCTGTTTTATTCCATTCGTGCTGCGCTAATGTTTCACCTGATTGAACATGAAAAAGGCATCAGCAGCCAGTTCCGGTGTGGTGGCGTGATTCGTTGTATCTAATTGTAGGTTAGGTCTTCAGTTAATAATATGTTTTTAGTTCTTTTCTCTCCTACGATTAGATTTAATCTGCTTGACGATAAATAAAGCTGCAAGTGCAATGTTTGCTAGGAAATGACTCAATTTGTGCCGTGATTTATATAAATTCAATGGAAGCTAGGCATTTCGTCTTCAGCATCAGTCTATGAGAGGACCAAGCTTTTCTTTTTCCTCGCCCGCAAACCGCATTGGTAAATTGCACAGATTTTCCTGATTTTCCTCTTTTACTTTGCGCACCAACCCGCAGCTTTTGCTCCCACTCTCTATTTCATTTTTCTCGTTCTCACCACGGCCCAGGGTCAGGATTGCCTGCCTGCACAGAATTTTATTTGCTTTTCGCCCAGGTCACGCAACTCACATGATAATGGGCTCTGCCTGGTCGCCGCCGGTGAAGGACTCGGGCTGTACTGACTGTGGGTGCCCTTCGGAATGACGGCCTTCACGGGCCGATGGGGTGGTTCTTTTGGGGTTTGAGCGTTTTTTTATAAATAAATTTAACAATATGTTCAAAGCCATTTAAAATCTGAGTCCTAATATCAGGAAAATAAACAGAAATATGAAATTTACATTTCGTTTGAAAAAAAGTTTCCAAAAATATATTTAAATAAAAATATGTCCTTAATTTAAATTAAATTTAAACAAAGAGTAAAGTAAAAAGAAACAAAAATGTGAATACCAAGAAAATGATTCAAGTTTAAGAGTCGCACAAAAATGTCAATATCTTATCTATTGTGACTTTTTTAGGCGATTTAACAGCATTCGACATGGTTGTTAAAACATAAAATTTTGTGTAAGTTTTATCGCTGTCAAAAGCGCAAGCATTTCATTCATTAATTTACTAGAAATATAGATTTTCATAAAAAATGAAGAGATTTATCATCAAGTTTTCATTCTACAATGAAATCTAGATAACATTTTCGAAACAATCAAGGGTTTACAACTCTGCCAACAAGTTACCAACTTACAGTGTGTTAACGTTGCAGATGTTTGCAGTCAGAATTTCTCTGTTCACAAATTTATGAAATAGTAGTTTTTAAACATATTTTTTTAAATTAATGCATGACACAATGAACAATTTATTTTAATTTAATTTTTAATTAAATCTTTCAAGGCCATTGCAAAAAGAAAACAAGTTTTTCGAGTGCTGAAAAATCAAGTATTGCAACGAGTTTCATTTCAGTGCTGAAAAGTATGTAGTACTTTTAGAAAATTTTCAGTGACGGTTTCAGTTTTCAGCAATTTTTTTTCGCTCTGATTTTTCCGTCAAGTTTTGAAGAAGGGGGTACAAAAACTTGAAATAAAATTTGCAGTGGCCTAATCAAATATATTTTTTTTGGGGTCTTTAACAAACTTTGAATTTTCGCACATAAAAAAAGTCGCAAATTTATAAAAACTTTTGCGACTTTTTGATTGGAAAAATAATAATAAGGCTTAAAATTTTAAATTAAGCTTCTTTTGCCCGAACTAATTTTGAAAATTTTGGATGAATACATACTATCATTTTACTTTTTTTTTCATTCGACTTTTTTTTGTATTTTTTAATCCGACTGAAACTTTGTTGGTGCCTTCGGTATGCCCAAAGAAGCCATTTTGCATCATTTGCATCATTAGTTTGTCCATATAATTTTCCATACAAATTTGGCAGCTGGCCATACAAAAATGATATATGAAAATTTAAAAATCTGTTTCTTTTGAAGGATTTTTTTGATCGATTTGGTGTCTTCGGTAAAGTTGTAGGTATGGATATAGACTACACTGAAAAAAATGATACACGGTAAACAAAATTTGGTGATTTTTTATTTAACTTTTTATCACTATATGTTTTAGGGGACATAAAATGCCAACTTTTCAGAAATTTCCAGGTTGTGCAAAAAATCTTTGACCGAATTATGCATTTTTGAATCAATACTGATTTTTTCAAAAAATTCGGAATATTGGTCGCAATTTTATTTCAATTACATTTTTTGATGTAAAATCCAATTTGCAATCAAAAAGTACTTCAGTGAAATTTTGATAAAGTGCACCGTTTTCAAGTTAAGGCCATTTTCAGGTAACTTTTTTTGAATATAGTCTCACTTTTTCATTTTTTTAAATTCGTGCACATGTTTGCCCACTTTTGAAAAAAATATTTTTGGAAACTGAGAAAATTCTCTATATTTTGCTTTTTTGAACTTTGTTGATACGACCCATAGTTGCTGAGAATTGATGTTTTCCAAGTCTCACCCAAACAACCCATCATTTTCTAATGTCAATATCTCAGCAACTAATGGTCCGATTTACAATGTTAAAATATGAAAAATTCGTGAAATTTTCCGATCTCTTCGAAAAAAATATTTAAAAAAATTAAACCAAGACTAACAGTTTAAAAGGGCGTAATATTGAATATTAAGCCCTTTTGAAATGTTAGCCTTGATTCAAAAAATTTGAAAATATTTTTTTCGAAAAGATCGGAAAATTTCACGGATATTTCATATTTTAACATTGTAAATCGGACCATTATTCAAAAATTTTTTTTTTCAAGAGTGGGCAAACATGTGCATTAATTTAAAAAAAAAGTGCGACTATTTTCAAAAAAGTTACCTAAAAATGGCCTTAACTTGAAAACGGTGCACTTTATCAAAATTTCCCTAAAGTACTTTTTGATTGCAAATTTGATTTTGCATCGAAAAATGAAGTTGAAAAATTTTTGCAACCAATATTTCGATTTTTTGGAAAAAAGCAGTATTGATTCAAAAATTCATATTGATCCTTTCACTGTAACTTGGATTTTACCCGCAGTTTTCTCTCGCACTTTTGACAACAAGAATTCACAAAACTAGGCAACCGCTCGTTGTTTATTTACATTTCCAGTCGCAGTTTCCACCAAACTGGACTTTCGCACTTCAAAACTGCGAGTGACAGCTGGAATACAAGCGATTAACCTCGGCTCGCTTTGATAATTTTTGAGGAAATTCAAAACTTCTCAAGCCAGTCTGACAAGAGTGACAAGTCGCAATAGTGCGATCAGTAGCAATAATTTAGTGCGAAGTCCGAGTTAGTGGAAATTGCGCAATGACTCGGTCAAAGATTTTTGGCACAACCTGGAAATTTCTGAAAAGTTGGCATTTGATGTCCTGTTTTTTGATACCCCTGACTCAAAGTGGTTCCAAAAACACCCAAAAAGCAAAATCTGGAAATTAGGTTTATTGGACCTTTTCAAAAAAAAACTCCAGACTTGAATTTTAAATGGTATTGAAAAATAATAGTACGTACAACCGATATACAGGTTCTCGCTTGCTAGGCGTGCACGCTACCACTGCGCCGGCCGGCCAGTTGAAAACGGGAGAGTTTTTTGTGCTACTCGTTCTAGCCTCGCTTCTAGCCATCGATAAATGTCGCGCTAAATTCAAGTGGAAAATCACGTTGACTTTGAATAGTGCTTGTTTTGTGTAGATCTTAAGATTAATTTCAGGTGTTTTCCTCATCACTTTGAATAGTTCAAGAGAGTGGGACAAATTCATGAGCAAAACACTCGAAAAGCTTGAGTCACCCGAATGAAAATAACGTGTCAAAAAATACCAAAAAGTCAATCGCCAAACAATTGCATTTGATTGTGATTTGGATTGATGTTGAAACACAAACCAATAGGGACGTGGCGTTACATCGTGCTGCCATCTGGTTTTTTTAAGCGCAAGAGTGGAAAAGTGCTGAGTCATTAGATCTATAATGTCGCTTTACTTAATCATTCATGTGTTTGGGCACTTGAATAAAAAGTGTGGCGTATTTTCAGTGTACCTACAACTTTGTCGTAGACACCAAATCGTTAAAAAAAATTCCTTCAAAAGATACAGATTTTTGAATTTTCATACATCTTTTTGTATGGATAGCTGCCAAATTTGTATGGAAAATTATATGGACAAACTTATGATGCAAAATGGCTTCTATGGGCATACCAAAGGCACCAAAAAAGTTTCAGTCGTATTAAAAAAATACAAAAATTAAAATACTAAAAACAAGACCGATTTCGTAGAAAATTGCTCACTAGAAAAGCATGTTCTAAGGTCAATAATTTCAATTCTAGTGTTTCTGTAATTAGTGTTTGCCCGGCGTATTCATTAGAACAACTTTATTTTGAGAAATAGTCATCGCTACGTAAAAACCTTTTTTAACCACTTCAATGATTGATGCCATTTTCTTTTTCTTTTTTTCTTTTTTTTTCTTTAACCGATCTATGGTCCTAAAATTTAAAATTTGTAAAGAGCCTAAAAAGTCTTTATTTGTTTAAAAATACATAAATAAGCTTAAGTGAAGTAAGTGGCGGAACTGGAATGAAAATTGGCAAAAGTCTTATTAATACAAGTTGTGAAAAGGTAGTTTTCTAAATTTGTAGATTTCACATACACTTAAACTCAATCAAACATCCTCAAGCGGTTCAAGATTACCAAAAAGTTCTGAAGCACCACGCTTCTCCACCTTAGTTTCACCCTTCATTAAGTTTGATGGAGACGCATGGCAGTTTGAAAATAAAAGCTTCAATTTCCCAGACCCACTCTATCGTCGAAGCTGAGAGTCCTACACGCGGCAATAAATCATCGCCAATAGTGTGTAAACAACCTTCTTTCTGTATTTTTTTTCCTCCACTGCCCTAAAGAAAAACACTTTCATCAGCTGAGCTGGTGCTTGCTGCTACCCTGCAAATGTGGGTGGGTGGTAAATAAACTCGCTGGTTAAAGGTTAGGTGTGGGTTTGGTTTTTTTTGGGTGCTTTTTTCCCCAAACCGAATCATAGAATCATTCATACTTTTTCGTTATTTTTCTTTTTTTTCTCTCTGTCTGTCTGTGTTAGTTGATTTGGCAGGCAACAATAGATTTTTCCGTTGATTTGAATTGTACATCACAAGTAAGTACAATCGCAGGAGGCGCACAGAAATAAAGAAGACGAGCTTTGACAAACTTTTGCTTTGGCGTTTTCTTGCTGGCACTTTTCCTTCGTCTCGTGGGAAAATTTCCCAACCTCGCCAGTCACACGAATCATCAAATCAATTTTCCGAATCATTTATATTCAGTGCAGAGTGCTGGGCGGTTTGGAGCTTCATGCAAGGGAATGATGGTGCCGCGGAGACGCTGGGAAACTTTTATTATAGGGTAAGCGGACTTATTGTTGACTTTTTTTTTTGCAAAACTTGTAAAAATATTAAAATTTGCTTTGAAAACTTTAAAAGATACAGAAACGTACATATGACTGAAAAAAAAACATTTTCACAACTTACCTTACCCCAGAGAGATAGAGAAAGTGAGAGAGACGGTGGGAGTGTAATTTTCGGCAAGGACAGCTCCGAATGGGCCAATGAAATATTCCGGTGCGGTCCATGGAGCGTCACCTCGACCGTTTTTTTTATGACGGATGAACGGACGGACGGAGGGAAAAGTTGGAATCAGCATTTCCATGATGGTGGCGGTGGGATCTCCCGCAATGAGCACGGGTAATGAGCCTGCAGGGAGAAGCCGGGCAACTTCTGGCCAACTGCTGGACGTGACGTGTGCTGGTGCTGAAAGGATAAAGGATAATTTAGGGCGTCACGTGTGTGTGTGTGTGCGAGTTTGTGTGGTCAAGAGTGTTTAGCGAGTGGAAGTAATTGAAAAAGTAGGGGTTTAGCATTAAATTAGCTTCTGCTCGTTTACATTTTTATTTTACTGCTTAGTTTTCCTTAAATTTTCCCCATTTAAATTACTTACAAAAACCTTTCTTGTAGATTTTAGTGAATACAATTGTATTTGGAGTTAATCTTTAAATTTTCATACAGTCATAAAATCTGAAATTTAAATAAAACAAGATGTTAACCCCTGATCCTGATCCTGAATCCTGATTTTAATTTTGGAATTTCTAGTTTTGTATAAAATTTTGTCCGTTTTGCATCATTAGTTTCTTCAAAGAAGTCTCAACATAAATTTGGAGGTTGTCCAAATAGCACTCAAGTGCTATGAAAACATTTAAAAACCTGTATCTCGAGAAAGGATTTTCTGATCGATTTGATGTCTTCGGGATTGTTGTAGGTTATGATTGAGACAATTCTGAAAAAAAATGTTAAACTCTAAAAAAATACATTTTTTTCTCATTTTTTTAATAAACTTTTTTCGCACAAACTTCATTTAAAAAAATCCTATTTTTCAAGAGAGTGGAAGAAGAAGCCATCTAGGAAGTTCAGAAAACAAACACTGAGAATCAGTATTATACATATTACTTTGGTAACACGAAGTGTTGCAGCGACCTCAAATTTAAATCATTAAATTTGTCCATTTTTCGAACCTCACCACAGTTCTGACCATGCGCGCTTACGCAAGCATAAATAATTTTACCCGTCGACTCGCGTTGCGCGACAAATAATTAAGCTTATGTACAGGTGTGGATCATGAGTCATCCTCACCTGAAAAGCCCTTTATTAAATTTCGCCAATTGTTAGGCAATCAAAAAAATGGTTAAGCTTTCAATTATGAATGTGCGATGTTTTTCCACAGGGGAAATTGAGGGTGTGGCTTAACCAAATTCATTGGCATGTTCGTTCAATGGAGAATTCGACCTTCTCATTATTGACCAACATTTTTGAGAATGTTTTAGGAACATAATTTTGATATTCCAATAACATAATTTAAAGTTTCACGACAATGGTTCGAACCCATGACTTCAGATTTTGAGGTGTACTCACTACACCATACGGAAAGTCATGAAGAATTGCAGAGGTCTGCACAATTTAATTCATGAGGTTCATCGATGCTTCTCATCGGAACGGACAACTTTTAGTAGAACAAAATTTAGTAGAGTTTTCGGGGACTGACTATAAAAACCCCAAAATTCTTGAGGAGGGCAGTTAGTTCCAGAATTAGTTCCAGTCAGTTCCAGCCAGCTCAACTCCAGTCCAGTTCCAGTTCCAGAAGACGCCCCTGACCAGCCAGACCCGCCAGCAGCCACCAGTAGCAGAGGCCCCAGTCCAGCCGGACTTAGCGGTGGAAGCCGCAGTCCGCCGGGACTTAGCCGCTGTGAAGAGTCCGCCGGGACTTAGCCGCTGTGAAGAGTCCGCCGGGACTTAGCCGCTGTGAAGAGTCCGCCGGGACTTAGCCGCTGTGAAAAGTCCGCCGGGACTTAGCTGCCGTGAAGAGTCCACCCGGGACTTAGGAGTTCGGGGTCTGGCATGGCTCGGCGCAGAGGTCTGGAGGACAAGTCTGGCTTCAACGTAGAGAATTGGCTCGACGAAAGTCTTAATGAAATTAGCAACAAAAAGTTGAGTGATGTGATCGTGCGCGTAGAAGTTGAAAGTGTTACCGCAAAAATGTAATCTTCAAAAAGTGTAATATACAGATAAGTGATGTTTACTGATCTGTTTTGACTCTACAAGTAAATATCACAAAAATCCTGAAAGCCTAAACCGCTCGGGCCGTTCAGTGTGTTATCCTGATTAAACTCAAAAGTCCCATGCAAATGTGTCAAGGCAAACTGAAAAATGTGTAATGCCGATTCCCAGTGTACGGGCGCACTGTTTGATCGACCAAAAGAAAAAAAGCAAAAAAGGTAAACAGAAAAATCACTTGTTTCGATATGAATATTCAGCCTACTTTGGGATGGAATCTCCAAGGATATGATAGAATTATCCATTAGCAACACAATTCACGAGTTTTTTTTCAGGTATTTATCGTTTAAATTGTGGAAAATTTGAAAATTAAAAACCCAAACAATGATTTGTTATGGGCTACCATTTGACAGCTAGTGCTTTTGTTGTGGGCTCTCATTTGACAACCGTGCTAATGTTGTCACTTTGCTTTGGTCGAAATAGGGTTGCCATCCCCCCGGTATTTTGAATATTCTTGCAATGTTTTAGGGGAAAAACTCCGCAAATTTTGAGCCAAAGAGAAGAATGAATGGCCAAAACTGCGATTTTTGAAAAAAATAGAAATTTTATTGCAGTTTTTTTAGGTAAAATTTGCCGACAAAACGTGACGTAAAAAAGTGTGACAAAGGGGGAGAGGGAGAGGAGGTGGTTGATTTTGTCCGATTTTAGCGTGACATACTTTATCGATTACGAAATTTCAAAATTGGGTACTAACGGCCGTTTTACGGCGATATGATGTATACGCCATTGAGGTGATTTTGATGTAGACACGATTTTCTGTTTTTGTTCATTTTTTCAATTTAAAATGACTAATTTAAAGTCTGCTCTGTAGAAACTGTTAAAAAGTACAATATGAATGTGGCCCCTACATAATTTCTTGTTTTTTCCTATTCTCTACGATTTTAAACATCATTTGGCCGAAAAAATAGCAATAAAAAATCACTACTTTTCCTTCCCAATGATGTATGTATACATTGTTAGATCAAAGCAGGTTATATTTTTTGTGTATTTTGACAGCTGAGCGGATCCCTTAATGCATTGTCCACGTGGATACTTTAAGGGAGGGAGGGTATTAGGAGCGTTTTTTTATTACGTAACGCAGTTGGGGGAGGGGGATGTCGGAGGCCGTGTTACGCTCCATACAAAAAGTTTAAAATTTGTATGGAAATTGGTATGGTCTTATATTCCGATTTTTGCGTTACGTAATAAAGAAAGCTCCACAAACACATTTTTTGCATGAAAAATTGTTTGCAAGGGAGGTAGGTGGGTCTAGAATTTTCTAAAAATGTCTAGGTGGATGTGGATAAGGTGTCATCCATTAAGTACGTCACATTAAAATCAGCCAAAATTTACTCTACGATTTCCCTATGCTTTTAACACGCAATGTGACGCTTGCTCAAAACCCCCCTCTTCCCTTTGAACGTGACGTACTTTATGGATGATGCCTAATGGCCGTCCCCTGAAGAATTAAATTGAAATAATGTAATAAAATATTGCCCAGTCTTGATTTGGTCCCAAAAACCTCAAATCAACATTCAAACAGTATTGAATTTGACTTCTATCAATTGTATACATACATCATGATGAGTAAAATTGGCGTATACATCATTGTTTGTTTGCTTAATAAAATGGGCCCCAGAGCAGTTTTTTGAAAAATTCTTTCGTCAGGAGGTAGCTTGTAAGATACTTTATCAGACTGTACAATAAAATTGAAAATGTCCAAAATGGCGTATACATCATATCGCCGGAAAACGGCAGTAAAAGCCCTATGTCAATTTTCATGTACAACGGTAAAAAAACACAATAAAAACCATTTCTGGAGTTTTTTTTGAAAAGAACCAAAAAACCAAATTTTCAGTTTTTGCTTTTTGGTTGTTTTTCAATACCCCTGACTCAAGGCGGTTCTAAAAACACCCAAAAAGCAAAAACTGGAAATTTGGTTTATTGGACCTTTTCAAAAAAACTCCAGATTTCTGATCACTTTTTTTAAATTTTAAACCAAAAAATATATTGACAAGACAACATTTCTTCGATGGATCAACTATGGTCCCCTTGGAACGAGCGTCAAGTAGGAACTTTTTTACTTATCCTGAATCGGTAAATAAGCTAACCGTTCCTCATCGCACTAATCTTCCAAATCACTGTATTTATCTCGGTGATTTCACTTCATCACCTCTGTCCCAAGATCCGGTCATGTCCCTTCTGCTTTTCCAAAAACCAAACCAAACCTCACTGTTTACAAAGAAATCAATATTTACGTGCCTGGGCCACCAAAAGAATGCGCCCTGCCAAGGTGCCCAACGCAATAAACATTTTAAGCAAACACTAAATACTTCCTAATTCCCTCAGGGAAAAGCGAAGCGGAACCAAAACGAGCGGGAGGGAGAGAGAGAGAACGCCGGTCTAAGCTTATCGCCCCAACACCATCTACCCTGACCTAAACCAAGAACCACCTTCTCGCCCCCTCGCGTCCCGTCCTGGGACCCCAAATCAAACTTTGTCATCGCCCGCCCGGAACTATAATCTCCAGAACGAATTGTTTTCCCTCACGTTCCAACGCCAACCGACCAACTCCAACAGATAGCCAATTTCAAAGTATTCCTTTCGTATGCTAATTCCGTCCGTCCAACCGGTCCCCCCAACCAACCGAGCAGGTGCTGAACCATCTTTTCTTGTTGCTTCTCTCGTTTTTTTTTTTACAGCAGAAGAACCTGCGGGACTGAGCCGCACCGAGGGACACGCGCGCGCTCCACGCCGGTCGTAATGAATGCAAATTTGGCCACGTTACGACCTGCTGCTGGGGTGTCCCAACCCGGACCTGCCGCCGACCACCGTGTTGTTGGCCAAGGGTACAAATGAAGTCGGAGCAGCTAGAACGAGAACGAGGAGGGAAACCGTCAGCAAATTTTACAGCCCTTTTTTATATAGGCCACAGACACACACAGAGAGAGAAGGGCCGGAAACCGGAGGAATTGCTATCGCATAATTAAATCAAGACGCGCTTGGGATCCAAGTGTGGGGCCAGAACTTGCAGCCGGACAGATTTGCGCAATCACGTTTCTCCCGGAGGAGAAGGAGGAGGAGGAGGCCATAACAACAGAGACAACGACGACGACGACGACGACGACGCCATCAACACAGGAAGTAGGCCATGAAACGAGTTGAACTGTCACTGTTGCCACCGTACCTGCTGCTGCCGGCCTTTCTCGGCCTACTGCTGTTGCTGCTGCCGCTCGGTTGGGTTGACGGATCGAGGCCGGGTGCAGGCCACCGGTTGGATGTTTACATTGCGGGTTTCTTCCCGTACGGGGAGGGCGTCGAGAACAGCGAAACGGGCCGGGGCGTGATGCCCAGCGTCAAGCTGGCCCTGGACCATGTCAACGAGCACTCGACCATCCTGCGGAACTACCGGCTGCACATGTGGTGGAACGACACCGAGTGCAACGCGGCCGTCGGAGTCAAGAGCTTCTTCGACATGATGCACTCGGGGCCGCACAAGCTGATGCTGTTCGGAGCGGCCTGCACCCACGTGACCGATCCCATTGCCAAGGCCAGCAAGCACTGGCACCTGACGCAACTGTCCTACGCCGACACCCATCCCATGTTCACCAAGGACTCATTTCCGAACTTCTTCCGGGTGGTCCCCTCGGAGAACGCCTTCAACGCGCCCCGTCTCGCCCTGCTCAAAGAGTTCAACTGGACTCGCATCGGAACCATCTACCAGAACGAACCCCGGTACGCACTCCCGCATAACCACATGGTCGCTGACCTTGACGCCATGGGCACGGAGGTCGTCGAAACGCAGAGCTTCTCCAACGACGTCGAAGAACCGCTGCGGAAGCTCCGCGAAAAGGACGTCCGCATCATTCTGGCCAACTTCAACGAGTACTGGGGCCGGAAGGTGTTTTGCGAGGCGTTCCGGTCGGAGATGTTCGGCCGGTCGTACCAGTGGCTCATCATGGGCACGTACGGTAACGAGTGGTGGGCGGAGAACGACACCGATTGCAGCCCGGAGGAGGTCCGGGCGGCGCTCGAGTCGACCATCATGGTGGATCTGCTGCCGCTGGCCACGAGCAAGGAGATCACCATATCGGGCATTGTGAGTATTACTTGTTTTATACACTTCAAATAGTGCAATATCTCGTCCTTAGAAATAAAACAACTTCAACGAATCATCTTTGCGGCAAACTTTAGACAGTAGACCTGGCTCTTGTTACATTTAGCAAATTCCACAGCGTATCGAAGTGTTACACTGTTTCACACATGATCTGGCCCTGCTGTACCAAGAACTTAATAGAAACGTGCATAAACAATAAACACAACATCAAATCATTAAAAAATTTAAGCTAAAAAAAAAATTTTTGAATCACATTTTTTTTAAATCAGGTTGGTTTACAACAATACTAGATTTCATCCGATTTTTAATTTTTAAGTTATGCACCAGATTCTATAAACAAAACAATTTAATTTGGCAACATGATGAGATTCAAGATGGCGTCTTTAACTCCATTTTGCGTCAACATTGAAAGGAATGCCGATCGAGGTTCGATAACGATAATGCTATCGTTATTCCGATAATTCTATCGGCGATAACTTATATTTAATATATTTCTAAAATTTACTAAATCCAACAAAATTTTGTGAAATTTTCAAGCTTCCTTTAAGAAAACATTTTTTTAATAATATATTAAGTTTAAAAGTAAGAATACTAAAAATCACAAAATACCGTTTTTTCGAAAATACTCCAATTTTTTTAATCCGCAATATGGCTTTAAAACGATTCGAAATATCATCTTCACTGTTTTATAGATTTTTTTAATAATATTTTAAAATGTTCGCAAAATACCTACCGTGTTTTTTTCGGAAATACTCTAACTTTTATAATTCGCAATATGAGTTTCATACGATCCGAAAATTTGCATGCATTTTCAATGATGCATTTGCATGCATTTTGAATGAAATACTCAAATTTTAACAAAATACCGAATTTTCTCGAAAAAAAACGATTTTAAATATAGCATGCATCTTCACGGTTTGTTGTAGAGATTTTTGAATGAAATTCTCAAATTTTCATAAAATACCGAATTTTTTTGAAACTACTCAATTTTTCATAATTTTTAGTATTTACCTGTATTTTTACTGTTTTAGAGGTTTTTTTTTATTTTTTTTTTAATGAAGTACCTACTTAACAAACTCTAAAACAGTAAAAATGCATGCATAATTTCAAATATTTTTATATCCATATTGCGAATAATAGAAATTTGAGTATTTGCGAGAAAATAAGGTATTTTGTGAAAATTTTAGCATTTCATTCAAAAATCTTTAAAACAGTGAAGATGCATGCAAAATTTCGAATCGAATCGAAACTTGGTACCCATATTGCGAATTATAAAAATGCATTAAAAATTTAACATGATATTGTTGGCTAAAGCCAATTTAATAAAATTTTTAAAAATGAGTTGTCTTCCGTTATCGGCGATAAAATTATAACGATAACGATAGATTATCGTTATCATCCCTACGATAACGCTAACAATTATCGTTAGACGATAATATTATCGACGATAATGCTATCGTTTATAAACCTAGACCTATAGTCATTATGGTCTTGCTACAGTTAAAAAGAACAGCTTTACTATCAAAATATACATGTAGTCAACGATTCCGCGGGTAAACTTGACAGTGATCCGCTGTCCTTACTAATATTATATAAAAAAGAATGTAAATTTCTCATTTTTCGCAGTTGGGTGTAGTAATATCTCAAACTAGCGCTGACTTAGCAGGACTTTGGCTAAAAAGTTTCATTTTACCCTACTCCGCAGACCGCCGACGAGTACCTGGCCGAGTACAACAGCCGGCGGGGCAACGAGTACTCGCGCTTCCACGGGTACACGTACGACGGCATCTGGGCCGTCGCCAGCGCCATCCAGTACGTGTCCCAGCGGAAGGAGCTCTCGCTGACGCACTTTGAGTACCGGGTAATGGCAAGCATTTGAGTTGATTTTTTTTTTTGTAAGAAGCTAATTTGAATTTTGTTTTTAAGAATTCCCGCTGGGAGGACATCTTCCTGGAGGCGCTCAAGAACACCAGCTTCGAGGGCGTTACGGTAGGCTGCAGGTTGATCTTGATCTTGAGTTTGTATTCTTATGTTGATTTCCTTTTTCAGGGTCCGGTACGCTTCTACAACAACGAACGCAAGGCGAGCTTTCTGCTGAAGCAGTTTCAGAACAACGAAGAGGTCAAGATCGGCGAGTACAGCTCGCTGACGAACCGGCTGGACCTGACGCTGGGCAAGCCGTTGAAGTGGGTGGGCCGGAGTCCGCCGAAGGACCGGACGTTGCGGATCATCGAGCACAGCCAGGTCAACATTACGATCTACGTGGTGCTGGCGAGTTTGTCATGCGTCGGGATCGTGATGGCTTCCGTGTTTCTGGCCGTCAACATCAAGTTCCGGAATCAGAGGTACGTCGTGGGTTAAGGGTGTTGATGATTACTGATAATTGGTTTTTTAGGTACATCAAGATGAGTAGTCCCCACCTGAACAATCTGATTATCATCGGGTGCATCTTGACGTACATGAGTGTGATCTTCTTGGGGTTGGACAGCGGGTTGAGCAGTGTGGCGGCCTTTCCGTACATCTGTACGGCACGTGCCTGGCTGTTGATGGCCGGCTTCAGTTTGGCGTTCGGGGCCATGTTCTCCAAGACGTGGCGGGTGCACTCGATCTTCACCGATCTGAAGCTCAACAAGAAGGTCATCAAGGACTACCAGCTGTTTATCGTGGTCGGCGTGCTGCTCAGTCTGGATCTGGCGATCATGACCACGTGGCAGATCGCGGATCCGTTCTACCGCGAGACCAAGCACATTGAACCTTCGGTAGGTAGCGAGTGTGGGTGTTTCCAAAGACACGATCCCAATTGATCGTGTCGATCGCGTTTCTTTTAGGAACACCCAACGCTGGAGGACGTGATCATCGTGCAGGAGAACGAGTACTGCCAATCGAACCAGATGTCGATCTTCATCGGGATCATCTACGCGTACAAGGGGCTGCTGCTGATCTTCGGGGCGTTTCTGGCGTGGGAAACGCGTCACGTGTCCATCCCGGCGCTGAACGACTCCAAGCACGTCGGCATGTCCGTGTACAACTGCGTGATCATGTGCGTCATGGGAGCGGCGATCGCGCTCGTGCTGTCCGACCGGAAGGACGCCGTCTTCATCCTGATATCGCTGTTTATCATCTTTTGTACGACGGCTACGCTGTGTTTGGTGTTTGTACCCAAGGTTGGTAACCCCAAGATCTCAACAGGGACGATCCAAGCTAACCTTCCACTTTCTTCCAGTTTGTAGAACTGAAGCGCAACCCGAGCGGAGTCGTAGACAAGAAGTGCCGCGCTACGCTGCGGCCCATGTCCAAGAACCGTCGGGACTCGTCGGCGTGCGAGCTAGAGCAGCGCATGAAGGACGTGAAGCAGACCAACTGCCGGTTCCGGAAGGTCCTGATGGAGAAGGAAGCCGAACTGCAGGCCCTGGTCAAGCGACTGGGACCAGACGCCCGGGCCTGGATAGGGCTGGAAACGTGCTCGTCCGAGCCGGACGTCAACAAGGAGACGGTCAAGATCCAGGTCAAGAAGGACTACGCCAGCGGTAAGTTACGCTACCCCTATCAAACTTGAAGTGACCCTCAACGAAATGATCTTCTTTCAGAGGGAACCGAGTTCACATCGATCGGCAGTCTAGTTGGTTCCAGCAACGACACCCTGGATTCCGTCGGACCAGAACGGTAACCCTCCCCCCTTTAACCAACTTCAAACGCCTCCCCTAACCTCCCCTCTTCAGCAGGAAAAAGAAGACCACGGTGGTGCTGCCGGGTGAGGAACCTGCCACCACCACCAAGCCGCCACTCTCCTCTACCACCGTGGTCAACTCCATCTCCAAGAGTAGCCTAACCAACACGGCCTCGGCGCCGGCCTCACTGCCAACGACGGTCACGACGGCGGCCCAGACGGTGCTGTCGACGACGGCTACCAGCCAAGCGATGGCGGCGGCGGCGACGACGAACGGTGTCCAGCCGGCCACAAATGCCAAGTCGTCGGTCACGTCCAACAGCATTAGTGCGTGCACCAGCGTGCCGCAAGATCCGAACAAGCCCATGTTCAACAGCGATGCGCGGAGGGAGTCGCTCGCAAGTTCCAAGTACTCGCCGGGGCATATCAAGGTAAGGAGGGAAAATTGTTTTCGTGCACAAAATAAAAATAAAATAAAAGTTGTCTGAAATTTCCAAATAGACAAAAACAAATAAATTAAAGAATTAAATTATTAAATTATTACATTATTAAATTATTAAATTATTAAATTATTAAATTATTAAATTATTAAATTATTAAATTATGAAATTATGAAATTATGGAATTATGAAATTATGAAATTGTTAAATTATTAAATTATTAAATTATTTAATTTTTAAATTATTAAATTATTAAATTATTAAATTATTAAATTATTAAATTATTAAATTATTAAATTATTAAATTATTAAATTATTAAATTATTAAATTATTAAATTAATAAATTGTTCAATTATTAAATAATTAAATTATTAAATTATTAAATTATTAAATTATTAAATTATTAAATTATTAAATTATTAAATTATTAAATTATTCAATTATTAAATTATTTAATTATTAAATTATTAAATTATTAAATTATTAAATTATGAAATTATGAAATTATGAAATTGTTAAATTATTAAATTATTAAATTATTAAATTTTTAAATTTTTAAATTATTAAATTATTAAATTATTAAATTATTAAATTATTAAATTATTAAATTATTAAATTATTAAATTATTAAATTATTAAATTATTAAATTATTAAATTATTAAATTATTAAATTATTAAATTATTAAATTATTAAATTATTAAATTATTAAATTATTAAATTATTAAATTATTAAATTATTAAATTATTAAATTATTAAATTATTAAATTATTAAATTATTAAATTATTAAATTATTAAATTATTAAATTATTAAATTATTAAATTATTAAATTATTAAATTATTAAATTATTAAATTATTAAATTATTAAATTATTAAATTATTAAATTATTAAATTATTAAATTATTAAATTATTAAATTATTAAATTATTAAATTATTAAATTGTTAAATTATTAAATTATTAAATTATTAAATTATTAAATTATTAAATTATTAAATTATTAAATTATTAAATTATTAAATTATTAAATTATTAAATTATTAAATTATTAAATTATTAAATTATTAAATTATTAAATTATTAAATTATTAAATTATTAAATTATTAAATTATTAAATTATTAAATTATTAAATTATTAAATTATTAAATTATTAAATTATTAAATTATTAAATTATTAAATTATTAAATTATTAAATTATTAAATTATTAAATTATTAAATTATTAAATTATTAAATTATTAAATTATTAAATTATTAAATTATTAAATTATTAAATTATTAAATTATTAAATTATTAAATTATTAAATTATTAAATTATTAAATTATTAAATTATTAAATTATTAAATTATTAAATTATTAAATTATTAAATTATTAAATTATTAAATTATTAAATTATTAAATTATTAAATTATTAAATTATTAAATTATTAAATTATTAAATTATTAAATTATTAAATTATTAAATTATTAAATTATTAAATTATTAAATTATTAATTATTAAATTATTAAATTATTAAATTATTAAATTATTAAATTATTAAATTATTAAATTATTAAATTATTAAATTATTAAATTATTAAATTATTAAATTATTAAATTATTAAATTATTAAATTATTAAATTATTAAATTATTAAATTATTAAATTATTAAATTATTAAATTATTAAATTATTAAATTATTAAATTATTAAATTATTAAATTATTAAATTATTAAATTATTAAATTATTAAATTATTAAATTATTAAATTATTAAATTATTAAATTATTAAATTATTAAATTATTAAATTATTAAATTATTAAATTATTAAATTATTAAATTATTAAATTATTAAATTATTAAATTATTAAATTATTAAATTATTAAATTATTAAATTATTAAATTATTAAATTATTAAATTATTAAATTATTAAATTATTAAATTATTAAATTATTAAATTATTAAATTATTAAATTATTAAATTATTAAATTATTAAATTATTAAATTATTAAATTATTAAATTATTAAATTATTAAATTATTAAATTATTAAATTATTAAATTATTAAATTATTAAATTATTAAATTATTAAATTATTAAATTATTAAATTATTAAATTATTAAATTATTAAATTATTAAATTATTAAATTATTAAATTATTAAATTATTAAATTATTAAATTATTAAATTATTAAATTATTAAATTATTAAATTATTAAATTATTAAATTATTAAATTATTAAATTATTAAATTATTTATTAAAAATTCTATGATTGCAGTTATTCGGGTTCTCTATATTTTTAATAATTTCTCTTTTTTCCAGGATCGCTACGAGGACGACCGGCAGCAGTACCAGAACATCACCAAGTCCAACACCCAGCTCAACTGCTCGTCGGCGACCTCGCTGAACCACTCGAACAACGACCTCAACCAGGTTTGTCACCACACCAAGCCCAGCAGCAAACCCAGAGGAGGTAGGTTCCATTTGGTGTGAGACGGTTGATTTCGAATTTAATCGGCCTTTTTTCCGCAGAACCTCCGAATGATTCAACGCGAAGGGTCAGCGTGCAGGCGACGACCTCGCTCAAGGGCAACTTTGTCGTGTCCCAGAGTGACCTGTGGGACACCCAAACGCTGAACCACGCCAAACAGCACCAGCGGCACTCGCCACGGGGACAATCCCGCTGTCCGGACCACAGTCACCAGCAGCAGCAGCAGCAGTCTCAGCAACCTCCCCAGTACTCGGATCACGAACGGAGCGAAGCCAGCGTGGCTGCCTCACCCGGTCCCATCCAGCGTAGCGTGTCGGAGAAGAACCGTAGCAAGCACCGCCACAAGCAGAAATCAACGACGGCCGCCGCCTGCCAGAGCGAAACCGACAGCGAGCGGGAACAACGCAGCGACTATCAGAGCTACTCGGTGTGTTCAGCGGCCATCGGTTCGTCCGCGACCATGGTCAACTCGACATCGCACCACTCGGCCGCCACCGCCGTCACCAAGGGCACCACCGCCAACTCGGTGTCCTCGTCACGTAAACTATCGAAATCACAGCACTCGCATCACCACTCGACGCCAAACGTGGCCCCCGAGAAGAAGCACTCCATGTCGGGCGGATCGATCGGAGGAGGAGGTGTAGGGGAAAGAGGGGGCTCCACTTCCGGCGGAGGGGGATCGTCCCACATCCGGCACCGCAAGAAAGAGTCCAGCCAGTCCAAGCCGAACCTGTACGGGGCCTGCTCGGAGTCGGAACTGCTCGATGGGGACACGGCCATTCTGCCCATTTTCCGGAAGTTGCTCAACGAAAAGGACTCGAGATATCGCACGCGGAACACCGTTGGGGCCAGCTGCCCGAATATATCGATTAAATGTGATATTGTTGAGTATCTGTAAGGTGTGCGTGTGTGTCGATCGGTTTCTTTGTTATTGGTTTGGTCTTGAATTTGAATCTAATCATATGTCTGCATCGAAAGCAATTCTCTAGATTTTCCTGGAAAAAAATCTTATTTTTTAAGAAAATGTCCCACAAAAATATTTGTCTTATGGGTGTCTTCTATAGCAAGGCACCTTAATTCGTATCGTTTGGGGAGGGCCTCGTGGCGCGGTGGTTAGCGACTGTGGCTGCCGATCCCTTAGTTGCTATGAGGCGCGGGTTCGATTCCCGCCTTATCCACCTGGCCTTCTATCGGATGGGGAAGTAAAACGTCGGTCCATTAGCGTAAAAGAGGTTTTGGGTAACTCACCACACATAAACATTCAGATGCTTATGCAGAAATGAGCAGAAACTTGCTTTTTTTCGGGTGGTTCAGACTGTAAAGTCTTTCAATCCCGGCGCGTATTTTTGAGATTTCAAATCTTGTTCAACAACTCTATGAATCATTTTACTTCTAGCATCTAGATCGTATACCTTCGAGAGATCGAGTTTACCTAATTAGGTTTTACGCCGACTCGGTTTTTAGGTTAGAAATTTGACAGCTTGTGCACTGTTTACATTTTTTGCACGTGTGTCTCATGAAAAATGTGTGTGCGTGTGCGCTCATGACGTCACGCTGTAAAACCTAATTAGGTTTTACGCCGTGACGTCATTTGACAGCTCGTGTGCACTGTTTACATGGTCTTCGTCGATTGTCGACGAATTTCCCCGAACAAAATCGACGAGCGCATCGAACTGTGCTAAGTCCATGTAAACAGTGCACTCTTTCTAACCTCCAAATCGAGTCGGCGTAAAACCTAATAGGAGGATGGCGTCGCTATTTTTAGACCACTTTTTCCACTCTTCCTCTATCGAAAACGACTACTTTATCGACTTCATTTCGCTGGGGGAGATAGGACGCCGTCTATTTTTAGACGATGACTCAGCATTTTTACACTTTTGTACTTTAACCCTTTCGGGCCTGATGGGTCATATATGACCCAAAAATCAAAATTTTCTAAAGTGGCCTATAATTTTTGTATGGTCCTCAGGATCATTTTCCTATCATAAACTAAAAAACTATTTTTTTGAAAATTCAGGCTTGAAAGGGTTAAAAAACCAGATGGCAGCACGATGTAACGCCACGTCCCTATTCAAGAATAGGGTGTGTTGTTCCAGCTGTCAAAAAAGGGCGAAACTCGGATTTTCAGGAAAGTAAAAAAATACTTTTTTTTGGGCAAATTTAACCGTTTTTTTCTGTAGGGTGCTTAGCCAAACTGAAAAATGCTTTAAGTTGATTTTTTATGTTTTGAAAAAATATCAAAAATAAATAAATCAATTAAAATTTGTTCAGAAAATAGGCGAATTTTCACATTTCTAAAAATCTCCATTCTCGTATCTTTGGCAGGTTAAGCACTCGCTCCTAACTCCATCCAATTTGCTGATTTTCACTATTTAAACAACTAATTTTGCAAAACTTTTGATAGAAACTTGCTTGCTCACTTCTTATTGAGCTATTTATCACTCGATTTCTGTTGAAATCGCTTTTAATGAGCTTTAATTGAATGTCAAAGTTCTGACCTGCCAACATTAGAGGCACGCTGGAATTAGATGCTGTTCCCCTACAATCAGATTTTCGAATTAACTATTTTTTGACAGCTAAAAAACCCGCCTTCACTTATCTAATTTATAAACTTTTGTCATTATCAAAATGTATACCACATATCGTGTCGTTTGTCCACATTCAAAATTATTAAATTTGAGTAAATTCCAAAAATATTTTCAAAAAATATCGTTTTTATAACAAATTTAACAGCCATAACTCCATAACCCATGAAAACATCAAGATTAAAAAAAAAGTTGTCCTAATAGGTCAAAAATTGTCCTGAAAAATATACCCATTTTTTCATAATTTTGGCCATTAGGGTGGTCCTTTATCGTTGGGATAGTTACAAAAAATCAATTGATCAATATGATGTCTTCGGCAAAGTTGTTGGTATTGATTTGAACTGTTCAGAAAAAAATAGGTACACGGAACTTTTTTGTATTTAAATTAACTTTTATGCACGAAAAATCCATTTCGTCAAAAAACCGTGTGTTTTATTCTTTAATATGTTTTTGTTTTTTTTTTTTCAACAGTGTTTTTTGGGAAAAAATAGAAATTTTAGTCAAAATTCAGTTTTTAATGTAAAACTAAATTTGCAATCAAAAACTTTACAGATTTTGTGATAAAGTGCGACGTTTTCAAGATATAGCCACTTAATGTTTTGTTTTGACAGGAAAACCCCTCATTTCTATTTTTTAAAACAGTGTCCATGATTGTCTATCTTAATTTTTTTTTTTCGAATAGTTCAAAAAAGGTGACAATCGTAGCAAAACTTGATTTTTTTCAGCAAACGACGTAATTATCGTTATGTTGTAATTTAAGACCGATTAACTTTGGCTCATTTATCTATTTTTAATGTTCATTCATTTTTCCGAAATCCCTAAAAAAGCGAAGGTCTAGAGAACTAACTACCAATCCAGCTAAAACATCGACGAAAATCGACGCAACCTCAACCGTCAAACCCGAAGCCCCGCACAAACCAGCTTGGCAAACTAATCAAGCAATAGTAAAACACGTGTAAATGTTATTTTTATTTTTTGTTCCATGTTGATCGAACTCAATCAAACACTGAAAATAAAAAAAAATGTTAAAAGCGACAGCGAAAATAAACGAAAAAGAAGACAACCTAGAAAGAGGAAGAAGAACTCACTAGTTTATAAAACAAATTGCAGCTAAGTGAAAAAATAGTAATGAGTAAATCAGTAAAATAGTAAATTAATAAACCGTCTTCCTACCGAAACAGAGAGAAAAGTAAAACATGCACACAGAACAAACAAACAAACAAAATCAGCACACATTGCGCGAATTTTAAAAACAAGCACTTCACCCCACCTGTAACAGTCAAATAATACAAACACTATGAAATTACATATGAACAGAAACACCCAACTTTCGCCCAACCTGTTGTTGTTACAACGTACTAACAAAACAAAACAAAAGAAAAAGCAAACTCACATTTAGGATGTTACGTTCAGTTGGTCCATTAGATTTTTTTCGTTGATCAAAAAAAAAAACAAACGAAATTACTAGAAAAAAAAATTAAGACAGATAGAAGAGCAGCTCAATCGAATATTTGTAAATATTAAAGCAAAATCAGTATTTCTTAGAAAAATTAACATTTTATACCCCAACCAAAACAAAAAAGAATCAATTGAAACGGCTTGTTGCAAGAACACAGCTCCCCCTAAACTAGTCCTAACGAGTCGTAAACAAACAAACAATGCGTTGTAAATATCCTAGGTGAGATTTTTTTCCAGTGCAGCAAAACTACTCAAAGCGAGACAAGGTGGAGGTCGATTTAGGCGGAGTGTTGAGAATAAGTGACAAACCACAATGCATCTAGTTTACAGAAACGAACGAACGAACTACATAGCAAACTGTAAGTGGAAGTCTAACCTTTAAAAAAACAACTAGGTGATTCAGCAAACTACTAAATATCGTTACGTACACCAGTGTGGTGTAATAGTGTAGAGGTGGTAGAGGAGAATCAAGTTCAGTGCAGTTTAGGCAACCCGGTCGAGTGGGAGAAGGCGATAGAAAGTAAAACTAAACATGAAAAGTATTGTAAGCAAGTCCCAGGAAAAATGAATCATGTAATTTTAAATAAAAAATATAAACTTTTACAAGGTTGTGGTTTGTTTTTGATATCACGGAATAAAATAATGGGGTTTAAAGTTATGTTTATGAAAGTGTTATAGTTTAACATATTTTTTTATTATAATTTTATTTAAAAAGTCACTCAATCTACCATAATTGTGTGTGGTGCTTTCCTCAAATTTATACATCGATGCTCGAATGTTCTCTTGTATTATCTAAATTGGAATCCCAGAACGCTTACTACAAGAGAGCACACCAGCATCGATATGTAGAATATTTAATTTATATGTAACGACTTCAAATTATAAATTATAACCCAGTGTTTTACAAGTGATATTTTTTTCGATCGTAAAATTTATTAAATCCGAAACGAATCCGCGATTCATGATTTTAAAATTACGGTCGATTATCCGAAGGCTTAAAAAACATCATATTCTAATCAGGAAAAATTTTTTTTTTTTCTTTAGCTTAGGCCGATGCAAATATTTAAAAAAGATTTGTCCTCGGCCCTGGCCGAGGTGAAGGGAGGGGGCAGAAAAATAAAAAAATATAAAATTAATAACAAGCCATAGTCTTCACATTTAAATGAAAAAAGTGTTTTAAAATGCATTTTTTGCAATTCCGTCGTGAAACTACTTACTTTTCCTGTCATTCTGGAACGACGAAATAGCCTACTTTTCTGTACCAAAAATAACAGAATCGAATAGCAACACTTTTCAAAATAAATGCTGAAAAGTTCTACTTTTCAGCACTCAAATGGGTGCTGAAAAGTTGAACTTTTCAGCACTTGTTTTGAAAAGTAACACTTTTCAACATTTTTTTGATTCAAACGATTTATTGACAAAATACATGAAAATTTGACATAAAATTTCACTCAATTGGTGTTTTTCGGAATTGCAAAAAATGTTGTATGGAACTCGTTGCAAAACTTGATTTTTTCAGCACTCTTCGTATTTATCCTCGTATTTATCCAACTCGGTGAACCTCGTTGGATAAATGTACGACTCGTGCTGAAAAAATCCTCTTTTGGCAACTTGTTACATAAACTACAATTACACTAGTTCAGTTGTTTTGCAATTATTAGTTTTCAAAAAATCGAAGATCTGACAAAAACAAAAATTGTATCGAAAAAAAGATTTTGCATCGAAAATTTTCAAAAAATCTTAAGAGTTTTTAATAAACTCAAACATGCTAAAAATGATTTTTAACGCAGGAGAATGTATTTTAATTTGATTTCAGCTGGTTGCACTTGAATTTTCATTGAAATTTTGAAGTTTATTGTAAAAATATTTTTTTTTGCCCCCTGATTTTTCAGGCCAATTTTGAAGGAGGGGGGGAGGCAAAAACTTTAACTATAATGAGTACAACCCTTATTTATATATGTCATAAACTTTTCAAAAGGCTTTCTAGTCAGTAATTTACACATTCAAAATATGTTTACACGGCAGTTGATGCGAATTTGTTTGAATAAAATCTGCTGTCTCTTTCTAACAGAGGTTTTTTTGTCATGCGACTTCTAGCTGGTTTTTATGACTGACCGCACGATATGTCCGCCAACATATTTCGCAGGGACTCTGACGACTCGGACAGCTCGAGCTCGATCATAGAGATCTCCACGGTTTCTCTCACGCACACCATCATTCTGTGTTAGTATTTGTATTTGAAGTATTGTTTTGGTTTTGAACGATTGTGATTGGCTGAATTCCAAGCAGCTGATTTTGTTTACACTTTTTTTACGCAGACATAGGCAAATCGAGTAGGCCAATCGTCTGTAAAAACCAGCTGTTTACCACGTGCTCGTGGTATAACAAAGAACACAGCTGATTTTGACAGACGAATCATTCTACTCGATTTGCCTATGTCTGCGTGTAAATTTTGTTACAAACTAACACACTCTCGCGCGTGGATATCTCTATTGTTTGCATCAGGACACTGTGATGAGGAGTTCGTCATTTTTGAGTTAAATTATATTTTTTTCACTGGGCCTAGAAAGCCTTGTTGACAAATTTAGATTTTTGAGACCACAGATCGGAAATAAACGTTGCAAAAAAAATCAAAGTTTATGATAAAGTTATAAAAACATGCATTAAATTAAAATTGGTTGCACATTTGCAAACTTCCCAAGTGTGCAGAAATTTCCGATAAACGTCACGGCTAATTTTTGGTTCGCTACTTATGTTCCTATTTGACGTTTCGAACCCATAATTTTGAAAATTATGCTTGAAATTAGACTTTTGTTTTTTTTTTTAATTCCGTTTTGAAACTAGGGTATATGGCCCTATTTTGGACCTACTATGCAAAGCGTCAACATATTTCGCATAGTTCTCAGGAACGGTCTAACTAATTTGGCTCGTTTCAGGATTGTTTTGTGCCTTAATTTATGCTTAACAAAGTGTACTATTGAAAATTTAAAATAATTTAACCATTCCATTGTAATAAGCATTTCAAGTAAAACATTTTTGGATGCTTTTGGACTTATTGAATGTATTTTGGAGACATCGCTGTACCTATTTTGGACCCACACTCTGATTGGTTGAAATTTGGACAACTCGAATTGCGGCGTGCGGCGGCAACACTCACACTTACAAAAACTCGGTTTGATAAACCAAAGGGCCTATCCACGATTATAATTTGGAAAATATTTATTTCATAAATTAAACAACTATGATGAAACAATGGATTTGAATTTGAAAACGTGTTTTAATCATATTGAATGGAAACTCACGCATCTTTAGCAGCTCTCTGTCCTATTTACAATTTGCATATTCTTATGACCTAATTGTTCAAGCATTAGAACATTAAAGACAACCCGTTATTACTCGCAATAAAAACACCTTATCTTAAAATTAAATGAATGACATAGATACATAACGAGTTACAATGAAAAAAGGTTCTAAATTTTACGCAGAGCTTATGTCCAAATATTATTAAACAATCAAGAAATTTTAAAGGGAGATTATAGCTTGTAACTTGGTGTGAAACTTTCTCATCTGTCATGTTAAACTTTACAGTTGCTTGACAAAAAGTTTAACTACATGTTGCACTTTAAAAACAATGTAATATTTGAGAAAAATCTTTGTTTGACTACCAGGGTGCCTTTGATAGTCATAGTTTGTCTTGTTACAAGCAGATTTGAGGTTTTCAAACATTATTTTTACTTCGAACTTACCATCACTTAGGTTGCTGATATAATTTTTAAGAAAATCATTTATGTCAATACTTAGTTAATTACGTTTATAAACTTTTTAATATGATACATTTAAATTTTAGGTAATATTGTTAAAAATTCAGAACTTTGCCTGAAATTCGTTGAAACTAGTATTGTTTATTAAATTATGGATTTAAATTACATGTATAACTGAATTTAAAGAATGAATCAAAAGTTTTCACATTTTATATGAAATTTGTTTTACTGGAAATGCCTTTAAATTATGAGGTTTTTTAAAGTTATGATTCAAAAACAAATAATATTTAATAATATTTATATTACTTATTTTACCTTTTCCTAGTACCCTTTTCCTAGTAGAAGATTGTCCGAAGAATCCGAAAATGCATTCCGTTTTACGATTCAAAATCATGTTCATTAAAAAAATCATGACAGGTTGAGAAGATGAAAATAAAGCTATTTATCAACATTTTCTTAGTTATAGTTAACTAACTTTTTAAACTTTTCAAAATTTCATGAAAAGTTCTTCATGAGGTACTTTGAGCACTTCTCTACCACGGTCAGTATGATTCCATACCATTCCGTACGTATTCGTACGTATTTTGCGGAAAAATATCAAACCTATGAAAGTCACCCCGGCTATATGTCTCAAATCATAAAATTCATAATGTTAACATCGCATTTACCTCTTATGCTTATTTTTTTCGAAGATTTTTATTTTTCTAGCTGGTTTAATTGTGTTTCTAACATGATTGACACGGTAAAATTTAAAAGTGTAATTTATTATAAACCAACGCTACCAATTGTGAAAAAACGTTATACCTGTATTTTTAAAAATTATATATAGATAAATATGCAAAAATCATATATATTTTCCATATGTATATTTCTCTGATTAGTTAGCAATACGTCTTAAAAGCCATCACGATCTCCGACACATTTTTTATTTTTTTTTTTCTGAACCAAACCAAATTTTGTTTGTTTTTCAGTAAAGAGCATTTAAAAGACGTGCAGATGATAATTCAAAGGATCTTTTTAAAACTAACTCAAGATTTTTTTTTAAATTTAATTCATACGACTTTTTCAAAAACCACTCGTAAGCGATGTTGACAGCTCCTGTCACGGTGACAGCTGACGATTTAATGAACTAGACCCTTTAGGTTTTTCAATCGTTTCCCCTTCAATTCCAACAGGGTAACCAGTTTGCATTTTTTTTGAAGCAAAAATTAAAAATATATGCGGCTAAATTGGTGATAATGATGTTAAGACAAAAATAAATCAACATCAGTTCAAATTTTGGGATACTCTGCAATCGGTCCTAACAATCATCTAAATCTCTAGTATCAATTTGCATTTTTATCGTTTAAAAAACATATTTTCATTGTTTCTGTTAATCATTTGCTTTTCAAAGCTTAGATTTTATTCAAATAATTACAGTAAAGAAATTCAATTCAAAATAATAAATAAAAAAATTTCAATCAATTTCAATGAAATATCGAAATAAATTGATAAACAAAACTGGCAACACCTTGTTATGCATGTGTTGGTGATAGCCTTGAACCGACGCCAAAGTAGCTCCAAAAACTGATCCAACGCGGCTGATTTGAAAAAATATTTTGAAATGAGTTTTTTTCGATAATAGAATAGTTATTTCAATGGTTTAGTGACGGAAAACAAGAAAGAATTAAATAAGCAACAGTTACATTGCTCGGAAACCGGACGAAATTGCTTGGTGTCAGTGCAAAACAGAAATAATCATCAAGGTGTCGCGAGCCAAATCTGATAAGCAACGAGGCCGGAATTTTTGGACCTAATCGATGTGCTAGGAAAATGAAAGGAAGTTCGAATGGCGTTGGAAAAAGTGGCTGAAAAAGCGGAAATAATCAAAAATGTTAACATTTTTGGAAGAGGTAAGATACAAAACGATCCTGCCTACACTTTCTGTTGGTTGGATTCAGTGAATTCGTACTTTAAAAGCCTGAACTACCTCGATTAATAAAAATAGGTCCAAAATAGGTACTAGGTCCAAAATAGGGTCATATACCCTACTCACTTTTCCGTCGTTCTCGATCTACTTCTACCTACTTTTCATCATTAATAATTACAGAATCGAAAAGTGATATTTTTCAATATCATTTTAATTTGAGCGGTGATTATTTGGGTAACATTATTTTTTGTGATAAGCTTGAAAAATATTGATTTTTGCCTGTTTTATTTTTTTTAAATAGAATTGTGCTCTCAGTTATCGGCTAGACTGGTGAGACAAAAACATCAAAAAATTTTCGCGAAGTCTCAGTTGAAAAATCGGTGACTTACTTGGTTGGAAGAATCGCCTTGTTCTGCTGCTCGATCGCTGACAGTAGGGAACTTTCTTTTCTCCGTCCAAAGCGTCCACTATTTTGATCAAATCTGCAAAACAAACAGAAATGAAAAAAACAATGTAAATCTTGAGCTTTTTGCAACTTTTTATTTGTCTGCATCATTTTTCATACACGTCGAAAACGTACGCACGCGTTTTTTTTTTCTTATTTTTCTTTCTTCTCAACTATACTAGCTGATTTTTTAAAACTTATTCGTTTTCTTCGTCCTCTAATGTTTATGTATATATCACAAAACGTTATATAATTGTGTTTCACAATAATTTTCTTCTTCTTTTTCTTATTTTTTTGAGCGTTACAGTTGCCTCACACGGTCTGATTCTTCACTAAACGTTAGCTTAATTTGTTTGTTCAGTTTTAAAAAGTATAAATATAATCATTTGATGAGATCCTCCTTCCGTTTTCACTGTGTCAGAGACAGCGCGCGCAATGGTTTTTCGCCATTTTGATAAAGTTTTCTTGTTTTTCTAGTTTTTACACACACACATTGTTTTTTTTTTTTTCTTCTACTAACAAATATGCACACGGCTTCTGCTGCTGTCCACATAAATAAATGCTGCCTCTGTTTAGTTTCAAATTACTCTAAAGCGAGTTAGGTTTTCTTCTTTAATGGTATGTGTTTCACAACGATATACTGGTTTCTTCTACTACGCCTCGAAACTAATCTTTCTCTCTCTCTCTCTCTCACGAGTATAATGACTGCGTCCGTGTTTAAGTAAGTAGAGATATTGTCAAAGGTTTTTGATTGACTTGACTTAAAAACATATAAAGTGTTGCGCTTTCTTCTTTCCTCCTCTTTTTGGCACGGTTTAACCTGACTAAATAAGTATACTTTCTTCTTAATTTGTGCACGCAATTTGGCACGCGTTACTTACATAAGTACAAACACACATACTTACACATTGATCACTACTGTGCAACAGTCCATGGCTTAAAAACAAATGACATTTACGGTTAAACTGATACTGATACTGATCATAAGCTCGAGAATAAACATTTCCTAAATGCTCAAACAGTCAACGGGGCGGGCTCTAGAACAACAACTACACCTCTTCTTATTATCCGTTCTTAAAGTCTACGTCGTCCGGAAGGACCATCGTGATGGCGCTGGCCGTCGAGGGGCTGTGTTCCCGCGGCAGCGAGTACTTCTTCTTGAACGCCCGATCGAAGTTGATCGGGCGCGAAATGTCCAGGTTGATCGGTTTGATGATCGAGTTCGAGGTGAGCGAGTCCAGTTCGTGGGATTCGGAACCGACCAGCTCGCCGGCTGCGGAACTCGAGTTGGACAGCAGCTGCTCGGACACCGGATTGTGGTGATGGTTGAGCCGGGCGGTTCCGTCCATCTGCCCTTTCGTGCTGTCCCGCAGGGCTGATCGCAGCTTCGGATACCGAAACTGGCCAAAGCCGTACTGCGGTCCGATCACGCGCAGCAAACTCATCAGGAAGAACGTCGCGTAGATCCAGCTGATGGACATGACAATCACCAGGAAGACACCGATCTGGATGTAGGCCAAAATCGTCGAGGGAAGCATCAACGCACCGGCAATTCCCGTCGTCAGCGCGGCCATCGCCGTCGGTCCAATCATCCGGGTCAACGAAAAGTGCGTCGACGAACGCCGATCCGAGTCGGTCGCCAGCCGATAATGGACGCCATAATGCAGGCTAAAATCAACCGCCAACCCAATCGCCGTACTAACCGCCACACTCTCCAGCACGTTCAACTTCCAACCCAGCAGCACTAAAACGGCCACCGTCGTCAGAATCGTAAACGTCACCGTCACGATCGCGTACAAACTGATCAACACGTTCAACGTCACCAGCAGCAGCACCAACAACGCCACTCCCATCGCCATACAGATCGCCACCAACGTCCCCGTCGAAAGCGTGTCCTGCAGGTCAAAAAACTCCAACTCACTCGTAAACCACCCGTTCGCCATCCCCGCCGGTGCGTCCTCCAACATCTGCCCAAACCACCCCTCAACCGTCCTCACAAAACCATCAATCTCCCCGTAAGACATCGTAAACACCTGATTACTCTCAAACTCAATGACCACCGCCTTCACAACCGTCCCATTCGCGCTCTGCCGGGCAAACTTTGGCCCCGCCACGCCCGGAATGAAAAACTCCCGCGGTGTCTCGTACAAACTCGAGATCGACTCGGGCAGACACAGCTCAAACACGTCCGGCGCAAAGGAAAGGGCGACACCTCGCAGCACGGCGTCCGATCGATCTCGCCCATCGAGTCGTTGCACCGGCGGGCCATCCAGTTGATAAAGTTCTCGATGAAGCAGTTGGGCAGCAGCAGTCCGTAGCTCATCTGGTAGAAGGTCTGGTTCTTGAGGCTCTTGCAGAAGCCGAGGAGCCACTGCTGCGATTCGGGCGCGCTCATGTTGAAGCTGTCGTCGAAGTAGAGCAAACCGCGGCGTTCCGGATCGAGGAAGTTGCCCCGGTCGACGGGCTGGACGCCCCACACGAAGCGCAGCGGCAGCTTGAACGAGTCCGAGGTCTGTGGGTGAGAGGGCGGAATTTAGATAACTGTTTTGTCACAAATCGACCAATGTTAAAGGCACAACAGAATCTTGTTGATAATTATCGAAATAGAACTCTTTTTTTATACATCAAAACAGAAATATTTTCACCAAAAATATTTTTTCTTAAAGTTTTACGTCATTATTGAATGGCCCAAGCCAAAGTTGTTGTTGGTGTGGTTGCTATTTTTTTTAAGTTCAAAAAAAAAAATCAGTACAGTTTCATAAATTAAAAAAAAAATCCTTAAAAAAATAAAACAAATCAAAACATTTTAAGTAATAGATCAAAATATTCTAAAACATCATGATTTTTGAAAAATCAATGTCAATGATTTTTTTAACTCCAAAATACCCCCAATTGAGGGGCAAACAAACAATTATTGCTAAAAATGCCAAATATAACTGAAAGATATGTAAAACAATTGTCGAAATTATTTTTAGTTTACTTTATTTTAAGTGTCTTAAGGGGTTACATACATGTAAATCGGCAAAAATATCTGAAGTTGATATGAGCACACACTTAAACTTTTTTTTAATCTATTTTCAGAGCATTGAAATTTACATTTTCATCTATTAACAAAACAATTTTGAAAACATTGGGTTGTATCATTGCCGAGGGATAGCTATTTGAAGTTAGCAGTTTCAAAAAACGGGTGTCACGATATCTCAGCACTGTTTTGACCAAATCGGCTTTAAATTTTGGTGAATATTCGTTAAACCGATCTCGTGTGCATGACGAAGGCCGATTTTCAAAAAGTTTATTTTAGAAAAGAAAAAAAAAATTGTTTTTCATTTAAAAAAGTTAACAGTTTTCGCTTTAAAAAAAAAAAAAAAGCTTAATTAAAAAATCTGGCTTCATCATGTCAAATTTCAGCCAATTTGGTCCATCTGCTCGCGAGATATCGTGGCACCCGTAAATCAACTCCGTGTTTAGAGAAAAGCGCTCACAAAGTTTGACAGTTCCCTTTGCGCATGGCAAAATTTTGAACTTAAATCGTCTCTTACTCAGATAAATCATGAAATATGTCCATGAAACTTTCAGGAGTGATTGAAAATCATTCTTTTTCTGTACTATGAAATTTTGTGATTTTCTACATGTATGTAAACCCTTAATAATGTGTGGAAAAAGTTATAAAACAAGTAGAAGAGCAAGGAATTTTAATTTCTTAAATTAAAGCATCTGGAAATATCAATTATACAAAAAAAAACAATTTCTTGTTGAGAAAACTAAAAAAATCAAGGAATTAATAAATATAAAAGTTAAAAACAATTATAAAAGTTATGCTATACAATTTTTAGATTTTTTTATTCTTTGATTCCAGTAAAAAAAATGATTAAAAAAATTAAAATTCTAAAATGGAACATTCTAGCAATTTTTAAAACTTCAAAAAAAATTAAAATAGTAGTTTATGCAATAAGTTGCAAAAAGAGGTTTTTTTCAGCACGAGTCGTACATTTATCCAACGAGGTTCACCGAGTTGGATAAATACGAAGAGTGCTGAAAAAATCAAGTTTTGCAACGAGTTCCATACAACATTTTTTGCAATTCCAAAAAAGGCACACTGACGGAAATTTTATGTCAAATTTTCATGTATTTTGTGAATAAATTTTGTTTAAATCAAAAAAATGTTGAAAAGTGTTACTTTTCAAAACAAGTGCTGAAAAGTTCAACTTTTCAGCACCCAATTGAGTGCTGAAAAGTAGAACTTTTCAGCATTTATTTTGAAAAGTGTTGCTATTCGATTCTGTTATTTTTGGTACAGAAAAGTAGGCTATTTCGTCGTTCAAGAATGACAGGAAAAGTAAATAGTTTCACGACGGAATTGCAAAAAAAAAATGCGTTTCAAAACTTTTTTAAAACGCATTTTTTGAAAAATTTAAGAGAATAAAAAACAATCAAAAAATTACCAGATTTACAAGTTTCAACAAAGTACAAAAAATATGCCTTAAAAAATAATAATTATAATTTGAATGTTTAGGCCGTTGTGAATATTGTCCAAAGTTTACAACTGGATAGGTGTGAAGCGCATTTTTAAACAATTTTTACATTCAAATGTTGAAACTTGTTTTTATACTTTTTTATAAAAAAAAATAAGCTTAAAATTCAAAATTTTAACATTCTGGAAATTGGAAAGTTCAACGATAAAAAATGCGTTTTCAGAACCTTAGATTTTCGAAACTTTAAGAAAATAAAAAGAAATAATCCGAGAATTAATAAATTTGACATTCAAGCAAATTAAAAAAATAATAGCCGTTAAAAATTTAGTTTTTTTTTATTTTTGTATCGTTTTAATTAAAAGGTTTTCAAATATTTTAAAAATACAACTGAATTTTTTTAAATTTAAGATTTTAGAAATTCTTCAAAGATTTCCAAAGATTTGAGAAAACTAAAAAACAAATCATAATGTGTGAAAGGGAAATACCTAATAGGACCTAATCAGAAAAAAGTCGAGAATTCTGGAGTTTTTTTTGAAAAGGTCCTATAATCCAAATTTTTATTTTTTGCTTTTTGGGTGTTTTTGAATACCCCTGACTCAAGGCGGTTCTAAAAACACCCAAAAAGCAAAAAATGAAAATTTGGTTTATAGGTCCTTTTCAAAAAAAACTCCAGAATTGTATAATTGAGTATTCTGAAAATTTCTGAAAAAAAAACTTTCAAATCCATAGATTTCCGAAGTTAGGCTATTACAAATATTTTTTGAAGTTTATATCCCTCGACTCTGCCCAAAGTCGAGAAGGGGGGGGGGGGGTACATTGGAGTCAACTTTGAATAATATTTGCAACGGCCTTATGAGAGAATAATTATTACTTTTTAATTTAAAAAAATAAACTATTGTAAGTCTGAACAAATTTCATTTCATTTTCTTAAACTAAAATTAAAATAATTAAAACATGAATTTTTAAGAATTGTAAATTCTAGAATTGAAGATTTTGATGATTTCCCTAAATTTTCAAGGTTTTGGGAAAACAAATCAAAGAATCATTAAAATGAAAAGTTTCAGAAAATAAAAATAAATCAATTTCGATTTTTCTACATCTTATTTTTTTTTTCATTTAAAGATCTTTGAACTCCAAAATTTTTGAATTTATCTTTCCTGTATTGACGTTTAGGATGCTCTTTGTCAACTACTGGGCATCGTTACTTACACTGTAGATCTTCTCGAACCAGAACATGTCCTTGTATTCGGAGTCGTACCGCTCGAATGGATGGTTGCTGATGAAGAGCTTAAAATCGGGCGAATCCGGCAGCCGCAGCTTGGGCCAGTGTAGCACCATCACTCCACTCAAGATTCCGATTATTCCTGAAAAATTTAAGCATGATTGTTATAATACGAGCAAAAATTTCCCCGAAATCTTTACCCTTACCTAACAATGCAATCCACAACAACGGGACGCTAATCACCAGCGAAATAATGACGTCCTCGACCTTCCTGCCTAATTGACTGATGGCCCGAAAGGGCGCGGCCAACCGTGCCAGCATCGTCTCCACGGGTTTCCCCAACGAAACGCACGTGATTCGCTCGGCAATCGAAACCGCCGCCGGCAGCCACGTGATCATGATCACGTAGTTGGCCATGACGGCCGTACCGGAGAAGATCCTAGAAGGGGAAATTAAGGCGTCAGAACAAGACATTTGAAGACTTCCGGTGAAGTCAACCTACCCAAAGCACCGCACGGCCGTGATGGAGCTGACGTAGGACGCGTAGAATGCCGCTGCCGTCGTCAGCGACGTGACCAGCATCGATAGAGCCGCGTGTTTCAGCGTACTGGCCATGATCCCGACGAGGGTATCCGACGGTGCCGCACCTGGCCCCACTGCACCACCACCGGTTCCATTGCCTCCCTCCGACACGAAGGAGGACGATGTTGATGGTCCTCCTAAAGGGACAACCGCTCCGGTGGCCTTCATCCGATCCGCAATGACACACTGCCAGATCTTGAGGAAGATGAACGCGTCGTCCGCACCGATTCCTGAAGCAAAAGTTGAATCAGTCACGTCTTACCTCTTCATAGAAAACCCAAAACTTACCAACGACGACGATCACCGCCAGCAGGTTCATAAACGGAAAGAACGAAAGCTCAAATATCAGCGTGTAGATAAAGTAGGCGATGCCAAGCGAAAAGATCACAGCAACCACCGTCATTAACGTCACAAACAGCGACTTGGTGTACAGCCACATCGAAATCACAACGAAGATTCCGCCCAGCCCGACGAGCCATCCGTCCCGCAGCAGACACTCGTCAAACAGGGCAAACTTAAGGCCCATATCCATCGCCACAACCGCCACCAGCTCGTTGCCGAGGTTCCTGTAACGAAAAAACAAAAGTACCAACCATGAACCCACTAACCAACTTCGAAAAACCGCTCTACTCGCGCCTCCCGGAACATCCCGGCGTGTGGCACCCACACCGCTACCGTCCCCAACCCATCCGTTCCGCAATGGAGTCCGTCGATCCGCACCTCCTCGACGGGTACGCCTTCACAAACCTCTACCTGGAATCCCCCAGCGAACTCCCCGCCTTCAAGCACCCGGAAGCGGAACGCTACCAGGACTTTGTGACACGGAAAGGTTGGCCAACCGGAACGCTTGAACCGCTAAAGCGAGATCTGTGCGAGCGGCGGAGCACGACCTACCGGCGGCACTACTGTCAGCTCGCGCCGGAGCTGGACTCGTTGCGCGTCCAGCGGATGAAGATTCGCGCCGGAAAGCAGACGGTTCAGCTGCCCGACGGGTGGAAGTGGGCGGAGACCAGTTCGGCGGTGAGCAGAGTGAGATCAATCGTTTTGCCTGTCAAAGCTGGCCAGGCCTACTGTGTCTAGTTAGCCGCAAAGGCGGTTCGTTTGAGCTACAGTCGACTCTCTCGCTGTCGATCTTCTCTGTTTCAATATTGCTCCATCTGTTTCGTTCTTTAGTTTGATTCCGCCCGCTCTCGTCGGGCCTTTCAATATCGACAGAGAGAGAGTCTATTTTTGGCTCCACTTCGCGGCATCGCAGGTAAATCGCACGCCTTCTAAAAGCAAACCGTGTAGAGCCAAAAAATTGAATAACTTTTCTTCGGACAGTTCTCTCTGGGATACTGTTTACTTAGACCGTACAACTTGCCAAAAACCGTCCAACTTCAAGCAAGCCTTACTTGAGGACAGACGTGCATCGGCACTCAATAGCACTTGACAGTTTTTCTAAGGTCATGGCTTGGAAAGGCACCATATCAATTTGTTTTGTGCCTAAAGTATTTTTTTTTTTCAATGCACTCAATCTGAACGACCGAAACCTTTATCTTCACTTATGCGCTAGTTTTAGAGATGAAGTGCTATTTGAGTCTTCAAATCACTATTAATTGCTGATCCAAATTGTATAGTGAACAACGATTATTAAAAGCATCGAACTAAAGCTTGTTTTGATGCACAGTGAGCAAAGATTCACTCTGCCGGTTTACGAAGGCAATCATCTCAAAATGTGGTGAAGTGCTATTGAGTGCCGATGCACGTCGACTTGAGGATATCATGGAGAATTTTCCTTACCATGTTTAAAAAGAGGAGCATCAGCATTTCCCATCTTCACGAAAAGATTTTTTTTTAAACGGAACGCAGGTAAAAGTACCCGACACGAAGAGTGACGACCATATTATATTTTTGCCTAATTGGCTTGTACACATATTTTTAAAAGTTTTTGGTCTTCAAAATCGACTTGAAACATCAGGGTGCACTTTGTTTTGTCTCCAAAATTTTAATGAAAATTTAAGTGCAATTAGCTTAAATTAATAATGTTAAAATGCATTTTCCTGCGTTTAAAATAATGTTTAGCCTGTTTTGGTTCATTCAAAAATCTTTTAATTTTTTTAAATTACTTCAATTATTTTATATTTTTTTAAACAATTCATTGAAAAAGAACTGAACTAGTATAAAAAGCACTTTAAAACACTTTTTTTATTCAAATATTGAGACTATAACTTGTTATTTGATTATTATTTTTTGCCATAGTCTAATACCTCCTTTACCATTACACAGTTTGTTTGTATTTTGTTACTCATGTATTTATGTTTTGTATTATGTGTTTACAAAAAGAAGTAGGTATTTGGTGCCACTGCTTTGGTGGCTTTTCCTGCCTTAAAAAAGTAAAAATAAAATTCAATTCAATTCAATCCAACTTGAATTCAGATGAAAACGCATTTTACAAGCTGTAATTTATCGCCAAAGTGCTGATATGCCAAGTGTAAATATAGGTATTCGGTGCCCTCTCCCCGTGCCCATACCTTCACACTTAGCAGACCCGGGAGGCGGAGTCTTGTCGCTAAAAGAACGATACACGCCTGTGGATCCGTTGACGAAACCGCAAGGTTTAAGAGGGCCACACATTATAAGGTGTTACGTCGATTCCGTTTTTTTCCGCTGATATGCCAACATTAAGTGCCCGATGAAATTTCATGCTGTACCCCTAAAATTCTAAAGTTCTTAAATAAAATGAAACCTTCGAATAGTAAAAAAAATCGGAGCTTCGTGTACCAACTGTATTTTTAAAGTTTTTAAATTTTACATTTTGAATATTTCTTAATTTTTAAAACTTAAAATTTCAGAATTAATAAATTCAAAATTTCCGAATTACCAAAGCATAAGCATAAGCATAGGTGCCCACCCGCAGTTGCTACTCCGTTATTGACCAGGACCTCCAGAAGTTACATCCACGAGCCGTGGAAGATGAGTGGGTGCTATCTTTCCTCGCTTCGCAACTTCTCAAAGGCCCCTATCATGCTGATCAATACCGGCGCCGGCCACGACCAGTGGTAGGGTCACGGGGAAGTGGATGGGAATGTTAGTCCGATACTTGAGTGATAGAGACCGCCCAATCGACTGCATCTCCGACAAAGTTTCACATGAGTTTTGAGGGGGTTAGTAGATGGGTATGAGGTCAGGATTCACGAGTGGCAGTGATGTGACCATGAGCATTTTGTTTATCGGTTGAAAATTTTAAATCTTATGCAGCCGACTGCGGAAAGATAGATAGTTGATTATTTAAAAAGTTTTTTTTTTTATCGAACGCGTGCCAGCCGAGCAGTAGTGCTATGGGCTGGACTTATCAGTATATTTTTACTGTTTTTAAAATTTAGATAACGCGAGCAAATTTTTAAAAATAGTAAATAAATGACGCTTTACTCTTCATAAAATCGATAGGTTGATGACTTAATACTAACACTGCCAGTTGGAATATTTTTTTTTGTTCAATTCCTTCGTGAAACTACTTACTTTTCCTGTCATTCTAGAACGACGAAATAGCAAACTTTTCTGAGCCAAACATAACAGAATCGAATAGCAACACTTTTCAAAATAAATGCTAAAAAGTTCTACTTTTCAGCACTGAAATGAGTTGTTTCGAAAAGTAACACTTTTCAACATTTTTTGATTTAAACGATTTATTGACAAAATACATAAAAAATTGACTTTAAATTTTACTCAATGGTTGTTTTTCGGAATTGCAAAAAATTGTATGGAACTCGTTGCAAAACTTGTTTTTTCAGCACTCGGTGAACCTCGTTGGATAAATGTACGACTCGTGCTGAAAAAATCCTCTTTTTGCAACTTGTTGCATAAACTACTATTACGATCATTTACGCCGAACATTATCGCGAAAAAACAGGACTGCGCGTCCCCAGAATTAGAATAAATTCAAAATTTCGGAAGAAATTCAAAATTTCAGAATTACCAAAATCGAAAATTTAAAAATTTTACGCATTTAGAACTTTTGATTGTAAAACTTTTGTAATTTTGTAGGTTTTAAAATTTGTTATTCAAAATATGTATTTTTTGTAACATTGTTTTTTTTATTCTTGTTCTTCAGTATTGTTTGTAATTTTGTAATTAAGACATTTTGAAACAGTCTAACTTTCGAACTTTTGATTATCCGAAAGTTTGTGTAAAACTTGAAATAATCGAGATAACATGAAATTTAAGTTCTACGCCCCCATTTTAGGCCTTTATGTTTTTTGTAATATTAAAATGTTAAAATTTGGGATTTTTGATTTTCCTTATCAGATTTTTTTTTAGTTTTATATTTTTGTTATTTTGTAATTTTACAGTTTTGTTTTTTTTTTTTTTGTAATTTTTACATTTTGAAATATTTAAATATTGTTTTTTTTTTGTTTTTCTTTTTGTAGTTTGGTAAATTATGTAGTATGTATTTCCACCATGATTTTATAAATTGGATTTTTTTAATTTTGTTTTTCTCTCCATGAGTACATAATTTTTACAAAATAATAGGTCTATTCCCGTACTTGCAGAATTGCAGAATTTCTGCAGGATCTGCAGAATTCTGCAGCCAGCATAAGTCACTTTTTTGCAGCACGTTCCCGTACTTTTCAGCTCGCTCTCTTCATCTCTCTCTTTTGCAGAAGTTCTGCAAGGAGAGAAGCGGCAAAACTTTTGCCTGGGTAGCGCGTTCCAGTACTTTTTCTGCAATATTGTACACAGTTGAGTAGATTTACTCAAATTGGGTATTAAAGTTTTTAAATTATTTCAAAATATAAAAAAAAATGGTTGCCAAAAAAGTAATTGTAACAAGTTTGCCTCTAGAAAAGGGAAATAATTTTTTTATACAGCACAACATTTTATTAAAAAAATCAAGGATGTATTATTTATTAAGTAACTAGAAATTAATTATGCTTGGTAGAAATTATACATTAGAAACAACTCAAAACTTTTACATTAGGTAAACAATTTTACAAATGAGAGTGGCAGGTACGTTTAATAAATATGAATAAAAAAAGACAAACAAAGGTTTGATACAGAAGGGACCAAAAATACATGTTTTAATAGCAGAATGTTTGAAAGATTATTCAGCATAACATAAATAAATTATGACTGGATGTCACATGAGAGAACAACGGTGACGCAGCGAAATTGGCAAATTAAAAAAAATTAATCACAAACTCAATTTTAAAACACATAAATCCATAATTAAACATATAAAAAACTAATATTTTCAAATTGAGAAACTTTTAAAAACATAAATCAGATATTTGAGAGTTTTAAAAATGCAAATAATTCAGAAAAATAAGAAAATAATAAATCACAAATTCAAAGTTTATAAATTCAAATAAGGCCGATGCAAGTATTTAAAAAAGTTTTTGTCCCTCGGCCCTGGCCAAGGTCAAGGGGGGGGGGGCACAAGAAACCGGACTTGGACTGACTTGAGGCCGCGTCCCCCACCTTGCTCCGTAAAACGAAAACGAAACGAAACATATTGAATATCTTCAAAATCAATTTAGGCTGTTACAAATATTTTTAAAAGTTTTTGTCACCCCCCCCCCCCCCCCTTCAAAATTGGCCCGAAAAATCAGGGGGCAAAAAAAAATTTTACAATAAACTTCAAAATTTCAATGAAAATTCAAGTGCAACCAGCTGAAATCAAATTAAGGGAGCGTTCTTTTATTACGTAACGCGAAAAATGGGACTTTTAAAAATGGGACTCCCCCCCCCCCTCGTAACAAAATTTCCATACAAATTTTAAAAATTTTGTATGGAGCGTAACACGGCCTCCGACCCCCTCCCCCTACTGCGTTACGTAATAAAAGAACGCTCCCTAAATACATTCTTCCGCGTTAAAAATCATTTTTAGCATGTTTGGGTTTATTAAAAAATCTTAAGATTTTTTGAAAATTTTCGATGCAAAATCTTTTTTTTTCGATAAAATTTTTGATCTTAGATTTTTTGAAAACTAATGATTGCAAAACAACTGAACTAGTGTAAAATGCATTTTAAACTAAGGGTTATTTAGATTTTAAAACACTTTTTTCATTTCAATGTAAAGACTATGGCTTGTTATTTAATTTTTTATATTTTTTATTTTTTTGCCCCCTTTTAAATATTTGCATCGGCCTTATGATCAAAAATAATTCGTAAATCAATATTTATTTGAAATTATTAAATTCAAAAGAAATATGTCTTTTAAAAGTTTTTAAAAACTATTTGTTTTTAAAGTACATTTTTTGTTGGGGTACTAGCCGTGCTGTAACACTATGGCTTAAGTTTTGCCAGGTAAAAATAATAACACTAAAAAAATCGCTTTATCATTTACATGAATGAACTAAGCCTGAAATCGTTAACATAAAAATCGTTCTCAATAAAACCAGACATAAAAAAACTACCCCAAAATCATTTATTATTACAACTAATAATAAAATCTGGAGTTTTTTTTTTTGAAAAGGACCAATAAACCAAAATTTCAGTTATTGCTTTTTGGGTGTTTTTTAATATCCCTGACTCATGGCGGTTTCATAAACACCCAAAAAGCAAAAACTGGAAATTTGGTTTATTGAACCTTTTTAAAAAAACTCCAGAAATGCTTGATTTCACTCAACTTACAAATTTTATGTAAGCGTGTACTCGACATCCATCGCACCAAATTGCAGTAACTTTTCAACAAGAAAGAAAAGAGAGAGCTTGCAGAAAAGTACGGGAACGGTTTTGCTGCAACTTCTACCTCTCTCATTGCAGAAGTTCTGCCTGAGAGAAAAGTTACTTTTGTTGCAGAAAAGTACGGGAACGCTCTGCTGCCGTTTTTGTGCAGAATTGCAGAATTCTGCAGTACGGGAATAGACCTAATGACTTCACGAAATTCAAGGTTAGGCAGTGATTTGCTGCTCTGAATAAAATAGTCTGGAAATGCAGTTTTTGTTTTAAAAGTACTACTTTTATACTATTGAAATAGCACGAGAATGTCCAAATAAAGGTCCTAAAAATAGTAGGGTCGACAGAAAAGTTGCATCACAAAAGTGCTCCAAATTTGTGGGTGTTCCAAATATGACTGTAATTTGCAATTTTGTAATTTTGACATTTAAAAAATTTGTAATTTCCCCGAAAAGAATGTGCAACTTGCTTTGTCCCGCGTTCCTACTAGAGCGTCCAATTTCCCGTCCCGGGAAAAAATCCCAGGAATTCCCGGGATTTCCCGGAAAAAAATATTTCCCGTTTCCCGGGAAAATTGTAAATTTCTCGGGAATTTCCGAAATTACAATTCGACAATTTCTTAACTTTTTTGAACCAATATTTTGAAAATGCCCTGAAAAAAAAATTAATGAAAAAACGTATCATTATTTTGTTTAATATATTCATTGTAAAGTTCATATATGTATCAGATTATCAGAAATTTTGATATCGACATTTATTTCTGATGATATTAATTTCTGAAGCAACTGGAAAAAGATCTTGCATAATGAAAATGATTTACTACAATGTAGATATGATTTTTATAGAGTTATCAGAAACAAGTTCAGAAACAATTTTCAATATATTTTAAATTTCCCGGGAACCCAAATATCCCTATTTCAGCACCTAATCGAGTCACAATGCCATAAGCGAATCAATCATTACTATTTTGGCATCATTTAATCGCATTATTTGAACAAACTTTAAAACTGGCTTTTTGTAACATGAAATTGAAAATAATCGTTGACTTTCAAAATACAAGAAACATTTACCAATCAAATATCCGAGTGCTAGACGTTTTGTTTAGTTCCATATATTATAATAGGGTTGGTTTAAATTAATCACCCCAAGAAAATGTAAGATTCGGTAAAGTTTGTTGTTTTTTTTTCCTTTCCTAGGCCACCCACCGAAGCTGGCAAGATTTGAAGGCGCTAATTGAAGCCGCACGCGAAACTAAATTCAATAGCCGTCAGAAACAAAGTGAAATGTTCTAGACCCAGCGAATCGGTACTTACTCCTGCTGCAGGTTGTGGTAAAACTCCAACGATTTGGTGCTCCGAGCGATCGGCAGGAAAATCATGGTCGCGTTGAGAAACTCGGCCGATTCCTGCGAGAGAAATAAAATTTTGCTAGTAGGTAAAGATGTTGTGGATTGTTGATTTGGATCTTACATTGAGCTTGATGAATTCCACATCCGCCAGGTAGTGCAGAATGTTGTAGACGGCGTTGTGCTGTTTGCAGGGAGGCGGAACGACACAGCTGGACCGCACACAATCGTTGCTCAGCTTCATGTTGTGGTAGTATTGGAAGCAATCAAACAGCAGCGTCTTGACCATCGCAATGTCCTCCTCGTCCAGGTCGAAGCAGCTGCTCTTGTTGGACAGGAACGTGACGTAGTTTACGACCGACCACGGCCGGCAGCAGTTGTCGCTGGTGAGTTCCTTTTGGCAGAGGTCTTCGTACAGCGAGGTTTGGACGATTTTCTGCTCCAGGTCGCACATCGCCAGGAAGGCGTTCAGCTCGAACAGGGTGTCGTTGAGGTTGTAATTGACGCGCTGCACCACAAAGTGGGCGAACTCTTTGTCTGTGGTTGGGGGAGGGATGTTAGGGATTGTTTATTTGATTGATTTAAGGATGACACTTACTTGGCGACTCGCAGAAGAACCCATCAGCTGGAATGTGCATCTCGACGATGTCCGGCGGCGGCTTCAGATTGCGCAACGTGTCCCATTTGGCCCGTTTCTTCTCGACTGTCTTGTTGCCCGTTTCATCCGGATAGAAAGTCATGTTCTTGCCGTATTCCCAGTTGTCATGCCGCAGGCTGAACGTATCGTTGTCGTACTCTTCAAAGCTTATCATCTCTCCGTTGCTGGACTTGTTCAGCGTGCTAAGTTCCTTCAATATCCGAATGTTCTTGTTTCCCTTGGGTCGCTTCTTGCCGTTCATTCCGTTTGCTTTCTTGTTTTTCTTGCGCTTTCGAACACCCCCGAACTCACTTCCGGCCGCCAACCCGGACTGCGCATCCCGCTCGCTGATCAGCTCTTTCGGGTTGGCGATCAACCTTCCGGAAGGGCTGGTTTCCTCGAGCAGATTTCGCCACGCCGTCCATCGTCGTCCGATCGAGGTGCCCCGGGCTTCAAAGCCAAGCGTCGGATCGTCGAAATCGGGCAGCTTTTTGGTGATGAGTGCAACGACGATGCAGGCCACGGAGAAGACACCGACGGCGACCACGACAAAGTGGGGTCGCCGGGCCAGCAACTTGTAGTACCAGAGCATTGTCCTTAAAAACAAAACAAAAATTAATCATGATAACTTAATCAAAACTTGCATTACTCACCTTCTTTTTAACTATGAGGATAACTTGTTAAATTTAATTTTTCTTAAATTTTGTCATCTGTTGAAATTTCTAGTCTAAACGATGAAATTTTGCAACCCTGGTCAAACTCTCTTTTTCAACTCTCACTCTCTGGGTTTTTCTTGTTGCTGTTTTTACACGCTGCTTTACTTGCGTGAATCTAGCTCCATTTTTCGCCAGCTCCATTTTCACCCCAGCGCCCTCTAGCGGCCAATGAGAGAACTAATGGCGAAATATTTCATCTTGTTTTCCCAAGACACAAACCATGAACAGCGCCATCTGTGAGAACATTTGGAACTAAAAATGTGAATTTAGCTCCATTTTTCCTATTCTTCCAGCCCAGCCAGAAAAGTCCACAACTCTCACCCACATTAGCACAGTATTTATTTTGCTAATCGGTACAAAATTTAACCTCAATCTTTTTCGTGTACATGCGCACGTAGTTTCCTCTACGTGAGCTACAGAAAGAATAATTTTAATAGGTTTTAATGCAATTAGATTCAATGCGAAGTTTTGTTCTAAGCGACCTGTAATGAATAATATTGGAACATCGTAGTTGTATCGTTAATTTGATTGTGGTTAACCGCGATGGATTCTTTTCTATACCACAGTTTTTTGTGTAATCAATGTTGTAGATGCTTTGGTGGATTTTTAACAGTTCGGATTATTTCAGGATTGTCAACCCGGTTAACAAAAATCAAATATTAACGATTCACCTTCATGCTCCAATCTAGCTATGTTGGCTCATGAAACTCAACATTCCAATGAATAGAAAGTGTAGTTCAGGTCTCTAGCTTTCAGAAAAACCGATCACATTGAGGGAAGGTATCTTGAAATGGGCCCTATAGACCCAATTCCCCTAAAATATGATTTTTCATATAATTCACCTTCATGCTCCAATCTAGCTATGTTGGCTCATGAAACTCAACATTCCAATGAGTAGGAAGTGTAGTTCAGGTCTCTAGCTTTCAGAAAAACCGATCACATTGAGGGAAGGTATCTTGAAATGGGCCCTATAGACCCAATTCCCCTAAAATATGATTTTTCATATAATTCACCTTCATGCTCCAATCTATGTTGGCTCATGAAACTCAACATTCCAATGAGTAGGAAGTGTAGTTCAGGTCTCTAGCTTTCAGAAAAACCGATCACATTGAGGGAAGGTATCTTGAAATGGGCCCTATAGACCCAATTCCCCTAAAATATGATTTTTCATATAATTCACCTTCATGCTCCAATCTAGCTATGTTGGCTCATGAAACTCAACATTCCAATGAGTAGGAAGTGTAGTTCAGGTCTCTAGCTTTCAGAAAAACCGATCACATTGAGGGAAGGTATCTTGAAATGGGCCCTATAGACCCAATTCCCCTAAAATATGATTTTTCATATAATTCACCTTCATGCTCCAATCTATGTTGGCTCATGAAACTCAACATTCCAATGAGTAGGAAGTGTAGTTCAGGTCTCTAGCTTTCAGAAAACCGATCACATTGAGGAAGGTATCTTGAAATGGGCCCTATAGACCCAATTCCCTAAAATATGATTTTTCATATAATTCACCTTCATGCTCCAATCTAGCTATGTTGGCTCATGAAACTCAACATTCCAATGAATAGGAGGTGTAGTTCAGGTCTCTAGCTTTCAGAAAAACCGATCACATTGAGGGAAGGTATCTTGAAATGGGCCCTATAGACCCAATTCCCCTAAAATATGATTTTTCATATAATTCACCTTCATGCTCCAATCTATGTTGGCTCATGAAACTCAACATTCCAATGAGTAGGAAGTGTAGTTCAGGTCTCTAGCTTTCAGAAAAACCGATCACATTGAGGGAAGGTATCTTGAAATGGGCCCTATAGACCCAATTCCCCTAAAATATGATTTTTCATATAATTCACCTTCATGCTCCAATCTAGCTATGTTGGCTCATGAAACTCAACATTCCAATGAGTAGGAAGTGTAGTTCAGGTCTCTAGCTTTCAGAAAAACCGATCACATTGAGGGAAGGTATCTTGAAATGGGCCCTATAGACCCAATTCCCCTAAAATATGATTTTTCATATAATTCACCTTCATGCTCCAATCTATGTTGGCTCATGAAACTCAACATTCCAATGAGTAGGAAGTGTAGTTCAGGTCTCTAGCTTTCAGAAAAACCGATCACATTGAGGGAAGGTATCTTGAAATGGGCCCTATAGACCCAATTCCCCTAAAATATGATTTTTCATATAATTCACCTTCATGCTCCAATCTAGCTATGTTGGCTCATGAAACTCAACATTCCAATGAATAGGAGGTGTAGTTCAGGTCTCTAGCTTTCAGAAAAACCGATCACATTGAGGGAAGGTATCTTGAAATGGGCCCTATAGACCCAATTCCCCTAAAATATGATTTTTCATATAATTCACCTTCATGCTCCAATCTATGTTGGCTCATGAAACTCAACATTCAATGAATAGGAAGTGTAGTTCAGGTCTCTAGCTTTCAGAAAAACCGATCACATTGAGGAAGGTATCTTGAAATGGGCCCTATAGACCCAATTCCCCTAAAATATGATTTTTCATATAATTCACCTTCATGCTCCAATCTAGCTATGTTGGCTCATGAAACTCAACATTCCAATGAATAGAAAGTGTAGTTCAGGTCTCTAGCTTTCAGAAAAACCGATCACATTGAGGAAGGTATCTTGAAATGGGCCCTATAGACCCAATTCCCTAAAATATGATTTTTCATATAATTCACCTTCATGCTCCAATCTAGCTATGTTGGCTCATGAAACTCAACATTCAATGAATAGGAGGTGTAGTTCAGGTCTCTAGCTTTCAGAAAAACCGATCACATTGAGGGAAGGTATCTTGAAATGGGCCCTATAGACCCAATTCCCTAAAATATGATTTTTCATATAATTCACCTTCATGCTCCAATCTATGTTGGCTCATGAAACTCAACATTCAATGAATAGGAAGTGTAGTTCAGGTCTCTAGCTTTCAGAAAAACCGATCGAATTGAGGGAAGGTATCTTGAAATGGGCCCTATAGACCCAATTCCCCTAAAATATGATTTTTCATATAATTCACCTTCATGCTCCAATCTAGCTATGTTGGCTCATGAAACTCAACATTCCAATGAATAGAAAGTGTAGTTCAGGTCTCTAGCTTTCAGACAACCCGATCACATTTAGGGAAGGTATCTTGAAATGGGCCCTATAGACCCAATTCCCCTAAAATATGATTTTTCATATAATTCACCTTCATGCTCCAATCTAGCTATGTTGGCTCATGAAACTCAACATTCCAATGAATAGGAAGTGTAGTTCAGGTCTCTAGCTTTCAGAAAAACCGATCACATTTAGGGAAGGTATCTTGAAATGGGCCCTATAGACCCAATTCCCCTAAAATATGATTTTTCATATAATTCACCTTCATGCTCCAATCTAGCTATGTTGGCTCATGAAACTCAACATTCAATGAATAGGAAGTGTAGTTCAGGTCTCTAGCTTTCAGAAAAACCGATCACATTGAGGGAAGGTATCTTGAAATGGGCCCTATAGACCCAATTCCCCTAAAATATGATTTTTCATATAATTCACCTTCATGCTCCAATCTAGCTATGTTGGCTCATGAAACTCAACATTCCAATGAATAGGAAGTGTAGTTCAGGTCTCTAGCTTTCAGAAAACCGATCACATTGAGGAAGGTATCTTGAAATGGGCCCTATAGACCCAATTCCCTAAAATATGATTTTTCATATAATTCACCTTCATGCTCCAATCTAGCTATGTTGGCTCATGAAACTCAACATTCCAATGAATAGGAAGTGTAGTTCAGGTCTCTAGCTTTCAGAAAAACCGATCACATTGAGGGAAGGTATCTTGAAATGGGCCCTATAGACCCAATTCCCTAAAATATGATTTTTCATATAATTCACCTTCATGCTCCAATCTAGCTATGTTGGCTCATGAAACTCAACATTCAATGAATAGGAAGTGTAGTTCAGGTCTCTAGCTTTCAGAAAAACCGATCACATTGAGGAAGGTATCTTGAAATGGGCCCTATAGACCCAATTCCCTAAAATATGATTTTCATATAATTCACCTTCATGCTCCAATCTAGCTATGTTGGCTCATGAAACTCAACATTCCAATGAATAGGAAGTGTAGTTCAGGTCTCTAGCTTTCAGAAAACCGATCACATTGAGGAAGGTATCTTGAAATGGGCCCTATAGACCCAATTCCCTAAAATATGATTTTTCATATAATTCACCTTCATGCTCCAATCTAGCTATGTTGGCTCATGAAACTCAACATTCCAATGAATAGGAAGTGTAGTTCAGGTCTCTAGCTTTCAGAAAAACCGATCACATTGAGGGAAGGTATCTTGAAATGGGCCCTATAGACCCAATTCCCCTAAAATATGATTTTTCATATAATTCACCTTCATGCTCCAATCTAGCTATGTTGGCTCATGAAACAGATCGGAAGAGTCAATGAATAGGAAGTGTATCTGTTCAGGTCTCTAGCTTTCAGAAAAACCGATCACATTGAGGGAAGGTATCTTGAAATGGGCCCTATAGACCCAATTCCCCTAAAATATGATTTTTCATATAATTCACCTTCATGCTCCAATCTAGCTATGTTGGCTCATGAAACTCAAGATTCAATGAATAGGAAGTGTAGTTCAGGTCTCTAGCTTTCAGAAAAACCGATCACATTGAGGGAAGGTATCTTGAAATGGGCCCTATAGACCCAATTCCCCTAAAATATGATTTTTCATATAATTCACCTTCATGCTCCAATCTAGCTATGTTGGCTCATGAAACTCAACATTCAATGAATAGGAAGTGTAGTTCAGGTCTCTAGCTTTCAGAAAAACCGATCACATTGAGGGAAGGTATCTTGAAATGGGCCCTATAGACCCAATTCCCCTAAAATATGATTTTTCATATAATTCACCTTCATGCTCCAATCTAGCTATGTTGGCTCATGAAACTCAACATTCCAATGAATAGGAAGTGTAGTTCAGGTCTCTAGCTTTCAGAAAACCGATCACATTTAGGAAGGTATCTTGAAATGGGCCCTATAGACCCAATTCCCTAAAATATGATTTTTCATATAATTCACCTTCATGCTCCAATCTAGCTATGTTGGCTCATGAAACTCAACATTCCAATGAATAGGAAGTGTAGTTCAGGTCTCTAGCTTTCAGAAAAACCGATCACATTGAGGGAAGGTATCTTGAAATGGGCCCTATAGACCCAATTCCCCTAAAATATGATTTTTCATATAATTCACCTTCATGCTCCAATCTAGCTATGTTGGCTCATGAAACTCAACATTCCAATGAATAGGAAGTGTAGTTCAGGTCTCTAGCTTTCAGAAAAACCGATCACATTGAGGGAAGGTATCTTGAAATGGGCCCTATAGACCCAATTCCCTAAAATATGATTTTTCATATAATTCACCTTCATGCTCCAATCTAGCTATGTTGGCTCATGAAACTCAACATTCAATGAATAGGAAGTGTAGTTCAGGTCTCTAGCTTTCAGAAAAACCGATCACATTGAGGAAGGTATCTTGAAATGGGCCCTATAGACCCAATTCCCTAAAATATGATTTTTCATATAATTCACCTTCATGCTCCAATCTAGCTATGTTGGCTCATGAAACTCAACATTCAATGAATAGGAAGTGTAGTTCAGGTCTCTAGCTTTCAGAAAAACCGATCACATTGAGGAAGGTATCTTGAAATGGGCCCTATAGACCCAATTCCCTAAAATATGATTTTCATATAATTCACCTTCATGCTCCAATCTAGCTATGTTGGCTCATGAAACTCAACATTCAATGAATAGGAAGTGTAGTTCAGGTCTCTAGCTTTCAGAAAAACCGATCACATTGAGGGAAGGTATCTTGAAATGGGCCCTATAGACCCAATTCCCCTAAAATATGATTTTTCATATAATTCACCTTCATGCTCCAATCTAGCTATGTTGGCTCATGAAACTCAACATTCCAATGAATAGGAAGTGTAGTTCAGGTCTCTAGCTTTCAGAAAAACCGATCACATTGAGGGAAGGTATCTTGAAATGGGCCCTATAGACCCAATTCCCCTAAAATATGATTTTTCATATAATTCACCTTCATGCTCCAATCTAGCTATGTTGGCTCATGAAACTCAACATTCCAATGAATAGGAAGTGTAGTTCAGGTCTCTAGCTTTCAGAAAAACCGATCACATTGAGGGAAGGTATCTTGAAATGGGCCCTATAGACCCAATTCCCCTAAAATATGATTTTTCATATAATTCACCTTCATGCTCCAATCTAGCTATGTTGGCTCATGAAACTCAACATTCCAATGAATAGGAAGTGTAGTTCAGGTCTCTAGCTTTCAGAAAAACCGATCACATTGAGGGAAGGTATCTTGAAATGGGCCCTATAGACCCAATTCCCCTAAAATATGATTTTTCATATAATTCACCTTCATGCTCCAATCTAGCTATGTTGGCTCATGAAACTCAACATTCCAATGAATAGGAAGTGTAGTTCAGGTCTCTAGCTTTCAGAAAAACCGATCACATTGAGGGAAGGTATCTTGAAATGGGCCCTATAGACCCAATTCCCCTAAAATATGATTTTTCATATAATTCACCTTCATGCTCCAATCTAGCTATGTTGGCTCATGAAACTCAACATTTCAATGAATAGGAAGTGTAGTTCAGGTCTCTAGCTTTCAGAAAAACCGATCACATTGAGGGAAGGTATCTTGAAATGGGCCCTATAGACCCAATTCCCCTAAAATATGATTTTTCATATAATTCACCTTCATGCTCCAATCTAGCTATGTTGGCTCATGAAACTCAACATTCCAATGAATAGGAAGTGTAGTTCAGGTCTCTAGCTTTCAGAAAACCGATCACATTGAGGAAGGTATCTTGAAATGGGCCCTATAGACCCAATTCCCTAAAATATGATTTTTCATATAATTCACCTTCATGCTCCAATCTAGCTATGTTGGCTCATGAAACTCAACATTCCAATGAATAGGAAGTGTAGTTCAGGTCTCTAGCTTTCAGAAAAACCGATCACATTGAGGGAAGGTATCTTGAAATGGGCCCTATAGACCCAATTCCCCTAAAATATGATTTTTCATATAATTCACCTTCATGCTCCAATCTAGCTATGTTGGCTCATGAAACTCAACATTCCAATGAATAGGAAGTGTAGTTCAGGTCTCTAGCTTTCAGAAAACCCGATCACATTGAGGGAAGGTATCTTGAAATGGGCCCTATAGACCCAATTCCCCTAAAATATGATTTTTCATATAATTCACCTTCATGCTCCAATCTAGCTATGTTGGCTCATGAAACTCAACATTCCAATGAATAGGAAGTGTAGTTCAGGTCTCTAGCTTTCAGAAAACCCGATCACATTGAGGGAAGGTATCTTGAAATGGGCCCTATAGACCCAATTCCCCTAAAATATGATTTTTCATATAATTCACCTTCATGCTCCAATCTAGCTATGTTGGCTCATGAAACTCAACATTCCAATGAATAGGAAGTGTAGTTCAGGTCTCTAGCTTTCAGAAAAACCGATCACATTGAGGGAAGGTATCTTGAAATGGGCCCTATAGACCCAATTCCCCTAAAATATGATTTTTCATATAATTCACCTTCATGCTCCAATCTAGCTATGTTGGCTCATGAAACTCAACATTCCAATGAATAGGAAGTGTAGTTCAGGTCTCTAGCTATCAGAAAACCCGATCACATTGAGGGAAGGTATCTTGAAATGGGCCCTATAGACCCAATTCCCTAAAATATGCTCTTCCGATATAATTCACCTTCATGCTCCAATCTAGCTATGTTGGCTCATGAAACTCAACATTCCAATGAATAGGAAGTGTAGTTCAGGTCTCTAGCTTTCAGAAAAACCGATCACATTGAGGGAAGGTATCTTGAAATGGGCCCTATAGACCCAATTCCCCTAAAATATGATTTTTCATATAATTCACCTTCATGCTCCAATCTAGCTATGTTGGCTCATGAAACTCAACATTCCAATGAATAGGAAGTGTAGTTCAGGTCTCTAGCTTTCAGAAAACCGATCACATTGAGGGAAGGTATCTTGAAATGGGCCCTATAGACCCAATTCCCCTAAAATATGATTTTTCATATAATTCACCTTCATGCTCCAATCTAGCTATGTTGGCTCATGAAACTCAACATTCCAATGAATAGGAAGTGTAGTTCAGGTCTCTAGCTTTCAGAAAAACCGATCACATTGAGGGAAGGTATCTTGAAATGGGCCCTATAGACCCAATTCCCCTAAAATATGATTTTTCATATAATTCACCTTCATGCTCCAATCTAGCTATGTTGGCTCATGAAACTCAACATTCCAATGAATAGGAAGTGTAGTTCAGGTCTCTAGCTTTCAGAAAACCGATCACATTGAGGGAAGGTATCTTGAAATGGGCCCTATAGACCCAATTCCCCTAAAATATGATTTTTCATATAATTCACCTTCATGCTCCAATCTAGCTATGTTGGCTCATGAAACTCAACATTCCAATGAATAGGAAGTGTAGTTCAGGTCTCTAGCTTTCAGAAAACCGATCACATTGAGGGAAGGTATCTTGAAATGGGCCCTATAGACCCAATTCCCCTAAAATATGATTTTTCATATAATTCACCTTCATGCTCCAATCTAGCTATGTTGGCTCATGAAACTCAACATTCCAATGAATAGGAAGTGTAGTTCAGGTCTCTAGCTTTCAGAAAAACCGATCACATTGAGGGAAGGTATCTTGAAATGGGCCCTATAGACCCAATTCCCCTAAAATATGATTTTTCATATAATTCACCTTCATGCTCCAATCTAGCTATGTTGGCTCATGAAACTCAACATTCCAATGAATAGGAAGTGTAGTTCAGGTCTCTAGCTTTCAGAAAACCCGATCACATTTAGGGAAGGTATCTTGAAATGGGCCCTATAGACCCAATTCCCCTAAAATATGATTTTTCATATAATTCACCTTCATGCTCCAATCTAGCTATGTTGGCTCATGAAACTCAACATTCCAATGAATAGGAAGTGTAGTTCAGGTCTCTAGCTTTCAGAAAAACCGATCGAATTGAGGGAAGGTATCTTGAAATGGGCCCTATAGACCCAATTCCCCTAAAATATGATTTTTCATATAATTCACCTTCATGCTCCAATCTAGCTATGTTGGCTCATGAAACTCAACATTCCAATGAATAGGAAGTGTAGTTCAGGTCTCTAGCTTTCAGAAAAACCGATCACATTGAGGGAAGGTATCTTGAAATGGGCCCTATAGACCCAATTCCGATCTCTAAAATATGATTTTTCATATAATTCACCTTCATGCTCCAATCTAGCTATGTTGGCTCATGAAACTCAACATTCCAATGAATAGGAAGTGTAGTTCAGGTCTCTAGCTTTCAGAAAAACCGATCACATTGAGGGAAGGTATCTTGAAATGGGCCCTATAGACCCAATTCCCCTAAAATATGATTTTTCATATAATTCACCTTCATGCTCCAATCTAGCTATGTTGGCTCATGAAACTCAACATTCCAATGAATAGGAAGTGTAGTTCAGGTCTCTAGCTTTCAGAAAACCGATCACATTGAGGGAAGGTATCTTGAAATGGGCCCTATAGACCCAATTCCCTAAAATATGATTTTTCATATAATTCACCTTCATGCTCCAATCTAGCTATGTTGGCTCATGAAACTCAACATTCCAATGAATAGGAAGTGTAGTTCAGGTCTCTAGCTTTCAGAAAACCCGATCACATTTAGGGAAGGTATCTTGAAATGGGCCCTATAGACCCAATTCCCCTAAAATATGATTTTTCATATAATTCACCTTCATGCTCCAATCTAGCTATGTTGGCTCATGAAACTCAACATTCCAATGAATAGGAAGTGTAGTTCAGGTCTCTAGCTTTCAGAAAACCGATCACATTGAGGGAAGGTATCTTGAAATGGGCCCTATAGACCCAATTCCCCTAAAATATGATTTTTCATATAATTCACCTTCATGCTCCAATCTAGCTATGTTGGCTCATGAAACTCAACATTCCAATGAATAGGAAGTGTAGTTCAGGTCTCTAGCTTTCAGAAAAACCGATCACATTTAGGGAAGGTATCTTGAAATGGGCCCTATAGACCCAATTCCCCTAAAATATGATTTTTCATATAATTCACCTTCATGCTCCAATCTAGCTATGTTGGCTCATGAAACTCAACATTCCAATGAATAGGAAGTGTAGTTCAGGTCTCTAGCTTTCAGAAAACCGATCACATTGAGGGAAGGTATCTTGAAATGGGCCCTATAGACCCAATTCCCCTAAAATATGATTTTTCATATAATTCACCTTCATGCTCAAATCTAGCTATGTTGGCTCATGAAACTCAACATTCCAATGAATAGGAAGTGTTGTTCAGGTCTCTAGCTTTCAGAAAACCGATCACATTGAGGGAAGGTATCTTGAAATGGGCCCTATAGACCCAATTCCCCTAAAATATGATTTTTCATATAATTCACCTTCATGCTCCAATCTAGCTATGTTGGCTCATGAAACTCAACATTCCAATGAATAGAAAGTGTAGTTCAGGTCTCTAGCTTTCAGAAAAACCGATCACATTGAGGGAAGGTATCTTGAAATGGGCCCTATAGACCCAATTCCCCTAAAATATGATTTTTCATATAATTCACCTTCATGCTCCAATCTAGCTATGTTGGCTCATGAAACTCAACATTCCAATGAATAGAAAGTGTAGTTCAGGTCTCTAGCTTTCAGACAACCCGATCACATTTAGGGAAGGTATCTTGAAATGGGCCCTATAGACCCAATTCCCCTAAAATATGATTTTTCATATAATTCACCTTCATGCTCCAATCTAGCTATGTTGGCTCATGAAACTCAACATTTCAATGAATAGGAAGTGTAGTTCAGGTCTCTAGCTATCAGAAAAACCGATCGAATTGAGGGAAGGTATCTTGAAATGGGCCCTATAGACCCAATTCCCCTAAAATATGATTTTTCATATAATTCACCTTCATGCTCCAATCTAGCTATGTTGGCTCATGAAACTCAACATTCCAATGAATAGGAAGTGTAGTTCAGGTCTCTAGCTATCAGAAAAACCGATCACATTGAGGGAAGGTATCTTGAAATGGGCCCTATAGACCCAATTCCCCTAAAATATGATTTTTCATATAATTCACCTTCATGCTCCAGCGCGGTTTAGTTACCCTCCAACATCCCATCCTCCAGATATTTTAAACGGATCTTTACCCTCCACCCTCCAAGTTTCCAAGCAACTTTTTCAAAACGGCGTATATTTTATTCGGTTTAATGCATACAATTTCTTGAGAAGATACTCTCAGCCAAAAGATATTCTAGAGAGCTCTCCGTAGTAATCTCTCAATCAATTCTAGAGAAATCTCTTGCAACAACACCACCACCAACCGCCCTGTTCCGCTATCGATGGCTAAGTTATGTTTCAAGCAGCACCACTACCCACACTAGGAATGTTACATCAGCGATGGCTAAATTAAAGTTTTTATCAATGGGCTTTTGGGAGCGATTTAGATTAATAATTTGCATAATTTACCGTTTTTACTTTCAAACCAACAATTAATTAACAGATTAATAACATTTCGCTTTTCAACTAATGAATCATTCCTTTCTAAGATGTTTATTCATTTCAATCATTTTATGCATTTCAATAGTTTGAAGTATGTTAAGTTGGTTTTAAATATTACGAGTAATTTTTACATTTAAGTTATTTCAGGTATACGAGTGTATCAAGTTTTTAAAGTTTTCAAGGATTTAAAGTGCTTCAAGTATTTCAAATATTGTATGTATATCATGTATTCCAAGTTATTCAAATATTGTTTATCCAACTAGTTTTAGTTTTTCAAATAATTTAAATACTCTATTTTTTAAATTGTTTCAATTATTTCAAATTGATTTTAATTTTTTCAAGGATTTAAAGTGTAATAAGAACATTATGTGTTTCAAGAGCTTCAAGTATGTAAAGTATTTTGTGGATTTTAAGCATTGCAAGTATTTCAAGTTTTCAAAGTATTTCATGTATTTAAGTACCTATTTCAAGTATTTCAAGATTTTCTAGGATTTAAAGTATTTCAGATTGATCTTAAATATTTCAAGAATTTGTAGTTTTTTTAATGTATTTTGAGTGTTTCAAACAAGATTCATGTTTGGAGTTTTTTTAAGTCCAATGAACAAAATTTATTTTTTTTGTGTTTCTGAAACCACATTGCGTCAAAAACACTCTAAAGCCAAAAAATCAAAATTGGACCTTTATAAAAACAATAGAAGTAAATAAAAATATCAAATGTTTCTATTAATTCATGTTTATTAAATACTTCGTATACTAGTATCTTAGTTTTTCATGCAATTCAAGTTATTTAATTACTTATAATATATTTTTTCAATTATTTTAAATTCCTTTAAATATTTCAAATTGATTTTAAATATTTTAAGAATTTCGATTTTTATAAGTACATCAAACATTTCAAGAATTTCAAGTATTTCAAGTTTTGATTATAAGTAATTGAATTATTTCATTTTTTCCAAGTTTTCGAAGTAGGTATTCAAGTATATCAAGTGTTTGTATAATTTTAAGGATTTAAAGTATTGAGAGAACTGAATGTATTTCAAGAATGTATAGTGTTTTAGATAGATCTTAGATATTTCAAGAATTTGTAGTAATTTAGTATTTCGTAGTATTTCGAGTGTTTAAGCAAGTTTCAATTATCTGAAGGGTTTTAAGTACTTGAAGGGGTCTGGGGTTTTTTTCAAGTCCAGTAAGCAAAATTTAGTTTTTTGTTGTTGTTGTTTTTTGTGTTTCTGAAACCGCAATGAGTTAGCGGTATTCAAAAACACAGGCAAAATATTGGTATGGACCTTCAAAAAAACTAAATACTTCTTGTATATACTTGTATATACTTCATGTTTTCAGATATTTCAAGGATTTCATGTATTTCATAAATTTCGAGTTTTAAAGTATTTCAAGTATTTCATGTATTTCAATTTCTATGATTTAAAGTATTCTAAATTGATCTTAAATATTTCAAGAATTCGGTCTTTTATGTATTTTGAGTGTTTCAAGCAATTTTCATGTATTTGAAGAATTTCAAGGATTTCATGAACTTGAAGGATTTCAAGTACTTCATGTTTGGAGTTTTTTACAGTCAAATGAACAAAATTTTGTCTTTTTGGTGTATCTGAAACCGCATTGAGTCAGAGTCAGAGAGTCAGAGTCAGAGCAAAATTAGACCTTTAAAGAAACAATAGAAGTAAATAAATATGTTTTAAGTATTTCAAATACTTCATGTTTTCAAATTCTTCAAACATTTCAAATCGATTTTAAATATTTCAAGAGTGTTATAAGTACCGTCATCAGGGGTGACATTGGGTCTGGGGGTGAGATTGCATCATACAAATTTCGAAATTTTTGTATGACCCAATGTCACCCCTGATGACGGTACATCAAACATTTCAAATTTTGGAGTATTGGGTTTTAAGTCTCATAAGTACTTTAAGTATTTAAATTTTTCCAAGTTTTCGAAGTAGGATTTCAAGGATTTAAAGTATTGCGAGAACCAAGGGGCTAGAAACTCTAATATTACTTAGGAATACTTAGTATACTAACGATATTCCAGTATACTTGTTAGTATACTAACCGAAAAGCAATAAGCTGTTAGTATATTATGATACTCTCAGTATATTGGTAAGTATACTGGCGATATGTAAAGGAAATAATAAGTATACTAACATATATTTTGATATACTGGTTAACATAATAATTATAGCCCTAAGAGTTTCCAACCCCTTGGCGAGAACCGAAAGTGTTTCAAGAATCAATAGTATTTCAGATTGATCTTAGATATTTCAAAAACTTGTAGTATTTTAAGTATTTCGAGTGTTTCAAGTATATGAAGAATTTCAAGTACTTCAAGTCTGGGGTTTTTTCAAGTCCAGTAAACACATGTTTGTTTTTTTTTTGTTTTTTGGTGTTTCTGAAACCGCATTTAGTTAGTAGTATTCAAAAACACAGCAAAATTTTGGTAATTGGACCTTTAAAAACTATAGAAGTAAAACAAGTATCAAACATTTCTAGTAATTCAAATACTTCAAATTTCTTGTAATTGAAGAATTTCTTGTTTTCGTGTATTTCAGGAATTTCAAGTTTTTCCAATATTAAATGTATTTCAAGTTATTCAATTAATTCTAGTATTTTGTTTTTTGAATTAATTCGAGTATTTTGTTTTTTCAAGACCTTGAAGTATTTCTATTACTTTAAGTAATTCATGTGATTCATGTAATTAATTCAAGTTGTTTAAGTCATTCAAGTATTTTATCATTTGCAAGGACTTTAAGTATTTTGAAATGATTTAACATTTTTCGATTACTTTTATTTTTCATGTATTTCAATTATTTCAAAGATTACAAGTATATTAAATTTTTAAGTTTCTAGTCTTTCTGCTTTGTTTTTTTTTTGTTATGATATTGAGCATTTTAGGTTTGGCGAGTATTTTGATCATATGAAGCTTTAATTTTTTACGTGTTTCAGTGTTTTAAAAATATGTTAGTGATTTCGAATGTTTTAAATGTTGTTGAAGTATTTTAAGAATTGTTGACACGTCAAATACTTCCTGTTTAAATATTTTATCATGTATTCCAAGCTACAAAAATATTCCAACTGTTCAAGTAATCTTTGAAAATATTGTAAATATTGAAAGTACAATAAATAGTTTATGTATTTCAAGTACCATTTTATTCGGGTTTTAGAATGATTTTCACTTCATAAGAACATTTTTTAAATTTTAAACTGTTAACTGTTTTATGTTATTAAAGTGTTTGAAGAATTTCATATATTTGAAAACATCGACAAATTTCTATTGTTTCAAGATTTCTTTTGTATATTCAGATGAATTTCAATCATTATTATTACTTTTTGGTTTACATAAACTCCTTAAAATATGATGCTATTATAATAATAACATACGGTTTTTAAAATTTTATTCAAAAAAGGAAATTAATTTAAATCAGTTATTTTATTTATTTAGAAACACTTAAAAACTGGTATTTTTGTCAAATTTTTGGTCAAATAATTTAAGTATTTCATGTACTTGGTACTTGGAATACCTTAAAAATCTTAAATAATTGAAATTCTTAAAAAAAATTAAATAAAAAAACATGATATGAATGAACATGATTGAAGTGCTTGAAAATATAAAAAGTGTTAAGATGATTAAAATATTTGATACACTCCAAATATTTTTAAAACTGGAATCACTTGAAAATGAATAACTTTAAAAACTTAATATAATAGAATTACGTGAAATACTTGAAATACTAGAAATATTTTAAATTTGGATGTGTACATCGAGGGTTACATACATGTTTAAAAAAAAATCATATTACTGAAAATTTATTAAATCCTCTAAAAACATGATTTTCAATCACTCCTGAAACGTTTATAAAGATATTTCATGATTAAACTTAGTAAGAGACGATTAAATCTAAAAAACATAAATTGAAATTATAGAAAAATTAAAATATTAACGTTAACTGAATTACTTGAAAAACATGACTTATTTGTATTACTAGAAGTGCTTGAAAAACACAAAATACTTGAAGTACAGGAAATATTTTAAATTCTTTATGAAATTAAAATAAATGAAAAAGATACTTGAAATATTTTCTTAAACTACTTGAAACACTTGAAATACTACAAATATTAAAAATCAATTTGAAATACTTGAAATCCTTGAAATAGTTACAAATGTTGAAATGCTTGGGTTCAAGAAATACTTGAAAATTTGATTTACTTGAAATGCTTAGAAAAAAATGAATACTTGAAATTCTTTAAACCCTTGCAATACTTGATGCACCGTGAGGGGGTGAGATTGGGTCATACAAATTTCTGCATTTTTGTATGAACCAATCTCACCCCTGATTGCGGTACTTATAATACTTGAAATGCTGGAAATACTTATTATACTTAAAATCCATGAAAATTGCAAAAAACTTGAATTACGTGAAATCTTTAAAAACCTTCAAAAACTTGATACCTGATATGCCTGAAATACCTTAAATATAAAAATTACTCGTAATATTTAAATTCAACTCAACATACTTCAAATTATTGAAATGCTTAAAATGATTGAAATGAATAAAAATCTTAGAAAGGAATGATTCATTAGTTGAAAAGCGAAATGTGATTAATCTGTTCATTAATTGTTGGTTTGAAAGTAAAAACGGTAAATTATGCAAATTATTAATCTAAATCGCTCCCAAAAGCCCATGGATTAAAAACTTTAATTTAGCCATCGCTGATGTAACATTCCTAGTGTGGGTAGTGGTGCTGCTTGAAACATAACTTAGTCATCGATAGCGGAACAGGGCGGTTGGTGGTGGTGTTGTTGCAAGAGATTTCTCTAGAATTGATTGAGTGATTACTATGGAGAGCTCTCTAAAATACCTTTTTTTTCTGTTTCAGTATTAAGACACGGAATCCTGATTACGAGGACTATTGTATCGTGTTACCCATTTTTACTGATATTAAGCATTTCCAGATCTTTAACACAGTTCCTATTGAGAGGAAAAGTGCTGTTCCATCCAGATGCTGTAAACTCCATTCCTTGTGCCTTGTGCGCTATGTATCGCTAGAACCGCGGTGACAATTTTTTCGTGTCATTTTTCAAGCTCTTCCCAGCAGCTATTATTTGCCGCGCGGGGTCTTGTAAAGACAATTGTCTTTTTGCGGTGCTTCTCTTGCGGTGTTCCCTTTGCTCTGATCTGGACAATTCGACTGGACTGTAGTGCAATACCGATCGGCTGGGCATTATTTACATGCGAAGACACGAGGAAAGTATTTTGGGAAGAGGCGCAAAGGAATATCCCAAGATCGATCACATGCTTGAAGAGCACGTGAAGCAACCGTTTTATACTCATGCGGTTGCTGCTACCTCTGAACTTAAACCTAAGGCTGCCACCCTGAGAAGAACCCATGACTTTCCGCTTATGAAGCGAAACCCGTAACCATTCGGCCACAGGAGGTTGGCCTAAAATACCTTTTGGCTGAGAGTATCTTCTCAAGAAGTTGTATGTATTAAATCGAATAAAATATACGCCGCTTTGTAAAAGTTGCTTGGGAACTTGGAGGGTGGAGGGTAAAAATCCATTTAAAATATTTGGAGGGTGGGAAGTTGGAGGGTAACTAAACCGCGCTTCATGCTCCATGCCCATTTCAAGATACCTTCCCTCAATTCGATCGGTTTTTCTGATAGCTAGAGACCTGAACTACACTTCCTATTCATTGGAATGTTGAGTTTCATGAGCCAACATAGCAAGATTGGAGCATGAAGGTGAATTATATGAAAAATCATATTTTAGGGGAATTGGGTCTATAGGGCCCATTTCAAGATACCTTCCCTAAATGTGATCGGGTTTTCTGAAAGCTAGAGACCTGAACTACACTTCCTATTCATTGAAATGTTGAGTTTCATGAGCCAACATAGCAAGATTGGAGCATGAAGGTGAATTATATGAAAAATCATATTTTAGGGGAATTGGGTCTATAGGGCCCATTTCAAGATACCTTCCCTAAATGTGATCGGGTTTTCTGAAAGCTAGAGACCTGAACTACACTTCCTATTCATTGGAATGTTGAGTTTCATGAGCCAACATAGCAAGATTGGAGCATGAAGGTGAATTATATGAAAAATCATATTTTAGGGGAATTGGGTCTATAGGGCCCATTTCAAGATACCTTCCCTAAATGTGATCGGTTTTTCTGAAAGCTAGAGACCTGAACTACACTTCCTATTCATTGGAATGTTGAGTTTCATGAGCCAACATAGCTAGATTGGAGCATGAAGGTGAATTATATGAAAAATCATATTTTAGGGGAATTGGGTCTATAGGGCCCATTTCAAGATACCTTCCCTAAATGTGATCGGTTTTCTGAAAGCTAGAGACCTGAACTACACTTCCTATTCATTGGAATGTTGAGTTTCATGAGCCAACATAGCAAGATTGGAGCATGAAGGTGAATTATATGAAAAATCATATTTTAGGGGAATTGGGTCTATAGGGCCCATTTCAAGATACCTTCCCTAAATGTGATCGGGTTTTCTGAAAGCTAGAGACCTGAACTACACTTCCTATTCATTGAAATGTTGAGTTTCATGAGCCAACATAGCAAGATTGGAGCATGAAGGTGAATTATATGAAAAATCATATTTTAGGGGAATTGGGTCTATAGGGCCCATTTCAAGATACCTTCCCTCAATTCGATCGGTTTTCTGATAGCTAGAGACCTGAACTACACTTCCTATTCATTGGAATGTTGAGTTTCATGAGCCAACATAGCAAGATTGGAGCATGAAGGTGAATTATATGAAAAATCATATTTTAGGGGAATTGGGTCTATAGGGCCCATTTCAAGATACCTTCCCTCAATTCGATCGGTTTTTCTGATAGCTAGAGACCTGAACTACACTTCCTATTCATTGGAATGTTGAGTTTCATGAGCCAACATAGCAAGATTGGAGCATGAAGGTGAATTATATGAAAAATCATATTTTAGGGGAATTGGGTCTATAGGGCCCATTTCAAGATACCTTCCCTCAATTCGATCGGTTTTTCTGATAGCTAGAGACCTGAACTACACTTCCTATTCATTGAAATGTTGAGTTTCATGAGCCAACATAGCAAGATCGGAGCATGAAGGTGAATTATATGAAAAATCATATTTTAGGGGAATTGGGTCTATAGGGCCCATTTCAAGATACCTTCCCTCAATTCGATCGGTTTTTCTGATAGCTAGAGACCTGAACTACACTTCCTATTCATTGGAATGTTGAGTTTCATGAGCCAACATAGCAAGATCGGAGCATGAAGGTGAATTATATGAAAAATCATATTTTAGGGGAATTGGGTCTATAGGGCCCATTTCAAGATACCTTCCCTCAATTCGATCGGTTTTTCTGATAGCTAGAGACCTGAACTACACTTCCTATTCATTGGAATGTTGAGTTTCATGAGCCAACATAGCAAGATCGGAGCATGAAGGTGAATTATATGAAAAATCATATTTTAGGGGAATTGGGTCTATAGGGCCCATTTCAAGATACCTTCCCTCAATTCGATCGGTTTTCTGATAGCTAGAGACCTGAACTACACTTCCTATTCATTGGAATGTTGAGTTTCATGAGCCAACATAGCAAGATCGGAGCATGAAGGTGAATTATATGAAAAATCATATTTTAGGGGAATTGGGTCTATAGGGCCCATTTCAAGATACCTTCCCTCAATTCGATCGGTTTTTCTGATAGCTAGAGACCTGAACTACACTTCCTATTCATTGGAATGTTGAGTTTCATGAGCCAACATAGCAAGATCGGAGCATGAAGGTGAATTATATGAAAAATCATATTTTAGGGGAATTGGGTCTATAGGGCCCATTTCAAGATACCTTCCCTCAATTCGATCGGTTTTCTGATAGCTAGAGACCTGAACTACACTTCCTATTCATTGAAATGTTGAGTTTCATGAGCCAACATAGCAAGATTGGAGCATGAAGGTGAATTATATGAAAAATCATATTTTAGGGGAATTGGGTCTATAGGGCCCATTTCAAGATACCTTCCCTCAATTCGATCGGTTTTCTGATAGCTAGAGACCTGAACTACACTTCCTATTCATTGGAATGTTGAGTTTCATGAGCCAACATAGCAAGATTGGAGCATGAAGGTGAATTATATGAAAAATCATATTTTAGGGAATTGGGTCTATAGGGCCCATTTCAAGATACCTTCCCTCAATTCGATCGGTTTTCTGATAGCTAGAGACCTGAACTACACTTCCTATTCATTGGAATGTTGAGTTTCATGAGCCAACATAGCAAGATTGGAGCATGAAGGTGAATTATATGAAAAATCATATTTTAGGGGAATTGGGTCTATAGGGCCCATTTCAAGATACCTTCCCTAAATGTGATCGGGTTTTCTGAAAGCTAGAGACCTGAACTACACTTCCTATTCATTGAAATGTTGAGTTTCATGAGCCAACATAGCAAGATTGGAGCATGAAGGTGAATTATATGAAAAATCATATTTTAGGGGAATTGGGTCTATAGGGCCCATTTCAAGATACCTTCCCTAAATGTGATCGGGTTTTCTGAAAGCTAGAGACCTGAACTACACTTCCTATTCATTGAAATGTTGAGTTTCATGAGCCAACATAGCTAGATTGGAGCATGAAGGTGAATTATATGAAAAATCATATTTTAGGGGAATTGGGTCTATAGGGCCCATTTCAAGATACCTTCCCTCAATTCGATCGGTTTTTCTGATAGCTAGAGACCTGAACTACACTTCCTATTCATTGGAATGTTGAGTTTCATGAGCCAACATAGCAAGATCGGAGCATGAAGGTGAATTATATGAAAAATCATATTTTAGGGGAATTGGGTCTATAGGGCCCATTTCAAGATACCTTCCCTCAATTCGATCGGTTTTTCTGATAGCTAGAGACCTGAACTACACTTCCTATTCATTGGAATGTTGAGTTTCATGAGCCAACATAGCAAGATTGGAGCATGAAGGTGAATTATATGAAAAATCATATTTTAGGGGAATTGGGTCTATAGGGCCCATTTCAAGATACCTTCCCTAAATGTGATCGGGTTTTCTGAAAGCTAGAGACCTGAACTACACTTCCTATTCATTGAAATGTTGAGTTTCATGAGCCAACATAGCTAGATTGGAGCATGAAGGTGAATTATATGAAAAATCATATTTTAGGGGAATTGGGTCTATAGGGCCCATTTCAAGATACCTTCCCTCAATTCGATCGGTTTTTCTGATAGCTAGAGACCTGAACTACACTTCCTATTCATTGGAATGTTGAGTTTCATGAGCCAACATAGCAAGATTGGAGCATGAAGGTGAATTATATGAAAAATCATATTTTAGGGGAATTGGGTCTATAGGGCCCATTTCAAGATACCTTCCCTCAATGTGATCGGGTTTTCTGAAAGCTAGAGACCTGAACTACACTTCCTATTCATTGGAATGTTGAGTTTCATGAGCCAACATAGCAAGATTGGAGCATGAAGGTGAATTATATGAAAAATCATATTTTAGGGGAATTGGGTCTCTAGGGCCCATTTCAAGATACCTTCCCTCAATTCGATCGGTTTTCTGATAGCTAGAGACCTGAACTACACTTCCTATTCATTGGAATGTTGAGTTTCATGAGCCAACATAGCAAGATTGGAGCATGAAGGTGAATTATATGAAAAATCATATTTTAGGGGAATTGGGTCTATAGGGCCCATTTCAAGATACCTTCCCTCAATGTGATCGGGTTTTCTGAAAGCTAGAGACCTGAACTACACTTCCTATTCATTGAAATGTTGAGTTTCATGAGCCAACATAGCAAGATTGGAGCATGAAGGTGAATTATATGAAAAATCATATTTTAGGGGAATTGGGTCTATAGGGCCCATTTCAAGATACCTTCCCTCAATGTGATCGGGTTTTCTGAAAGCTAGAGACCTGAACTACACTTCCTATTCATTGAAATGTTGAGTTTCATGAGCCAACATAGCAAGATTGGAGCATGAAGGTGAATTATATGAAAAATCATATTTTAGGGGAATTGGGTCTATAGGGCCCATTTCAAGATACCTTCCCTCAATGTGATCGGTTTTTCTGATAGCTAGAGACCTGAACTACACTTCCTATTCATTGAAATGTTGAGTTTCATGAGCCAACATAGCAAGATCGGAGCATGAAGGTGAATTATATGAAAAATCATATTTTAGGGGAATTGGGTCTATAGGGCCCATTTCAAGATACCTTCCCTCAATGTGATCGGTTTTTCTGAAAGCTAGAGACCTGAACTACACTTCCTATTCATTGGAATGTTGAGTTTCATGAGCCAACATAGCTAGATTGGAGCATGAAGGTGAATTATATGAAAAATCATATTTTAGGGGAATTGGGTCTATAGGGCCCATTTCAAGATACCTTCCCTCAATTCGATCGGTTTTTCTGATAGCTAGAGACCTGAACTACACTTCCTATTCATTGGAATGTTGAGTTTCATGAGCCAACATAGCAAGATTGGAGCATGAAGGTGAATTATATGAAAAATCATATTTTAGGGGAATTGGGTCTATAGGGCCCATTTCAAGATACCTTCCCTCAATGTGATCGGTTTTTCTGATAGCTAGAGACCTGAACTACACTTCCTATTCATTGAAATGTTGAGTTTCATGAGCCAACATAGCAAGATCGGAGCATGAAGGTGAATTATATGAAAAATCATATTTTAGGGGAATTGGGTCTATAGGGCCCATTTCAAGATACCTTCCCTCAATGTGATCGGTTTTTCTGATAGCTAAAGACCTGAACTACACTTCCTATTCATTGAAATGTTGAGTTTCATGAGCCAACATAGCAAGATTGGAGCATGAAGGTGAATTATATGAAAAATCATATTTTAGGGGAATTGGGTCTATAGGGCCCATTTCAAGATACCTTCCCTCAATGTGATCGGGTTTTCTGAAAGCTAGAGACCTGAACTACACTTCCTATTCATTGGAATGTTGAGTTTCATGAGCCAACATAGCAAGATTGGAGCATGAAGGTGAATTATATGAAAAATCATATTTTAGGGGAATTGGGTCTATAGGGCCCATTTCAAGATACCTTCCCTAAATGTGATCGGTTTTTCTGAAAGCTAGAGACCTGAACTACACTTCCTATTCATTGGAATGTTGAGTTTCATGAGCCAACATAGCAAGATTGGAGCATGAAGGTGAATTATATGAAAAATCATATTTTAGGGGAATTGGGTCTATAGGGCCCATTTCAAGATACCTTCCCTCAATTGATCGGTTTTTCTGATAGCTAGAGACCTGAACTACACTTCCTATTCATTGGAATGTTGAGTTTCATGAGCCAACATAGCAAGATTGGAGCATGAAGGTGAATTATATGAAAAATCATATTTTAGGGAATTGGGTCTATAGGGCCCATTTCAAGATACCTTCCTAAATGTGATCGGGTTTTCTGAAAGCTAGAGACCTGAACTACACTTCCTATTCATTGGAATGTTGAGTTTCATGAGCCAACATAGCTAGATTGGAGCATGAAGGTGAATTATATGAAAAATCATATTTTAGGGGAATTGGGTCTATAGGGCCCATTTCAAGATACCTTCCCTAAATGTGATCGGTTTTTCTGAAAGCTAGAGACCTGAACTACACTTCCTATTCATTGGAATGTTGAGTTTCATGAGCCAACATAGCTAGATTGGAGCATGAAGGTGAATTATATGAAAAATCATATTTTAGGGGAATTGGGTCTATAGGGCCCATTTCAAGATACCTTCCCTAAATGTGATCGGTTTTTCTGAAAGCTAGAGACCTGAACTACACTTCCTATTCATTGGAATGTTGAGTTTCATGAGCCAACATAGCAAGATTGGAGCATGAAGGTGAATTATATGAAAAATCATATTTTAGGGGAATTGGGTCTCTAGGGCCCATTTCAAGATACCTTCCCTCAATTCGATCGGTTTTTCTGATAGCTAGAGACCTGAACTACACTTCCTATTCATTGGAATGTTGAGTTTCATGAGCCAACATAGCAAGATTGGAGCATGAAGGTGAATTATATGAAAAATCATATTTTAGGGGAATTGGGTCTATAGGGCCCATTTCAAGATACCTTCCCTAAATGTGATCGGTTTTTCTGAAAGCTAGAGACCTGAACTACACTTCCTATTCATTGGAATGTTGAGTTTCATGAGCCAACATAGCAAGATTGGAGCATGAAGGTGAATTATATGAAAAATCATATTTTAGGGGAATTGGGTATATAGGGCCCATTTCAAGATACCTTCCCTCAATTCGATCGGTTTTTCTGATAGCTAGAGACCTGAACTACACTTCCTATTCATTGGAATGTTGAGTTTCATGAGCCAACATAGCAAGATTGGAGCATGAAGGTGAATTATATGAAAAATCATATTTTAGGGGAATTGGGTCTATAGGGCCCATTTCAAGATACCTTCCCTCAATGTGATCGGGTTTTCTGAAAGCTAGAGACCTGAACTACACTTCCTATTCATTGAAATGTTGAGTTTCATGAGCCAACATAGCAAGATTGGAGCATGAAGGTGAATTATATGAAAAATCATATTTTAGGGGAATTGGGTCTATAGGGCCCATTTCAAGATACCTTCCTAAATGTGATCGGGTTTTCTGAAAGCTAGAGACCTGAACTACACTTCCTATTCATTGAAATGTTGAGTTTCATGAGCCAACATAGCTAGATTGGAGCATGAAGGTGAATTATATGAAAAATCATATTTTAGGGGAATTGGGTCTATAGGGCCCATTTCAAGATACCTTCCCTCAATGTGATCGGTTTTTCTGATAGCTAGAGACCTGAACTACACTTCCTATTCATTGAAATGTTGAGTTTCATGAGCCAACATAGCAAGATCGGAGCATGAAGGTGAATTATATGAAAAATCATATTTTAGGGGAATTGGGTCTATAGGGCCCATTTCAAGATACCTTCCCTCAATTCGATCGCTTTTTCTGATAGCTAGAGTCCTCACTCTGTAGACTTCTGTCCTTTTAAAACAATGTACCGTTATCAGGGGTGACATTTGGTCTGGGTTTCAATGTTACCCCTGATGACAGAAGCCCAGTATGTCCATGTGGTTTATGGATGTGGATAAAATTGCCTTGCTCAGGGTTTCACGATTTCATGTTGTTTCGTTAATATTTGATTTTTGTTAACCGGGTTGACAATCCTGAAATAATCCGAACTGTTAAAAATCCACCAAAGCATCTACAACATTGATTACACAAAAAACTGTGGTATAGAAAAGAATCCATCGCGGTTAACCACAATCAAATTAACGATACAACTACGATGTTCCAATATTATTCATTACAGGTCGCTTAGAACAAAACTTCGCATTGAATCTAATTGCATTAAAACCTATTAAAATTATTCTTTCTGTAGCTCACGTAGAGGAAACTACGTGCGCATGTACACGAAAAAGATTGAGGTTAAATTTTGTACCGATTAGCAAATTAAATACTGTGCTAATGTGGGTGAGAGTTGTGGACTTTTCTGGCTGAGCTGGGCTGGGAAAAATGGAGCTAAATTCACATTTTTAGTTCCAAATGTTCTCACAGATGGCGCTGATCATGGTTTGTGTCTTGGGAAAACAAGATGAAATATTTCGCCATTAGTTCTCTCATTGGCCGCTAGAGGGCGCTGGGGTGAAAAATGGAGCTGGCGAAAAATGGAGCTAGATTCACGCAAGTCGCTGCTTTTGTTTACATTTTTCTCCGCGTTGTTTAGCCTCTTCATCGCCAAGGGAAACCCCTACCAGGAAACGTTCTTCCACCTGGTAACCTTTCGTTACGATCGATTCCGGCCAAAATGTCTTCAATTTAAAACTTCCCACTATCGAAACCCTCAAATTACCTCCCAGAAGGATAAACAAAAACAAACTGCTGCTCTCTCTCTCCCGCGCTCTCGCTCTTTCTCCCACTGGCCGCCGCACCTGACACCTCTTCACCACCCACAAGTTTTCACTCACACACACACACCCGCACAAAATTCCTCCGGTGGCAGAGGCTGGCCCCGCAGGACGACTTTTTCAGTGCATGTTTTTCGCCACACGCGCCGGATTACCCCCGGAACCCGCAGGTGGGCCGGATGCCCGGAACGGCCCCGCACACGGTGCGACACACGCGGCCTGGAATCGGGCCGGAAGTGGCGCTAAAACGGAGCACTTTTTCCGCGGAGTGAAAATTTTTGCCTGTGCGCGATGGAAAATGAAAGTTTGACAGCGGGCCAGGGTTGCCAGAGCGGGGGAGGGGAGGCCATGGCTTGTCTGTGGAGGTTTTTGAGTTTTGAAGAGCGCATTGATTGCAGACATCTGCGGAACATGAACATGATTAAAATTTTATTCTAAACAAGATCAGGGGGCGTTTTTCATTACGTAACGCTTTCTTTTAAGATTTTTGACGAGGAGAAAAATCGTCAAAATATTTGGAAAAATGCAACTGATTTAGTTTCAGTTAACTGAATGCAATTCTGGAGTTTTTTTTAAAAAAGACCAATAAATCAAATTTCCAGTTTTTGCTTTTTGGGTGTTTTTTAATACCCCTGGACTCAAGGCGGTTTCAAAAACACCCAAAAAGCAAACACTGGAAATTTGGTTTATTGGTCCTTTTCAAAAAACTCCTTTTCTTGGTCCTTGGTCCTTTTAAAAAAAACTCCAATTCCGTAGTTCTATCATCTTGAGGTAGGGTTGGCGAAAAGTCATATTTGACCACCCTAATGTACAGATTTTTTTTCCGACGCGAGTGCAGATTTCTTCAAGGTGCGCGAAGAAACGTCAAAATTTGGTTGCGTTCTGTGCATGTTATCAAATGATGAGTGGGTTGTCCCTCGGTGACAATTTGTTTACAAAAATAACCATTAAAAAGAAAAGTGCTAATTTCAGGGTCGATTCGTTCAATAAATTTAAGCAAATCGCATAAAAATAGTAAGTTACTAATCGGTTCTTGAAAATAAAGACATTGAAATCACTGCCATGAGTACGTTACCGTTTAAATCCCGCTTCAATTGGACCGTCGTCGACGGAGATCCTTCCCGCCAAATAACGCACAACATCCTTTCGAATGAGCCCTCCGAACCGTAAGTACCAAGGTGGCCACCTTCGATCCCAGTTGTATAATATCCCTCTCTTCCAGCGTCTCTCAGGATCGTCTACTCAATCCAGATGGCTGCGTAGTCCTGGCCACTCCGGACGATTCCGTCAAGCCCGTGTTCTGCGAGCAAACCGTTTCCGTAAGTCCGGTTTACCAAGTGACGCGACTCGCGCTCATTGCCGAATGTGCCAAGCTGGAGTTGCACGTGGGACGCACCCAAGAGTACTACCAAACCTACCAGGGCGAGCTCATCTTCCAGGCCGACGACTCGCAGCTGTACCGATTCGATGTCGAGTTTGAAAACGCCGGAATCGCCGAATTCATGCTCCGGTTCATAACACCCCCCGGGGAACCGCTCTGCCTGTACGGAATGCACCTGCTCATCGAACGCAACACGAACCCGCTGGGACTGCTGGCCAGCGACAGCACCCTGAACCGGGCCATGCTCGACTGCCAGCTCGACGACCGGAAGTTGTCCGAAACGGCGGCCCGCTGCAAGGCCTTCATCGTGGCCTCGATGCGCAATCGGATGTTTGGCAGCCAGAACGTGGTCAACAACAATCCGGACGCGGAGAGCGGTGCGTCCACCGGCACGGCGAGTGACACCACCAGCAGCAGCATTAGAGCGACGGGAGGTGGTTCCGAAACGATGGCCATTGGTCGGTACATCGACGAGAAGTTCCGACAGTTGGAGGCGAGTCTCGAGGCGAAGCTGCAAGCGATCGAAACGCGACAGAGCGAAAAGCTGGATCGCATCCTGGCGTTGCTGCAGGGTGGCAAGAGTAATTGTGATAATTAATTTTTTAGATTGTAAAACTAAATAAGTAAATAAATGTTCCTTCCTGTCTCATCATAGTTCAGTTAACATAGTTTTGTTTTATTACGTTCTTTGATTCACTTCACACACTTATTGTGTTTAGCACATGTGGATTACTTTAACGGGTTACATATAAATAAAGGTATTTTATCTAAATATTACGATTAATAATGTATATTTATCAGCAGGCATGTGGTTGCTTCCAACAACCATAGGGGAGAGGGAGGATGAAAAAAAAACAAAACAGTGGCAACGACGCGATCAAATGCGAGAATAGAAAAGCGCGCAAAAAACGGGTTCCGCAATCCGATTAGTTGTCTTCAGCGGGGCCATCGTTGTCGGGTCTGAAAAAGGAGAAACATTGATTTAGAACAACACTTAAAAGTTTTACCTTTTCTTTTTTTTACATTTTTGCGCTAATAAATTTTTATTAACATAAGACTAATTTGTTCAACAACAGCAACGGGAACTGCCACAGATTAACACTAGATTGGACATATTTTTCAAATAATCATAAAGAGGTGTACACTAAAACCAGACAATGTGATAAAACTGTGAATTTTTTTGATTAAAAAAAACGTTACAAAATTTAGCATAGAAATAAAAAAAATAATTTAAAAAAACTAAATCCAAGGTTTTAAAAATTCTAAAATTAAAAAAAAATCAAATAAAAAAACACATAAAACCTACAATTAAAAATTTCAAATAAGGGTCATTCCATCTGAAGCGGAACAGCATTTGAAAATTACCCTCTCCGATCCTGCTCAAATTTGGCAGGGCTGTTGATAATATCAAAACATACAAGAATCCCGAATTTCATCCAAATCGGACCACCCCCTCAAATTTTGTACCTCCCCAAAAAATCGAATTTTTGGCGATTTTTGACCAAACCTCCTAGTTTCAAACGACGATAACTCAGGAACCACAAATCTTAGAGGGTCGGTCTTAGACTCAATTTTGAAGAAAATTGGACGTAGAATCCATATCCGTGATCAAAATTTTGTTTAATTTATGTTTTCTACCTGTATTGCACAATTGAAAACTTTAAACGGTCGTATCTCAAAACACCCCAACTTATTTTTTTTATTTGACCTCACCATTGTGTTCCTTGCCCAATTTTACATAAGAATCACCTATCGACAAAAATGAATATGTTTCGTTCCAGAGATATCGAATTTTAAAGTTTTGTGTTTTCGAGATTACCTACATCAGCTTCATTCGCCGCATCTGCTAGAAGCACACAGGCGGGCTTATCAATAATTGCTACCTGTTATTTTATTGAAATAATATTTCATCATAAATAATCTTTATCAAATTGGGCAAAAATTAACTGTATAACACTGTAGGAAACTGGAGTTTAACCGAGAAAATGTATCTGCTTAAAAAATGAACGAAGTGAATTTCTGTGTTAACCCACAGGACAGAGCAATTACGACACACAGTAAAGGGCAGAATTGGATTCCGACGGAGCGAGCAGGAAAATGCAATTAATCTTGTTAGTAACACTGAACAATAAGTGCACGATACATTATTGAGTAAAATATGAATCAAAATAAATAAAATTTGTTGATACGTTGTACTCTTGTGAAGGACGATCACAAGGAGTAGGAAAAGGATTTCTGGAAAGTATAAAACTTTAAAATGTAAGAAAATCACAAAGTTTGATCTGCGAATTTAGTTGCGATGATTTTGACACCGTCCGAACAACAGTGTTTTTTTTCTTCTATCATTCTTGGATTCTTGGAACACAATACGGCTGCTGGCCTCACGTATAAGGATTTTTTTTTAATTAAATGTACCTTGACCAAAATCATCTTTTAATCAAATGAAGCTGGTTCACAATATAAAAATTGACTTAATATGATCAATCTTTTAAACCATGAATCAGATTTGCCAAATCAAAGTGTCAATAATAAACTAAAAAAACTAAAACTTAAAATAAAAATAAAGCAGGTTTTGGGGGTTTTTGCTGAATGGCACTATTTTGCTACTGCCCATGATAAAGGCCCTAGTCATGGCCTCGCAGGTACTCTAAAACGGTTAGCAACACGTAAAAAACGGTGCATAAAAAATATCCCAATAAATATTTCTTTCACAAAAATAGATTGATCTAGGTAGGGGAACAGCACCTAATTCCAGCGTTCCTCTAATGTTGCCATATCAGAGCTAGGAGCGAGGACTTAACCTGTCAAACATACGAGAATTTTTCCTATTAGCCATTTGCACAAATATTTGCGTAAAATATAAAAATAAAAATTATAAAAAAGCCACTTGAATAAAAATTTGCAAAAAAAAGTAAAAATATAAATTAAATTAATCATCTCCCAGAACAGCAGGTAGCAGTTATTGATAAGCCCGCCTGTGTGCTTCTAGCAGATGCGGCGAATGAAGCTGATGTAGGTAATCTCGAAAACACAAAACTTTAAAATTCGATATCTCTGGAACGAAACATATTCATTTTTGTCGATAGGTGATTCTTATGTAAAATTGGTCGGGGAACACAATGGTGAGGTCAAATAAAAAAAATAAGTTGGGGTGTTTTGAGATACGGCCGTTTAAAGTTTTCAATTGCGCAATACAGGTAGAAAAAATAAATTATTCAAAATTTTGATCACGGAAATGGATTCTACGTCCAATTTTCTTCAAAATTGAGTCTAAGACCGACCTTCTAAGATTTGTGGTTCCTGAGCTATCGCCGTTTGAAACTAGGAGGTTTGGTCAAAAATCGCCAAAAATTCGAATTTTTGGGGAGGTACAAAATTTGAGGGGGTGGTCCGATTTGTATGAAATTCGGGATTCTTGTATGTTTTGATAGTATCAACAGCCTTGCCAAATTTGAGCAGGATCGGAGAGGGTAATTTTCAAATTTGGACTTTTTCGTGCACAGTTGAGATGGAATGACCCATAAATAAAATTTTAAAATGTTGATACAGTTTTAACTCAATTGGGTAAACGGCCAAAACCTCGGTTAAAAACCATTTTAAAAGTTTTGAATTTAAGATTTTTTCGTTCTTAGCTAGTGGAAATATCTATTTTTTTTTTCTTTTTTTTTATCGCGACCAACCTTTAAGAAATTTTATTTTTTAATGAAGAAAAACTAATTCAGAAAGTATTTGATTAAAAAAACTCGTTTTATGTTTAAAGGCTCCAAAAGAATGAAAGCAATTAATCCATTTAAAAAAAAATCCTCAAGAGACGGTCAAGGCAAGGGTCATGAGAAAAAATTTTCAAAATAGAAAATACAATATTTAAATACCTAAAAATTGAACTTCAAAAATATAACCTCAAAATTCGCAATTCGCAATTTTCAGTGTAAGAACGGGCCTTGACCGATCTTATGCACTAGGTTCCCGATGAACACGCACTGCCCTTACACCTACATCTCACCCTTGCTCTGAGTCAGCACGAGCAGCACGCTAGAACACGCTTTGAGTGTTCGTGCCAGGCAAACTTCAAAAATATAACCTCAAAATTAAATCAAAATCTAAAATTATAATATGATAAAATTTTAAATTTCGAAAGTCTAAATATTCAAAATCTATGAATTTTTAAACAGTTTATAATCCAAAATCCTCGCTAAAATTTCACTCCGAAGGAAATTTAATTTCCGATATTTAAAATAATGTTTTCTCATAATTTCAAAATCTCTTACATAAAAAAGGACTTCAAAAATTGTGAAATTCAAGAATTTAAGCATCTAAGAATTTAAGAATTTAAGAATTTAAGAATTTAAGAATTGAAGAATTTAAGTATTTAAGAATTTAAGAATTTAAGAATTTAAGAATTTAAGAATTTAAGAATTTAAGCATTTAAGAATTTAAGAATTTAAGAATTTAAGAATTTAAGAATTTAAGAATTTAAGAATTTAAGAATTTAAGAATTTAAGAATTTAAGAATTTAAGAATTTAAAATTTAAGAATTTAAGAATTTAAGAATTTAGAAGTTGAGAATTTAAGAATTTAAGAATTTAAGAATTTAAGAATTTAAATTAAAAATTAAAGAATTAAAGAATTAAAGAATTTAAGAATTTAAGAATTTAAGCATTTAAGAATTTAAGAATTTAAGAATTTAAGAATTTAAGAATTTGAGAATTTAAGAATTTAAGAATTTAAGAATTTAAGAATTTAAGAATTTAAGAATTTAAGAATTTAAGAATTTAAGAATTTAAGAATTTAAGAATTTAAGAATTTAAGAATTTAAGAATTTAAGAATTTAAGAATTTAAGAATTTAAGAATTTAAGAATTTTGCAATTCAGAGTTTTGGAGAACCTTTCAACTGAGATCAATTCATAAGCCTTTGCAGGGAGGATACATATTTCTACGTTTAGATTTTGCTAACTGGGTGTTCTTTTAGGGAAAATTTTTGAATTTCTGAAGCTTTGAATTTTGAATAATCTTTTTTTTTTCGTCAAGAATGTTTAAATTTAGAAAAAATAATATTTCTACCGATTCAATTCCATTCCAAAATTCGAAAGTGGAGGCCAGCTTCTGGTACGTCCAATCAAGCTCATATTTGGCACCCACCAGAACAAGCCCTAATAATAGTTTTTGTTACACATTCTAACGTCTGTATCTTCGGGAAAAGTTTGTAATATTTGATTTGCAAAATTAAAAATTGAATAAATCCAGTATAAAATTAAAAATAAATAAGGTTAAAAATCATTACTCAAAACTCAAAAGAAATTAAATATTCAAAGCCGGTGATCCGCACGAAACGCGCCATCCGCGTGATCCGCACCGTCCGTAACAACCCTGATAAATGCTATAAATTTCAAAGTAAAAATATGTGTTTGAAATTTTTTCGAAAGTATTTTTTCGAAAGTACTCAAATATTCAGAATTTGCAATATGGGTATCAAACGAAGCGAAAATTTTTATGCTTTTCAACTTATTAGATTTTTTTTATGAAAATACTAAAATTTTCACAAAAATGTTCGAAAATACTAAAATTTTTAAAATATACAAAATGGATATCAAACGAAGCAAAAGTTTGTATGCGTTTTCACTGTATTAATTTTTTAATATTAAAATTTTTCACAAAATAACGTATTTCTACGAAAATACACAAAAATGTTCAAAATATGCAATATGGGTACTAAACGAAGCGAAATTTGGTATGCTCTTCCACTTTATTATAGTTTTTTTTTTTCAAAATGTTCACAAAATACCGTATTTTTTCGAAAATACAAATTTTAAAAAATTGCAATATGGTTTTCGTATGATTTTTCAATTTATAAGTTTTTTTTAAATACTTAAATTTTCACAAATTACCGTATTCTTCAAAAATACTCAAATTTTCGGAACATGCTTATCAAACGAAGCGAATTTTTTTATGCTTTTTCACTTTATTAGAGTTTTTTTTTTTTGAAAATTCCAAAATACCAAAAATAACGTATTTTTACGAAATAACTTTCATTATTTGCAATATGCTGCCGTTCTACGCATAATTGTCCCATGTCAGTTTTTGACGATTTTGACTTTATGCCATTTTTAAGTTTAGTCTGATGTGTACAAAATGTCGCTGGATACGGGCAGTAAAGGGTTTACAAAAAAGCAAACACATTTCCCAAAACTCACCGCGCATCCGGATCGAAGCAGTGCAGCTTCTTGCGCCACACCCGCACCAGCCCGTCCCAGGCCCGGCGGCTGTACTTGATGTGCTTCGGGGGCGTCTTCGGATGCTCCTTGGTGCGCTGCTCCCTCGGAACCTGCCGCTGGTAGTTTTCGTAGCCGAGCGTGTTCTTCCCGTAATCGATCTGCTTCTGGCGACGCACCAGCACCTCAATGTCCTTCTCGTACTCGACCGGGCGCCGGCTGCTCTGGCTGCTGCCATCGCCCGAGTCGGTACTCTCCCGCCGGAACCGTTCCCGCCCGTGGTCATCCTCGTGCGTTTTGGTCTTTTTGTGCTGTGCCAGGTCGCGGTCTTTGCTGTCACCGTCGTCTTCGTCCCCTTCGTCGCCACCGCCGGACAGCCGCCGCTTGAACGGGGACTTGATCATGTCGCAGCGGATCAACTTTTCGTACTTTTGCACGTTGGCGGAATCTGCTCGGAAAGAGAAGTGAAGAGAAGGTGTTGTTTTTTATAACCTACAAGTTCCGCCGGACACTTGGACACTCACCAAGAATGTCGATCTCGATCTGCCGGTTGCCGCTGGTGTTGTTGCTGTCGTCCAAGGACATTTGGCTGTCGGAGTTGGTTTGCATTACGGTGCTGCTCGACGACTTCTGAAACAATAGAAGGCAAAAGTTTTGTTTATTTCAAAGTCTCCACCCAACTCAACTCCTCTACCACGTACCGCTAGCGATTTTCTTGCTCTTCCTGTTCCTCCTTGATGACCTGGTCGGCCCAGTTGAGGGATTGACGTTCGCCACCGGTTCCCAAAGTTCCTCCGGACGACGACGACGACGACGCTGCTGGCTTGGTTTGATCTTCTTCTGTCGGGTCTATTGTTTCCTTCTTTATTGTTGTCTGCTGCGTTGACAGATCCGTCAAGGCCGTCTTGTCAAGGCGATGCGCACCAACAACGAGATTGCAAAACTAAGGGGGGATAAAATCCGGAACAGTTTCGGTAAACGAAGTGCAATTTTTTCTCTGAACATCTCCGGATATGGTTACTCACCGACATGGTGGCTGATAAAATGCGTTCTCTCCCGTCCAGGTAGGTAAACCACAGTCAAAGTATTCAAAAAATAATAATCCGGAAGCTCGAAATAAATTTTCCAATTTTGTCTTATAAAATTCAAAATATTTCACTTTCTCTACGTAAATCAAGATCACTAAAACGATTCCACAGGACTGTGTGTCCTGTTGGTCAGCTAACTTGCACTGCGAACCCGGAATAATCCCGATGCTCTGGATATCGAGGACGGAACTCGGCAAACAAACGAAACGCGATCGACTCTCTCGGCACAGCAAGCAACACAAGCGCTTGGTTTGGTGGAGGGAAGCGCGCCAATTTTGTAAACAAATTTAACCCTGGAACGTACGCAGCCAGCAGGGAAGGGCTGCCGAAAGAGAGCTTTTTAACCTTTTCTGAATTTTTCTTTTTTAAGTCCAATAAACAAAATTTCCAATAGAGCTTTATGACGTTTCGCATACGCACACTAGCCCACCATCTGATTTTGCTGGCCGGACAAAATTTAACCTCAATCTTTTTCGTGTACGTACCCGCAATACATACGCACGTAGAAACCTCTATTCAAAGGTGAGTTTTCAAAAAGCCGTAAGAGCCATCGTTTTTTCCTAAAGCGGTATACGCACTTCGGAAGGAACCGGTCAAGGAAAAAATCAAATGGGCAGCAGCGACAGCGCAAGCAAGTCAGAGAGGGTGAAGAAAAGCCCCAAGAAATCGCTCCCTCTCCTTTGTTCTGCTGTTCGTAAAGCTGTTTCTTGACCCTTTTCCTTCCGATCTGCATACTAGCCTTAATAATTTAATTGTAAAATATGATTTATTTTTAGTTTGGGGCCATTTGAAAGACGTGTAGATGAACCTAGGGGTTAATCACTTCGATTATACTGCATACGCGTATCATACGCACATAATATTCTCATTGTCTGCATACCGTATTGACGATATAGATCCCATATTCGTCGTATTTGAGGTCATACACACAAAAAAATATTACGGTAATGACAAAAGTAACTTACTTTTGAATTAAAAAGTTGATAAAATTTGCTACATTAAAAGTTTTTTTTCTTGTTTTGAAATTGAAAACTTTTGCTGCTACAGTTTTTGAAAATCTCATTGCTCACTGATTTAAAAGTTTTTACTTTTAATTCGACTGTAAAATTTCTTTCATTTTGACGTTCTCGTGTAACCGCGGTGTACGCCTAAGTCGCAAATGTAAACATACACTTTGGTGGGTCCGGTGGTGCTGGTGAGTCTAGGACGCAAAGCAAAGCTGACCGCGACAGCAGCCAGAACTCGGACGCGGAAACCTTCGTGAGTCAAACAGCAGCAGCGGAACGCCTTCGAAGGAGGGTGGTGCAGGAGCGGGACGAGGTCGAGTACTAGAAAAGGATAAGGCCAGCTTCCTGCAGGAACTGCAGCTGTTCCACGGCCGGAATGCGTAAGAAGGAGCTTGGGTGTTTTGTGGGGTTTGTGATTGATTTTGTTTGTTTTTGTAGGATGAGAGGTAAGAGGGTAAGAATGTGGATTCGCACCGGTTTTATTGGGTGGTGGTGGCCCGGGATGGAAGGTCAATTCGCGTGAGGACTGGGGCGAGATCATCGAGGAGATGGCGCTGCCGAAGCGTTGCGTTGAAGAAGATTAACTTCCAGTTTTTGGACAAGTTCGCGAAAGTTTATTTTCACGATGGGCCTCCGACGAAGAGGCGGACGACGAAAAGCTACATAATCGGAGGTGGTCAGCGCAGATGTTCACTCGGTGCCGGCGAAGTAGAATTACGTGCTCAAAATCGAACTCCGTTCCGAGGGCCTCATCAACTCCATGTTCCGGATGCGCTTCCAGCATCGGGAACTCCCCGTTCAGGCACTTTACTTTCCAGCCGGGAAACGTCGACCATCCTTCCCGAATCAATGGCCAACTCCTCCAAGACTGTCCTGATTGAGGCCGGAAACGTGACCATCGTGTTACACTGCTGTCGCGCGTCGAAGCCTCCACCCGGAAGCTATTGGAGAAGCGTGCTAAATGACGTGTATTCTTTCCATAAAAGGTTTCTTTTCCAATTAAAAGTAAAATACTTTTACCAATACAACGATTTTGTTCCATAAATGCATGGTAGTATAAAAAACTTTCCAACTTTTAAATTGAAAAGTTTGAATTTTCTACGAATATTCACCAACGCGAACTTTTAATCCAACGAACGATCTTTTTAAATTTAGGGTAATTTTTCTTTGTGTGAATAAACCAAATTTCCAGTTTTTGCTTTTTGGGTGTTTTTGAAACCGCCTTGAGTCAGGGATATTTAAAAACACCCAAAAAATAAAAAACTAAAAATTTGGTTTATTGGACCCATTAAAAAAACTCCAGAAACATTTTCAATCGCATTTAAATTATCAAATCGAAATAGTCTGTTTTTTTCTTCAAAATATTTTGCAAACAAACACCGCGCGAAGAAACGTCAAACTCTCCGCAGCACGCAGCCAAATCATGAAATGTCAAAACTGGGGCAAAGCTCACATTCCGTAACGCAAAAAGCTTATCAGCAAATTTCGTTCGCAAACAAAACAAATTAAAATCTTGCACTTTCTTTTTTGTGGGTGGCAAATTTTCTCCTGAAAACTTGTAATTTGTTGCTTCATTGGGTACGATTTTCCTGGACCCGATGTCGCTCGAACCGTCCAAAGTGGTGGACTTCCGGTACGAGTACCAAAACTGCGACGACACCATGGCCAAGCTGGTATATCCGGTGGAGATTCCGTTCCGCGGTCTGGTTCCGGAATTGGCGCACCGGATCGTAGCGGAGCGAATGGACCCGATAATGAAGTTTCTGTGTGCGGACCAGGAGCTGCTGGGGGCACTGGAGCGGTTCGTTCAGCAGGAAAATGAGACGTTCTACGACGAACGGGACGAGGGCTTGCTGGAAAAACTCCGAACCGGGCAGGTTGATGTGGATTCGGTGGCGCTGGATCTGGAGCGGCTGTACAAGGACGAGATACTGGAGTACGCTGACCGGGTTGGTCCGTCGGACGAGGAGATCTTTGCGCAGAGCTACCACCAACTGGTGCACTCGACCGTGCTGTCGGAAATCTTGGCCAAGGAGCGGGAATACGCCACAACTATTGCCAATCTGACCGGTTCCATGGCCCAGCAGATGCAGACGATGCACACGCTGCACCAGGAGGAGATTGAGTCGAAGGTTTGGCTTTGAGTTGTTGTTTGTTGGTTTCTGTTAAAGATGATTGGTTTATTTCAGATGAAACTACTGGATATTTCTGTTACGTCGGAAAATATAAACCATATTTTGGCTAAACAATACGGTATGCAAAACATGATTCGGAAACAGTGTGAATCTGAGCTAGAATCTACAAAGGGCCATCAAAAGTACGAGTACCGTGACTGGATAACGACCCACATTGACGAGAACTTTTTGGCTGAATCGACTGAATCTCCCACCCAGATCGGAAATCGCTGGTCAATGATCAGCACGCAAGGTCCGTCTATGGAGGAAAGTTTCACCATTCATCTGGGCTCGCAGTTGAAGCACATGCACAACATCCGAATTCTTAGCACCAAGATCGGTGACCTGTGCAGTCCTCTGTACAGTGAAAACAGCTTTGGAGGCCCGAACGTGGCCCTCGGACTGTACTCGAGTTCTTTGTGCGGAATTGTCGTGCTGACCCCGTCCGGTAACGTCCAACCGGACACGGAGATTCGCCGAAACGCCAACATGTCAACGGAGTTTCACTTTGACCAGATTGACGTGCAGATCGAAAAGATCCAGAACGATTTGCGTAAGTTGCGCGAATGTCCGGACGATGAGCAGGGCGCCGCCGCGGCCAGAGTGGACAAAAACAGCACCCGCTTGAAGCCCGGCGACGTGTTCATCACGCGCCACTCCAATCTGTCCCATTCGCACGTAATTTTCCACCTCATTTCCGACGAAACATTCCAAAGTCCGAGCGAGATCAACTCGCGCCACCCGGTCATTCTGGGGCTGCGTAACATTCTGAAAATTTCAAGCCGCCACGACATCACCACGCTGACAATTCCGGCCCTGCTGCGGCACAAAATGTCCGAGGACATGACCGTTTCGTGGTGCGTGCGGCGTGCCGAGCTGGTGTTCAAGTGCGCCAAGGGCTTCATGATCGAATCATCGAGCTGGGGTGGGGCGGAACTGAACACGCTGCAGCTGCTGCTGCCGCACGACATATCCGAGGAACTGTTCCGGACGCTGGCGGACATGGTGCCACACGTTTTCCGGGTGGCCAATCCGAAGGTGCTGCAGTAGGTGGCGTGCAATCTCTATGAAAATAGCTGAATTACTAATTGTGTTATATTCCTCTTTAGTGTTGGATTAATAGCTTGTAACCTCCAACGTCATTTAACGTCATTTTCTAGTGCATTTTATCACACGCCTTTTAAAACTTCCACTAAAACAAAAAAACCAAAATAATCCCTTTTTAAAAATTTCCCACCATTATAGAATGACCCTGAGCTCAGCAAATCCCATTGAAAATCAAAATCCAAATGTCAAATTTTGCGTCCCCATTATTCCGATAATCACGGGAGAAAAAAATATTGTTTCAAAAGACACATACATAAACAATAACCGAAACCAAATTCATTACCTATCTTCCTGCAACAATCACGTACCTAAAAAAACACCAAAAATTGCATTCCCCATAAATTCCCACCTATTTGGAGCGCCACAACTAACAATCTTGGGCCACTCATGACAGGTCAAACCGCGCCGAGCTGTCACTCGTTTTATAGCATCGTCATCGTGCCGATGTTATGTGTGCAAACAAGGGTTGTGAAAATTACGCGTTCAATCGATTATCTCAAGTGAAAAGTCCGCGGCTACCGTGAGATAACGCTAGTTTGAATCAAAAGAATCACTCGTTGAGCATTTTCCCAACCCGACAACTGAAAAGTGACGTCATGTCGCGCAAATGTGCCGTCCAAGGCTGTGACACCCTGTACGACCAGGACCCGACCAACGCCGAATCGCACAGCTATCTCGACGCCGTGGGACCGTCCGGCCCGTGGTCGGTTTCGGGCATCAACGTCACCCCGTCGAGCTCCAAGGAGATCTTCATCTGCAAACGACACATCGAAACGGGTAAGCGAGAGTTTTGTTTACAATCGATTATGGCAAAGTCGGGGCCGAAAAAGTCCTACCAGCTTTGTCAAATGACAGCCGCACAGGATGCGCGCATTGCCGTTCCCATCTTTTCGAGCGTGACCTTGGCGGTCAAGTGACAGCGCCGAAGCTGTCAAACTGGCAATGCATTCCGCAAGCGGCTTAAACTCTAGCAAGCGTCTCAAGTGTGTTTTGTGATATATTTTTTATTAATCAATCGATGTAATTAAACAATTTTCGCATCTTGAACTAGCTAAACGCAAGGTGCAACCGCCGACCAAGACGATGGCAACGATGGCACGACCCGAGTACAGGATAGGGCCGTCGTCGAGTGATGCGAGTGCTGCGTTACCGTAAGTCACCGATGGCTTGAGAGAAAACATGGGTGGGTGATTAATAAGGACCTTGTGTTTTTTTTATCTAGGGGGTACTGTCGGCTCTGCTTGACGGAGGATGGTCCGATGGTGGTACCGAAGGAGGCTAAAGTTTTCCAACAGTTGGCCATGAAGATCACTGCTTGTCTGCAGATTACGGTATGTTTTGTTTGTATTTTTATTTTGTTTAAAGTTTGGATGTTTGAGGGTAGAGTTTTTTCAAGTTTTCTATGTAAGTTTTTATTGATTTCTTTTTTCGTAGAAATTTGTGATTGATTTATATTTGCGTTTAAAAAAATCCCAGCTACTTTAAATAAAAAAATTGAATAAGAAATAGAATTAACTTTATTTTTTTTTATTTACTGAACATAAAAAGATCATGTACATAAACTAATTGTCCGTCATAAATAAAAAGTCAACAATAAGCATTTATACTTTTAAAAATCCTTATTTGCAATTTTGCCGTAGACAACAATGCGATTAAAAAATCTTTTCTCAAGAAACATATTTTTGAATATTATCACTGTCTTTCCCCAATCTGAATGGAGAAATGAATTGTAAACTCCTTTTGAACTTGACAGTTGAAGAGTTTTAAATTATTTGCTCATTTTTTCGCAGGTCTCTATCGACGAGCTGCGCAACTCGCTGATATGCAAAAAGTGCTACGAAATGCTGGAACAATCGTACCAGTTCCGGTTGCGTTGCTCTCGGTACAACGTTTACCTGAAGATGCGCAAATCGCTGGATCCGGACAGAAGTCAACCGCTGCGTTACAAGGAAAACTGGTATTGGTACTCGTGCCTAGGAAACAACCTCAGGTCCGTGTACTGGGGTTGCAGCGTGGTCTGCTGTCCGGCGTACATCATTACCTATCCGAGTGGAAAGGTGTTTGAAAACTTTGCCCGACATCAGCACAAACAGAAGCTGGACGAGGTCCGGGTGGTTTACGGAGCGGGGAGTTTATCTACGACGGATTCCGGTACAGCTTTGACATGATCAACACCAACCGGACGTTGCAGTTCAGCTGTCGCAGCTTGAACGACCCGTACAAGAAGTGTGGCGCGACGCTGACATCGAACGATAAGAGCGAAGTATTGAGTTACACTGAGCATAACCATCCGATGGAAACGATTTTGGAGTCTGCGCTACGAGAATCGGGAACGCATGAGAAGCGCTCGGTGACCATGATCCGAGGGCAACATCTTGAACTGGTTGTTTGTCTTGGGTTTTGGTACGGCACCATGGCCGATCATAGCCGAATCTCCAATTGGGATTGCATTCGGCCAAACTGTACCGGATCGATCACCATGACCGATGGCGTTATGCAGCTTCATGGCGGACACAACCACACGCCTGTTTGGCTCAAGTGGGGCGCTGCGGCCACCAAAGCAGTCGAAAATAAGGTACCGATGGTCATGAAGATCGTAAACTCTTCAGCCCCAAAACAGCAGCCACCACAGGCCAAGAAACAATCACCGCCGGTGCATGTGGTCAAACCGAACGCCAGTCAGCCGACAGGACAGATTTCCGTTCGAAGCGTCGTTTCTTTGTCCCAGGTGCCAAGCCCGGTGAACGTTAAGCTCGAGCAACCGGAGCCGCAAAACCGCGAGATCACAATCAAGGGAGAAATCATCGATCCAGATTACACGGAGTTGGAAACATCCGAACAGGAAGCCGTCGAATTCGTCCTGGAAAATCCCAACGTTCCGCTAATCGTAACAACGGCCAACATCGCCAATCACCAACCCAAACCGCAGGCTGTCGGCGGCACCATAATGATTCGTCAGAACCACCCAATCAAAATTGTCCGACCAGCTCCTCCCCCCGAACCCGTCTTCAAGCGAGTTGTACCCGTCCAGCCAGCTGCCAACCCGGCGCCCCCGATGCCCAAAATCCTCAACGTCATGTCCCTGTCCGACCAGCCCAGAGCCGTTCCCGTGCCGGAACCGCTGGTGCTCACCAAGAACGAAGACGAGCCCGGCGGCGAGGAGGAAGACGAAGCCGAGACCATCACAGACGAAGTGATGCCGGACTCCGGAACCGTTCACCGCTCGCAGCAACCTTCGCCGGAGGCGGAACCATCCGGCGGTGAGTTGCGTCCGATGATGCTGGTCTCGTCCGGGTCGGTAACGAGCGACAACACGCTCAAGGTAACCGCGCTGGACCAGTTCTCAATGGAGGAGTTGGCCGCGGAGGAGCAGGAGGATGTGCAGCAAGAGGGCGAAACAGCGAGTGCCCAAGTGGATGAGGTGAGTTTCTTTTTCTCAAGTGCGGTGTGAATGCTACAAGGATAACCATTATGACGAAGAACTTTAGAACTTGAATAGCACGTCCCGTAAGAGCCCTTAAGACGAAGTTTTTCGTCAAAAATTAAATATTTTGTCGTCTTCGTGCTGTGTTGACACACGCTCATAATAATTTGTTCAGTAATGTGACACCAAGGCCATAATTTTGGCAAGTTTGTGTTGTTTTGGCGTTTGTTGAGAGTACATAAAAAATGAGGTTAAAACGCTCCTACGGCTCTCACGCTTTCTAACGATGATTTTTGTTCGTGTCAAATGACATTTGCTGTTTTGACGTTACACGCTAAACATTGTTTACTATCTTTCTTAAATAATTTTAAATGAGTTTGCATTTATGCATTTTTGATTTATGCTCATTATGTCATGCTACAATTTCGTTACGCTTACACGAATAATTTTAAATTAATTCAGGAAATGTGGAACAAAATTTGAGTTATTTTTAAACCATAATCACCAACCGTTTCCCAGGACGACCTGTGCGACCTGATGGACGACGAGGAAATTCCGGCCATCATCCCGGTTGACATTCAGCTGTACCAGGCCACATACACGTCCCCTCCTCAACCGACCTATAACAAGCCCGCAGCGTCTGAACAGCCAAAGCGACTGTCCAACAGTGCGCTGTCCGGGAAACCATCTGTCAGCAGCGCTGTTCCGGCATCGACGAAGATCGCTGCCAGACACTCGCTACCAGCCCCGGTACAGCACAAGACTGCACCCCAGAAGAGTGTCATTGCACTGAAGCGACCTCTGCATCCGATAGCCAAGGTCGCCAAGTTGAACGATAAAGAGCCCGTCAAAAGGATCGGCTCGAAGGTGTTCCAGGTACACAATCCTTTCAGAATTTCGAGAATATGTGTTTTATTTTTTTGTTTTATAGATACACAACACAACCATCAAGAAGTTCAAGGCCGATAGTACGACAACTCCGCAGAAACGCCCTGTCGTATCGGTGTCGCAAGCTAACGCTTCGGCAAATAAGGAACCTCCAGTGGATCCGATAGCCGTTGCAACCGAACCTCACGAGCTGATCGACGCCAACCAGAACAGCGAGGCTGCTCCGAAAAAGCAAACGGTTACGCTCGTAAAGCCGATGCAGCGCCAGCTAAAGGCGGTGGCGGCCAAACCGACCCCAACAAAGCCGAACGAACCAAACGCCAAAACCGTCCAGCTAGTTAAGCTACAAAAGTCCGAACAGATGCTCAATTACGAGGGTCACCTGTACAAGATCAAGTGGAGCAACGACAACTGCTTCTACTGGGACTGTATGCTGCGGGAGCAGGTTAGCTGTATGGCGATTCTCGAGACTCCAAGCGAGGCGGCAGCCTCCGGCCAATGGGTGCGGCACGGCACGCACAACCACAAGATCCCGAAGCCGATTGCCAACGAGGACTCGAGCGGACGGTACCAGATGTTCAACGCAAACACGGGCATCACCAAGATGAAGCGTCTCCGTTGCGGACGCTGTCGGCGGTTGAAATTGAGGAACAGAAGGGCCGAATGATGTATCTCAAGAAGAATAAGCTGCTTTCGTACTCGGTCACGAAGACCGATGCCAAGTTGGTACTGAATTACGCCAATTTTATCTACGACTTGCAGCTGGAACAGGAAACAGGTTTCAGGTGAGTTCCCATCTTTTATTCAATGATCTTGTCAAACGTCAAAATGGTGCATGCTTTTTAAACAAAGGTGGCAGAGCGCGCTAACTTTTGTTCTTGATTAATGAAACCATCCGTGGCAAATGCTTTTGCTTTACTCAAGTTCCCGTACCTTCTTCCAGATGGAAGTGCACCACGTGCCCGAGCATGCTGGATACGGACGAGAAGTTCAGCATCGCCAAAACGGTGGGCGAGATGCACAACCACGGGCCGAAGGTGCCGGTCATTGATTTGGCCGTCGACGAGACGACTGTTGCTGCCGGTACGGAACCTGTTCCCTCGTTGGATTCGACGACACCGGTGGTGATCAGTAGTCAGGAGGGGACAAGCGAGAAAGAGGACGAGCAAATGGCTGAATCTGAACGGGAAGACAAATCAAATGACCAAGATCCGCTGAGTGAGCGCGCGTCGGATGCTTCAGGTAAGACGAGCGAGAAAAGGAAAAAAGTTCTGAAGAAGATTAAACGCGTTGCAGACTACTTGGAACAGAGGAATGAATCGGCTGATGATGACAGTTCGAGGCAGAGTGAGAAATCCGACTCGAAAAAAACGCAGGACATTCCGAAGAAGGTAAAACGAGTTTCGACCGAGGACGTTGTTGCGACAGAAGTCGTGCATGTATCAGAACGGGAAGACGGTTCCGATGATGAAGAGATGGTACTGGATTCGTTTAGTGGTCAATTAATTTCACTCAAAGAACTGAGACGTAAGGAAATTATTGCTAAGGAGGAAACAGTAAAGCAAAGAAAGATGACTGAAAAGATGAAGCGCTTGGAACTAAAGAAACCTGCTCCGGAGGAGAAATCCGACGACGAAGAGTTGGTGTTGGATCCATCGAGTGGTCAACTTATCACAAGGCTGGACATGAAACGACAAGCAAACCGAGCAGCTTTGTTGGGTGATTTGGAAGATCAGGACGATGACGCTACGGTGTTGGATCCGTTGACAGGCGAATTCAAGAGACAAGGTGATCTGAGCTCGACAATAACGACAATAGCGGCGGAACCAATGGAGACCGAAGAAATCAAAGAGCTCAACCCAACCAAACCTCAAGAAGAGCCTCCCAAAGAGGACTTTGAAGAGCTTCTTTCGGCGAACAAGACAGTAGAACCAGCTGAGGTCGTGGAACCGCAGAAGAGTCCACCAAAGCGGATGAAGAAGGGCTCTGCGGCCATGCTCAAGCTGATTGCCGAGCTGCATCAAAGCTTGCTGAAGGCAGATTCGGAACGGAACTTTGAGGTGATTCCCAGACCGGAAAATACCTGCTGGATCAAATTCAACGAGTTTCCTTACATGCTGGAGAAGCTACAAACCAACACATCGCTCTGGTGTTGTGCGCTTCCGCCGCAGTACGCATGCCGTAGCAAGCTGGTCCTGGACGATTCCCGTAAAACGGTAACGACGAGCTACGCTTCGCACTGCCACGCGGCCAACCTCAAGATATGTTCGACGCTCATAAGCCCGAGGAGGAGGGTGAAATACGCGACACTGACCAGGAAGAGCCTCGCAAGTACACCTTCACCAAGCAGCCGGACTTTGTCTACCAACTAAAACTGGACGACGACTATCTGTACAACTGCTTGACCATCTCCAAGACCGGCGTCAGCTGCTGGAGGTGCGCATCGCGACAGGAGCACAACTGCAAAGCGATGGTCACAATGCAGGGCGATTTCGAGTCGATGACGCGGAATCGGTTCGCGCACTCTCACGGGGTTCCTGGTGCGGCAGATGAAGAGGAAGACGTCAGGGGCGCTGAAGCGGGAGAGGGAATGACCGAAGAGGAGACGGGTTCGAAGGGAAAGCGCGAAAGTGTCGGTGAGGAGGATGGAGAGGCCAGCCGGAAGAAACGGAAGCGGCAGACGCTCTGATTGGACGGGGGTCGAGTAGGTTGTGACTTTATCGATCATATGGACCTTGTACATAAAGAAAGATCTTAAATTTTACCTTGGATACATGTTCAGCAAATAAAATTATTCCAAAATCATTTTGCGTGTATTAATTTTTTAACCGAAATACCTTCCGGAAAAATCCGTTTCAACGGCCAAAAAAGAGATCTCCAAAAACGGCGCCATTCGTAAACCACGAGTACCTTTTTCAAGAAATTACATCCTATTAGTCTTTAGTCAAAACAATCAAATATTCTGGTGGCGTAGAAGCACTACGCAACGATGTTCGGAATGACAGCGTGCTTGAAAATATTATTTTTTTGCAGTTTTTGATTTTATTTCCTTCAAATATTTTTTAACGTCGATGAAAATAAACAAAGTGTGGCAATCGCATAAACGAATCGAATGATGTATAAATCATAACGGCTGAGTTAATTTTTCATGTTTTTCCTCAAATTTATCAAAAAGATCTTTTGAAAAACTGATTTAAATATGATTTATTTGATTGATAATGCTCCTTATGTGTGTATTATTGATAGAACAAACTATTAGAGTCATATTATAGCATAATTACAATAATTTTCTCAAAAAATTGCCAGTTATCCGAATTTTTCCAAAAAAATCAAAAAAATCACCAAAATGCATTTTTAAGGTCAATATTTTGGTCAAAGGGGAAGAAAAGTAAAGTTTAAACACTTTTACATAACATTTCATCATTACTTTTAACTTTTGCAACATTTAACTCTAGTTATCAAAAATATCGATCATCTTTTTAGAAAAATCGTTTAAATAAAATACCAGTCACACTTTGCAATACCCCACTTTTCTGAAAATGCTTGATTTTTCATCATAAACGCGATTTTTCCCTAAAAACTGCTCAAACTGTATGGGGGCTGTCATTCCGAACACCGCTGAAACAACAGCGAACCTAGCGGAAAAAACGTCGTCGAATTCTTCAATTAGTCTTTAGTCAAATCAATCAAATATTCGGGGTTTTACTGTATTATGTTTGACACACCATTAAATTTACCAAGGTTCTTAGATCTTTCGTGGAAATATGAAAAAAAAAAAACGGATAGGAGATTTTAAACTTGTAAGCAATACTAAAACACGTTGAAAATAAACACAACAGTGACAAATTAAAACCAAACGTTTACAAAACTAATTAAATTTAATTTAAACTAGAATTTTTAAAAGGTCCAACAACGGCCTTGAGTCAGGAATATTAAAAAAAAAAACATCTAAAAAGCAAAAAAAAGCTTGTTGAACCCATGATTGGACGTTTAAAAAAAATCTCCAGAACTTGTTTTTTTTTTCTGAGAACTAAGATTTTATATTATTTTTGAAGTTCATTACAATATGAAGAATTAGATGTATAAAGTTATTTAAGATAGGATTTAAAGTATTTTAATAATTTTATTCATTGCACTGGCAAGTCTTGAGCCAGCTAGTTCACTTGCATTCACGCTCTTCAAAATATTTTATTTCTCCTCGACGTGAGCTAATTAACTTCTCGCGAATGGGTCCCCCCGCGGGGAAAAAATCCGTTCCGCGTACGCGTAATCCGTTCATCCAGCCGGGTCAATCGCGAAGTGCTTCCCCGGGCCGAATCACGAAAACCACGGATACTTCAAGGCGGACCTGGTCACCATCTGTTTTCATTAACAGCAAGGTGAATATCCCGGATCCGACGAAGCTACACGCATCCTACGTACCTCGAAGCCCAGTCCAAACACGTGCAAAGACGTCCCAAGGTGCCCAGCAGAAAGCAGGTTCGTCCGGGGAATCCTCCGGTGGTAATCCAGCTTCATCGAAATCTACGCTCCTAACCTCAAACACGTACGGTGTTTTGAGTGACGAGAGTGGTGATGAAGGCAACGACGACGACGACAAAAAGCAGCAGAACGATGAAGACAACGCGATGGCCACAGAGGACCATGCGAACGCGAAAAATAAAAAACAAGTGCCTATTGTTATTCCCGATTATCCCGGCGCAGCGGTGCACAATTTATTGTCTCGGGCTGGCTGTGAGTTTGAGTTGCTCATCTTGAAGAACAGCGTTCGTGTTGTCACACTTAACCGTCCAATGTACGAAAAAGTGTTGACCGTGCTAAAAGATGATAAAGTTCTGTACTATTCGTACCAGCCGCGTGACGAAGTCCCGGTGAAAATAGTACTAACGGGATTCATCCCAGTGAACCCGGCAGAGCTAGCAGAAGTGTTAGCGGATTATGACGTTCAACCCCAGGAGATTCGTGTTCTGTCGAGAACCGAGACGGTTACAGGCGAACACGTGCTTTACCTGTTAGTGTTCGACCGGGGTCGGTAAAACTTCAAGACCTTCGCCGGATTAAAACGTTGGACGGATTCGTGGTAAGCTGGAGGTACTTCACCAAGCGGTCGTCCGACGCAGCCCAATGCCACCGATGCCAACGCTTCGGTCACGGTTCTCGCAACTGCACACTGGCCCCCAAGTGTGTCAAATGCGGGGAGGCTCACCTCACGGACCAGTGTTCGTTGCCCCGGAAATCGAGCCTGGGGAAGTAACAACGCCGAGAGCACCAAGGCTCAAATCAAGTGTGCAAACTGCGGACAGAACCACACAGCAAATTTCCGTGGATGCACGGTGCGAAAGACCTACTTGGACGTGCTGGAGAAGCAGCGGAAGAAACCAGCCAACCGTCAACTCCCAAAACCAAGTGCTTCGACGGCTCAAGGTACGACGCACCCACCTGGGTGGGGCGTTCCTACGCTAGTGTGACCGCTTCCGCAGGCGGACCTACCACGAGTCCCGACACTGCTCCCGATGGTGCTGATCTTTTCACCCTTACGGAGTTCCTTTCGTTGGCAAGGAAATGTTCTCCCGTTTCCGAGCTTGCCAGAATAAGGAACAACAATTCATGGCCCTTGGGGAACTGATGATAAAGTACGTTGGAGCTAAGTAAATTACTTCGACGTTTATAAGACCCACGACACCAGGGCGACCTGGTTAAAAATTGCACTCTAGATATAAGTATTTCCTTTTCCTATCCCCTTTCTAAAGCAATATTAGTAGGTTTTTTTGTTAGCTTTTTCCTGCTCCCGATAACGCTTCTTCCAAACTTAAAATTATCAATTGATGTTCATGTGTTAATTTATAGTTGTAAGGACATCCATAACTCTATAATCTGTAACTAAGACACAAAATCTGTAGATGATAAGTACAAAATAAACAACAAATTGAAATTGAAATAATAATTTTATTAAATAATCAAACTAACTATTTTACTTGTATGCAAGATTCGTTCAGCGTGTGCACAATCGAAATCGTAACAGCCGTCACTCAATCGTCACAGCTGTCAGAAGTAATTCCTAGTGTTCACATTTGGAAAGGACGTAATCGCACCGCATCGCGTAATTTCTGTTACACCCTTACCAAAAATCATGATTTTTTGAGTTCCAAATCCCACTTTTCATACGATTTTTTGAGTTCAACCCATATAACCATTTTTATGGTTGTAGTACCTGAACTCAAAAAATCGTATGAAAAGTGGGATTTGGAACTCAAAAAATCATGATTTTTGGTAAGGGTGTACTTTTAAACTTTTGAAGTTGTAACTCCAATGTAACTCAATTGAATCCAAAAAGGCCCATTTCGGGGCTTATTTATATGTGGGATTTATTTATTGTTAAAAATTTCCAATGAACAATTTTTTTTAATTTACAGATTTAAAGCTTATTGTAGGTAAATAATATCGTTTTCTTAAGAACAATAAAATTCCAGTTGAAATTACTCTAAAAATATTTTCAAACTTAACAATGTAAATGATCCAAAAATGAGCCAAACATCTGGAGTTTTTTTAAAGGACCAATAAACCAAATTTTCAGTTTTTGCTTTTTGGGTGTTTTTCAATACCCCTGACTCAAGGCGGTTCTTAAAACACCCAAAAAGCAAAAACTGGAAATTTGGTTTATTGGACCTTTTCAAAAAAAAAAAAAAACTCCAGAAATGTGGATTTTTGTAAACGAGTAGTCTGGTCTTAAATTTTTGCTCCCAGCCTGCTACGCCCCTTTCAAAAACCTCCCCCCAAATTTTCCTCCAACTGACAGTTTTTGCGTCGTCGTCGTCGGAGTTTGACAGACAAAGCAAATCAGTCAGCAGCAGAGGCCTGGCAGTTCGATTCCAAATTGCGAGTTCCGCGGAGGTCCGCACATCGAAATTCGGTCCGAGAACGACGAGAAAAAAAAAGTGGCCATCGGCAGTGTGTCCCAGGTGCGCCGTGACCGCAAAAAGACGAATATTCCGATCGTTTCGCGTGTGCTGTTGCGCTGAATATGTAACGCGAATAGTTTTGAATTTTTCCAACAATTTTTTTTATTTTGTTTTTCGTGTTCCGTCGACGACGAGTTGGAAGGTTTTTTTTTCGGTTCTTTTCTGGGTGGTGATTTTTGGCTGCGTGGAGAAGGCCACATTGGACGGAGGAGCACTGGGAAAAAGAATCGAGTTCAAGTGGTGAGCTAATTGCGCTGAGAAATCCTTTGGCCGTCGTCGAAAGGGGAATCGGGAAATTGCAACACCCAATCGAAAAAAAAAAAACGCAAGTGAAGGCCAGATTTGGCAAGAAAAAGAAACAAAGCAAGTGAGAGGTCGATTCCGGAGGTGGGCGCGAGGGAAAGAGGCGGACAGGGGGGGTTAGTGTGGTGGAATCGGGGTCACTTTATGGCACCTTCGAGGTGCACCTCATTAAAGTGTCGAAGTGTGCTGCCTGCGGAGTTGAAGAATCGAATCTGCCCTGCCTATGGGAAGTTCCAAAGGTCGAAGCACTGATAACAATCTTCCCCCCGCGAGAGAGTTTTATCAAGATTCCATCACCCTGCCGCCTGTTCCCGATTCCGTGTGTCCGTGTCTGTCGAGGAAGGCGGCCCCCCTCAAGGTGGTGTGAGTTTTTGAGTGAGAGCAAGCAAGAGCGAGAGAAAGAGCAAGGAACCAGATCCAAAACAGACACACGGCAAGACAGCGAAGAACAGGATTCCCCGCCCGCCACACCACACTCGAAGAGTCTTGGCGGCTGACACGTCGACGTTGGCTTGTTGGCTGGCCACAGCTACTCCGACTTGAAACTGAGCCAAATCAAGGTGTGTTGTGTTGGTTCGCTGCAGAGCGCAGCGTTTCGCAACCTCCTCTTCGGCGATTAATCTGCGCTACGTGTTGGCAAAACCGGAGATTTGTTGTGGTCGCGGTGCGCAAACTCGGCGAGGTGGCCTGGAGTCAGGTTTGTGGGGCGGTTGGTTGCTGGGAGGGGTGGAAGCAAGCGAAGTGAAGAGGGTATGTTGCGCCTTGTTATTGTTTGTTTTTGCTGCTGGCCTGCGTTGAGGTCGATGCGTTTGGCTGCACGCACAATTCAATGTAAGAATAATCGGTGAAACGAGCTGATTAAGCGGAAATGTTCTTGACTTTGATCGAAATCAGAGCACACGATTTGCTACAGGTAACAGCACTTGATTATAGATCCTACATAACATGCTGAAGATACTACGTAAAACGTGGCAATCTTTTCTTGGAAGCCTTTTCATTTCGCTGAATAAAACAGTTACCATTCTTAGAAAGATTGATAAGGATATTGCAATTTCAATTTGACACAAAACTGGTTGAACACCCGGTAGGCCGACTATGCGTCTATGGCCAGTAAAACTACCAACAAAAGAGCTCGATCAAGTGACAACCTCTACGATTATCATTCAACACACGTTCCACATTGCATTTCATATGCAAATGAAGGCAAACACTTGTCGATGATCGAAACTATACTTTCCAAAAATGGAACTACCCGTGGCGACCTTCGAAAATGCACAAACGTTCAGGAATCTGAGATATTGTTAATAATTACCGCGCTCGAAAATCGCTTTCACTCGCACGAACGCCGCCCCCAAGTAAGAAGGCCCAGAATAGAACCGGTGTGTACCAACACCACGGACTCGGCGGCGTCGTTGCCGTTGTCGTGGAACCGCCCCGGGCTGTTCGAATTGTGACTATTTTCGTACCCTGGCAGTTAGCGTCACCGGCAGGATAGAACGCAGTGTTAAAATTTTGATGATTTTGTGGGAATTTTATCCCTGAAATGCAAAAAAAAAAAAACAATCTTTCACCTTTATCCTTTTATCCAAGACTTTCTTGCCCTTATAGACTTTGTAGTTACTGACATTTAGTTTACGATCATTTGGATCCAAACGTACCTAGGTCGTGATTTTTGAACGTTTAGCTCATCAGCACATTTGCGCGAAAAGATTTCCTTTTAGTTTTGACGCAATTTTTTGGCAAGAAAGTATCCTACGACGACACCTTCTCATTCAACGCCTACAGAGTATGTTTGACCTTTTCCAAGTCAGTTATTTCGCCAAACGGTGACGATTTGTTGCACGATTTGAGTATGTGTGTGTGTGTATGTATGAGTAGAGAACGTAATAGTATTATTACACACTTGGAACTTGGCTGCTTGTAAACCGGGTTCTAGGTCGGTAAACGTTAGTGTTGTTTCTAGGCTGTAGCCCCTTTAGTCTGTTCAAAGTTTCTGTTATGTGTTTTGTTTCTGGCGCGATGACTCCTTTTACGTAGACTGGCTTGTTTTCCTTTCATTTGTGACTTGTTATGAAATGAAGAAGCATAAATTAAGACTTTGGAGCGGAACTTCGGTATAATATTAATAGCTAAGACAATTATGTTTAGATTATGAGCAATTCCAGTCCAAAACAGGCATTTTAAGGTACTTTTTTACTCGACCCTCTCCGGTATCAACGCCATTTTTGAGGATATGAAACCAGCTGCACACGAGAATGGCATTTGAGAAGGGCCTAAGTTATTAAAAAAATGTATTTAGTAAATTGAATATTCCTGTACCTCAAAAACGTTCCACCGTACCAAACAGTAATCAAAGACAAGCTAGTAGGATTTTACGGGCTTTTGAAAAAAAAAATACGCGCCGCTTCAATGAGATTGTTTGATTTTTGAGCAAAAAATTAAACGAAAAATAATCGTGGAAACACCTTACCCATGATTTTTTTTTCTTTCAAAATTTTTGGCTAAAAGCCTCACAAATAGTGCAACTCTAAAAAAACAAAGTTTATTTACTAAATCTGTTTTTTATGTGTCTCCAAACAATTTTACATAAAAGTCTCCATATTGAACATTGTCCTAATTCCAATCCTTGTTAAGATAGGTTTAGGTTTATTTTTAAATATATTGAAAGTAAAAAAACTATGATTTTGGCAATTTTGTGTGGTTAATGGCTATAAGTGAGACTTGATTTTTCAGTCTTGAAAACATTTCTACCGAAAAGCTCGTCCGAAGGCATTTTGTGCGCTAGAACTCAGGGTGATGCAAAAGCTGTTGCTGAAGATATAAATAAAGAAAAAAAATATTTATGAATATTTGTCTTACTCAAATAATTTATAATTCGTAGGTATGTGCAAAATTAAATTTGCAATCTAAAACGACTCCCTTTTTTAACGCATCGTTTTCAAGTTATAGGCATTGTAAGATGAAATTTTTAGATTTCTTTTTAGTCTTTCGTAATTTATGTAAGTATTTACGAAGGAAAAACACCAGATGCGAAAAATATTTTCGAAGAGCTAAGCAAATTTCCTTCAATTTCCATTTTTTTGTTTACTTTGTTGATCGAGCTACCTTTGTGATACAGCCGCGTGAAGTTGAAATTTCGTGAAAAATTGGGTTTTCTCAGTGTTATCTAATTAGACCTCTTTTTTTCAATTCGCGATAATGCCTCGAAAACTATTAGTTCGATTTTCAATGTTAAATGTGTTTTTTTTTAATTTCTGCTCTTTTCTTTTTTTCTTATTTTGAAAATCAAGCTCAGCATATGAAATCGTCAAACATAATTTGCATTACATTTCTAAATTTTGCAGAAAATGCCTCGGAATGCGTTTCCTTCGTGAAGTATTTTAAAATTACAAAAAATGGTGCAAATTATCAAAACAAGTTTAAAGTTATTTTAAATTGTAAATTTGTTTAGAGAAATTTTATGCCTTGAAATTTAGTTTGACAATGTTTTAGATTTTTTTTATATTGAACCGGTACAACTATTGTACCGGTTTGGCTGAATCGTTTTGATTTTCATACAAAATGACTTCATGCAATTTGATGAAGTTTGATATGTCGGATGATAGATTTTGTGATAGTAATGTTAAACCGGTACAACTTTTGTACCGGTTGGGTGAACCGGTTTTGCTGAATCGGTTTGATTTTCATACAAAATGACTTTTCATGCAATTTGATGAAGTTTGATATGTCGGATGATAGATTTTGTGATAGTAATGTTGAACCGGTACAACTTTTGTACCGGTTGGGTGAACCGGTTTTGCTGAATCGGTTTGATTTTTATAAAAAAATGACTTTTCATGCAATTTGATGAAGTTTGATATGTTGGATGATAGATTTTGTGATAGTAATGTTAAACCGGTACAACTTTTGTACCGGTTGGGTGAACCGGTTTTGCTGAATCGGTTTGATTTTTATAAAAAAATGACTTTTCATGCAATTTGATGAAGTTTGATATGTTGGATGATAGATTTTGTGATAGTAATGTTAAACCGGTACAACTTTTGTACCGGTTGGGTGAACCGGTTTTGCTGAATCGGTTTGATTTTTATAAAAAAATGACTTTTCATGCAATTTGATGAAGTTTGATATGTTGGATGATAGATTTTGTGATAGTAATGTTAAACCGGTACAACTTTTGTACCGGTTGGGTGAACCGGTTTTGCTGAATCGGTTTGATTTTTATAAAAAAATGACTTTTCATGCAATTTGATGAAGTTTGATATGTTGGATGATAGATTTTGTGATAGTAATGTTAAACCGGTACAACTTTTGTACCGGTTGGGTGAACCGGTTTTGCTGAATCGGTTTGATTTTTATAAAAAAATGACTTTTCATGCAATTTGATGAAGTTTGATATGTTGGATGATAGATTTTGTGATAGTAATGTTAAACCGGTACAACTTTTGTACCGGTTGGGTGAACCGGTTTTGCTGAATCGGTTTGATTTTCATACAAAATGACTTTTCATGCAATTTGATGAAGTTTGATAAGTCGGATGAATGTATTTCTCAACAAAAAAATGTTTCTACTGTTTTACTAAAGTTAGTACAATATCAATAAAAGTTTATCAAACTTTTGAAGAAAAAACAAAACATTTTGAAATCAATTTAAAGAAAATATAGTCTTGTCGATTTATTTGTTTGCATTTAAAACAAAAATAAATAATAAGAAATGGTTTTTACCGTTGTTGTACATAAAAAATTGCGTAGGGCATCAGGACCCTTTTATTTAGGCCAAGGAACTCCCATGAAAAATTCCATATCGGAGAACCCTTGATCCTGGATCCAGCTGAATTGACTTGGAATCGTCCACCTCCCCCCCTTCAATCACCCACCATCAGACAAGCCAACAGCCAACTCAACACAAAACTGTTCACCCAATGACTTCCGCGTCATTCGACAGGCAGAACGTTTTTATTTGCGCCAACTCACGCTCTTCCACCACACACGCATTGATGACGCTCTCTCTCACTCTGTTTGTACCTACCTGATGTACTTAGTCACTGTGTTTAGTGTGTCAGCTTGTGGTGGGTTGGTGCTTGCTCGCACGTTTTAACTTCCAACGTGGTCGTCTGAATTTGGATTGGGTTTCTTTTAAAACTGTTGATCCTTTTACTTATTTATTTATTTCTGATTTTTATTTTTAAACTTCTTTTAATATGAATGTTTCACAGTGAACACATCTCTCATCCTGTTTTTTTCTTCTTTGCAATTTGCCGGTATTGCGCACTAATGACACAAAACGACTGATTCGACCAACTTCATTCACCTGTTTCTCTTTCTCTCCACAACTTCTTCGGCTTCTTACTCACTTAGCAGTTTTGCCCATTCAGCTCACCTCCAGCAAAACAATGCTGATTGCCAGCGTCGAGAGTTCGAGTCCGAAAATTACCACTCAATCACGCCACACTAATCCTGCCCCAAAACGCGCCCAGCTCAGCCAGCCAGTGGCGCTCCAACCGAAACTGGAAGAGGCTCTCCGATAACATTTTTTTTTTGCTGCTACGCGTTCGATAACGTGGCTGCTGATCAAAGGCTAACATTTGGTGTGAAATTCGGAAGCCACCACGACTCTGTTCAAAGCTCTCTGCCTTATTAGGAAATGCAATTTATTTATCTCCTGTATTTACCGATAAGTTTTTTACAGGTTTTTCCTTTCTCACTACTTACAATACTTTTAAATTGAATACATTTATTACAGGTATTTTTTTATATTTCCAATTATATTTCAAAATCGCTAGCACTAATTAAACGATGTCGTTATTGGTCGGTTTTCTATCCAAAATCAGATTTCGGTCATTCGATTTTATTTGTATTTTTTAATCCGACTGAAACTTTTTTGGTGCCTTCGGTATGCCCAAAGAAGCCATTTTGCATCATTAGTTTGTCCATATAATTTTCCATACAAATTTGGCAGCTGGCCATACAAAAACGATGCATGAAAATTCAAAAATCTGCATCTTTTGAAGGAATTTTTTGATCGATTTGGTGTCTTCGGCAAAGTTGTAGGTATGGATACGGACTACACTGGAAAAAAATGATACACGGTAAACAAAAATTTGGTGATTTTTTATTTAACTTTTTGTCACTGAAACTTGATTTGCAAAAAACACTATTTTTATTACTTTTTTTTAAATATATTTTAGAGGACATCAAATGCCAACTTTTCAAAAATTTCCAGGTTGTGCAAAAAATCTTTGAGCGAGTTATGAATTTTTGAATCAATACTGATTTTTTTCAAAAAATCGAAAAATAGAAACACACCGTTTTCTAATGTCGATATCTCAGCAACTAATGGTCCGATTTTCAATATTAAAATATGAAACATTCGTAAAATTTTCGGATCTTTTCGAAAAAAATATTTCCAAAATTTATAAACCAGGACTAACAATTTTAAAAAAGCGTAATATTGAATGTTTGGGCCTTTTGAAAATATTTTTGTCGAAAAGATCCGAAAATTTCACGAATGTTTCATATTTTAACATTGAAAATCGGACCATTAGTTGCTGAGATATCGACATTAGACAATGGTGGGTTGTTTGGGTGAGACTTAGAAAACATCAATTTTCCTGTTTTTAAACCTTTGCATGGCAATATCTCATTAACTAAGGGTCGTATCAACAAAGTTCAAGAAAAAAAAATATAGAGAATTTTCTCAGCATTTCAAAAAAAAAAATTTCAAAAGTTTGCAAACATGTGCACTTATTTAAAAAAAAAATGAAAAACTTCGACTATTTTCTAAAAAGTCACCTAAAAATGGATTTAACTTCGAAACGGTGCACTTTATCAAAATTTCACTAAAGTACTTTTTGATGCCAAATTTGATTTTACATCAAAAAATTAAGTTGAAAAATTTTTGCGACCAATTTTTCGATTTTTTGAAAAAAATCAGTATTGATTCAAAAAATCATAACTCGGTCAAAGATTTTTTGCACAACTTGGAAATTTTTGAAAAGTTGGCATTTGATGTCCTCTAAAATATATTTAAAAAAAAGTAATAAAAATAGTGTTTTTTGCAAATCAAGTTTCAGTGACAAAAAGTTAAATAAAAAATCACCAAATTTTTGTTTACCGTGTATCATTTTTTTCCAGTGTAGTCCGTATCCATACCTACAACTTTGCCGAAGACACCAAATCGATCAAAAAATTCCTTCAAAAGATACAGATTTTTGAATTTTCATACATCATTTTTGTATGGCCAGCTGCCATATTTGTATGGAAAATTATATGGACAAACTAATGATGCAAAATGGCTTCTTTGGGCATACCGGAGGCGCTTAAAAAGTTACAGTCTGATTAAAAAATACAAAAATTAAAATTTAGGAAAAAAGACCGATTTCCTAGAGAATTGCTCATCTGGTCCCCTTCATTTTTTCAAATGTAAGATCAATAAAACTTCGTTTTGTTTTAAAGAATAATTTACATTATTACTGAGAAACAGGAACGACGGGTTGGCGTTTTCATAGAGCAATTCCAGCTCAAAACAGTAACCCTCTCCGATTTCAATGAAACTTTGTAGTCATGTTATCCTACGCTTATATAAGCCATTTTTGTGTATATGGAGCCAGTTTCACTCGATAATGACATTTGAGAAGGGCGTAAGTGTTCTAAATATTTTTGTTTTTCGTAATTTAAATATTGCTGTATCTCGAAGCCGTTGCATCGTATCAAAAAGTGGTCAGACGAACATGTAGGAAATTTGACGGGATTTCCGAAAAAAATACACTGAAAGAAAAAAACACTCCACTTTTATGAGATTTTTTAATTTTTAGGTTTAAAAGTCAAATTTGAAGGTGAGCGTACGATTTTTTTTCGTTCAATTTTTTGTGAAAATAGCCCAAGACGTTACAAAAAGACTCAAAAATGCAGGATGGAGCAACTCACAAAAAAAATGCAAAAATCATTTACTGAAAGTGTTTTTTTTTTCAAAATTGTTCTAAACTGTTTTTGGCAATTTCTATATGACAGACTTGATTTTTCAGTCTCGAAAATATTTTTACCGGAAAGCTCGACCAATTTCCCACAAGATTGTCTTTGACCACTTTTCAAAATAACTCGTCTTTTTGATGATTTAAGCTAATTGGTTACTATAGAGTAGTGCGAAGCTTGTGGGGACGCGCAGTCCTGTTTTTTCGTGTTATTATCCGTCTCTTTTGTGTCGCTGTTCGAGTGTAGGGGTGATTGGATTTCTTCTTCTTCTTTTTTAATTTTTTTAGTTCTCGCGTTCGTTGGCCGATGAATTTTATTTTTGTTCTCTTTATATAGTTTTCGATAGAAACGATCCGATTTTTGTTTTTTTGAGACAAGCAAGTCGTATTGCTGGATTAAGTCCTTTCCAGATTTTTAAAAATTTCAACCGATAAACAAATTGCTTATGGTCGCATCACCTACCACAGTGAATCCTGACCTCATACCCATCTTACTAACCCCTCAAAACTCATGTGATACTTTGTCGGAGACGCAGCCGATTTAGCGGTCCCATCACTCAAGTATCGGCTAACATTCCCATCCACTTCCCCGTGTCTTACCTCTGGTCGTGGCCGGCGTCGGTATTGATCAGCACGATAGGGACCTTTGAAAATTGCGAAGGGGTGATGATTGGTTCCTACTTTTCATCTGTGGTCCAATGTTTGGGGGTCCTGTTCAATAACGAAGTAGCAGCTACGAGTAGACACCAATGCTATGCTATGCTATGCTATTTAAGAGCGAGTCCACGAGCAAAGCATACCCATCTCGCATCGACCTCACCAATCTGCCTGAAATTTTCAGGGGTTGTTTGTACATATAAAACTAGCATTTGGTCAAAATATGAGCACTCTAGGTCAACGGAAAGTGGGGCAAATCGGGACACAAAGTTTGAAGGTTCAAAAACGTCAAAAATCGTAAAAAGGCTGTAACTTGGGCAAAATTCAATTTAATATCGAAATTCAAAATGCATCTGGAAGGGCTTATAAAATGCAACAAAATGCAGGGTAGAACATCCCAATTGGTTGAATCTGAAGGGAGTTATTGGCATTTTAGTGAAAAAATAGCACAATTTTCAAACTCAAATAAAAAAGTGTTCCATCCAGATATCAACTCGGTTCAACCTGCAGCTTGTAGGGGACATCTGGGACTACCATCTGAGACTAAGAACGCTTTGGGTAAGGCAGTTTAACATATTAAATAGACACTTTTACTTTTAGTGAATTTTTTGGTTGTAAATTTTTACTCCGGGGACCCCTTAGATCCCATTTTCTGATGATAATTTTATCATATTCGTGTTCCTGAGACAATTTCACAATAGAAACATGCATAAAAATGTTTATTTTCATCCATTTTAATCCTTTAAAAAATGAAAAATAAAAAAAACTTCGATTCCCATTTATTGAAATTCAAGTTCGTTTCCAAGGATACTAGATGACAGCAGAAAAAAAGCAGCATCTCAATTTTTTTAACATTCATTTTTTAAAGGGTTAAAATGGATGAAAATAAACATTTTTATGCATGTTTCTATTGTGAAATTGTCTCAGGAACACGAATATGATAAAATTATCATCAAAAAATGGGATCTAAGGGGTCCCCGGAGTAAAAATTTACAACCAAAAAATTTACTAAAAGTAAAAGTGTCTATTTAATATGTTAAACTGCCTTACCCAAAGCGTTCTTAGTCTCAGATGGTAGTCCCAGATGTCCCCTACAAGCTGCAGGTTGAACCGAGTTGATATCTGGATGGAACACTTTTTTATTTGAGTTTGAAAATTATGCTATTTTTTCACTAAAATGCCAATAACTCCCTTTAGATTCAACCGATTGGGATGCTCTATCCTGGATTTTGTTGCATTTTATAAGCTCTTTCAGATGCATTTTGAATTTTGAAATTAAATAGAATTTCGCCTAAATTACAGCCTTTTTACGATTTTTGACGTTTTTGAACCTTCAAACTTTGTGTCCCGATTTGCCCCACTCCCCTTTGACCTAGAGTGCTCATATTTTGGCCAGATGCTAGTTTTATATGTACAAACAACCCCTGAAAATTTCAGGCAGATTGGTGAGGTCCAAACGACGTCCCATACAAAGGGGTATGCCCTGTTCGTGGACTCGCTCTTAAGCTAATTGGTTACTATACTACACTGAAAAAAAATATAATGTTTTCAGTTATGAGCAATGTAATTAGCTTATATCTGTAAGCCCATACATCCAATTGAAATGTGGTCACGAGACGAGATGGCATTGCTGTGATTTTTTGAACAAATCGTAATTTTTCGAAAACGTTAAAAATGAAGTCAAAAGTGGTTTTTTCGCATATTTTTTCAGATGAACATAAAAATTCTTCAAAAGTGTACTGAACAGCAGCCGCGGGACCGTTTTAAGTATTGTATTTCAACGAAGTATTTTTCTGCAGAAATCCTTGATGAAACGTAAACCAAACTTTGTTTTGAAGTAAATTATTGTTAAAAATGTATGCAAAGTTCACTTTATAACATAGAAAGTTCCATAACCATGAAATACTAACGAAAACGAAAAGGGCACAATTGAACTTTTTTTCTGGTTTGGATTGAACATTGTTATGTGCCCTTTTTGCGTTTTTTGATTTTTTCCATAGGAAATTGTTAGCTATTAATCTGATTCTTGGAGGACATGTAGGGAGTGTACTAATGAATGGAATAGTGGAATAATCCCAAATGTTTACGTTTTGGTTTTGTGCCCTAATGAAATGTTTGGCTCGATTTACAGAAATAAAGACCCAAAAAGAATAAGTAGATTTACAGACAGCTGTTGGTTTCAACAAACCACTTGGACCACTTGAACTATGGAAACTAAGTCGTTACAAATTCTTTCAGTTTATAGTTAGGGAGCTTTCTTTTATAACTTAACGCAGTTGGTGGGAAGGGTGGTTGGAGGCCGTGTTACGCTCCATACAAAATTTTTAAAATTTGTAGGGAAATTTTTTACGAGGGGGGGAGACGGTCTTAAAAATCTGATTTTTTGCGTTACGTAATAAAAGAACGCTCCCTTATCGTTAGGGGTTATAAATCAAAAATGCAAACTTCAAATTCATCAAACGTACCCAATACCCTGCAAGTAGATACTGTTTTGGTTCATTGGTCCACCGCAGGGGAAAAAAAGGAACGCCGAGAGAGTGACGGAGAGGAACGACTCATCCCAAGCAGACAGACGAGATTTTATGGCTAAAAATAAAAATTAAATAACTGTTCCCAGCCGAGCGATGGCTTCCTTGAGTGCGCCTGAACGCAAAGATCAAGATGGTGGAGCCAAAGGTGAACCGATTCTTACTAATTTTCGTCAAACTAAGCTTTTTCGTCACTTTTGGAAGATTGTTTGCTCAATTTTATTTGAGCTCTTTAAAATTACTTTGAAATAGTCAAAAAAACACTTTATGAAAGCTCAATAACAACATCTTCAAATTTCAATTTGTTTTTCTTTCCACCTACTCAAACACATCTTGGCGTACACTATTTTGTAGATGTATCTATATTGCTTCTTCCCGAAGGTGTGTGTGTGAAGCACACTAAAATGATCAGTTCCCTCACTCACGAGCTCCGCTCAATCGCTGCTATTATTTCTAAATGGGATGGAAAAATATTCACTTTAGGTGGGCTCTATGACATCAACTGCAGGTTGGAATTCAATGGTTTTGGATTTAATTTATATCGTCACTTGATTTTTACCAATTAATTCTCTTTATTGTCTTAATTTGCACACCAGTTTTCTGGCACCTAATATGCGTGACTTGTTTGAGCAAAGTAGCGCAAACTATTTTTCTCGGCAGGCGGAAAAACCGTGAAATCCGTACAAAATTAAAATAAACTGCATCACAAAGAGAGGGACAGGCTCGTTAGACATTTGTACGAAGCTGCAGTGCGAGCCGTGTACAAAGAGGATGAGGAAAAGAAGATGTAACTTAGTCGTTGAAATCAAAGTTCAAATGACGTCAAATTGGCGTTCTCTCTAGCTATGAATGTTCTGTTGTATTAAAAGATACAAAGCGGCAACAGTAAACACTTTGAAAGCCTCTGTAAATTAATCAGAGCGTGCAGGGACGAGATTCTTAAAGACAAAAGTGAGTGTATTTTGCTCTCATCATCGTAACAAATGGATACTTAGAAAAATATCATTTACAGCAATCCCAGTTGGTTAATTCTTAAATTCTTAAATTTCTTTATTCCTAAATTCAATATGAAGCTTGAAAAGGAAATGTTTCACAAAAAGTAATTAAATCGATTGACTTTTGACCCCAGCGATTTGTTTCACACAGAGTGCAGGTCATAAAGTTAGGGCGTCCAATTTTCCCAGGTTTTGAATTTCCCGGGAAACGGGAAAAATATTTTTCAAATTCCGGGAATTCCCATGATCCCGGGAAATTTTTTGAACAGTCATAAAATTTATGTTTTCATTAAATTTGTTATGTTTTTAAAGCTTACAATCATAGAATTAGCTCAATACTGTTAATTGGTGATAATCTTTACTTCAATCTGAACAAGAACAGCAGTTTTTAGGTACACCCAGAACTGGACATCGGCATACAAGAGGATAAAGAACACGATTCGGTAGTAGAATGGTACTGTGTGCGGACAGAGAGGATAAATCCCGAAATTACCGAGAGTACTTTACTTATGGGTTCATCTTCAAAAAAAGTTCATCTATCAAAAAAAAAGTACCGGTACCGAGACTCGAACCCAAGACCTTCGGCATATTGAACCGTGCCTTTGCAGTATGGGCCACCATGGTTCGGTGACTAAGTTGCGGTCATTTGTCCATATAAGCCACTGAATAGGATGAACTGTTCCAATGAACGAATGAACACGCGAGAGGACTATACTCTCGCAAAATCCCCTCGTTCTTTAACTTTGGGTGTAGTTTAAAAAAATATTAAAAATGTTTGTTTATTGTTCTTTGTTATGTTTTGGATTTTTAATGAATCATAATTTTTAATCCAATGTGATTCAAATTATTTCATATTAATAATCACAAAATTCTTATTAATACATTTCTTTAATTTTTTATATGAAATGACTACAAAAGCTAAACAAATTTCATTGAAACTGTAAAAAAACAAGAAACGAAAACAAATAAAATGAATCCATCCAATTTAAAACTTTAGAAAAGTTTAGAATTTCATGTATTATATAAAACATATTTTACAAACTATCTTTAAGTCACTACCGCCAACTGGGGGAAAACGGGACTGCAGTCTGAATAGGTACAGGATTTTTTAGAGCAATAAATTTGAAAATTTGTGATTGTTATGTTTAATAAAAAAAAATATCAGAACATTATGCTGTCTTAATTTGTTACTATTGTCCTAAATTGCTCCAGATGCAGATGTTTGATGAAAAATAATAAATTATGTTTTTTTTTTCAAGTTTAAAATCATCATTAAACGTAAATATTTAAAAAATAAATAAAATTTAATGAAAAATATTTAAAGCGCTAGGCATTTTGTGGATCCGTAAACTAAAACTTTAATAATGTTCCCTTATAAGCCAAATAAATGTTGATATATGCCGAATACAAATTTGCTGATGCTTTAAAAATGTTATCGATTACTAAGTAGTCAACTGCTCATCTATTTTCACAACCAAATCTGAGTTTCCTGACCAAAAAAATGTTTTTTTTTTCAATTTCGGGAATTCCCGGGACAAAATATCAAAAATCCCGGTATTCGGGAATTCGGTTTAGGGAAAATCTCGGGATTTTTGTCTCGGGAATTCCCCGGATGGACGAACTACATAAAGTGCACCAACAAACCGAGCAGCAGCATCTAGACAAGTCTGATGGCGGGCTGCTGGTTGTGGTTTGTGAAGATATTACAACAAACGCACCACCAGTGGCAAGATTTGTGGTTTCCGCTGTTTTCTCAGCTGGCGGTTGCAGAGATCTTTGAAAAGTCAAGGTCAGGCCACTCATGTGTGGGTGGCTGAACAACAAATATGAAAGGCTTTTAAACCTTGACCTGGTTTCACAATTCCGTAAATTTAGTTAAAGCTAACTTTTTACTCCTCAGACAAACAAAAAATAATTTCACGCTCAATTAGCGCATTTGTCCCCTTCCCAAACATGTTCCATTATTACATGCAATGCAACAGGTAGGGCCTGCCAAATCTAATTCAATCCCACTCAGTACAAATCCTGTGACAAGGAACGAAAAAAAAGACAGAAAATAAATCACGTCAAAAAAATCCACCAGTTTAAACTTGGCACAGGGGTTTCTATTTTTGGTCACGACAAGTGACTGAACTTGAGAAGCAGTGCAAAAATTTCCGTTCGTTCTCACGGGACATCACTCACGACGACCACGACGACACGCAGCGAGAGAAACAAAAAAAAAAGTGGGCACAACTGTTGCATGCCGACAGGACCGGCAACGACAACGGCTGCTGTCCCAGCTCTGGGACAGATCACTCACCGACGATTCGTTTTTGTTTGATTCGAGCATCACTCGAAGCATCATGATTAAGTCTTGTTTGTTGATGTTGTTGTTGTTGTTTATTGCAATTAAATTTTTTCATCTTGTTGTGAGACTACCTTTCACGTTTCCTTCTTAGAGAAAAGGGTGAAAATTAAGCACAAAACGGCCGAGAGCATTTTACTCTCAGTTGTTATCATAAATGTCTCAAACAAAATCGAGGCCATTTTGCTATTTGACCTTGTTGTAATTTTGTAGTTGTGTTATTTGTTTATGCTTTTGGAGACATTAAAACAGCAAAATAAAATTTATCAGTGGAATAAAATTTTGGATACCTTTGGACATGATTTATAGCTTTTAGGGTAATTTTTAGGGGGACGGATAATGTCCACGTTCCATACAAAAATCTTGTTTGGTTGATATTTTTCTTTGTTTCAAACACTTTATATTTTTCGATTAATTCCGTGAAAAAAAAAGATTTTTTTTCTATTACAAGAAATTAATAGGAAAAACCATTACTTTATACAACAAAATATTGCACCATCCTAATGGTCATATGAAGAGTTTGATGCTCGATTCCATCTCCAAAAATACTATTTAGGCTATAAACTTACCAGCAACAGCACCGCCTCGAGTAAGCACGCAAGTTTATGCCATTTACTGGCCAAAAAGATCAAATTTAATGCACTTTTGATCATAATTTCTATTTTGCGAGACCATTTCTCATCATTTTGTTGGCACACACAGTGACACACGCGAGAAACCCTCAAACGCTTAAACAAAATATCGCCGAAATCAATTTTTCACTTTCGCTTACTTTTTCACGGCGATTTCGATGCAAAACTGCCCCCAACTTTCGGCAACATGTTCTTTTGCACATTGGTTAGTCACTCACTTGAAAAATAATCGCGAAACATGTAAATAATTAGCAAGCGCCATAAAAAAACAAACGCGCAAAGTCGTTTGACGTTTGACTTTTGACTACCCATTCTAATCGAAGGCTGAAGAAAACCGAGCGAGAAGTGAAGGCAAAAAAAAAGAACAAAAGGTGGCTACCATAAATGCTACTGTTCGTGAGTGTTCCCTTAAAATTTCATCAATTTTGGCAGCACTAAGCAGACCCAAAAGAGCTCTGGAAGAAAAAAGAACTAAGCTGAAAATAGAAAAATGGGCGTGGCCCAATGCACTCGACTGATAAGAATACATTTTGGAAATTTTTTTTTCAAATGCTTGTAAAAGGAATAGCATAACTTTTAGTAAAAGTGAAAATAAACAGAAATGTTCACAAAAAGTTGCTCTACTCGTTGGTGTACTTGGTTTTAGTAAATTTCAAGGAACACTCCAGATTATCCAGCATCAATCAAACACGACCGCTTATTAGGCTTAAAATGGGTTTATTTCCCCTAATGAAATAACTACAACTGTTTTGGAATTCAACTGTTGTGTAGAATTTGATGCAGAATGCAGAATGACTTAATTGTCCCAACTAGCTTTATCTGCTCTTTACAGCTCAGAAAACTGTCTGTCTCGCCATAATTTTCAGCATTATCGGATCAAATAATTAAACTAGGTTATAACAAAAACCACCAAGACCCGGGTAAGACATTAATGCTATTATGAGCTGTTATTATGTTCAATTTTTTTAATCATTTTAAATTTTTATCTTGGTTTTCAGCTGTTGAAACCAAATAAAGTTATTAGAGAAAATATTTATTCCTCGAAAAAAAAAAAAAACCTTGATGGGAAAATAATACGTACAAATCTAACAATGTTAGACTAACATTGTGTTGTTTTTTTTTAATTTGTTAATAACGCCAAAAACTGATATACACAGCTAAAAAAGTAGTAATCCAGCTGCGTGTAAAAGGCCTGGGTGTAAAATAAATATTGCATTATTTGAAGAAATTTCATGTAATTTTACACCCTGAAATATGTAGCCCATCATTATGGGAAACCTACTTGACCGAAATGTCAAGCCCATATATGCGTTTATCCTGGTCTGATGACCGAGTGGGTTAAGGCGCCAGTCCTTACTGATGGTTTTGAATCCCGTCGGTTGCCACTTTTTTTGTGTTTGCAAAAATTGTACATCCAGTGTGTAATATGAAGTGTTGATTTTGACGAAGGTGATGTGCATGCTTTTGCATGCGATTTTACCATCGGATTTTTTGCTGTGTAGGACAACTGTGCGTAGAATGGCAGAGAAACTGATATGGGACAATTTTGTATTAAAATGGCACAGATCGCAAAATTAAGTGCAAAATTGATTTTCAAAAAAAGCGTTACATTGTTCTTGGTTTGGAGGGGTTCATTCACAGATATCGTGAAGTAAAATTTCTCCTTCCGAGTGCCACATCGAAAAAATAAGTGAAAAAGGAATTTAAAAAAAAACCGATTCAATATCACCAGAGGTGAAATAGAGCCTTTCTTACAAAATGATGAAACTCCGAAAAATATATTGGTGCAATTAATTTTTCAGAAATATAATGATACCACCCAGTGAGAATTTGACCTAAAACTTCGAATCTTTTTAGACCAAACCTCGAATGACATTTTTTTTTTAAATTTCGGAGGTACATTATGGGTCGCAAGATAATTATATTTAATTAAGATAAACTTATTAGATTGACATTATTATAAAAAATAAAGGGTATTCAGTCTTTAATTTAAGTCTATGATTTACTTGAAAAAATGTGTATCGATATTTCACTTTGTCTATCTTTTATGAGAATCCAGAAAGCACACTTTCACGCGCAGCGTAAAACGCGCAAGCGTAAATGTGCTGGCGTTTATGCTTCGACTTGACGACTTGTCGATCTTTCGGAACTTCGAATTTGATTTTCAGTATATGATTGTGATAAAACCAGAAATTTAATAAGAAAAAATAGGGTAAAAATATGACGTAAAACACTAATATGGCTATATCTCTGGAAATACATTTTGGAAAAGCTTCAAATTTCAGACCCAAGCAGTTTATGGCGCATGTTTTTGAATGGCTTTTTGTTTGAAACTGGATTATTTTAATTTAATAGTGTTTTTGAGATATATGAGTTTTAAAATGGCATCTTGTTCTCTTGAAAATGTTTGTTTTTTGAGCTCTAAAAGTGATCAGAATATTATTTTTCTCTAAAACTTAACTAAATTGTTACGTTCAACAAAACGAATTTTTGAGGGTTTGCCCTAGGGCTATTTACAAAATTTGTCGTACAAAGCGTAAAATAAAATGTTGATGTCTTCGACAAAGTTACTTGAATTAGCATGTCAAAAAACTTTCTAGAAAGGGAAAAATATCCCAAAAATTTGTAAAAACACCCTAATCGTAACCCACCATTATTTTCAACCAAGCCAAAAATTCTTTTGAAGACATTAAAGCACTATTTTTGCCAAATATTTTTTTTCCACTTAATTTTGCGATCAGGCACACTCGGAAGGGAAAATTTTACTGGACGGTATTTTTGAATGACCCCCCGCCAAATCCAGAACAACGTTACGTGATTTTACATTCCGGCAAAAACGAGTTTTAATGTTTGACCTTGAATAAACAAACCTTAGCGCACGCAATGTAAACAATAACAAACATGTTTTGTTTGGTTGAATTTGGTTGCCAGAGTCCCGAGTTATTATTAAAAATGTGAACAGTAGTCGGGCATATACGTGTGTCAAACGCGTTCTGCACGGAACAAAATCCGGTTTGCGGAATCGCAAACGTTGCTTCCGATTTACACTGAAAATCGCAAATCTTGGTTTGCACCTTGTCAGAAGCAGAAGAAAAAAAAGTAAATTTACAAAGCAAAAAACGTACTAATCAAATGATGATTTTATCAAACATACCCCAAATAAAAATGTTCATTCCTCATCACATGCTTCGTAACACCTCAATCACAGCGCTCCTAAACGGTGGAAATTTCAGTCATCAGCGAACTTAACGCACCCTCACGCGTATTAAATTAAATAATTAACAGACGAAACACGAGCGACGACGACCTTGGAACGCAATTTTCCACGAGAAGGTACCGCTGCAATCGTGTCCAAAACCATTCGCGATCACGGCAAAGATCTCTTCGTTTCGTTTCGCGGGCGATGTCATAATTTTGTTTCTGGGTGTTGCTCTCCATTCGATCGGCAATTTTATCGAAATAATAAATGAGCGTTTTTTTTCTTTCGTTTTCGTTTGAAATTGTAACGTAATGTTTTTTTCTTCGTTCCAGATTGCAAACTACTGCAAATTGAAGCAATTACCGATTTAGGGAAGCGAGACGACGACGACGAAGACGAAGACTAGGGTGGTCCAAAATTAAAGGGAAGCAGCATGGACGCGAAACCGCTGCAGGTGGTCGAGGCGGGCGAGGACCACACGTTCATCCTGAACGAGGATGCCCTGACGGAGATTCTGCTCCAGGACAGCATCAAGGACCGGTCGGTGGTGGTCATTTCGGTGGCCGGTGCCTTCCGGAAGGGCAAAAGCTTTCTGCTGGACTTTTTCCTGCGATTCATGTACTCAAAGGTAACTTGTCCTCGAGGCTCTTCCCTGAAATTTGAACTAATGAGACGATTTTAAATTGTTTTTTTTTTTAGTACGTTCACCACCAGAGTGCGTCAGAGTGGCTGGGGGATGAAAATGAACCGTTGACGGGATTTTCGTGGCGTGGTGGCAGCGAACGGGACACGACCGGCATCCTGATGTGGTCCGATATCTTTCTGCATGACAAACCCAACGGCGAAAAGGTAGGTTTCTAGGTCAATTGAATAATTGGCTGTCAATATTGTCACTCAATAACATTCTTCAGTATTTGCTTTATAAAACGAAACAAGTACTAAAAAAAAAAATTACAAAAAAAAGAAATAGATAATAATAATAATAATTTCTTGTAAAGCCAGAAGCTTTATGTCAGGGGTGCCCAACCTTTTGACCCTGTGGGCCAGATCTGATTTTTCTGATGCAGTGGTGGGCCGTAACTAATGTCGTTAAAAGTAAACTGTTTGCCTTCCTCACTGAGGAAAGGCTATAAAATCACTCGAAAAATGAACTTCTTAAATACGACTCCTAGATATACCACCTGTCGACTCAGAATCAAATTCTGAACAAATGTCTGTGGGGATGTGTGTAGATATGATTTTTTTCCACACGATTATCTCAGAACTGGCTGAACCGATTTTGGCCGGATCCGCCTTATTCTGTTCTTTTTGGAACTCCCCTAAGACCCTATTAAATTTTATTCTGTTTAGTGAAGTACTTTTAAAGTTATGCCATGAAAACGTTCTTTTGTAGATAGAAAAAAGGGTGATTTTTGCATAACCTCAAAAGGCCGGGTCTTTTTGTTTACGTGCGAGAGTTGCGTCAGATATGAAACGCCCGGTTGCCACATTGCTTCAAATGATAGTCTGCAGTTTTTCTGAAAAAGTCTGTATCAGATATTTTTTTACTCATAAACTTATTTTCATCAAGTCCTTTTCGGTGCTGGAACTTGATTTGGAAATAATGCAAATCTAAATAAGGACAACTTCGGAGTTAAATTAAATTGTAACTGTGAGGAAGGCACCAACCACCTAATGGTGGATTAAGAAACGTTTTTTTTTATAAAGTTTATTTTGTAAGGTTGATTCAAGTAAATAAATAAATAAAGAAGTGTTGCAAATAAAATTCAAATATCCTGATTTTAAGAAAAGAAAAGATAATTTTCAATTATGTGTTTATTTATTTTATTTTTATTTATTTTGGTTGAAATCGTATTGTCATTGTTTTGTCGATTGGAATTAAATATGCTGATATTATTGACTAAACAAATCTAATTTCATCGTTGCAAGTTTTTTTTAAGTTTGAAAAATAAAAAAAAAATGATAAAATTTATTGATTCGAAATTTGGATTCAAATCTTCTTTACGAAAAAACAATTGTTGCGTTGTTGTGCATCTTTATTCAAATATTAAAAAAAAACACACACACACATTTTAAAATGGTTTTTATGACACGAATTTTTAAACAGTGCAGTGTATATTTCTGGAAGCTTTTTATTCGTCTTTCTTAAAATTTCTTATTATTTATTATTGAAATTTATGAAAAAAATCTATCGATCGGATTTCTTGAGGTATTATGATTATTTTTAGTATTAAAAAAAAATAGCAATAATTTTTATTTTCGACATGAATAATTTGATTTTTTTTAAAGCTTTTTTTCCAGCAAAACTTTATAATTGAAAAGTTGTTCTTAAAAAAAAACATTATTTTTGCTAATAAGAAAAATGAATTAGAAGTAAAAACAGCCAAAGCTTTAAGAAGTTTAAATTTAGTGTCTTTGAGTCTACTTGCTAGGTGTAAAAAGAGGTTTGCAATTGCCTCAACAATCAAGCCTTCAAACACCTAGTTTCGAGTAGGAATCTTGCAATCGAGAACGCCAAGGCAATTCTGTAGAGCGAATAATTTGATTTGATAGTCTTTTTGCACATTTTTCTACATAAATCATTGATTCTGAAAATATGAATATATAAATGATAAGAATTAAATTCAAACATAATGAATTTTTAAATGTGAAATAAAATAATTAAAAAATATAAAGGCAAAATCCAAACAAAACGATGAATAAGCCAAATTTTATGTAAAAAGCAAAAATCGATCAAATAAATGTTTTGTTATATCTGAAAATTTATTCTCAAGATTATTTTTCTAATTTTGACACTCAATTTATTTATTGAGTATTTCATAAACAGCCTTTAGGGCCAGTCATAGAACTATTTTCAAAATGCCATCGCGGGCCGGATGAAATGGCCTCATGGGCCGGATGCGGCCCGCGGGCCGGACGTTGGGCAGGTCTGCTTTATGTTTTGAAAATACAGTTCGTATTGATTATCTGAAACTCCGATTATCCGTAGATTCGTTAATGAGCAACTCTCTACGAAATCGGCCGATTTCGACTATTTTTATTTTTTGTATTTTTTGATTTGGCTCAAACTTTGTGGGGGCCTTCCCTATGACCAAGTTACGTATAATATAAATACGTATTTTTTTGATTTTCGAGATTTTTTTATATGTTTTAGGAGACAAAAAACCGCAACTTTTGAGTCATAGAGAAACATGGTCAAAAAATCTGCCGCCGAGTAATGAATTTTTGAAAAAATATTGATTTTTGGAAAAAATTTAAATTTCTTGCTAAAATAAATTATTGACGTTATTTTTTAATGCAAAATTGAATTTGCAATCGAAAACTACTTTACAGATTTTTTGATAAAGAGCTCCGTTTTCAAGATAAAGCCACCGAAAGTTTGATTTTAGCGAAATATTTCCAGTTGTTCGATTTTTAAAAATAGTGACCATGAGTGACCATTTCTAGAAATATTTTTTTTAAAGTTCATAAAATTTTCTATAAAATTGTCTAAGAGACATTGAAGATTGGACCTCTGGTTGCTGAGATACAGCCGCTTTAAGAAAAAGAAACACGAAAATTGAAGTTTTCTAAGTCTCACCAAAACAACCCACCATTTTCTAATGTCGATATCTCAGCAACCAATGGTCCGATTTTCAATGTTAAAATATGAAACATTTGTGAAATTTTCCGATCTCTTAAAAAAATGAAATTTTTTAAATCAAGACTAACATTTTAAATGGGCGTAATATTCAATGTTTGGGCACATATCAAAAAATCTCGAAAATCAAAAAATACGTATTTTGAGAAATTAAGTTTTAGCATTAGCATTAGCATTTGAAGGACGCCCCACCACCGGAAGGCTCCACAACGCTTATCCCACTGTTTGGTGTGGTTGTGTTAGACCCTCATCCGGAATAATAATCCAACACGGGAGATACCATGTCTTCATCTTTTGATGAGTGTGTAATACAGCCCAGGGCATAAGGGGGTCCACGCCGGGTCAAGCTATCCTCGGGAAATGAAGGAATGTTAGTAAACACCTATCTAAAGTGCGCAGGGACCCTACGTCACCTTAGTGGTATAGATGTTTGTAGGGAGGTTTTGGACTCAATGTTAGTAGAAAGGTAAGACCTAGGATATACCTTGACAGGTATTGCAGGTGTGTCAAAAAGTTTTTAACTGATAGTGTATTGAGCAGTACCTGCATTAAAATTTAAAAGTTAAACTCAAACAGCCGGCTGTAGAGTGAAATTAACTATTTATAATGTAAATTTTAATTTAATTTTATTTAATACGTAGAAAATGATTTTTAACTGATAGTGTACTGATGGTAAATTTAGTTAAGGCATGTTTTTTAGATGTTGAATTGTTTTATTTTAGTTTAATGTATTTAAATTTAGTTTTGATACTAAGTTGAAATAGTTATTGTTTTGATATATTTAAAACGAGATTCATTGTATTTCGAACAAAAGACCGACGAAGAAGTCACGAACACGAAAAACCGAAACAAAATTGTCTTATCCAGAGTTTTTTTTTTTGAAAAAGTCCTATAAACTATTGTCTTTCATATGTTTATAGGACCTAATCAAAAAAATGTCGAGTTATGATGAATTATAATACTGCTGGATTTTAAGTATTAATTCCGAACGCGTTATGTAGTTAAATATGAATTTTCACAAGAGCTAAACACAAAATTATACACACGCGATTAAACTACTGCCGATTCAAATCTTCTTAAATAAATAAAAACATTTCATTCAAGAACAACCCTACTCAAAATCAAACACACTTTACACACATATATAAAAAAAATCCAATTGGAATTCGCTCACCCAGTTCTTTTGAAGAATTTTCGTTTGCGCACACCAGAGCGTTAGTTAGTGTGTGTAAGTACTGCCATCGCTACCAGCAGAAAACATGCAAACACACCGAAAGCTCACCCGCACGCTGGGTTGCTATAGAGTTATCTAAGCCCGATCTCACGCACACTAGCTTACCATTTGTATTTGCTGGCGACCACAAATTTTAACCTAAAAATCCATCGTGTACGTACACGCAATACATGCGCACGTAGATAGCTCTATGCTTCACATTTACACACACGAAGGCGCGCGCCGCCGAGCCACATCGTCATCGCCAAACCAAAAAACACACACACACTTTGAATCGGCCCCTCTCTCGCCGACGCTCTTTGAGAGAAATAACGTGCCAAGTTGGCACTGCCAACACCAACACCAACGATACTCAGCACCTCTTCTCCTCTCACGAAAATAGAACTATCGCGAAATGCCTCGGCTTGGCAAAAGTGAAAAAATCATGGCCGCCTTCAAAATATTAAATCTTCGACCAATTCAAACACTGAATTCTGGTTTAATTCCAGGAATTTCGCGAAAATTTCTTCACGGCTGCATGCACGCTCTCACTGCACAACACGTAGCACTAATTTCAACCAGACGCGTCACTTTTTACACGGCTAAAAACCAACTTCGAATACTAGCCCCGGACGAACGTGACTGTACCGCACAAGAGCACCACTCTCTCCCTCGTATTTTGAGAAATTAAGTTTTTGTGAAAAAAAAAGTTGATTAAAAAATCTGCATTTTTTTTCGTGTACCTATTTTTTCTCAATAGTCCTCAACAATACCTACAACTTTACCGAAGACACCAAATTGATCAGAAAATTCACTCAAAAGTTACAGCTGTTTGAATATTTACATACCATTTTTGTATGGACAGCAGCCAAAATTGTATGGAGACTTGTATGGGTGAACCAATGATGCAAAATAGCTTATATGGTCACAGGGAAGGCCCCCACAAAGTTTGAGCCAAATCAAAAAATACAAATAAAATCCATTTCCGGTTTTGGTAGAGAATTGCTCTAATCAGGTTTCTATTACTGATATAATTGATCAAGTTTGTTGCTATTACAGTGCGATTCCGATTTTCTCAACATTAGATGATTTCTAGAGGGGTTTTTTTATAAGGTTCATGTTCTTCTAAAAAAAAAAACACTCAAGATGTGTATGTTGCAAAAATCTGGAAATAAAAAAATAGGCTGCTCAACAATTATTTTATATTTGTATGAAACCCATCAAATCGGCACTATGAACCATGAAGAAATTACGTTATCATCAAAACCGATGTATTTCTTCACAGGCAAAAATAAATTTAAAGCATATATTTTTTTGCTCAAAAAATCAAACTTGACAATTCACTTGGAGGAATATGGACATGATTAAAAAATTGATTTGCTAAATTAGTTTTTTTCCACATCGAATTTATTTTCACCAAAAATATTTTTTTCTTGACGTTAAGTTATCATTGACATGTCCCTCAGTCGTTTTTTCGCTTGAGTACTTAAGAATTTAATAAAGAATTAATAAATTAGTCCCCGAAAGCTTCAGGAAACTAAAAGTTTAAAAATATTTGGTGTTGCCAAAATCGGGTAGAAAATGTTGCCAAAGTTGGAGGTAGAAAATAGCGGTTATTATAACAAAAAAAATTCTACAGTATTTCGAGGACTTCGGATAATCGAGAACGGGCTGTATTGAATTTTTAATTTTGTATTTTTAGTTTCCAAGTGGGTTTTTTCATTTCATTTCATTTCATTTATTGGATTGTTTTGGCAAAAACATCAGTGCTGTAATTATCCTAAGCTGAGATATGGGGTACCTTTCAACAGCTGACTAATTCAAACAGTGTTTAGAGTTTACTGGTACACGGGAGAAAAATTGAGCAGGGGAAGGAAAAAAATTACAAAATAACCTTCGAAATTGCTAATAGATAGGGGATAGTTAGAGGAAAGGACAAGTGGGTTTTTATTTTTTGGATTTAGAATGTTTTGATAATTTTGAATAATTTTAATTCTTTTATTTGGAGTGAATTCAGACGAAACCTTCAGATAATCGAGTACGGACTGAATTTAATTTTAAAATCCTTGTTAAAACAATTAAACATAAATAGTTTTAGACATTTAATTTAACTTAATTTAATCACATTTTTTTAGGATTTTCGGGTTTTGAAAATTCTGATATATAAAAATTAAATTTAAAATTTCAAAATTGAATATTTTTTAAATTTTACATTTGATTTTTAATTTTTATATTATGCAATAAAAAATCAGGATTATTGCAAAATATTTGAATTTCAGTATTTTTTATTCAGGATTTTTTTTTGAATATTAGTTTATTAAAATATTGGCATTTTTAATTTAAAGAATTTTTAATCTTTATAATTTTTGTTTTTTTTATAAATATAAAATTTTGAACACTTTTAATTTTTGGAATTTAAGAAATTAAGAATATAAGAATTTTAAGATTTCGGATTTTCACATACTTCAGTTTTGTTTGTTTTAGAATTTACTTGTTTATATTTGTTTACGCTCTTGGTTTAAAAAACTTAAGCATGTTAAACGATCGAATTTTCCGCTACTTTTTTTTTTAATTTTAGGGATTGCAATTAAAATATTTCTGAATTTACAGCAGTATTTTATAATTAAGGGATTTCTAAATTTTAAATCATAGATTTATCATTGTTCTGAATTTTAGTGTATTTGAATTTGAAATTCTACAATTTATCATTTTTTCAAGATTTCTAGAATTGTAGAATTTTAGAATTTTAAATATTTTGATTTTTAGAATTTTAAATATTTAGAATTTTAGAATTTTAGAATTTTAGAATTTTAGAATTTTAGAATTTTAGAATTTTAGAATTTTAGAATTTTAGAATTTTAGAATTTTAGAATTTTAGAATTTTAGAATTTTAGACTTTTAAATTTTAGAATTTTAGAATTTTAAATTTTAAATTTTAAATTTTAAATTTTAGAATTTTAAATTTTAAATTTTAGATTTTAGAATTTTAAATTTTAAATTTTAAATTTTAAATTTTAAATTTTAGAATTTTAAATTTTAAATTTTAGAATTTTAAATTTTAGAATTTTAGAATTTTAAATTTTAAATTTTAGAATTTTAAATTTCAAATTTTAAATTTTAGAATTTTAGAATTTTAGAATTTTAGAAATTTAAATTTTAAATTTTAAATTTTAGACTTTTAAATTTTAGAATTTTAGAATTTTAGAATTTTAGAATTTTAAATTTTAAATTTTAGAATTTTAGAATTTTAAATTTTAGAATTTTAAATTTTAAATTTTAAATTTTAAATTTTAAATTTTAAATTTTAGAATTTTAAATTTTAAATTTTAAATTTTAAATTTTAGAATTTTAAATTTTAAATTTTAGAATTTTAAATTTTAAATTTTAGAATTTTAAATTTTAAATTTTAGAATTTTAGTCTTTTAAATTTTAGACTTTTAAATTTTAGAATTTTAGAATTTTAAATTTTAAATTTTAAATTTTAAATTTTAAATTTTAAATTTTAAATTTTAAATTTTAGAATTTTAGAATTTTAAATTTTAAATTTTAAATTTTAAATTTTAAATTTTAAATTTTAAATTTTAGACTTTTAGAATTTTAGAATTTTAGAATCTTGGAATTTTAGAATTTTAGAATTTTAGAATTTTAGAATTTTAGAATTTTAGAATTTTAGAATTTTAGAATTTTAGAATTTTAGAATTTTAGAATTTTAGAATTTTGGAATTTTAGAATTTTAGATTAGAATGTTCCTGCTAATTATAAAATGATTTTTCTTATGACTTTTCACTTTTGTTTATTTCATCTAAGTGAAAATTAGAATACGGCCTTTTTATTATTGACCTTTTAAGATTCTGTGTCTTTATTAAGATTCGGCCATATGAGGAATCTCTCTCTTAAGAGCTTTTTTTTTTTTAAAAAAAAATAAACATGTGTTGAAATTTCATGAAAGCTTTTAAGATGGCTTCAAAATTTATTGAACGTGGTATTTACATCGACTGCTTTTTAACCCTCTAACGTCCAGAGCCACCTCTCAGAATGGCTCTACTTTGTCCCACAAATATCGAATCCATGCAAAAATTAAAATTAAAACTTTGAGTGGTGCTTCACCAGGAAGACTTATTGTCTGTACCGGCGAAAAATCATTGTTTAACGTCTTTTCCAAATTGGCATATGTTGAGTAAAAGAGTAAATCGAATGGATGAAAGTTTGAATGTTGGTTTTGTACATTCTATATTCGACTTTCTGCCCGTTCGACCTTTTGTCATACATTCAAACCAAAAATATAGTTGGTCTTGTCAGGTTTACACAGTTCGAATAAAATTGTGCTTTAAATAAACCATGTTTTATTATACTAATTTTGCTCATTGCCTCCCCGCTAGCTCGCCATCATCCTGCTGGACACGCAGGGCACCTTCGACAGCCAGAGCACGGTGCGGGACTGCGCGACCGTGTTCGCGCTCAGCACGATGCTCTCGTCCGTGCAGATCTACAACCTGTCCCAGAACATCCAGGAGGACGACCTGCAGCATCTTCAGGTACTTGATCTTCCCTTGAAATTTTGCGGGATTTTTTTTTTAATTGTATTTTCGTTGCAGCTCTTCACCGAGTACGGGCGGCTGGCGCTGGCCGACAGCGGCAAGAAGCCGTTCCAGCGGTTGCAGTTTCTGGTGCGCGACTGGAGCTTTCCGTACGAGGCCGAGTACGGTGCGTTGGGCGGAGAGGTGTTGCTGAAGCGACGCATGGAAGTGCAGGAGAAGCAGCACTCGGAGCTGCAGTCGCTGCGGCGTCACATCGCGAGCTGTTTCACGGAGATTGCTTGCTTTCTGATGCCGCATCCGGGCTTGACGGTGGCCACGAACCAGACGTTTGACGGGCGGCTCGCGGACATTACGCCCGAGTTTAAGAACAGCTTGAAGGAGCTGGTGCCGATGCTGCTGGGGCCGGAGAATTTGATCCCGAAGGAGATTAATGGGCAACGGGTGAAGGCACGGGATTTGGTTCAGTACTTCAAGTCGTACATGGCGATCTACAAGGGCAACGAGCTGCCGGAACCGAAGAGCATGCTGGTGGCGACGGCGGAGGCAAACAACCTGACGGCGGTGGCCGCGGCCAAGGACATTTACGCCCAGCTGATGGAGGACGTTTGCGGTGGCAACAAGCCGTACCTCAGCTCGGCCCATCTCGACTCGGAGCACGGACGGATCAAGGAGAAAGCACTGCATCAGGTGGGTTCATCTCCTGCGGGTTGTAGACATAGCTCCTTCAAGACCCCCGTTGATGTTTCCATTTTTTCAGTTTTCCTCCAAGCGCAAGATGGGCGGTGAAGAGTTCTCGGAAAAGTACCGCGAAAAGCTCGAACAGGACCTGGACGAACAGTTCGGCACGTTCCGGGCGCACAACGAAAGCAAGAACATCTTCAAGGCGGCGCGGACGCCGGCCGTCTACTTTGCGATCGCCGTCGTCATGTACATCTTCAGCGGAATCTTCGGCCTGGTCGGCCTGTACACGTTCGCCAACTTTGCCAACCTCATCATGGGCGTCGCGCTGCTCACGCTGGCCACGTGGGCCTACATCCGGTAGGAGCTTCCAAAGCAAAATGTTCGCCAACCTTCACTGAACTCCACTTTCTCTGAATCTACAGGTACAGCGGCGAGCTGAGCGACTTTGGCGTGCGGTTAGACGAGATCGCGAACCTCCTCTGGGAAAACGTAAGTTGGTTTGCGTCCTGCTTTTGCCTCACCGGCCTCGGCATCGTGCTGTACGTGCACCAGGACGAGCTGGTGTACGCGCTCAAGTTGCTTAAACTGGTGTAAAATCTGTTTAGAGAGAATTTCCCCCGAGCAACCCCCTTCATCCCTCTTAGATCTAGTTCTAATTAAATTAAATAAGCGAAAAAGTCTAAATCTGAACGCCGTGTGTGTTTTGTGATTTGCCTTTAAGTTCAGTTTAATCTTCTTTAGTTTGGAGGATAGTCTACTAACTGCGAAACCTTTGCCGACAAGACAAGCGCATCTCTGTTGTTGACCCCTCGTTTTTTTTTTTCGTTGGTGTTTACAGCCGTTCCGGCGTCTGAGAAGAAGACGAAGAACGCATCAAGAATGAAGATTTTTTTTCTGTGAAGTTGGTTGTTGTTTGTTTTTCTTGTTGGGGGAGGTTTTTGCGCGGGAAAGGTAAGTATTGGTTTTGTGAGAGGTATCGCAACGAAGGTGGCTTTAATGTTGTTTTTTTCTGTAATGTAACCTAACCTTTGGGCTAATACTGATTTTATGTCAAGTAATCCGATTAGCGGCAAATTTTACGCAGTCTGCCTGGCCATGTTATCATTTGTAGCTAGATGATGAGATGACACTTTTGAAACTCTTGTCTTTTCAAGAAATTTAAAGTGTTTACGAAATTTCAAATAAAATAATAAAACCTATTAACGTTTTTATTCTACTACACTGCCGTTCTACGCATAATTGTCCCATGTCATTTTTTTTTGACGATTTTGACTTTTCAACATTTTTAAGTTTAGTTTGTTGTATACTTTTCGAAAAACACATAAAATCTAGTACTTTGTTCAGAAAATCATGAAAAACAACACCAAGTCTGTTTGTCCCACCGTCACACTTCTACGCATAATTGTCCCACCGAGTATTTTCTTTCACGAAGTCATTAGTTTTACAAAGCATTATGTTGTGTTTACCTATTGTATAGCAAGAAGATCACAAGTTAGAGTAATAAACTGCTAACTGGGGTGGTAAGGGACATATCGGGCGAATAGGAACCCAAGGGACAATTATGCGTAGAAACACAGAAATCGTTCGAGAAATTTCAATCTCGTTTTTCTCAGTTGCACTTTTTTGAACATGGGACAATTATGCGTAGAACGGCAGTACAGCAAACATGAAAAAATAATGAAAAACTGTTTGGTGCAAGCCTAGAAAATTTTGTGCATTTGGCATCTCTGGAACCTCTGTTCGAAAAAATACCGATATCCCTCGGCAGTGTTCCCAGATTCCTGAAAAAAATCTTTCCAATATTCGTCATCTAGCTTACAATTTCCAACTTTCTATTTCCAAAAATATGGGAGCGTTGCCAGATAGTTTAAAAATAGAGATATTTTATGACAGGGATGCCAAAAATTCAATGTTTATGATGGTGATATTCTTTTACAAAATTAAAACAAGATTTAAGAAGCAATTTTAATTGAAAGGTCACATTTAGATTGGCTCCAATTAGCTTCACATATTTCAAATTTTAGTCAATTTGAGGAACTTTTGTTTGTGGCTGAGATACAGCCTCCCTTAAAAAAATAATTTTGAGAGAAATTATTTTTTATCTCGATGTTATCTAATTTTCCCACTTTTTTCATGTGAAAATATCTTGGAAACTTTTTGTTCTATTATCAATGTTAAAAAAATAAACCATTGAGCAATTCTCTACAAAATTAGCCTTTTCCTTCCAAATTTAAATTTTTGAGTGCCTTCCGTATGCCAAAATAACCACAAAATGGATCGATTTTGTGTTTTCGGAAAAGTTGTAAGTATCAATAAAGAAAATTGATACACGAAAAAAAATGCAGATTTTTAAATCACTTTTTGTCACATAAAAATTAATTTCCAGAAAACACCTCACTTTTTTAATTTAAAAAAAAATATGAATAGGCAGATTTAGAGCGTCCAATTTCCCGTCCCGGGAAAAAAATCCCGGGAATTCCCGGGATTTCCCGTAAAAAAATATTTCCCGTTTCCCGGGAAATTTTGAAATTTCCCGGGAATTCCCGAAATTCAAACGAAGGTACAGTAGTTGTTCGGTACCTGGGCTGAGAACGTAGCCCAGTCACCGAATGTTGCTCGTTAACTGGGCTGAAAAAATAACGAGGGGACCAACGATACATAATATTTTCCTGATGAAATTTAAAAATAAAAGTTATTCAAATTTATTTACAAAGCTTACTTTTCATATTTCTTTAATTATAACTTGAAATTAAACAAATGTTTGAAAAAAGTTTTTTTTATTTATTTAATATGATTTTTGCATCCATTAACCCCTCAGTCATTTTGGTTTGTTTTGGTTTTTTGACGTTTGTCTGCTTTTTAACTGGGCTACGGCCCAGTTATCGAGCGCCCAGTTAAAAAGCAGCTCAGTTAAACAACGCCCAGTTACCGAACAACTACTGTATACATATTCTTTTAACTTTTAGGAATCGATTTTGTGAAATTGCTCTAAAAAAATAAGAATCTCAACAAAATTTTGTTTAACTCCATTTATTGTTCATTTCTCATAAAATAGAATTAATTTTTCATTATTTTTTTTTTTCATTTTATATAATTTTAGAAGCATCTGGAATCAGATCAAGCTTAATGAAAATATTTTTTTTAACAAAATTGAGATTTTTAAACAGTTATATCAATTCGTGTAATACCTGCTATTCAAGAAACCACATTTTGAAGTAAAATAATTAAAGAGCACTGGTGCAACAATAGGGTTGAGTTTTTAGGGCTAAATTAAAAAAAAAGATCCTTCTGAAGTTCTGTTAATTTATCGTACATATACTTTAAGTGTTTGCCCTGTGAAACATATTTCAGCCGAAGTCAATAATGAACGTAAAAAGTTGGTTCATGTGGAATAATAAAACCATGAAAAATCAATTAAAAAACTACATTGTGTTGTTTGAGAGGTGCAAAAAAATATTTTAAAAACTTGCTCCAAATATTTAAGAAATATTGAGTTGTTTGAAGTGCAACGAGAAGTTAGATTTTTCAGGAAAATCTAAAAAGCTTTATGATTTTGTTTAAAAGCTGAAACCAGTATGATTTGTTTAAAAAAAATAGATTTGTTTTGATTTATTATACGATTTGATATTATAAAATTAGACAAAATATACATTTACTTGTAGTGGTATGGTGGGTCTCGTGGCGCAGGGGTAGCGGCTTCGGCTGCCGATCCCGATGATGCTATGAGACGCGGGTTCGATTCCCGCCTTATCCACTGAGCTCCTTTTCCCTTTTGTACATGTAGGACCTCCTACATTTGAAATCACTGAATAGCGAAAGCTACAATATTTCATGAATAAATGAAAGTTGCTAGTATTTAAAATTGAGGTGAAAAGTCATCGTTTGTGATTGGACACTCAATAATATTTTAACTGAATGAATGTACATGGAAAAGAAATTTGAATAAATATAAATTAAAAAAAAAAAATAAAAAAAAAAAATAAAAAAAAAATAAAAAAAAATCCACTGAGCTTCTATCGGATGGTGAAGTAAAACGTCGGTCCCGGTTTCTCCTGTCTCGTCAGAGGCGCTGGAGCAGAAATCCCACGTTAGAGGAAGGCCATGCCCCGGGGGGCGTAGTGCCAATAGTTTCGTTTTTCGGTATGATTTTTTACATGTATTTAAGCTATTAATTGATCTTCAGACTTATTTAAAAAAAAATAGCGTCGCTTTTATATACAATTTTGATGCAATATATTAATCAAAGCTAGAATCATAACAATTTTCAATGAATTTAAAATTTCTAGGGAATTCCCGGGATTTTCCGGGAAATTAGTTGGAAATTTCCCGTTTCCCGGGAAATTTATAACCCCGGGAAATTGGACGCTCTAGGCACATTCTTTTACATTTTTTTAAATTTAAAATCAAATTTATTGCGCAATTCTCACTAACTTGGACTTCGCACTAAATTATTGCTATCGATCGCACTATTGCGACTTGTCAAACTGGCTTGGGAAATTTTAATTTTCTCAAAAAATGATCAAAGCGACCCGATGTTGCTCTCCTGTCAATCGCAATTTTAAAGTGCGAATGTCCAGTTTGGTGGAAACTGCGACTGGAAATGTAAATAAACAACTGCTGAGAGAAAAGTGCGGGCCAAATCCAAGTTATGGGCTATCTACAATCACTTAGCTTAGAACATCTAAGTAAAGTAGTTACTTAGGAAAGTACGCAACTTACGGCCGTCATCCACAATCAACTTAGAAATTTTGCTGGACTGATATACGTTGCTATGCAGTTGTTTGTTTACCTTTGATATTGAAACGTCAACTTACCGTAGATTTTGAAATTTTTCAAACCATACGTCAGTTTCTAATTTGATTACTTTTCCATTGTAGAAGCTCGGCTTCATTTCCATTGATTCAAATTCCTAAGCTAAGTGAAATTTTCTAAGCTAAGTGATTGTAGATAGGCCATTACAGTGCAAGGATCATACAACCGTAAAAAATGCGAGTTTGATTGTTTGACATAGTCTAATACCTCCTTAATAAGAAAAATGGCAAAACATGTGAGCGGAGAGTTGCAGGTGTGAGCACTTTATCTCTCGCTCTCTTCTTTTGTTTTTGGAGGAATTCGTATTTGAGTACGATACGATTTTAAGAAAAGTCTGCTTTTCAGTAAACTATTCATTTACTTATTGAGTGTCATCTAATTATGTTTTTATAAATTTGAGATCTTCTGAAATCAATTTTGTGCTTTTAACTCTGCAAGACTTCACAATTTCCGTTGCATTCTTTCGCATTTAAACATTTGCAAACAAACTCAAAATTAGCCTCACTCCCTGTTCGCTAGCTAGTCATTTTGGCCTACATTCAGTTCTCACCGTTTTCTTTCTCTTCTTCTCTTTTTTTTGTTTCGTTTCCGTTTTCTTCACATGCCCCGCCCCTCCACACACATCGACGACCTGGGAAAACAGATCATGAAGCCCATCTACCAGTCCTGCATGGAGAAGGGCATCCAGCACGTGGCGAACCACGCGACCGAGTACGCAATCGGCGGAGCAGGAGCAGCCTCACCGACGGGTTCCGGGGCCGGAAGTCCGCGCGGCCGCCAGCTCAACGGCAAGGTTAAGCACTCTTGAGAGTACGCTCGTGACGGCGTTGACGACGGCTGGTGGTGGCAACGGTGGCTTGGACCAACAACCGCCGGTAGATCCGGAGGAGGAGGAGCAGGAGGAGGAGGACGAATGGCCTGGTGGCCATCCGGAAGTGGCGGCAGCAGCTCCAACAACAACAACAACAGTAGGTTAAGTGATGTTTTCGATAGCCTTAGAGGTAAAAATAGCAACAGCAGCAGCAGAACCGTTAAACGAACTATCGACACCGAGAACAATAACAGCAGCAGCAGGACGACAAGTCGTGTGAGACGAGCGAAGAAGTAGAACGGTTCAATCCCCCAAGCAAGAAAAAAAACAAACACATGCACTCACACACAAAACCATAAATCATTTATGTTGCATTTTTCCCTCTCTTCTTTCTTTTCACCTTGTTAAGATATTATTATTTTTTTGTTTGTATCTGTTGTGAGTCTTGTTCCCAGAGATCCCAAAATTTATACAACCATTGAGAAGCTTAGTCAAAATTTTTAAACATGTACCCGATTTTGCCGCAAATCTGAACCGGAAAAGCAGAGCTGAAACGAAATAAAAAAAAAACGCAAGCAAGGCGGTTCGAAACCCAAAATACAGTAAAAGGTTGAATTTCAAAACGAAAATGTGTGTGCGCGATATAAAAAAAAACAACATGAATTAAAAACAAAATGTGCCAAAATTGTTTTCTAGCAAACGCGTGCGCGCGCGTTCGCAGCAAACACACCCACAGAAAAAGGCAGTTGTTTATTGAAAGAAGCTTTTTCTTGCCAGAAAACACACACACAAAGCACACACACTCACACACACACATATAATATATTCAGATTTTTGCTGCACTTTGTGGCAAAATTAAAGTGAAGAGATTTCATTCTACCGGCTTGAAGAGATGACGAAAAATTGGCGGAAAAAGCGCGATTTTAAGCACATTCATACTGCAGTTCGCGGTGGAGTGAACGTTGCGAACCACAGTTCGGCGAGCAGTCAATGCATGCTGAATGCTAGCATGTTGGCAGTGGTATCGCCTCGTGTGCTTTCGTGTACTTTTTTTCTGAGCATAAACCAAAATGTTTAGTCTCAAAATCTTGTTTTCGCTCAAAAATTGATTCTTATTTTGCAAGGGTCATGAAGTTACGATTGAAATTTGTAATGGCGTTTCCGTTTTTGTTTTAATTGTTTCAAAAATGTGAAATTTCAGAATGTTTACTGTTTTATAATTTCTAAGGTAAAACGTTGCAAAAATTCAGAGATTTATGTCAGATTCATAACTTTAAAAGATTAAGATGTTCAAAAAACCCGCTGTTTCAACATAATTTTGAGGTTCAAAAGGACTATTGCAATTTTGAAAACACTCTGCGATAAGAAAAAAAATCAAGATTTTTAGATTTCTTAAATTCTATAATTTTTAAATTCTTAAGTTCTCACATTCAAACATTTTTATCCTTTTAAATTGTAAAATTCCAAAATCCTGAAATCATAAATCTCATAAAAGAGATTATCAATTTATTTAATCCTTTCCTAAATTCTTTTATTTCAAAATTCTAATATTCTTAAGTTTGAAAAAGTAGAGATTCTCAATTGCTTTAATTATTTCTTTATTTTTCATTTTATAAAACCTTGCAATCCTTTCACTTCTATAATTTTAAATTTGTAACATTCAAACAAATTTAAAAGAACTTAAAATTTTAAATTTGTTTCCTTTTAAAATTTCAAATGTTCGAATTCGAGAGCAAAAATATTTAAAAATCTAAAAAAATGTGTTCCTAAATTTGGAAATACACATATAACATCTAAAAATCTTCAATCCTTTTTAAAATTTGTTATTTGTTCTGATATTCTTATGTTTGAAAAAGTAGAGATTCTCAAATGCTTTTATTATTTCTTAAATTTGAAAATCTTTTCAATTATATAATCTTAAAAATAAAATTCAAACAAATTTAAAAGATTTTTTTAATTTGTTTTTTTTTTTAATTTTAAATGTTCAAATTCAAGATCAAAAATATTTAAAAATCTAAAATAAATTTGTGTTCCTGCATTTGGAAATAGAAAAATATATAAAATTCTTCAATGCTTCTTAAAATTTGTAATTTGTTCTAATATTCTTTTGTTTGAAAAGGTTGTGATTCTCCGTTTTTTTTTATCATTTCTTAAATTTTTATTTTCTAAAATTTTAAAATTCTTTCAATTCTTTAATTTTAAAATTGTAAAATTTGAACAAATTTAAAAGATTTTTTTTTTAATTTGTACTTTTTTTTAATTTTGAAAAGTTCGAATTCAAGAGCAAAAATATTTAAATATCTAAAAAAATTGTGTTCCTAAATTTGGCAACATAAAAAATCTTAAAAATCTTCAATGCTTCTTAAAATTTGTAATTTGTTCTAATATTCTTTTGTTTGAAAAAGTTGTGATTCTCAGTTTCTTTTATTATTTCTTAAATTTTTATTTTCTAAAATTTTAAAATTCTTTCAATTCTATAATTTTAAAATTGTAAAATTTAAACAAATTTAAAAGAATATTTTTTTAAAATGTGGATCCTTTTTTAATTTGAAAAGTTTGAATTCAAGAGCAAAAATATTTAAAAATCAAAAAAAAATGGTGTTCCTAAATTTGAAAAAATAAATAAATATAAAAATCTTCAATGCTTTTTAAAATTTGTAAATGGTTCTGATATTCTCAGTTTCTTTTATTATTTCTAAATTTTTATTTTCTAAAATTTTAAAATCCTTTCACTTCTATAATTTTTAAATTTAAATAAATTTGAAAGAATATTTTTTAAAATTTGTTTCCTTTTAAATTTGAAAAGTTCGAATTCAAGAGTAAAAATATTTAAAAATCTAAAAAAATGTGTTCCTAAATTTGAAAAAAATAAATAAAAAATATAAAAATCTTCAATGCTTTTTTAAATTTTTTAATTTGTTCTGATATTCTCAATTTCTTTTATTATTTCTAAAGTTTTATTTTCTAAAATGTTAAAATCCTTTCAATTCTACAATTTTTAAATTCAAACAAAATTAATAGTTTTTTTAATTTGTTTCCTTTTTTAATTTGGAAAGTTTGAATTCAAGAGCAAAATTATTTAAAAATTTAAAAAAAAAATGTGTTCCTAAATTTGGAAATGTATATCTTATGTTTGAGAAAGTAGAGATTCTCAATTTCTGTTAATTATTTCTTGAATTTTTTAAAATTGTAAAATTTTAACATATCTAAAAGATATTATTTTTTATTTTTTTCTTTTTTAAATTTTTGTTTCTGCATTTGGAAATATGAAAAAATCGAAGTCTTCTATTCTTTTTAAAATTTGGAATTGCAGGAATTTCAATATTCTTTACATTATTATTTAAGGCCGATGCAAATATTTAAAAAAGTTTTTGTCCCTCGGCCCTGGCCGAGAATCAAGGGGTGGGGGGGTGCAAAAAAATAAAAAAATATAAAAAAATTTAAAATGCATTTTACACTAGTTCAGTTGTTTTGCAATCATTAGTTTTCAAAATCTAAGATCTGACAAAAACAAAAATTGTATCGAAAAAAGATTTTGCATCGAAAATTTTCAAAAATCTTAAGATTTTTAATAAACCCAAACATGCTAAAAATGATTTTAAACGCAGGAGAATGTATTTTAATTTGATTTCAGTTGGTTGCACTTGAATTTTCATTGAAATTTTGAAGTTTATTGTAAAATATTTTTTTGCCCCTGATTTTCGGGCCAATTTTGAAAGGGGAGGGGGGGGGGGGGGGGGGACAAAAACTTTTAAAAATATTTGTACCAGCCTAAAATCATTTTAAAAATATTTTTTCAAAAACCATCAACATTTTTTGAAAAAGTATTTTTTTTTCAATCGCCGGTCGTAATTTTTCGACGACGTTATTTTTTTTTTGTGAAATTACGATCAAAAAAATTCGATCGATTGCAAAAATTCCACTTTTGCCCTAAAACACTGTATGTTTTTAAAAGAGCTGCTTTCAAACAAATTTAGACTGCAGTTCATGGTGAAGTGGGACATTGCATACTAGAGTTTGGCGCGCATTGCACGCGAACAGTTCATGCCGAATGCTAGCTGGATTGTGCAAGTTTGACAATGGCATCGTCTCGAAAAGCGGAGCAGTAGAATGAATAATCCACGATTGGTTTTAGTGAAATTGCTTGATTGCTAAATTTTTTTTCGTCATCTCTTTAACGTAAGAAAAAACTTGAACGCAAAACGTATGAACGTAAAACAATGTCCCCCTTTTTCCCCATCTCGTGAGGGTCGGGTTTTTACGATTTTTGTTACTTTTTTAAGTGTCTTCACGTTAGTTCTAAATGTAATATAAAGGTTAGCGGAAGAAACACAGAATACGGACGAGTTAATATTGTGTAAAGTAAAGAAATGGAAGAACCACACGCGGTAATGAAATTGCAATATATTTTATTTGATATTTATAGTACATGAAATCATCTAAAAACGCCCTAGTTCGTAACATTGACCTTTTAGCGTGATAAGTGGATGAACAACAACATTGTTAGATAGGTGTAGCAGATTTTTCATAGTGTTTAAAACGTAAGAAACTAACCTGGCGCATCCGTGTCACCTTTTGCAGCATTGGGACCGTACTAAAATGAATGTTTTTTTTTTCACCTGTTTAGTTTTACAACTGTTATTCGAAACTTCTTTTTTATAAAGACACAAACAAAGTACATTTTTGGTGTGTGTGCATTTTTTGCTCAACCTCTCATCGATTTAAGAGAAGAAAAAAAAGGTACATTACAGAACCATAAAAAAAAACAATAAGCATTGTTTTTTCGTGTTGTCCGCCTTTGCACAAGCATCAAGAAAATGGCTTTTGTAAATTAGGCGCCACACTGCTTGAACAACAACAAAACAAAAAAAAAGAAGAGTGAAGCCCTTTTTGTGTGCGCTTCAGCAAGTGGCACAGTTCACCGTGAACACCGTGAAAAATCCGGTGGATGGGTATAAAAAAAAACGGAGACGGAACGATGACAAACACGGATGGGGCGAGAAATGGATGTTGAGCGAAGAAGACAAGACGATGACACACGTCGAGCGTCCCCCACCCCACCACGTTTTGGAAAGCGAGAGTTATTATATGAATTATTTTTTATATTAAAGTTACAAAAAATTAAATGTGTTTTGCTCTTGTTTCTTCGAAAGCAAGCGTTTTGTTTCAGGGGGAGAGTCAAAAGCTGAATGATTTGTATAAAATGTACTGTGTATTGACAAGTTGTCAAGCAAAGCTTCCCGCAGTGGAATTTCTTTCATTGGGATTGAGTAAACACGGATTTATTTAATTTCTATACAAATGACTTGACTTTTTATTTTACCGACCATTGATGTAACTACTGCTATAACTTTATTAAATGTTCGCTTTCTTTACTCCTTGCGAGTGAGTGCTACGTTTTGTTCTTTATTAAATACAATTTATAATATTTGAAATTAAAACGACTGAAAGAAAAATAAAGTGAAACACCTAAACAAAACGCCGCAAATTAACATAGTTTAAACAAAAGACGCTCGGCTTCTTCGACAACTTATTTTCGTGTAATTTACGATTTTATATTTTACAAATTTTATCCTCCATTTGGAATCTTCTCCCTCCTGCACTACTTCGATTGTATTTTCTTTTTTTAATATACTTTTTTTACACAAACAACAATATTTTCTCTCCTTTCTTGCGTCTGCCCTCAAACAACAATTGTGTGATTTTGAGTTGTTAAGTTAGGTCCACCTTTTCAGACGGCGGAGGCGGCACGGCGACGACTGCGGCCGCTGCCGCCGCTGCTGCTGCTGCCACAGGGTTCAGTACTTTTGGCTTCGGTTTGGTTTTACTTCCGGGGCCGGAACTGCCGTTCTTGACGACGGGTGGAGTGTCTGGAATGAGATTTCGAAGGTGTTAGTTAGATTGCAGTTAAAATTGGAATATATTCATAACAAGCAGAGTGAAACAAACAAAATTAAGATTGTTAGTTGTGCAACCAGAAACAGAAAAGAGTTAACTAAGGTGCCAAACCAGTAGAACAATAGGAGAAAACATAAAATTTACCTCAATTTCAAACAGGTAAAAAAAAAAACAATAAGCGAATAACAATAACATGCAAACACTGCTGCAAGATCTGTGACGGTAGTCTCTTCATTTCAGTTCTATTCATTTGTAGGCAGTTCGTTTCTTGGCACTATCGTACGAGTAGTTTGCAAACAGGAAATCTTCCTCAAAGTTATCACAGTCGATCGTGACCGCGCTGGCGGCGGATGAGGAACCTGTGCGAGAAAGAGGAACGTCATTTTTGTTTACGGCAATGCGAGGAATGTACTTTATGTAAGGATCGAATTTAGTTATTTAAGTTAATTCATTTGTTTTGTTTTTTTTTTTTAATTAATTTTTGCTTCTATCGATTGTCCGTGAACCTCTCCACAAACTGTGAGTTACGTGATAAAAGAACGCTCCCTAAGTCTCGTGTTAATACGAAGGCTGGTTTACAAAAATTTTGTGTTAATTTAGTTTTTTGTATAAAAAACAGGTTTTGTTCTGCACAAAGAATTTGTTTCAAGTCATGAAATAACTTGATCAAACTTACAAAAGTGTTAGAGACTTTGAAAAATCTAGCACTGAAATTTTTATTTTTTACTTCTAGGTTATCGCGAAACAATCAAATTTAATTTTCAATTTTTCATTTTCATTTGTTGTTGGTTAAGGAGCTATTACACTACGGCAAACAAACTCGCACTTTTTGACAGTTTGCCTGGATTTGTTTGTACAAAGTCAGCCTGCATACATCTTGACTTGTTTGTGAGTTTGGCAAACTGTCAAACACGAAAAAGTGCGAGTTTCTTTGTTTGTTTGCGGTAGTGTAATAGCCCCTTTAGTGACGAACTGTCACTTTTTACACGGGACTCACACATACTATCAAACCAAATAGTTTAATAGTAAGTGTAAGCTCTGTGTAAAGAGAGTGTCCCGTTCGTTTGACAATAGAACTCTAGAGTTCTGCCCCGGTATGTTACAATTGCAATTCAGAGATTTGGGGAACCTTTCAACCTAGATCAATTCATATGTCTTTACAGGGAGGGTAGGGGAGTGTGGGGTAATTTGGACACCCTAAGGAAATAGCTCTTTCACGGGCTGTATGGATATTTTAAAGGAATGTGGATGACACCAAAGGATAATAGATACCATATTTAATGGAAAAATTTCATTCATTTCGATAAATTTTGAAAAAAAAAAACCATTTTTATCGCAATAATTAAAAGGTGTCCAAATTACCCCCACATTTTTGTGTGGGGTAACATGAACACCCCTATGGGATAATTTGGACATACCTTGTGGGGTAATATGGACACCTTTTTTGGGGTAATTTGGACACATGTTGAAGAATAAGTTTAACATTTGATTTTTTGAGCATGTGTTTTAACCTTCAACCTGGTTTTGTAATTGCTTTATATTTTTAAGCGTTTTTTTGCTCACAATGTTTCATCAAAGGTTTAAATAATGATTTTGTGAAAGAACTATAATTCAATAGGAAGATAACAAATAGTTCAGTGTAGTATACATAATTTTATCATTCATTCTGAAATGATTTTAAATCATTGACATTGATTGACATTTGACATTGATTCTGGATTAGGCACATATATAGTTATTAGTGATTAAGGTATCGTTTAGATATACCTAAATCAATCTTTATTACTAATACTAATACTAATTAACCTGAAACCATTCATTTTTTGATTTTACATTCCGTAGTCCTTCAAATTTAAATATTATTGTAAACCAGCATAGAAATTAGAAATGTCAAAGAAATTGATTAAAAACAATCAACATTAGAGTCTAGCTGAACGCCAAATCTGCAGTAATCCGATTTTTATCCATTCAAATATTAAAATAAATATATCTAGGTACATATTTCTAAGTTTAGAATTCGCTAGATGAGTGTTCTCTTAGGGAAAATAAATTCTAAGAAAAAAACCGTAGATCTATGAAACATCAAATTTAAAATTCAATATTTAACGGACTTAAAAAAAACTGAAAAAATACATAAGAACTTCCTACAAACACGATATTGAATTTAATCATTTTTGAATTTGTAAAATTTAAAATTAAGGAGTCAGAAAAATGTAGAATTTTGGAATTTAAGAATTAGTTAGTAGTTAGTAAAATGTGAAATTTGTAGATGCACCCTGCAAGTGTGACAACTGACCAACGGGAATGAATTCAGGGAACGTTTTGTCACATGTGAATTCACTTGTGATTGTATCTCGGGAATTCGGCATCTTTCTTCAACCAAATTTTCGCAAAATGGTAATCAAAACCTGTTTCTTTGTATTTTTTTTAAGATTTTGGTATTTAAGAATTTTTGAAAAATGTGTATTAAAGATTTCATGATTTTAAGATTTTCATAAAATTTAGAATTTAAAATTTAGACATAGAAAATCGTTTTTACAGATATATTAGCGGGGAAGTTACGTTGCCGCTGCGTCAGCTGAGTGGCAAGTTCCTACGAAAGGAGGAAATTAGAGGTGGGCAAAACCGCTTTTTTTAGGAGCCGTTTATTTCAGCTCGCTCAATAAAATGAGCGGCTCTTTTGAACGGATCTGTCTATTTTTCCAAATTTTAATGCCTTTTTTAAATTTGAAGCAATGTTTTTTTTTCATATTTTTATAAGGCCGAGGCAAATATTTTTCTAAATTGTAATTACATTGTAATTGTAAACTATAACTTCAACATATCAATTTGACGCAAATAATTTTTTAATTCAAAAGATTTTTGAATAGATCAAAACATGATTCTAAACGCAGGGAAATGCATTTTAGAATGATTTCAGCACTTAAATTTCTATTGAAATTTAAACTTTTTTGAAAACAATTTTTGCCCCCCTTCGACGGGTCTAGCTCATTTCCCCGAATGACATTTCCCCGAATGACATTTCCCCGAATGACATTTCCCCGAATGCCATTTCCCCGAAAATCATTTCCCCTAATTGGTCACATCCCCGAATACCACTTCCCCTAATCATCCACATCCCCGAATGCCATTTCCCCGAATATCATTTCCCCTAATCGGCTATATCCCCGAATGCCATTTCCCTAATCGGCCATTTCCCCGAATGCCATTTCCCCAAGTGACACTTACGCCAATTGCCGTTAATTTAAATTTAAAATTACCCGAATTTGCATATCCCCTAATCATCATTTTCGCTAAAGCCTTTTCCATGACTAACAGTTATTTTCTTTCTCAATTTTCCGAACAAACAGCTTTTTCGGGTATGCTGTTGATTAAATGTTGTAAATTGGGTAGTAAAGCCCTTTGTCAATTTTTATGAACAACGGTAAAAACACGATTAAAAACAATTTCTGATAACTTTTTTCTTCATTTTTATGCAAAAAAAGTTATTGACAAGACAACATTTTTTCGATGGATCAACTATGGCCCCCCTGGATCGAGCTGTCAAGTAGGAGCTTTTCTGCCAAGAAGGGCCGTGAAGTGAATTTTTAGAAATTGAATTAAAAATCCATTTTAAATCCTTTGCGATCGTTCAAAGGGTCATTGTACTTAGTAAAGCTTATTTTTCTTGTGAACAATAATATCACAAATTTAAGCTTAATTTTAGGACCCAATTACTAAATTTTTTGTTGTTCAATTAACATTTGTGTTCAACTGCATGATTAGATGTTGTTTTTGAGAAATTTGCAAGGATTTTTTCGAATTTTGTTCAAAATGCAAAAATCGAACAAATAGTTACATAAGGCTGGTACAAATTTTTGTTGATTATACTTTTCGCCAAATCCCAAACCAGCAATGTGAATAAAATGATCAGTGTGAACTGGGTTCTACTGATACGGGGTACTACGAAAATCGCACGGTATGTTTTGAATCATAAAAATAACAAAACTTCTATTGCATTATTATTATCATGTCTATAAGAAAAGGTATTTGTTTTGAGAATATATAAAAAAACTGTAACAATATTCATTGTATTTGAATGAATAGTACCAAACCTTCTAACACCACTTCCCCCCTAAAATGCTACGTCTATTCTGAGTGAAGCCAAAAAGAAAGTTGATCATTCAAGGCCAATACGAACCTTTCAAGAAATATTATATGTAGTTTGATGTGATAAAAAGTGCCATCATTTTTTTTTTCTTATAGAGCTGTCGATCTTCTAGATATCAATAATTCTCCATCTATCGATGAATTCTTCAGTCCCTGTTTGCTTTAAAAATCTCTTCCGGTTGTCAATAATTTCAGTTTTCATGGCTTGCACAGACATTTTGCTCGGCGAAACGAAGCTTTAAAGGGTGTTTGAAATTTGTGTGTTTTTGTTTGATGGACGTTGCCATGATTCTCTCCCATAGCTGGGTATCAAGAAAAAAATATTTTCAATCGAGTCTTCATTTTGCATCGTTCTGTAATCTGATGATTCTCTTCCTCGACGGTCCCTTGGATATTGACAAGCAGAGAGTCGACTGTAAATGCGATTTCCCGAACGCGGTCAAGCCGAAATGCCCGGTGCCCAGGAGCGCGCGCTCCGGGGCACCGGGCATTTCGGCTTGACCGCGTTCGGAAATGGCGTTCAGGGAAATGACTATTCAGGGATATGACTAATCGGGTAAGTGGCATTCGGGATTGTGGCCCATTCGGGAAAATGGAATTCGGGAATGTGGACGATTAGGGGAAATGGGAAATTCGGGTAAATGGAATTCGGGGAAATGACTATTACGGGAAGTGTCTTTTCGGGGAAGTGGCATTCGGGGAAATGTCCCTTCGGTAATATGGGTTTCGGGGAAATGTCATAGATTCCCTTCGACCCGACTTGAGGGAGGGAACGGGGGTTGTTCAATTATTGGCATAAACCCTATTTAGTGTCTTGCATTGTATATTGATGAGAAAGTTGCAATAGAACCGCGGTTCTTTTTTTGTGAACCATGTTTCATTTGCTCTTTTTAGTGAACCGGCTCTTTGAGCGGCTCGCTCTTTTTTTGCCCACCTCTAGAGGAAATGGAGGATGATGGAGCGGATTACGAGTGTAACGGTGGCAAGCAGAACCAGCCCAAGCGGAAACCGGCTATTTCGATATGAGTTGTATCTCGGGCATGCGATTTAAAGTTTAGCTGGTTGCAGGGAATTGAAACACGAAAATTTATTGAAATTTAGAGCTGTTTGTTGATGATGTACTGTTTTTGGTGAGAGGTTTCCACAATTATTTGCTATATATTTTTCTCCCCTATTAGGTTTTACAGCGTGACGTCACGAGAGCGCACACACATTTTCAATGAGACACACGTGAAAAAATGTAAACAGTGCAGCCAAGCTGTCAAATTTCTAACCTAAAAATTTGAGTCAGCGTTAAACTTAACATGGTTACTGAGCTCGATTTGCTCTCCATCCGCATTGACTTTTTTATTCCTGATTTTTTGTTCTGCTCTGTCTACCATCTATCTATTTTAAGTCCTTGTGAGGGGGTCATCGATCCATCCGTATTGACATATTATTTCAGCATTTTTATTTTTGTTTTCCTTCATATTTTTCATTGATTTTTACTGATACTGAGCTCGATTTGCTCTCCATCCGCATTGACCTTTTTTCTCGGGTGAGTTTTCAAAAAGCCGTAAGAGCCACCGTGACCTCTAACACTAATTTTCGTTTTTCTCCAAAATTAAACTAAATTTCATGTATTTTTTAGTTTAGTTTTTAGTATTTTTAGTTAGGGGCACTTGAAGGACGTGTAGATGAACAATCTCAAGATATTGGTTTTCCGTAAGTAGGTCGAAAACCGATGCAAAAAGGACTCTTTTTACCAATGGCTCTTACGGCTTTTTGAAAACTAATCCGAGTTTTCATCTATGCTTTTTATTTTTATTAGTAGTTGGAAGCAATGCCGAGTATTGGGGACAGAGCATAAGGGCAGTAGACAATATGTTGTAATGGCGAAGCCTGGATATCGATAATGGAAGACCAGAACTATATCACAGTCGATTAATTGTTCAATTCCTAAGGGTTGTTCAATTACTACATCTTATTGTCTTCTGTCAGTTGTCAGACATTTTGCGGAGTTATTGGAGTTTACTATCGGATGGAGATTCTCTTCCCCTGTGAAGGTGGGTTTTGCTATGGACAATTATGGTATTATCTTTTGAATATCGGCAACTATTGATTCAATGTTGCGAACATTTTAAAAATTGAGCTGACATGTTAAAAGAGACATTTTCATATTTCGAATGGGTTTACTTTGTTATAGTTTAAGTAATTAAAAAATGGTACAAATAATTTTTGTAACTAACTTCTATTTTGCTAAACAAAATAGCATGCAACGCAAAACATAAATTAAAAAAAGGCAAAGACAAATAAATTAAAACAAAAAACCAAATTCAAACAACACTCAGAAGGAATAAAGCGGAGAATCCCTCTTTTGTACCGATTTTGGTCAGCGGCGCTTCACGCCCTTCTCCAGAACCAATTGGACCCCGTCATCCTCGCTCGATTTAAACTATTCGAAACATTGTTCGGTGGTGGCAGTGGTCGTGTTGCACTTTCCCATGTCCCATTAGGATCGCGGCAGAAACTGGGCCAGCTGCGGAATTTGCACTAAACGACGACGGAGGGACAATTTTAGGACAAAAAGGTACCAACAACACAGGACAAAACACAGTCTCTTTCGCCATCCATCAACGATACTCACTGTGATGAGATTGTTGCTGTTGCTGCTGCTGGGCCGGCGATTGAGCCGCGTCCGACTTGCGCGGAGGTGGCGGCGTCGAGGACGAGGACGACGTGCTTCCCACCATCGAGGCGCTGCTGCTGACGGTCGACTTGCGCGAATCGCTGTGGGCCGGCTTCGGGGAGGGCTGCTTCGCCATTTGGATGGCCTGAAAAAGGGAAGTGCGTTAGAAGATGGGGTTGTTCTGGGAGGTGAGTTGAGAAGTGTGAAGCGTACCTGCAACTCTTGCAGCTCTCTCATGATCCGGATGACGTCCAGGTCGTTGGGACCGGTGGAAGAGGAGCGCGGCGGCGGTGGTGGCGTCGGTACCGACGTGGTCGGTTTGAGGTCCTGCGGTTGGTGGTGGAGTCCGGTCATCGGAAGTGCGAACCCGCCGTACTTGCCGGCGTGTTTGTCCAGGTTGTTGTTGATGGTGGTTTTGGTGCTGCTGCTACTGTTGCTCTTGGCGGAAGACGCGCTGGAACCGGTGCCGGCGCCGAGCTTTTTGTACTTGTCCTTGTTGAGCGTGGGCATGGCCAGGTTCAGCGGGTCGGACTTTTTGACGGCGGTGTTGGTCGTTCCGTTGTCCGCCATGCTGTACTCGCCGACGATTTCGATGCTGCTGTCCGAGTCTTCGTCGCGGCTTTTGCGCGCTCCCTTCCGGGCGTTGGCATTCGGCGGAGTCGAGGTAGATGCGTGGGCCATCGGAGGTGGTTGGTCCTGGTAGACGGATTGACGCCGCGAGGACGACGCGGACGAAGCTGCCGAGGAGAGGGCGGGTGATTGGATGCGGAGGTAGTCCGGAACGGGTGCCGTTGAAGTCTTGGTTGCGCTGTGCGCCGTCTCCAGGTTGATGACGTGGGCCTTGATGAGGTCCTCGTCAAAGTTGGGCGAGGTGCGCGGCGGTTGGGACTGAGGTCGTGGCGGTTGTTGTTGTTGCGCCGCCGGATACGGACTGGAATGTGACGAGGAAGAACCGGCGCCATCTTTCTGGCTGGGCGGTGAGCTGATGATGTTGATGATGCTGTGGTCGGAGGTTTTCTTCGACGCGGGGGAAGTACTTGGCGGGGGCGGAACCGGCGATGCCTGCGGAGTTCGAACCAACTTCGGTTGCTTGGGCGGAGCTGGCGATAATACTGAATCCTGCTGCTGCGAATGCTTGGCAGGCCCGTTGGACGAGGAATTGTTCAGCTGGACGGCAGTCTTTTTCGGTTCCTTGGCCTTTTGAGCTGCCTTTTTCCGTCGGTCCAGTTCCTTCTGGAGGTCCTCGAATCGCATCCAACCGCTTGGCCACAGCGGAACCACGCTCTTCTTCAGATAGCTCTGCACGTACTCCTCTTCGGTTTCCTTCCGGGGCCGCAGGATGTGAAACGACTGCTTCCGGATTTGGGCAATATCAGCCAGCAGGCCACGCAACGTATCGTTCCACGGGAACTTTCTCTTTGGGCTTTTCACGTCCGGCTGCTTCTCGGCGCTGGTGCCGTCCGTTCCAGCGGAAGCGGCGGCCGCGGCCTGCGCGGTTCTCAAATCCGCAGCCTTTTTCTTTTCCGCCTCAAAGCTGGCCACCAGCTTAGGCATCATCTCCTTGACAACCGTCTCCAGCTTGTCGAGGGCCTTCTTCACCTTGTTGTCCTCCTTCCGGATGCGAATCTTCTTGATCTTGATCATCAACGTTTGCCGACTGACCTGCAGGTGACTCTCCAGGTGTTTGTACACCGAATTCCGTGCACTTCCACCACACATCCGCGAAGTCACGTCAATCTGCAGCAGCAAATCTGCCACCTTTCCGTCCAGGAAGTTGACCTTGCCGCTCGTGGCCTTCGCAATCTCCTTCAAGCTGTTCAAATCCTGCACCAAATGATCCGGCAGATTGTCCGGAAGCTTAACCACGCTCTTCTTCTTCGCTCCCTCTCCCTCATCATTGACCTTGGCCACCGCACCTTCCTTCTCACTTCCCCCAGCTCCACCCTCACCCTCACCACTCCCACTGTCCGAATCCGAGTCCGACCCGCTACCACTATCACTGGAATCGCTATCACTGGCCTCGCTACTTCCGTCCTCATCCTCCTCGTCCCCATCCCCACCTTCCTCTTCCGCTTCCGAACTTGAAACCGTTCCACTACTCCTCCCTCCCTTCTTCTGCTGCTCCATCTTCAGCAAACTGTCCCGCTTCGCCCTCAGCATATCCTTAACCGTCGTAGTCTTCATCACCTTAACCTCCTTCCCCCCACCAGCAATCGCACCGCTAACCTTCTCTACCTTCTTCTTCTTCTTTTCCTCCTTCTGCACCGTCATCGCCACCACCTTCCCACTCTTCTTCTCCTCACCACCAACCTTTTGCTTCTTCCCCACGTGCCCATTAATCCGCTTCCTCCCCCTCCCAGCAGCACTCTCCGTCCCGCTTGTCCCACTTGTCCCACCCGCTTCCTTCTTCTTCGCAGCCTTCACCGCCGGAACCACCACCTTCTTCTGCTTCTTCTTCCCCACAACTTCCTCCTCTTCCTCTTCCTCCTCCTCCTCGCTACTCTCCTCACTCGTCGTCGACAGCTGGCGCTTCTTGGGCTTCGGCATCCGCAAATGGTCATCCGGCCGCTCAAAATTCGACAACGTCTTAAACTCGAGCGCGCCCGAGTTGATGTAGAACCCGCCGCCCACCGTTTCGACCTCCTGCGGGATCAGCTCGTCGTATGCCTCGGTGTTGTCGATGAACGAGTCCTCCTCGTCGTAGCCGGCCCCCCGGTCGCAGTAGTCCAGCCGGGACGGACCGCTCGAGTAGGCCGTCCCGGCGCCGTACTTCTTCTCCAGCTCCTTGGCGAGCCGCGCCACGTCGTCGTGGTCGACGGCGTCCGGGTCGGACAGGAAGCCGTTGGTGCCGGGGGCGGAACCGGCGGCGGCCTTTTTCTCCTTTTTGCGTTTGCGTTTCTGGAATGGGATGGAAAACAGTATTAAACAAAAATTTCAACGAACCGTCCTTTCGGTAAACTTTTGCGCAGTATGTCTGGCCACTTCATCTTCTTCTATATATATATACAAAAATTCGATGGTTTTGTTCGAACGCGAATCAGTTCAATACGGAGCGTCGGATAGAGGTGCTCTTTGTTGCGTTGGGTTCGTATAAGTCCAAGGAAGGTTCTTACGCCAAAAATAAAAAAAAATCAAAATTGAACTAGCAAGCCATAGTTTCAACATATGAAGGCAAAAAGTGTTTCAAAATAAATTTTACACTAGTTCAGTTAGTTTGCAATCATTAGTTTTCAAAAAATGAAAAATTCGGCGAAAACAAAAATTTTAGCAAAAAAAAAAAAAAAAACTTTTTGCGGTGCAAAACATCGAAAACTTTCAAAAATTCAAAAGATTTTTTTAATTCACCTAAACATTCTAAAAATGATTCTAAATGCAGGGGAATGCATTTCAGATTGATTTCAGGTGATTGCACTTAAATTTCCATTAAAATTTTGAAGCTTTTTTTTGCCCCCTGATTTTTGGGCCCCACTTTGAAGAAGGAGGGGGGAAGAGGGGGGGGGGGGGGGGACAAAAACATTCAATAAAATTTGTACCAGCCTTATCGAGCTGTCTTTTTCTGATCTGTGGTCCGAAATTTTATTCTAAATAGTTTACAATCGATTTTACATATTTTCAGGGTTGTTACGGACGGCGCGGATCTGGCGCGGATTTGCTGGCTAATTTTGCTCATGCGCGGATTTCGCGCGGATGGCAATTTTGATAATCATGGCAATTTTGATAATTGCAGGGTGACCACTCAAATTCCATTTTCAAATTCCCGACTTTTTCCCGACTTTTTTCCAGACTTTTCCAGAATGCTCAAATAATAGGCATTTCTTATCTAAAGAATGATTTCAAACAAAAAACTTTCTATAAGAAAAGTCAATATTAACCACCGAAAAAAAATCTCAATGAATTAAAAAAAAATCCAAATATAGGCATTTAAAAAAAAAAGAAACAAAACAAAATAAAAAAAATAAAAATAAAGATACCTTCAAAAATGTAATTTCATTATTATGATTCAGAGTAGAAACACAAACAATTAGTCTTTGAAAAAATAACCGAAAGTTCAACAATACTTATAACTTCCATGGTATTTTTTAAACTGGCAAACGTATAGTTTTTGATATTTTTTTTAACTTCATCATCATTTTAAATCAAAGAATGATTAAAACGTAACTGCTATTATTTTTCATTTATTTAGAAAAATGTCAAGGAATTCATAAAAGAAAATGTTTTTGCCAAGTTCCCTTTTTAATTATGTAATTTTTTATATTGAATTTTTTAATCAATGTTAATTTTTCTAGTGGTCAGTATTTAACTGTTTTTTTAATGAAAATTCAGTTTGATATGATTTTATGTATTTCCACTTATTTTAAGTGACTGTTTGAAGGTATTTCTTGGATTATTTTTTTGCAATTTCTATATTTTCTTTATGTTTTCAAAACGTAAAAATCTTTTTCAATTTTGGATTTTATTCGATATTTAAGTTTTCCGCAAACTGAAAATCAAGCATTATCGATGGTAGGTATTTTACCCATACTCACAAAAAAAAGTTCAAGGGCAATATTTGGGAAAAAAACACATTTTAAATTACCTAATGAATTTAGTTAAACTATTACAAATATTTACCCAAAAAAACTATTGCCAAACTCAAATTCGAATCCTGTTTCAAATATTCAATTATGTGACAAAATGGAATAGAATCATAATTCTAAGCTGGCAATTACGCTCTATTTTTATATTAGTTTTTCATCAAATTTACCTCTTGTTTTGTGAACAAAAATTAAAAGCGATCATTTGATTCATAAAAAAATATTATGAAAATCTGTGTCAAAGACTCCAATATTCATAAAGATTTCAAAGGTTAAGACAGCTTTTCCATACTCAAATATATTGAAATAGTGAAAATAACCTTAAATTTTAAGTAAGTAACTAAAGCAGAAATGAGTGAATTCAATTTGAAAACTGTACAAAATATTACAAAATTTATACAAGAGTTTAAAAAGCTCAGAATTCCCGACTTTTCCCGACTTTTTGACATAAAATCATAAATTCCCGACTTTTTCCCGATTTTTGGCGGATTTTGACGAATTTCAGACTTTTTCCCGACTTTCCCGATTTCCCGACTTGAGTGGCCACCCTGTAATTGAGAGAGATAGAATTACTTTCAAGTTATTATGAAAAATATTATCAGGAATTACGAGAATTTGTTTTTTTTCCTTTGAGTGCAAGAATTTTCCTCTGAAAATGTTTGTTTGTATTTTCTTAGTACGAACCGTCGAAAAATGAAGATGAAGATTATGTAGAAATTATTTTTTATATGTTTCTTGTCATTTCTTCACATCTCCGGCTCTGAATATTTAATTTCTTTTGATTTGAGTGATGATTTTAAACCTTATTTTTTTATACTGGATTTATTCAATTTTTAATGTTGTACATCAAATATTACACACTTTTCCCGAAGATATAGACATTAGAATGTGTAACAAAAACGATTATTGGGCCTTGTTCTGGTGGGCGCCAAATATGAGCATGATTGGACGTAGCAGAAGCTGGCCTCCATTTTCGAATTTTAATCCGTAGAAATATTTTTTTCTTGGCGAAAATTAAAAGATCAGCAAATTCAAAATTCAAAGCTTCAGAAATCCAAAAATTCATTTTTTTTGCTTTTATACTTTTTTTTATCAAAAAAAAAAATCAAAATTCATATTCAAAATTTTTCGACATTTCTCAAATTTTAATTTAAAAAATCTGAAATTTTAAAACATAATCAAAATTTAAAAAGTCAAAATTTAAAAACAAAAAAGTATTAAATTCAAAGCAATTTAGAAAACAAAAAAATATTTATCAAATATCAAATATCTTTAGAATTCTTAAGTTTTTAAATTCATAAAATCAAAAATTCTTAAATTCTTAAATTCTTAAATTCTTAAATTCTTAAATTCTTAAATTCTTAATTTCCTAAATTCTTAAATTCTTAAATTCTTAAATTCTTAATTCTTAAATTCTAAAATTCTAAAATTCTTACATTCTTAAATTCTTAAATTCTTAAATTCTTAAATTCTTAAATTCTTAAATTCTAAAATTCTTAAATTCTTAAATTCTTAAATTCTTAAATTCTTAAATTCTTAAATTCTTAAATTCTTAAATTCTTAATATCTTAAATTCTTAAATTCTTAAATTCTTAAATTCTTAAATTCTTAAATTCTTAAATTCTTAAATTCTTAAATTCTTAAATTCTTAAATTCTTAAATTCTTAAATTCTTAAATTCTTAAATTCTTAAATTCTTAAATTCTTAATTCTTAAATTCTTAAATTCTTAATTCTTAATTCTTAAATTCTTAAATTATTAAATTTTAATTCTTAATTCTTAAATTCAAATTCTTAAATTCTTAAATTCTTAATTCTTAAATTCTTAATTCTTAAATTCTTAAATTCTAAATTCTTAAATTCTTAAATTCTTAATTCTTAAATTCTTAAATTCTTAAATTCTTAATTCTTAAATTCTTAAATTCTTAAATTCTTAAATTCTTAAATTCTTAAATTCTTAAATTCTTAAATTCTTAAATTCTTAAATTCTTAAATTCTTAAATTTTAATTTTAAATTCTTAAATTCTTAAATTATTAAATTCTTAAATTCTTAAATTCTTAAATTCTTAAATTCTTAAATTCTTAAATTCTTAAATTCTTAAATTCTTAAATTCTTAAATTCTTAAATTCTTAAATTCTTAAATTCTTAAATTCTTAAATTCTTAAATTCTTAAATTCTTAAATTCTTAAATTCTTAAATTCTTAAATTCTTAAATTCTTAAATTCTTAAATTCTTAAATTCTTAAATTCTTAAATTCTTAATTTCCTAAATTCTTAAATTCTTAAATTCTTATATTCTTAAATTCTTAAATTCTTAAATTCTTAAATTCTTAAATTCTTAAATTCTTAAATTCTTAAATTCTTAAATTCTTAAATTCTTAATTTCCTAAATTCTTAAATTCTTTATTTTCTTAAATTCTTAAATTCTTAAATTCTTAAATTCTTAAATTCTTAAATTCTTAAATTCTTAAATTCTTAAATTCTTAAATTCTTAAATTCTTAAATTCTTAAATTCTTAAATTCTTAAATTCTTAAATTCTTAAATTCTTAAATTCTTAAATTCTTAAATTCTTAAATTCTTAAATTCTTAAATTCTTAAATTCTTAAATTCTTAAATTCTTAAATTCTTAAATTCTTAAATTCTTAAATCCTTAAATTCTTAAATTTTTAGAAGAAAATATTTTAAATATTGGAAATGCAATTTATTCGGAATGAAATTTTAGTGAGAAATTTGGAATACAATCTGTATTAAAATTCATAGTTTTTGAACTTTTAGAAAATGTAATCATATTAAAATTTTAGATTTTGTTTTTTTAGCTTATATTTTTGAAGTTTAATTCCATTTATTAGATTTTTAAATTTTGTTTATGTTGGTTTATAATTTTCTATTTTGTATATATTGGTCAAAATTATTAAAGTGTCCCTATGATTTGCAAAAAGATTTTTTTTTGTGACACTTTTCTTGACGTCTCTTGTGGTATTTTTTTAAAGGATTTTTGGCTTTTATTCCTTCAAACATAAAACGAATTTCATTTTTTATCAAATACATTCTTTATTAGTTTTTTGCTTTGGAAATAACATTTCTTGAATGTTGGTCGCGATTTTTTTTATATGGCGTGGATTTCGCGGCGGATTGAGGTTTCGGTCGGCGCGGATTTTTTTTAACGACTTTCCCGTAACAACCCTGCATGGGACGGACTCAATTAGAGCGGGAGTAAAGCCCTATTTAAATTTTTATGTACAACGGTAAAAACACGATTCAAAACCATTTCTGACCCTTTTTTATTTCATTTTAATGTAAAAAAGTAAATTGAGAAGACAACATTTTTTCGATGGATCAACTATGGTCCCCTTGGAACGAGCTGTCAAGTAGGACCTTTTCTGTCAAGAAGGGCCGCGAAGTTAATTCGTGCTTGCCATTTCATTAGGGCACATAACTTTTGTAGACAAGAGTGTGTCCCTTTCACACCTTATGTAAACTGTCATTTGAGTGAAAGGGATACACTATTGTTTACAAAAGTTATGTGCCCTTTTGAAATGTTAGGCTCCAATTTTTCAAAATTGACTTAAAAGTCGATTTTAAATCTTTCGTGGTCGCACAAAGGGTCCTTGTACTCAGAAAAATAAGCTTTATTGCTGTAAACAACAATATTATTGTATTGGTCATAACAAACATTGAAATCTGGTAAGGCCGCAGCAAATATGTTTTGTAAGATTTTTCTAATGTTGGTACCACTGCGCGATTTTGACATTTCGAGCGTGCACCATTCGTAACGCCATCTTTGCCTAAAAATCTGGATTAAATTAATTTATAGCTATAGAGGGGGTGTAAAAAAGTATTTAATATTTTTTTTCTTTTCTAAGAAAACATTGTTCCATCATAATCTGTCATTTAAGTAGTGAGCACTTAAAATTCTTCGACATTACCGCAAAATGGGACAGGCTACTGCTCATACACAATTCTAGAGTTTTTTTTTTTATTAGTTCCTATAAACATATGAAAGACAATAGTTTATTGGTCCTTTTCAAAAAAAAAAAAAAAAAACTCTGGAATTATTTTTAAGCTTTAATTGAGCAACAAATTCGCAGTAGGCTGAAATAGGTTAATAGGTGCTTTGCCAATCTTTGAAGTATTTTGAAGAATCTTCGAATTAAATGACTAAACCATATCCCCAAAAACAAAAAAATCAACAACAAATAAAAGCATCAAACGCACTCATCAATTCTCAAAACAAAATAACGCATCAAACGCCACCACCCTTTGATTCATCAAAAAGAACTCGACCGCGCGCGATTAAGGTGAAACCCATTCCCCCTTCTCAACCACCAAGCAAAACAAAAAAAGGAAAAACGAACGAACCTTCGCAGACAGTAAATAAATTAAGGTACGGACATGCATCCTCCTCGCGCCCTGCTGCCCATCCACGAACGACGACACAAAACGAAACGAAGGGAAAGCCTAAAAGAAAACAACGTACCGACGACCCCCGACGCACGCACGCACGCAATGTAATGCAGCACGTTTTTACACTGATAACAACAACAACAACGAAAGGAACGGTGGAGAGAAAGGAGAGAGGAAGAGAGTGGGAGAGAGAAATCGAATTTTCCAAGATTTCACAAAAAAATACAATGTAATTTAACGATACCTATTTTTTAGGGTAAATTCAAATATTAATTACACCTTTCGATCAGGGGCTTCTTTATCGCAGCAAGCGACGTGTGATATAAGCTTGTCTGAAACAAAATAAAAAGAACAAAAGTACACTTTTTCCGATAAGAAGAAACTCGTAAAATTGAGCAACGTAAGCACGGTTCTTCAAATATTCAAAGAAAATAAAATGGCTACTCATGAAAAGTTGAGCACGAATCAAACTGATCGAAATATAAAATTTATTAAAAAAACAAAAAAATACTACGTTTTGAGTCAAATTATCTCAAATCGAAAAAAATATCAATAAAATCAAAGCAATCGTTACAAATTTTCAGAAAACTAGATGTCAAAAAAAAAAAAAATCAAAAAAATTAAAATAAAATTCGCTCAGCCACAGAAAACCAACATGTCGATTTCGTTCAAAATGACTCCGAGAGTCTCCTCCGGAAGACTCAAACGGTCTCCGGTTGATGGTGGCATAACACTAGCGTTCTGCCCCTCCCTAGAAGCTTCATCCTCACATGGTTGGTTATTGGGTTTGGGCTGGCTGGTTTGCGCGACTCTCGGGGATCGCAGTTTTCAAATGAAGGATGAAAACAGAAATCAGCGCCGAGGGGTTGCACGATGGTGGAATTGTTTCGTGTTTACAAAATATTAATTTACTGATTTGGGGATATTTCGGAACTGAAAAATTTATGTAGTGGCGTAATTTTATCTTAACCCTTTCAGGCCAGAATTATCAAAAAAATATTTTTTTAACTAATGATGAGAAAATGATTTTGAGGACCATACGAAAATTATAGGCTAGTTTTAGAAAAAAATGATTTTTGGGTCATATATGACCCATCAGGCTCGAAAGGGTTAAATTAAGCGTGAACAATAACAAATTTTGAACAACATTTTTTTATCAAAAATTCACTGAAATTCATATCAATGTTAATAAACCGGAACATGACAAATGTTTCTCAATGCAGAGGAATGCATAATGATTTGATATTAGCCGATTGCACATAAAATTACATTGATTTTTTTAAGTTAATATTTTTGCTCCTGGTTTTTCGACTCTTTTTTAAAAAATGGGGGAGGGGAGGGTTGGTCGTCAAAAGCTTTGTAAAATATTTGCCCTGATCAACTGATTTCAACATTTTGTCTGCTTGAATCAGATGGTAGTCAATCAGATTCGATATCTAACTGTCATGAGTTCGAATCCCGAAGGAAGGTTCTAAGTGCAAATTAAGTTTGAGGGTCAGTTCATTAAAGGGCTTTATGACTTTGAAATGAATATAGAATACTTCTATTTTTGCAGTTATTACAGATTTCAACTAAAGTCAAATTTTAACATTTTATGAATATTTCCAAAAATGTTTGATGAAATTTTTAACGATATCTACTAGTTTCACTCACATCACATTGACTGCCCCTGATTGCATAAATGTCCCATATGCATTTTCATCACTTTTGAGTTAATGATGCAGTTTGATTCAAAATCTCTTTCAGAAAAGCCTACAACATTCAGTACATTTTTCTAGAAATCAGGAGGAAATTCAGTTTTTTCGTGAAAACTTAACACGATGCCTTATGTGTGGGACAAACTCCAAATGCGTTTTTCTCAGCTTGCTGTTTTTGCATATGGAACATTTATGCGAACATGGGCAGTTGAAACGTGTGAAATTGTGTGATTTTTGAACAAAATATTTGTGTACTAAAATGGGGATCAAAATATTGATAAATCATAAGTTTTTATTGTAGCGACCCTAAGTCGCGCATCCTTATTTAAAACATAACATCCAAATTTAAGTTCATTACAACGGCTGCAAAAAAAATTAAAAAGATTCGAATAAAAAAGTTTAAAATCTATTTTGAAAAAAAAAGTATAAAATCCATAAAATCCCATTACGGGCCATTTTACATGATCATTCAAAAAGGGTCCGCGGGTCACAAAATATCACATCGCGGGCCACGTTTGGCCCGCGGGCCATACTTTGGTCACCCCTGGATTAGATGGAGTTGGTGAAAAAACCAAGTATTTTTATGTTTTGCAGTTATAAAAAAAACTCAATTTAATTCTCAACTCAAGCAAGTATTAGACTATGACAAACAAACAAAAAAAAACTCTCACTTTTTGACAGTTTGGCAGTTCGCCTGCATTTGTTTTGCAGAAACGTAACCCTGAATACATTTTGAGTTGTTTGTGAGTTTGCCGCAAACAAGTTTGCGATTTTGGCAAGCTGTCTAACACGAAAAAGTGCGAGTTTGTTTGTATGTTTGTCAAAATCTAATACCTGCTTCAATTGTTAACATTTCACTTTTATTTTGAAGGAGAAATGAAAGAAACAGTTTACCACGGCAAATAGTGTCCTGGGCATTTGTGGAAATACGATGTCTCATCCCTGAGGGTCCCGGAGCACCAAAACTTCTTAGCATGGTGCTCCCAACGATTAATTGCTCTAACAAACAGGAACGTGAGCGGGGGATCCCCACGTTTCTTCCTCCCCTGCAGATTCAGAAATGTGTTGTTGTTTGAACATTCGTGCTCAAACTCAATCCAATTCAACGAATCATCTTTGCGGTTAACTTTACGCAGTAGGCCTGGCCGTTTTAACGTTTGTGATGTTTCAAAGCAATTTATTGCATTGGGGCACTGCAATTGTTAATAGTGACAAGAGGATAAAAAACGAAACTATTGGCACTACGCCCCCCGGGGCATGGCCTTCCTCTAACGTGGGATTTCTGCTCCAGCGCCTCTGACGAGACAGGAGAAAACGGGACCGACGTTTTACTTCACCATCCGATAGAAGCTCAGTGGATAAGGCGGGAATCGAACCCGCGTCTCATAGCATCATCGGGATCGGCAGCCGAAGCCGCTACCCCTGCGCCACGAGACCCACAAGAGTGACAAGAGGATGCTAGGCGTTAATCAACCTAAGGCATTTTCTAGGATGCCCTCGAAAGACTGGCTGCGCTAGGGTTAGATTAGATTAGATTAGATTAGAAGGAGAAATGAAAGAAACAGTTTAGGGCCAATACGCACCTCCGAAGAAAAGGGGTCAAGAAATGGCTTTGCGAACAGCAGGACAAAGGAGAGGGAACGATTTCTTGGGGCTTTTCTTAACCTCCTCTGGCTTGCTTTCGCTGCCGCTGTTGCCAATTTGAATTTTTTCTTGACCGGTTTCTTCCGAAGTGCGTTTACCGCTTTAGACGGGTTGATGTATTCCCCAGTATTGCGTTTCTCATTGTCTCAGATTAATAATAAAAAGAACAAATATCATGCTTCTTGAAGTGAATAAATTGGTTGAAATTTAAATTCTTGACAAACCTGCCCTTATGTTTAATGTATTGTAGGTAGTATCAGTGGTCAGTATTTTTGTCGAAAGAGTTTAAAACACCTTTTAATCAAAATGCGATTATTGAAACTACACACAAATTTTTTTTTTTGCTTGGAAAATCACACTAAAAAAAGGTAAAAATCTTGGGTAAAAGTCACAACAGCAAATATAAATTAATAAAGATAGATTTTTCAGCATTTTTTATAACATGATCGAAAGGTTTATTTTTTTAACACTCATCTGGACGGCGTCTTGAAAACTTGTGACAAGTCAGCATCGTTCAACAAGGCGTGGATTTTTTTTTCGCACTGAGAAATCGCTTGAAAAGAGTGCAATTGCAATTCTGAATTAAAAAAAACACCCTTGAGTGATTTTTTTTTAAATTATATAAAAGTCTTTCCATGCTGGCGTCCATGAGCAACGTCAAATCACCAGCTTTTTCGACCTATTAGTCTGTGACTATTGGAACGTTGTTTGCTTTTTATCAGCAGTTTTCAAGGCACTTTCAGTATTTGGCTAACTTTTTTAAACTATTATTTTCATTGGAAGGTACCAAGTACCAAAATAAATAATACAGCCGATTTAACGCTTTTAACCACCATTTGAGTGATAAATTTAACATGATTCCAAGCAAAACATTTGAAATGGACAAAAGACAAAGTGTAACTAAAGAGTTCATCCTGCTCATGTCAGTTGATGATACATTTGAAACTACATATTTGTTTTTTCGTGCTTGGCCTATTGAAAATATTTTGTTAGACATTGGGAAAACAATATCCGTTATTAAGTATTTATCATCTGAACAAAACAAAACCGCAAAAAAAAAAAACGTCCAACTACAAGCGAAACTTTCTTACAAATACCGTGGAGAATTTCCCCTTTCCCCTTGAATATAGTGGATTTTCTGAACATTCCATCTTTCTAATCAATGTTCCCTGGTGTCCGGTGGAGATAATTGATGGCTGTCATGGTGTGTTGCGAATCTGGTTCAATTATTTGTGCTTAGACAATTTTTACAAAAATAGGACAAAGTCCAATCTGCTATCCGCTAAAATCCACCTCCAAAAAAACCCCCTTTTCACGCAGATTTTAGATTATAAAAGTCTACAAATCTTTTTAACATTATTTAGGTTGTTTTTTATGTTTCATTCGAACTTAAAACTTAATATAAGAGATTTTTTTTCAACTATTTTTTTACGAATTACCATCGACGCACCCCTCGGCTGTTCCCGCGCGCCTTCACGTCCCCTCCCTTCAATCCACCCCACCGATTTCCACTCACCTGCGCCTCGTGCACAAGCTTGGAGTAGTTAAACTCGGGGAAGCTCTTGGCGTTGGGCTCGAACAGTTCCAGCTCCAGCCGGATCGTCTGGCGGTTCGCCGACTTGGCCGGCTTGCCGGAACCCGATCCACCGCTCCCGGCCCCGGACGAACCCGCTTGCGAGGCGAACCCCTTCGGGAAGAATCCTTCGTCGGCCGAGCCACCACCAGCACCTCCGAAGGGACTCTTGCGGACCACATCACCAATCGTCGTCAGGGCCACACGTTTCTTGACGGGTGCGTCCGACATGGTGGCCAGCTGCGGTCATCCGTCGGACCGCCAATGTTTTTACGAGGGCAGCAACCTTGACAGCGGCACCATTCGCAAAATAATTTCACTCTCACTTTTTTCCTTTTTTTTTTTTTTGCTAGGTGCACTTTTGCAAAAACCCAAAATGGGAAGGGAAGTTCCGCCGCGGAACTGTACAAAATTGAGATTTTCTTCTGCTGCTGGAAAAACACTCGCAAAATCCGGTTCGGAGCGCGATTTTCGCCAATTTCGAAGCCCCCGTTGACACGGTCAACAACACGCACACACGAACCACCCCCGGAACACGGCGGACACAACACGGTTTGGGCGGATTATGCGGTTCTTACGAGACGCGCGGTTTATTTGGCCAAGAGGCAGATTCTGCGATTCCTTCCTTCGTTAGCTGTGGCTGTGGTGGCAACTCAGCATAACATTTTTGACCGCTCTTTGCTTCGCCTTCCTCCTTTGATCGATCAGCGCGCAACATGACAGATGACAGCTCTCAATCAGACCGAGCATGACAGTTTGCGTGAAGCTTGGTTAATTTTCTTAAAGGGTCTAATTCGCAGAAATTACGTTTTTTCAGTGCAAGAGCAGCACAGATCTGTTGTATTTAGGGGAAATATACCCATTTTAATCACACTAATCCGTTCGACCAATTCTCATCACTTTTGCCGTTTTCCGCTATTAAATCAACATTTCAAGATGTATCAACAATGATTAGTTGCTTGCTCACTTTTATTTGAGCTATTTATTACATCGGAGCAATCAAAAACACTTTATTTAAGCTGTAATTCATGATCAAAGTGCTGATAGGCCGATAATAGAAATAGGCAGAGAAAGGGTAAGGGTTCCCCTCGAGGTTCCCCTACATATTCTGGTGTTGGAAATATTGTCGCCGCGGCTTTCGGGATTCACAAGGGTGACTTGGCCAATCCTATTAGATCGGCACACGGATCAACAAGACTCTGCACTTCTTACGGGACGAAACGGACCAAATTGACTATTTTAGACTAAACAAGCTCACACTAAACATAAATAAATCCAACATAATCAATATTAAAAATTCGAATCGCTCGACACTAAATCCAGTAACTTTAACTAGAACTAATTTTGCCGATATCAAAATAGTAGACGAATGTAAATATCTTGGTGTCATTTAAGACAATAGATTGAATTGGTCGCCACATATTAGTAGTTTATTGAAAAAAAAAAAAAAAAAACTCAACAAGATTATTGGAATTATCAATAAAATCAAAACCAAATTAACTGGTAATGTCCTTTTGATAATTTATCATTCTTTATTTAGTTCTCATTTATCTTACATAGCTTCAGTTTGGGGAAACTCCTGTAATATTTTGATTAACAAACTTCAAATAGCCCAAAATAAAATCTTAAGGATAATTTATTTAAAAAAAAAACATTGCGAAGTCACTCTGCCGATTTGTACAATATTATCAAAAACATCATCCCTGTCAGAGCTATTTATGTAATTCAAACATGTTGCTTAATTTTTTTATGTTTACATGAACAAACTCACAGTAACACAAAATTCAAATTATATAACCATCAACTCTTTATCAGAAGCCATAATTTATTAGACCGACCTAATATTTCAACATTAGCCAGCGAAAGATGCATATCTTTCAAAGGTGCACAATTTTATAATTATTTTTGGAATAGATTTGGTGATTGTCAAAGCGTATCAATATTTAAAAACAAAATTGCTCTCTTTTTTGAATGAACCCACTGTCTTTAAATCCTTCGATTTTCTTGTTACATAGTAGACTATTTTGATTTCCAATCTTCTCATTTTTTTCACTTTTGCTTTCTTCACGCAGAAAAATATTTTGTAAAATCAGCCTGTACGGGGTTTGATTCAACAAATTTTTTGTTGAATATAATCAACGCCGATTTTGCGTTGAAACAAACCTTGGTTTACTCAATTCCACAAAAATCTTTTGTTGTTTTGAAAAAGTTGCTTTGATGTTTAGCGTTGATTCCGAGGTTGATTCAATAAAAATCTTGATTTTCAAATCAACAAAACGTTTTGTTGATTCAAATATGCCTCATTTTTCTGCATGTTCTAAAACTCAGGATCAACCAAACTCCTTCACAGGTGGAAACCAATGGAGTTTTACCGGATATAAAAAAAAATTGTAAACACTAAAATTTATTGTATATTGTATTTAAATGATGTAGGTTTTGGCGCTACTGCTTTGGTGGGTTTTCCTATCGAATAAACAATCAATCAAAAAAAAAAAAAAAAGGTCACTGACGAACTGACGTGCCACGAGCAAACCACTTTTGAAGCATGGTCGCAATTTCAAAAACACGTGTGGAAGAGAGAATTAGTTCAGCGAACCTGAAGGTTGATGGAGTTGGTGTTCGCTGGAGAATTTGCGGTCAGAATTTTCTCAAAAATATGTATGGGGTGGCACGTCAGTTCGTCAGTGGGTGAATTTTGATGCCGGGTAACAACCAGTTCCAAGATCCAAACCAGGATTCTTGATATTCTGCGTCTCTTTTCGAATCTGGGAATCAACTGAAAATCATTACATAACCCTTCTAAACGGCTCGTGTGGTAGTTTGAGCTCCTAGTTTATCGTAACTTGAGATTCTAACCAATAATTTTAATTTTTTTGTAGAGTAACAAAATTTATATTCAAACAACCCAAACAATGCGAAGCAATCAAAACAAAACAAGCTCACACACTGATTCAAAAACGCCTAAACATGTTTGACAGATATTTCGCGACAGAAAATAATCGCAAGAGTTGAACTCGCTCAATTCGGTTTTGTGCCGCGGCGACAATACAATACACTCAAACCCCGATGGTTTGACACCAACTGTTGTCAAACGAACGGGGTCACGTTTTAGTTTGACACCCCTTTTACACGGAGTTCACACACACTACCAAACGTTTGTTTTGATAGTGTGCGTGAGCGCCGTGTAAAAAGTGACACTTCGTCACTTTTTAGTTTGACTTTGACCAACCAACGGGGTACAAACTAAAAAAGTGTCAAACGAAAAACCGGGGGTTGAGTGTATGTACTAGCTTATTGAAGTTTCAACGTGCTTGACAAAAATAAATCGGTGTACACTAAAAACCCCCAATTGGGTCCTAAAATGAAGCTTAGATTGCTGATATTATTGTTTACAGCGATAAAGCTTATTTTTCTCAGTACAATGACCCTTTGTACGACCACAAAGAGTTTAAAATGGATTTTTAAATCAATTTTGAAAAATTAACCTCGCGGTCCTTCTTGATAGAAAAGTTCCTACTTGACAGCTCGTTCCAAGGGGACCATAGTTGATCCATCGAAAAAATGTTGTCTTGTCAAAAAAAAAAATTTGCATTAAAATGAAAAAAAAGTGATCAGAAATTGTTTTTAATCGTGTTTTTTATCGTTGTACATAAAAATTGACATAGGGCTTTAGTACCCAATTATGCTCAGGCGTTATGCTTTGCATTTCGTCGATTTCTCTGAGACGACTCAACATTTTTGCAATCTTTTTTAAGCAATCTATACGTGATGTGCAGATCTACAAATTGCTGTCAAAAGGACATCAAGGACCGAGACATCGCAAGACATGTAAGTTCCTTGCATTTTTTTTTGTCTGACAGGTAGGGGAAATATACCCTTTCTAATCAAACACCTATCTTCGTCATATGGAGAGTTTGATGCTCGATTTAAGCTCCAAAAATACTATTTAGGCTATAAACTTATCAGCAATAGCAACGCCTCAAGTAAGCACGCAAATTAATGCCATTTACTGGCCAAAAAGATCAAATTAAATGCACTTTTGATCATAATTTCTATTTTGCGAGCCCAATTCTCATCATTTTGGTGGCACACACATCCACACGCAAAATCAGAGGTTAACTGCTTAACGAAAGTCGCCATCAATATCTTTTCACTTGCGCTAACGATTTCAAAGCGCTTGAGATATAAAATTGCTTCCAACTACCGGCAACATGTTCTTTTGACCATTACTTAGTCACTCACTTGAAAAATAATCCCGAAAAATGTAAATAATTAGCAAGCACCATAAAAAAAAACAAACGCGCTGCAAAATTGCAAAAATATTGCGTCGATCCAGAGCAACCGACAAATTAGAAGAACGTTACGCACCACGTAAAAAGAGGTTTCTCTGTATTAATATTTCTGACGTGCGTAATGCCGTTACTATCCGTAACACCCTCCATGCTTAAAAATCTAGATATCCGTGGAAATACTGTAAATACGTGCAACTATCGTGCAAAACTGAATAATTCATGAGTGAACCTTGTTTTAATCTTCTTCTGTCTGAATGCAGTGTCAGCACAAACCAAACGCTATTAAAACAGACAAGTTGAGGTGATAAGTACTCCGCGTCCAAAAACAATCACCTCACGTCCATCTCTCCAACATACTTTATTCGAATCTCTTATCACCCAATCCAAATACATCAAACAAAAAAAAAAAGGTCTTCACTCCGTCCCCGACGATAGCTGTGCGTGCAGCGTCGGAACGTAATCGTCAAACTGGGCCCGGTAAAAGTTGCCGGCCACCAGCGGTCCCAGCCCGTAACGCTCGACAAAGGACTTGTGCTGGAAGTTCAGCCGGTTGTTTCGGCTGCGGTTCGAAGTCTGCGGTGCGTCCGAGAGGTCCAGCTTCCCCGTGGGCTGCTTGTACACCAGAAAGATGTACCGATGAAGTCCCGATCCCTGCGGAGGACCCGATCCCACGAACGCAATCCGGTGGTCACCTTCGGCGATGCGCGTTCCGGGAATGTTTCCCACGAACCAGTGGCAAACCGAGCGGAACTTGGGCTCGGCTCGGTTCGGTGCGTCCGGATCAACCATGAATAGCGTGTAGTACGAGCTGGGATCGTCAACGGTCCACTCGATCTGGGGCTGCTCTTTTACCTGAGTTGGCGTCAGCTCGTTGCCTCCGTTGGCCGATACTCCGCTGGGGTAGCTCACCTACATACCGTTTTGATTGGGGGTTATTCAGGGTCATCTCTGTAAGTATTTTACCGCCCTTACCTTCGCCAACTCCGTCGGGGCGGCATCCACCACATCCGGAACGACTTCGTGGTCGGTGAACGCTTTCTGTACGTCGGCCATTTCGGAGCGCGTCTCTTCACTACACAAGCCAGCGGTAAACTGCTGCAACAGTACAGCTAGAGCGATCACCACCACTTGAGACATCTTACAAGTGCGCATCGACATCGTTGTTATCGCCGAACAGAACGGGGCGCGTTCGTGACAAGATGAGGACAGTCGGATTGTTGGCCAAAAAATGACGACAATCTTTAGCAAATGAGCTACCGCGGTTATCAGTTGAATTTCGGACGGATGAGCTGTACGAGAATAGTTGACCGATTCCAAGATCAGCCAAGCTAAAACTGGCTAGCTGTGGTGGGGCTCGAGTATTGCCGTATACAGAGAAAGGTGAATTAAGCATTCGTGAACAGCTGACTTGAGGAAAACTGAACAAGTTTGATGAGTGACTCTCGAAATGTAGTCGGACCGGTTTTTTATTTGCTTCCCACACTGCACGCGGCTACAATTGACCGATAGCTGAAGTAGAATGATTCGCCGCAGTGAAATTACTAAGTTTTCGGCTTTTACTAACTTTTAGAAATTATTCTAGAAGCCGATTAGTAGACGCTCAGACTACTTTCTGTATGTATGTCGACCAATGTTGGCTTAAAGATCTATGTTATTTTTAAAACATTTACAAAATCTTTTCAAACAATTGAAACTTGCTTCTTCGATTACAGTTGAATACCTCGTTGAAAACGCTATTCAGTAATTGAATGACAAAGTGTTTCTATGGTGCCCGATCGAATTACATGCTGTTCTCCTGTTAGGTTTTGCGCCTACTAGACTTTGAGGTTAGAATGTTGACAGTTCGTGTGCACTGTTTACATTGGTTCTACGAAGTGTCCTATCTCTTAGGTATTACGCCGACTCAATTTTTAGGTTAGAAATTTGACAGCTTGGCTGCACTGTTTACATTTTTGCACGTGGGTCAGTAAAAATGTGTGTGCGTGTGCGCTCGTGACGTTACGCTGTAGAACCTTCTACTGCTAGTTAAAGTTTAGATTTATGTTTAAATTGAATCACAAAAATACAATTAATTGTTTAATTAATTTATATTATCAGCAATTATTTTCTTGTGATGAGTATCAAGTAAAAGTTCTTCGACCTTAACTAAAACGATACAAATTGCCCTTGATTAGCCCTGAAGGTTCACATTCTTAATAAACTTAACCAAGTCCATCGACATTATATCTGCCCATAATTGAAAATTCGGCTATTATGCCAAATCAAGTATTCCGAGAAAAAAGCGTTTTAGTGTTTGTCACAAAATCTCCGTCAATGCAATTTCCCATAAGAGTGGCATATTAGCCGTTTGGTTTTTCGCATCGGCAGCCAAGTCTAAACACTATTTCAGTGAAATTCAAGTACCAGGAGATGCGTTGGAACATCCTCTACCACCTGGTGCTAATATCTCGTTTTTGCCAAAAGTGGATATTAGCCGTTTTTTCAATGGTGGGCAGATATAACTTGCGTAAAAATATAAACTTGCTTAGTGCAGGTAAACCAAAGTTGCTGGTAGAAGCATTGGAAGCATCCACTAACCAGTTTTTCATTCAACTGCCAAGATTCAATTCAACTCCGCTCAGTGAGCGACTATCGTTAGAATGGAGGTGCCATACCAGAAGACATTCACCCAACTTTTCACGTCCAGCAGCCGAGACCAATTCGAGAAGAAAAACGTGCTCCTTTTTGGTTTGAGCCAGCTTTGCGCAATTCTTCGCGCCACCTCACCGAAGCCGTCTGGCAAGCAAAAAGCCTTTAAAAGAAAGCCACACGGCCACGGTCTGGCCTAGTAGGTTCTTCAAAGTCGACTCAGCCAGATCAAGTTAAGAATGTTACGTGCAGTGTCGGTTGCGTTGTTGGTGGTTCTATTGGAGACGCGTGGCTCGGAGATCTTGAACGATGCCCACATCTACCGTTCGTTTGCGTCCGACGAAATCGTGCCGGAAGTGGTCGACGAAGCCCCGGACTGTTGGCTGCGGGTGTCGTACAAAAGTGGCCGCGAGGCGGAAGGCGGCAACCGGTTGACCCCGACCCAGACCCGGAGCATTCCGTCGGTGACGTTCAACGCCAACGATCGGTCGTTTTACTCGCTAATTATGACCGATCCGGATGCGCCCAGTCGGGACGATCCCAAGCACCGGGAGTTTGTACACTGGATCGTCGGGAACATCCAAGGCAATGACCTGGAGCGAGCGGATACCATCGTTGAATACTTTGGCGCGGCTCCGCCCAAGGAACGGGCTTCACCGGTTCGTGTTCCTGCTGTACGAGCATTCGGAACGGTTGGACTTTGCCAACGAGCCGCGGCTGTCGAGAAATTGCCGCAACCCGAGGAGATACTTTTCCACAAAGAATTTCGCTAGGAAATACGGATTGACGAATCTGTGGGCCGGAAATTACTTCCAGGCGTTGTACGACGACTATGTCCCCATACTGCAAGGACAGCTTTCCGAATGTACTGAGTATACCCGTTAATGAACTAGAAGTGTGAGTAGTTAAAGTAATAACTATCTTTAATTTTGTCCCCAGGTACGCAAACAGAACTGACTGGTCCGAGGAATGGAACCGCGTTCGGAGGTTGAGTGGAAACAATTTCAACTGATGTCGAATAAAAACAAAGTTTACCCAAAGTTCGCGTTTTTCTTTGCCTTCCTCGCTGAGGAAAAGCTTTATATTGTTGCGTCACAACTTGGTCGGTGGTGAAATTGTCACGCGAAGAATTAGTGGACTGTAAACACTTTTGTAGGGAACGATTTCATAGAAGAAAAACACAGTAACTTTCACTGAAACCAGTGGAAAAAGACGTCCATACTGTAAGCGGTCCACGAGGCGACTGAAAAAATCTGACAGTGACAGCCAGGGTTGCCACATTTGATTCTGTATTTTTGAGGGTCAAAAATCTGTATATCTGTATCAGGGGGACGAAAATCTGTATTTGGAATCTGTATTGATATTTTTAAACAATTTTTCAAAAATGCAAAATATTCTTAATTGCTTTTTAATGCATAAAATGCTATACAATCTGAAATTTAATGTGTGGGCTCATCCAGCAATTAAAAAAAAATATTTAAAGAATTAAAATTATTTAATTTTAATAAAAAATCCTGAAAATCTGTATATCTGTATGTTTTTCTTAAAATCTGTATTTCTTTATATACAGATTCTGTATGACCTCATCACCTCAAAAATCTTTAAAATACAGATAAATCTGTATTTGTGGCAACCCTGGTGACAGCGCGGAGTCACGCACTTTATCTCGCCGTCAGGTTGGCAGCGTTTCGTCGACTGCACACTGAACGTCGTTTGCGCAAACTTGGGTGAAATCGCTAGTCGAGTGATGACCGAACGGCTATAAATCAATGGATGGTCCCTGAAGTAATTGTTTCTGTTTGCGGTTTATTTTAGAGATCCTTAATAGGGAGACTGGTCGAAGTGAATTTGACGTACCCAAACAGACACGAGTTTGACGTATCCAAACGAGCATTTGCCTTTACGCCCAGCAAAACTTATCAGTGTTGCCAAGCTCAAAACATACGTTGCCAGATCGATTTAGCCAGCTTAGACCAGTCTCCCTATTTAGGGTCTCTAGTTTATTTATCAATCAAAATGGGATGGTCATCAAAAGTAATGAGTATTTTGAATTCATGCAAAAATATTCTTTCGTTGATACTTACAGTAGAGAGAGCCTAAATTTACGAGTATTCACATAATTTGTCTACCTTTAAAAACATTTGGAAAAGCTTAAGGTAAAATGCTCTACAACTTAAATTTAAATTTGTTTAGAAAAAATTATGAACATAATTCGCGATCGGATAGTCGTACGGATGTCCAACGGCTTCGATGAATATAAACGCCACCAGAAGTAAGCTGGTCCCAAACAGATCCCCAAGCGCCGTCAAGTACGGAATGGCCGCACTGTCCGGATCAATCTTCCACTTCCACATGGCGTGGATGATCACGTGAGCAATGTACAGCAGTAGCATTACCTGAATCAAACTCGCGAGCAGATAGCTGAACACAAACGGAGCTCCGATCGTCGACTCTGACATGTGGATGAGATCTGCCAGGAAGATGAACAGTACCTGGCCGGGAATGGACATCAGAATCAGGATGCGGGACGTCTTGGCCGAGGGAGCTCCCTTGAACAGCGCCTTCCAGGGCTTCTCGAAGATCTTGGTGAAGGAGGGAACCGTTCCGAAGGTCGTGCTCTGATGCAGCATGGTGGAGAGTTTGCTCGCTTGTACCGACACGAGATTGCCGCCGATTCCGTTGATGATCGGCTGGAACACGACGAACCCGCTGAACATCCCAACTGCCGCGTTCAGTACCAGACCGCCCAGACTAAAAGGGTTTGAGAAAAACATTATTATTCGAGACTATCGATGATCGCAAGCCGTGACATACCTGCTGATGAAGAGTGCCGAAAGGACGGGAATCCAGCCGGACTTCAGTACGGGTCGAGTGTACCGATTCTTAAGGACAATGAAAATCCAAAATGGCAACAGAAGCACGAAGCAACCGATTATGATGTACGTGACCCAGAGATGAGTGTCTACAAGGAGAAATATCATTCTAGAAATCAGCTAAAATGTAGATTTTATGCCAACTCACAAAGATGCTTGAACAGGGTTGACGCAATGAAGGAAAGTAAACTGATGGCAACCATGTCTCCGATCGATGCCGCCATTGGAGTGGCCAGATTGTCCGGATTCAGCTTCAACCTGTTGGATAACAGAATCACAGCGACTATCACAAAATCTGAAAATAAGAACAAACAGAGTTCACAACGTCATCCTTCAACCAACAAAACCAAACTCTTACCCAAAACAAAACAGGACAAATTGGCGGTAAACATGGCGGATGCCGTTAGCAGCAACGCGTGATCAATCAGGAAGAGCCCGTTGATGGCCGCTCCGACGCCGATGGCAAACAGCGACACCAGAAAGGCCGCAACCGTGGCCTGCACCTGCACCAGCGCGATGTTCCCCAGAACCATGTGCGTAATCTCACCAACGCCGACCATGTTGCCCAAATTGGCCTGCGTGGACAGCCGGGACGCCAAACACATGTCCAGATTTCCCTTGAGTCCGAGCAGCGCCGGAACCAGTATGAACAGCTCGGTCACGTGTTCGAACACTTTCCATTGCTGAAAGAGTCGAACGATGAGTCATTAGTGATAAGGGTTGATTTGAAACAGATTTATTTTCGGTTATCGAAGGTGTCCATTTGGGGCCTTAAAATAACCTCCCAAAGGTTCACCGAAAGTAGATTAGGCACGCAGAGCCACGCGCGTGATTTATGATCGGGACTTAAAACGTGTCAAACTTTTTCGCTATCTAGGTGATTAGAAAAGTGTTTTTTCCATACCCTAACCTGTAGGTCAACATTCAGATGTTGTTGCACGGGTGTGGGCCGGTGTTACCGAAAAAATAATCGGTTGCATCCGGTTCTCATTTTCCCACCCAGAGCTGAAAATGTCAGGGGTCCTGACGCGAAAATCGGCGACGCAAACACGATTTTTTCAGATCCATTCACTGAATCGCAAAACCGTGACATAAACAAACCCGACTCAGTCGTGAGTGCCCTAGCTCACTGAGCAGCTGCAATGCGAGGCAGTAGTCGACCAACGCTCATTCGACGTTGCACGCACACACATAAAGAAACAAGTTTTTACACAAAAGTTGGTATTTATGCGTGGAAATGTAATTTTGAATAAAAGTTATGGTTGTTTTAAGTGTTTTGCACAGTCTAGAACCATTCAATTGTTCAAAAATAGTCAAAATAGTGTTCAGAGAGGATTTTACGAGTCAGTCATACGACACGAATTGAGTGAGTGTAGCTCATTTTTCACGTCTCTCATTCTCCAGCAGCCGACCGGCACGAGTCAGGCGGCAGTGGTTGAACGGACACAGTAGGCTTACAGTCACATGCTAGCAGTGAACTGACATTTTGGTTTGCTTCATGTGTACGGTGGGTTGGAAACATTTTGCAGGCCTGTTCCCACCAGCAGCTTAGTTAAACGATAAGAGTTATCGCAAAATTTGAAAACAATAAAAAAAAATCAAGTGCGATTATTCTATTAGCTTGCAAAATCAATTGTGATTTCCATTGAGACGATGGACAATGAATACAACCCATCAGGTTATCAAATAGGTGGAGATAAATTTTGGCAACACTGTCCAAAAGTGGCAAAATAGATCATTCCAATGACGCAAATGCAGCGTAATGATAGACTCGTGCATGGTGAATGATTTACAAGAATCTCTCGAAATTCACAAAATAGCAATGAAAACACAGTTTTGTTTTGTTAATAATATTATGTGGTCTAGTGAAGGTTTCAAAACTTTGGCTGTGAAACATTTGTAATTAGGTAATTTACTCAATATTTTGAAATTTATATGCAGGTAATGAACTCTCAAAAAATACTTAACTTAGACTATTTTGCTTAAAATTTACATGAAAAACATGCAAACAAAAAAAAAATATTAACAAATTAACAATTCAAAATTGGTCCGAAAAATCAGGGGGCAAACATTTTTTTTTCAAAAAACTTCAAAATTTTAACGGAATTGTGAGAGTAATCAGCTTTTAACATTTTAAAATGCATTCCCCTGTGTTTAACATTTCAAACATGTTCATGTTTGTTTAAAAATATTTTCAATGTTCGTAAAATTCCGTTGCACAGCGCTGCAAGTTTGTTTTTTTTCGGCGAAAAAAAAAAATCGTGAATACTTGGATATTTTGAAAACTAATGATTTCAAAGCATTCGGGCAGGTGTCAAATGTATTTTGAAATACTTTTTTCATTCAAATGTTTGTATTTACCATGGCCAATTTTTATACATATTTTTGCATTTTTCAATTTTGAATGTTGCACAAATCAAAACTAACAAAATTTTACCCACAACAGCGACTAACTTGGTGGAACAAATGCACTTTGGGGTCCCCAAAAAACGGGCGATTTGTCTTAATTTTTTTTTTCAAAATATTAAGACAGGGCTGAATTCCATAAAGTTTGTATGGAGAACTAGAGCGGTTCGTCGCACTTGCATACAATCCACAAATTACACGCATGCAATATGTACAAGGAGCGAACCGCACTGATTCTCCTTACAAACTTTTATGAAAACCCATTTGAGCATGTCAAATTAAAACATTACTAAAGATTAGCAAACAGAATTTTACCGACTTAGGAATAAGTTGTACCAAAAATTGGTTGTAATGTTTCCTTCTCGATCATCTAGCTTTTGTTTCCATTTTGTTTATATTAACGGTTGTTTTACCGATATTCATTTTACCGAATTCGGTACCGTCAACTAAACCCCAGTACAGTCATCCCTCATATTCGGAACAGTTTACAGATCTGCCAATGTTCAACAAATCATAGAAAATCGATAATTGAACATAATGATTTGCTTTTTCCTTCATAAGAAAGCTTTTCTTGCGATCTTTCGATTAAAGTATAGACTTGCTGTACATTTTTACGTTTTATATCAAGTTTTTTTTAAGAAAAACATTGACTCTTGAAATCCACAAATTCGGAACACTTTTTTCTTACGATGTAAACAAACTTTTTTTTCTCTCCAGGAGTACACATTTTTTACAAAAAAAAATATTTCACACTCTGAAACCAACAAAACTCTAGCTAAGTGATGTTTTAAACATGGTCTGATAACTTTATTTGTGAAAATATCAATTAAATTCAGGTGTTCCACAATTGTGGGAGGCACAATAACATCCAACAATTCGACGGTAACATTTCAAAAGGCATCATGTACATTTTGACACTTTCTGGGTTATTGTATATTCTTAAAGTACTTCTAATAAGCTACCTCTCCACCAAAAATGAGCAAAAGTTACTTCAGTAAAGTCTGTTTAATCATGATTTTAAATAAAGTGACATAAACAAAATCTCTGCCATCAGCAGTCCCTGTTAATATAGCCCTGTCAACCTGTCAAACAAAAGGCTACATAAACCTCGTGACGAAAAAAAGCAACATGAACAAAGCGCCATGTACATTCGGCGAAGAAAAACGAATCATAAAAAAGCGCCCCCCTCAGTGACAGCAGGGTGATATCGACGTTGGTGATTTCAAAAGAAGTTATGTTTGTTTTTCTCAAATAAAATTACGTAAATAATATTTTATTGAATATGGATGATCAAGTATCAACAAAAGCAACGTTTTTCATCGTTTGTTATCATTAGAACATCTTATTTTGCTTTTATATAAAAATGGTAATTGAAAATGGATGCTCAACATTCAAATCAAGCAAAACAATGTAAAGGGGCCAATGCGAGTTTGTAAACAAAGAGTCTATCCTGCTCACGTCAGTGGATGTTTACATTAGAAGTGAGCAGGATAGACTCATTGTTTACAAACTCACATTGGCCCCTTTACATTGTTTTGCTTGAAATGCGTTTTTCTCAAAACGCATGGTTTGTACATGATGCTTTTTGAAATGTTGGCATCGAATTATGAAACAGGCAATTTGGAGGCAGTGTTTTGCTGCTCTGGATAAAATAGTCTTGAAATGAGTTTTTTTGTTCAAAAAGTACTATTTTTACTAGTGAAATAGGAAGAGAATGTTCAAATAAAGGTTCTAAAAATAGCAGGGACGACAGAAAAGTTACATTTTGCATCCTATTGACAAATTACCACAAAAGTGTTCCGAATTTGTGGGTGTTCCGAATATGTGGGATGACTGTACACACACAAAGAATTCTTCCTCCCAACTCGGTAAACCATACGGATAACTGTCCCTATTCAGATGGTAGCCCCGATTCGCCCCAGTTGACGGTACACTTTTCAATAGCACTAAATCTATTCTGACTCCTACAAAACCTACCTCCACTCGACCCAGGATAATGCCGGCGGCGATCGTCCCAATGCCCGCGATGAAGAACGGAATCGAAATCTGCAGCGTTGTGACCCACCATTTCTCGTGCGGAATAGCGCCGGGGTCACTTGTGGGCTCACATTCCCCAAAACACTTGCTCCACTTTTGCATGGGCGCGACCATCGGAACGACCACCACTTGGGACAACAGATCACTGTCATCAGGAGTTTGGTCGAAGGTCCGCAGCGTGGCCAGCAGATGTGTAACGGTTTGTGGATCTACCGCCGTTACGATTTCGATATCATGAGGATCCGTTAAACCTGCGACGATGTAACGAACGACTGTTTCTTCGGATAAGCTTCCCAGCTTGGACAGTTCAACCATGTCTTCGACGAAGCTGTCGTAGCTCTCTTCTGGACGCTTGGTCCGGTTCACGAGTGCGGCATGCAGGTCCAAAGTGTCCATCCGAACTGTGAAGGCTTCAGCGATGTCAAGTCGGAACGTGTCCCAATCACGATCTTTAACGGTTTCTTCGTATGACTCGTACCATAGTCTGGCAACATCTCCCAGTCGATTCACGGCATATTGAAGCACTTGGGCACTGTCCCAGTTGTGAATAGTCCGGTGTTGCTCGATTTGTTCCAGCCATCGCTGGACCGAAATGTGTCCAGGACTAAACTGCGGAACTCCGTCGGCGATTTCGTTCAACGCCATTCCGACACTTTTTTCCTAAATCTCACCAAACTTTTCGCCAGTTTTTTCGCCAAACACATTAAGTGGGACAAAACTCGAAACGGAGGAACGGAATCGAACCTTCAAAGTCGCGGTGTTACTTATCCGGTGGCGCAAGGTGTTCTGATTTTGGTTCGTCACCGCGGTGATTTTTGTGTGTTCCCCGGGGCTCGGAATCTTCGATTGGCGTTAATCGCAGTTGATTCCACCCAAGATTAAGGGACCACCACATCACAGATACCGGGAGCTGCCCGCGTGCTGACGTTATCTCCTCGCGGTGTGACAAATGGGATTCGCTTTTTTTTTTATATGGGCGGGAAACAATGGGAACCATATCATGTTTTGGGAAGGGAACGGTAACCGAGTGACTTTAAAGCCCCTCACCTTTTCGTCACTCATCACTCAACATTGGATTCCTCATTTCCTTCCGATAAAAGGGTCATCGCGGCGCGTGTCACCATCCATATCTTGATCGTCTTTGGGTATCGGAAATTTTCCAAGCGATTGTGTCTTTCCCATTAACATTTTAATCCTCCCCTAATCCAGCAATCAATCATTCGATATTTTGTGCACGCTTTCCCCAGTTCCCCCCCGTAATGAGGCGAATCCTGTTTTGATTTTTAAATGTAATAAACCACCACCAAAAACATCCGTTATCGCGGGATCTCTGTGACCACCCCCCCCAACAACAGTGGGAGTGGCTCCAAATCGTGACTGATTAATCAAGGCAAGGGCCTGCAGGTGGTGCGAAACGTTATCAGTGCTATCATAATGCGATTTTAATTTTGTCACGTGTTTGTCACCGGTTATAATGCAATTGTTCATGGGTTTCAAGGAATCTGCCTCTTTTGAGTTTAAAAATGTTGTTACCTGTCGTGCGAATCGCCAAATTTGAATTCGCTAATTTTAATGTCAAGTGATGTTTTTCCTGCCCAAACTGCAATCTCTACTTCAAAACGATTCTTAATCCACCATTAGGTGGTTGGTGCCTTCCTCACATTTACAATGTAATAGGTTCCTAAAGCCCTATGTCAATTTTTATACACAACGGTAAAAAACACGCTTAAAAACCATTTCTGATCATTTTTTTTTTTCATTTTAATGCAGAAAAATAAATTGACAAGACAACATTATTTCGATGGATCAACTATGGTCCCTTGGAACGAGCTGTCAATAAGGACCTTTTCTGTCAAGAACGAGGGGGTGGTGTCAGAGTAAAGGGATACTCTACTCGTCCATCACCATAATCTTGCATTAGTATTAGTGAGTAGCCCCTGTCTGAAAACTAGCCCACGCATAAGTGTTTGTGAGTAGCCCCTATCTGAAATCGGCTGCTTATGTAGTGGTAGATGGCGGCCTACTGTTTGCATTAGAAACGTCAAAGCGATCGAACCGATCGAACCCCACAATTTTTTTTCGCGAAAATGTGGAGTTCTTTGCGGTAGAGTGGCTTTAAAAATATGTTATTTTGATGTTTGCGTAAAAAGACAGTAACTTTCGTAATGAAGTGTCGCGGTTACCATCGAATATCCGTCGTGGTCTAAATCACTGGCCGAAAAATATCGGTGGATCTGTTGAAAATTGAATGGCCGGGTTTAAGCTAATCAACGTTGCATTCAGTGGAGCTGTTCGGAGCAGTACGGTTCCGCTATCCGCTGCAGTAAGCTTGCTGAAACGAATTCCTCGGTGAGGTGTTGATAAGCCGTTTTTTTTGCGGTGACCCAGATTCGGTGACGGATTTTCTCCGAGGAGACCCCGTTCTTCGAAATTCTCCTCATTTCAATCAAAATTGTAATTTTTCCAAGTGGATCAATGCACGCGGTTAGGTTTGTTGATACAATTTGACAACCTGTTTTTTGTTGTTGTCTTCTTTATCTTCTCGTACTCGTCAGAAGCTTTGGTTACAAAAAGATGGCCGCCATTGCAGGGACCTGGTCAAGAAGGGCCGTGAAGTTATTTTTTAAAAAAATGATTTAAATATACATTTTAAATCCTTTGCGGTCGTACAAAGAGTCACTGTACTAATCTACCCAAGTAACCATCCAGCATTTAAAAAAGTCACAAAATAGCAATAAATCGGCATTCCATTGCTGATTAGCCTTCCAACAGCATTTGTTAATGCTGATCGGCACTAAATGATTAGCACTGTCAAAAGCTAAGATAATGCGGATTTAGTGCCACTACTAGCAACACTTTTTAAAATTTCCACCAGACTGGCAACACGATTCTGACTTTGAGTGAAGTGTGAAAGAGAGAGAACCAAAGAAAACAAACTTCTCGCTCACGGAAACGGAAAACGGAATCGACGTAACACCTTATAATGTGGCCCTCTTAAACCTTGCGGTTTCGTCAACGGATCCACAGGCGTGTATCGTTCTTTTTGCGACAAGACTCCGCCTCCCGGGTCTCCTAAGTGTGAAGGTATGGGCACGGGGAGAGGGCACCGATTACCTATATTTACACTTAGAATTTTTTGCGTCCGCCCCGGGATTCGAACCGGCTACCTCTGGATTGTGAGTCCAGTGCGCGGTCCGATTGATCCACACAGGCAGACACGCTCACTCCTTGCCCTTTCAAGCAAGATTTTTTTTCTTAAATTTGTATGTTGCTTCAGCAGTTGAAAGCCCACAAGAAGTCCGGAATTTGCAAGGACGAAGTGGCACCGAGAACATGGGACAGAAATTAGTTTTCTTGAGTTGAGGGAAAGAAATTAGTTTTCTTGCGATGTGCTTAAACATAACACTTTTTTAAGCAATTATTTGTTTTCCAGAAATTTCACTTTGAGTACATCCATTTGATATGTATGATATATGTATGATATGTATGATGTATATAAATCCTTAAAATCACCGCTAAGAATTACTCTTCATATAGCCGTGAGATAGAGATGGGAAGGGAGATAGATACCCAAGTAACCATCCAGCACTTAAAACCGGTCACTGTCCGGCCCTTAATGCGCTTTCACAGCTGCGAGTAAAAGCTAAACAGTTTTTACTTCAGCACTAACAGCTACTATAGTGCTGAATAGTGGCCGCTTTTGGGCTTTACTCGGCCGGTTTAGTGCTGGCCTCGACTGTTTCTGTCCACCCCTGCGATAAACGTAAAAAAAAACAGCGAGAGGCAATAGTATATCTATCTCCCCATCTCTATCAGGCGCCACTCTCGCACGTAAACAAAAAGATCCGGCCAGCGCCGTACCTAGGGGTTGGCGCAGTTGGAGACCGCCAAGGGCGCCAGCCCTTGGGGGGCGCCGAAATCGATGATTGTACAAAATTTTCATGTCAGTTATAACATCCTCATTAGATATTTGAAACATAAAGGTTGCCAAATTATAAAGTAGAACTACAAATATCTAGATAATTTAGTTTACAATATTAAAAAAAAAAAAATGTTTAGGGGCGCCAAAATCAATTGTTTGAATATTTCTACCGAAGTGTTTATTTAAATTCATACTTAATGCTAAATTTATTTTTTTCATCAAAGAAGGGGCGCTCAAGTGACAGAAAATTCAGGGAGTTCAAGAAGAGCTTCTCAAAATAAATACAGCATCAAAATTTAGACTGTTGTATAATAAAGTTAATGTTATACCATCCAGACTAAAAAAATCTAACTATATGTTATTTTCATGTTAATTTGGCTGTGAATTACAATCAGCTAAATTGTGAAAAAATGGAATTATTTTAACATTAAAATATATACAAATCTTTTGAAATTTTGACATTTTCGAGTTTAAAAAATGGCCATCGATTTCCCCTTTCATAAGCAACTTCGTGCATTGAAATTTCCCTACGCTATTTCAAAATACTAGAGTTTTGAAATAGGAAAACGGTTGTAAATTCTCACCAATCACCATTTTCAAGAAATTTTTTTTTTCAGAGCGCATAAGCTGTTCTGAACATCACTTTTTCAGTTTTAACTTTAAGCGGTGTACGCACTTCGGAAGGAACCGGTCAAGAAAAAAATCAAATGGGCAGCAGCGGCAGCGCAAGCAAGTCAGAGAGGGTGAAGAAAAGACCCAAGAAATCGCTCCCTCTCCTTTGTTCTGCTGTTCGTAAAGCTGTTTCTTGAGCCCTTTCCTTCCGATCTTCATACTAGCCTTAAGGATGGTATGTAGATCGGAAGGAACGCAAAACTTCATAAAAAAACGCCCAAGAAACAAAAAAGGGTCACGAAAAGATTTTTCTTAAGCGGTACGCAGCTGCGTTTGACGTTTCTTCGCGCGGTGCTTGTTTGTAACATGTTTTGATGTTAAAATCAAAGAATTGTAATTTTCCTTTTTGAATGCGACTGATAATTACAAATGTTTTAATAACTTTGTATTGGATATAATTATATTTAAAATTCCCGCTGAATCTCAAAATGCAGAATAATGCAATTAAAAGGACAGATTATTTTAAATTTTGTGGTCGAAATGGAGTAAAAAAAGAAGTTGTCTTTGTAGATGTCGGCCATCGTGTCTCCAACTATTTATTGCTAGTACCAACCAGCTACCACTGGATTACGAGTCCCCTGCGCTGTCCGATTGATCCACACATTGCGGGACCAAAATGAAGTAAATCAGAATGAAATTAAACTTGACAATAATCATACAAATGTTCTTACTGAAAATACAATAATAATCTGAAATTTTGAAGTCCAACGAAACAACAAATTCAAAAATATTTAAAAAAATAACAAACATTTCAGAAATTTCAAATATTTTTTTTAAATAATAAGGAAAATTTCAACAAAAATCTGAAATTTGGAAAGTAAAAATTAAAAATAAACAGAATTGAATAATAATTTTAATATTAAAGTTTTTATAAATTCAATTGCTCAAACATTTTAAAATTCTAAGCGAATCTACAAGTCGAAATTTCAAAAAATTTAAAAATCGGAAATATAGAAATTCTTAATTACAAATTTACGAAAACCTCGAATTTATAACAATCAAAAACTCTATTTCCTCCAAAATTAAAAAAATCTGGAATGAAAAATTAAGAATTTAAGAATTTAAAAATTCAAGAAAAAAAATTAAACATTTGTACCAGCCTTATTTCATAATTTCCAAATTTCCAAACTTCCTAATTTCCTGATTTCCTAGTTTCCGATTATCCTAATTTCCTTATTTCCTAATTTCCTGATTTCCATATTTCCAAATTTCCTAATTTCTTAACTTCATAACTTCCTTAACTTCTTATTTCCTAGTTTCCTAATTTCCTAACTTCCTAATTTCCTGATTTCCATATTTCCTGTTTTCCTAACTTCCTAACTTCTTAACTTCCGAATATCATATTTTTTAAATTTAATTTCCTATTTTCCTAATTCCTAATTTCCTAATTTCCTAACATCCTAATTTACTAATTTCTTAATTTTATAATTTGGTAATTTCCTTGTTTCCTTATTACATAATTTTCTTATTTTCTTAATTTTACTAATTTGCTTATATCATAATTTCCAAATTTCCTAATTCCCTGATTTCCTAATTTCCTAATTTTTTAATTTCCTTATTTCTTATTTCCTTATTTTTTATTTCCTTATTTCATAGTTACATAATTTTTTATTTTAGTTTTTCTAGTTTTAGATTTTAAGAATTTATAATTTTCAGTTTTTTTAACGGGAATTTTCAATTATTGATAGAAATCATAATTTTGTTTATAATTGTTGTTAAAAGTTTTTTGAATAAAAATGTTTAATCTTTAATTTTAACTTTTGAATATTTTGAATCTTTTTATTTTTTCCTCGAAAGAACCTCAAGCGCGCACACCGTCAATCGCGCTCAAACCGAACTATCAACTTTTCTTGGGGGAGTCACGAAAAGAACACGCAACATTTCTTGACCGCGTTCCTTCCGATCAGCATACCGTTCTTTAACAAATGTTGTTTACTTTTTAAATCGTCTAAAAAGCTTTGGTAATGAGAAACTATTAAAAAAAATCAGTTAAAAGCAAAAAAATCATCATGGTCTGAGAACATTCAAATAGCTTTGTGCAAAAAATAATTTACTAGAATATAAAATTTAATTTTACAAATTAAAAATAAACAAAGAAAATACCTATGAAAAAAATCAACGCAAAACATAACTAAAAAAAATATTAAAAATATTCTCAAGCATCGTTTGGACGAATCACAAAAACGAAATAAAATTTCTTATCTTAATATTTTTTACCAAATATAATGCTTTTACCTATTATTATCATTAAAATAAGTTTCATCATGATCGCAGGATTTTAATGATCTTTATTCGATTTTGACTAAATTTGATTCTACGGCTGCATGTTTAAAAACTATACTTCGGTGCCGGTGTGTTCTTTTTTACTAAGCTTGCTAGGATTCTTATCTAGATAAAACAAAAGGGCACACGGGCATCGTTTTTTTAATTTTGAAGAGGGATTTTTCTGTTTTGAATTACACCGTAATGAAATCCAAAGCCAAATCATCTGATTATTTTACGAATCCGGGAAATTATACAATAGAATTAATACTAGTTCAGATCAAACTATTTAGGCTTATTAAATATCAAATTTGCTAACAAGTTAAAGCAAAAAGAATCATGATTGATTAAATTATGTGAAATTATCTGAAAAAAAAACATTAAAAAAAACAAGCCCTGATATCATTAAGCATAAGCATAAGCATAAGCATAGGTGCCCACCCGCAGTTGCTACTCCGTTATTGACCAGGACCTCCAGAAGTTACATCCACGAGCCGTGGAAGATAAGTGGGAGCTATCTTTCCTCGCTTCGCAACTTCTCAAAGGCCCCTATCATGCTGATCAATACCGGCGCCGGCCACGACCAGTGGTAGAGTCACGGGGAAGTGGATGGGAATGTTAGTCCGATACTTGAGTGATAGAGACCGCCCAATCGACTGCTTCTCCGACAAAGTATCACATGAGTTTTGAGGGGGTTAGTAGATGGGTATGAGGTCAGGATTCACGAGTGGCAGTGATGTGACCATGAGCATTTTGTTTATCGGTTGAAAATTTAAAATCTTAGGCAGCCGGCTGCGGAAAGATAGATAATTGATTATTTAAAAAAAACTTTTATCGAACGCGTGCCAGCCGAGCAGTAGTGCTATGGGCTGGACTTATCAGTATATTTTTACTGTTTTACAATTTAGATAACGCGAGCAAATTTCAAAAATAGTAAATAAATGACGATTTACTCTTCATAAAATCGATAGTTTGATGAATTAATACTAAAACTGCCAGTTGGAATAAACTTTTACGATCATTTACGACGAAAATTATAGCGAAAAAACAGGACTGCGCGTTCCCAGAAGCTCTGCACTTCAAAAAAAAAACAAGCCCTGATATCATTATCGATTTAATGAAATCTGAGAAAATATTCAGCCAACCTAATTCCTACAATAAATTTTCAATTTAACCTATCTCTAATTATTTGAAATAATCAAATAATTGAACATAAAATAACTGAGTTTCTGAATTTAAACATATCAAGGACTCCAATTGCAATTATAAAATCAAAACTCTTTGAAGCAATCATGGAAAAATATCATCAATTTATTAAAATGCTCGTAAATTTGAGAGGGGCGCCAAATTGATACTTCGCCAAGGGCGCCGTGGACCCAAGGTACGGCTCTGGATCCGGCCTTTTGAGGTTATGTATAACATAATGTTTAAAATACTTCACTTACTTAATATTTTTTAATAGGATCTTATTTGACCCCAAAGCGGTCATAAAAAGGCAAACCCGGCAAAAAACGATTCAGCCAGTTTTGAGATATGCGTGTGGAAAGAAAATCATGTCTACACACATCCCCACAGACATTTGCTCAGATAATGATTCTGAGTCGATATGTATACGTAAAAGTATATCTAAGAGGTGTATTTAGTGAGGAAGGCAAAAATGGCTTTATGATATGTTAAATTGAGTTGCCCTTCAAAACTAACCTTATTTCTTTTTTTTTAATTTATTTTTCTCTTTCTATGCTTCATTACTACTTCACATATGAGTAATACATGGCACTAAACATAACTAAACAATTTGTCCCATCCTTTTTTGTATGTCCGACATGCTTCCTAACTTTAAATGCTTTACGAAATTGCATGTTGTCATGCAACGTACTCCACGTGGCGGCGGACTACATATGTTACATTCTTCTTCCTTCACCGCTGCCTGCACCAAAATCGGCTAGAACGCATTCTGGAACTGCCCCAACTGACGGTACAACTTGGGCACGTACTCGCTCCACTGAGCCTGGAAGAAGTTGCCGGCCACCGGAACTGGAGACAACTGATACTTTTCGGAGAACTTTTGAATCGAAAATTTCCCTCGTCCCTGGGAACTCCTGCAGAAACAAAAAAACAATACACAGGAAACGGGTCAAATCCGGTCAAGTTCACTGACCTCCTCCCACTCACCTGTTGGACAGTCGCGCCTCGTCGCAGTCGAGCAGGCCGTTGGGCTGTTGGTACAGCAGGAACACGTACCGGTGCAGGCCGGTCTTTTTGGCCGGTGCAGCTCCAATGTACTCGGACAGAACGTCGCCGCGGTCAATGTCCCCGTTTCCGGGGATGTTCACCACCAGCCAGTGGTGCCACTCGCGGAACTTTGGCGTCGTCCGGCAGGGCGCGTCCGGATCGGTCATGCACAGCGTGTAGTACGAAGCAGGTTCCGCCGGTGGCATCCACCGCACCACCGGGATATCCTTGACCTGTTTCGGCATCAGAATGTTGCCCAGGTTGACGCGGTGGTCACCCGGGTACGTCACCTGGAGGAGCGATTCCGGCGGGACGGGAATTACGTCCGGCACGATTTTGTGGTTCTTGAAGTCACGCACAAACTCGAGACCGGCCATCGTGACCGACACGTGGGTGCTGCCGCCGCCGACTTGCCGACAGTGACTGTGCCGTGGTGGAATTTGGTCGGCGAGTCGAAGCGAGAGGTGCTTGCATCGCCAGCGAGTTTTTGGGTCATCGCGAAGTGCCGCCGGGTTTCCATGCAACGTTCCCGAAAAATCAAGTGGAGCAGTAGCGTCGAATGCAGTTCATGTTCGGCGTTTTGCCTTCCTCACTGAGGTAAGGCTATAATCCTGCTCTAAAATTAAACTTTTTATTAAAAGCTCGAAAACCCACCTTGATGTATACATATCGACTCAGAATCGAAAACTGAACAAATGTCTGTGTGTATGTGTGTGTGTATGTGTGTGTGTATGTGTGTGTGTATGTGTGTGTGTATGTGTGTGGGTATGTGTGTGTGTATGTGTGTGTGTATGTGACCAATAATGTCACGCAGTTTTCTCAGCACTGGCTGAACCGATTTTGACCAAACCAGTCGCATTCGACTTGGTTTAGGGTCCCATACGGTGCTATTGAATTGTTTGAAGTTTCGATAAGTAGTTCAAATGTTATGTATAAAAATGTGTTTTCGCATATTTTCGGAAGATGAATAAATGACAGTAAACTGAACCAAACATCATCACGTTATACATCGTTATTTAGGTAATTGAAAGACCTTTCCAACGAATCTACAACATTGAAGATCTGGCAACCCTGTCTCGAGTTATAACCACTTAAGTGATATTTATGTACTTTTTTGAAGCCGGATCTCACTTAAATGTATGTGCCGATGTCCGGATCCATCATCCGACCCATCGTTGATTAGGTAATTGAAAGACCTTTCCAACGAATCTACAACATTGAAGATCTTGCAACCCTGTCTCGAGTTATAACCACTTAAGTGATATTTATGAACTTTTTTTGTAGCCGGATCTCATTTAAATGTATGTAAACAATGTCCGGATCCATCATCCGACCCATCGTTGGTTAGGTAATTGAAAGACCTTTCCAACGAATCTACAACATTGAAGATCTGGCAACCCTGTCTCGAGTTATAACCACTTAAGTGATATTTATGTATACTTTTTTGAAGCCGGATCTCACTTAAATGTATGTAAACGATGTCCGGATCCATCATCCGACCCATCGTTGATTAGGTAATTGAAAGACCTTTCCAACGAATTTACAACATTGAAAATCTGGCAACCCTGTCTCGAGTTATAACCACTTATGTGATATTTATGTACTTTTTTTGTTGCCGGATCTCATTTAAATGTATGTAAACAATGTCTGGATCCATCATCCGACACATCGTTGGTTAGGTAATTGAAAGACCTTTCCGACGAATCTACAACATTGAAGATCTGGCAACCCTGTCTCGAGTTATAACCACTTAAGTGATATTTATGTACTTTTTGTGTAGCCGTATCATCCCTGTCTCGAGTTCTGACCACTTATAATGCCACTTATGAGCCCTTGAGTGATATGTGTGTTTTTTTGGATCAATTTTGTGTCCAAACCCATCATATTACATATCACCCATTGTTGGAAAAGAGTGAGGAAGGCACCAACCACATAGGTGGATTAAGTTAGTTTTTTTTTATTAGTTTGCAAATTGTTATAGAGGACTATATTTTTGCCATTCCGTTGTAAAAGTATTCACTTTTCCTGTCATTCTAGAACGACGAAACGGCCTACCTTTCAGCACTTGTATCGAAAAGTGATACTGACAGCCAATAACAATATTTATTCAATTTGGATATTTCAACTTCGATAAATGTACGACTCGTGCTGGATATCAAGAATAAAACAAGTTTTTTTTCTGAAAACGCAAACAAAGATAGAACTATTTATGTTTGATAAAGGTTAATCTATCAAGTATCTATATACAAAAAATATAATTTGCCAAAATTTTGATTTTGCTGATTTGGGTGAAGATTTGTCAAACAAGTTAGGCAATAAAAATCAAATGGGCAGCAGCAGCAGCAGCAGCAAGCCAGAGAGGGTGACGAAAATCCCCAAGAAATCGCTCCTCTCCTTTGTTCCAATGTTCGTAAAGCCATTTCTTTACCCTTTTTCTTGGGAGGTGCGTATTAACCTATCTCGTCTCGGCACCGAAGAGGACCTAATAAAAATAAGTTATGAATTAAAAAAAATGGCGGAGAAAGTTGCATCATAAGAGTCATGCACGATCTTGAGCACTATTTTGAAATGTGCTGCAAGAAAATTTGTATTGTCAAGAAGGACAGATGACGACTGACTGGAAATTTTAATGGGAAGAGAAATTATCTTGCACAAAAAACAAAAACAGCAACAAGAGAATTAATATGAATAAGAAGACCTCTTCGCTTCTCCCTCCCAGGTATTAACCCTTAAGTTAGAAAAGATTTGGTATCATAGTTCAAAAACTTTATAAAAGTTGCAAACATTATGTAAATGTTTCTACATAGAAACATGCAAAAAATAGAAAATATTAAAAAAAATTAAACCTGTACAACCTGTTAAACAACTATGTATTTAGAAATCTTAAAAAAAAAACAAATTAAAAAAAATCTACGTCACTGGACATTATTTCTACTAACTGCAATAGAGTTTCGCCCTTCCCCTGTCACGAGATTTTCGGAAGGCTCTAGCAAATAAAACATCGAAAGCCGAAATTGAGTCTTATGGATTCATGTTATTGTATTTTCTTTGTAGGTTGAAAGTACCCTCCCGATGGTGAAACCACAGACAAACAGACATGAATCTTTGTAGAAGTTATCAAAACAATTCTTCGTCATCGTAGTCCTAAAGTGTTTAGCAAAAAAATAATGTGTAAAAAATCAAAATAGAACCAAATCATGGTGGCGTCACCAGTTTCGATTGCAGATCGTTGACTTCAGAAAATTTGAATAAACCGTTGATCATGCAATTAAAAAAAAAGTTTCACGTCTGCCTGTCTGTGGTACGGTGGTACTCGCGCGGTGATTTTATTGCCAAGTGGTGCCAAAACAAGTGAGTTGTAGAACCATTTGCTACTTCTGTTTCCTCCCTCCGCTTCATCGCTACTACCGGAAACAGAGTGTGAGTGTGCTTCTGTGCTGCTATTGTTTTGTGTGTATGTGCTTGAGTGTGTTGATGTTGGTTCGGAGTTTTTCGCTCACTTCCGGGACGAATCCAGGCTCGCGTACACCTGCGGAACGTAGTCGTCGTACTGGGCCTGGTAAAAGTTGCCGGCAATCGGCGTTCCGAGCGCGTACTTGGCGGCGAATTCGGCCACGCGGAACATGCCACGGTTCGGGTTGCTGTTGGTGGTGAGGGGAAAAGAGAGAGAAAAAGGACACTCAATGTAGTATATGTCGATTTTGTATCGCGATTTGTGGCTGTATTGGAATTGGTTTTGTTTTGTTTGTGTGTTGCCCTTAAGTACATGATGCACCACGTGCTAATACAAAGTGGGTGAATGTTAGCGGAATTTCAATTTCAATTCTATGCACTTTGCAATTTTGCTTGTCACACTCCAGTTTTCTACTTTCCCCGATTTGCTAGGTCAGTGGGGTGTTTTGATTTATGAATTTTAATCAGAGAGATGTTGGGGATGCTCAGAGTGCATTAGGTTGAGCAGCTCGTCTTTGCTTTTCTCATTGGATTTTTTTTAAATGAGAGCAACTGTCTATAATCGCTCTAATGATTGCTCTAAATGTTTATAAATTTGCAAAAGGATTCACCTTGCGACGGGTATGCAAACCCATTTCCACCAGACAATTTCTGTGCCATATAAAATTTCATAGAGAAAAACAAATTTTGATTTTTCGGATTTTTAATATTCTATTCGCTTTTTTTAATTTATTAATTTCGACCCGAGACTTTGAAAGGCTTGAGATTTTTTCGCAAAATGAAGAGTACAAATAAAATACGTACGGAATTGTATGGAATCATACTGACCGGAGTAGAGAAAGGTTCTAGGTACTTCTAGAAGAAGTTTTAATTAAATTTTGAAAAGTTTGAAAAGTTAGTTAAGGCCGATGCAAATATTTAAAAAAGTTTTTGTCCCTGACCGAGGTCAAGGGGGGGGGGGGGGCAAAAAAATAAAAAAAATATAAAAATTCAAATAACAAGCCATAGTGTTCACATATAAATGAAAAAAGTGTTTTAAAATGCATTTTATACTAGTTCAGTTGTTTCGAAAAAAATCTTAAGATTTTTTAATAAACCCAAACATGCTAAAAATTATTTTAAACGCAGAAGAATGTATTTTAATTTGATTTCAGCTGGTTGCACATGAATTTTCATTGAAATTTTGCCTAACTATAATTAAGAAAACGTTGAGGAATAGCATTAATTTCATAATCTCAAATTGTCATGATTTTCTAAATGCAAATGATTTCAAATCAGAAAACGGAATGCTTTTTCGGATTCTTCGGACAATTTTCCACTAAGAGGAAGTAAACAAAGCTAGTAAATAATAACAATCGTGTGTTTTTGCAACATAATTTTAATAAAATTTCCAAATTTGAGGCATTTTCAGTAGAACAAATTTCATTCAAAATGTGAAAACTTTTGATTCGTGCTTCGAATTCAGTTTAAAATACAATATGAATCGATAATTTAACAAACAAAACTAACAAATTAACAAATTTCAGGCAAAAATTCAGACTTTTAACAATTTTACCTAAAATTCATATGTGAGCAATTCCAGTCCAAAACAGGAATTTTTCAGGTACTTTTTCCTCGACCCTCTCCGATTTCAATGAAACTTTGTAGACATGTTATCCTACGCTTATATAAGCCATTTTTGTGTATATGGAGCCAGTTACACTCGATAATGACATTTGGGAAGGGCGTAAGTGTTTAAAATATTTTTGTAATTCGGAATTTAAATACTTCTGTATTTCGAAGACGTTGCATCGTATCAAAAAGTGGTCAAAGACAAACTTGTAGGAAATTTGACGGGCTTTTCGATAAAAATACACTGAAAGAAAAAAAACACTCAACTGTTATGAGATTTTTTAATTTTAAAGTTTAAAAGTCAAATTTGAGGGGGAGCCCACGATTTTTTTTTCGTTCAAAATTTTTGAGAAAATAGCCTAAAATGTTACAAAAACACTCACGAAAAATGCAGGATGGAGCAACTCACCTAAAAAAAGACAAAAATCATTTACTGACACTGTTTTTTTGAAAAGTGCTCTAAACGTCAAAATTTTCAAAATCCGAGTGCGGGAATCGATTTTCCAGACAATTTTACATAAAAGTTTCCATATTGACCATTGTCCTAAGTCCAATCCTTGTGAAGTTACCGCGGTTTTAAAAATAAAAATATTGAAAAAATAGGTTTTTTGATGGTTTTTCGCAATTTTTATATGACAGACTTGATTTTTCAGTCTCGTGAATATTTTTACCGGACAGCTCGTCCAATTTCCCATAAGTTTGTCTTTGATCACATTTCAATTGGATGTACGAGCTTACAGATATAAGCTAATTACATTGCTCATAACTGAAAACATAATATTTTTTCAGTGTAGTATAGTAACCTGGATAGTTAATTAGCTTATATCTGTAAGCCCGTACATCCAATTGAAATGTGGTTAAAGAAAAACTTATAGGAAATTGGACGAGCTTTCCGGTAAAAATATTTTCGAGACTGAAAAATCAAGTCTGTCATATAGAAATTGCGAAAAACCATCAAAAAACCTATTTTTTCAAAAATTTTATTTTTAAAACCGCGGTAACTTCACAAGGATTGGACTTAGGACAATGGTTCTTTCAGTGTATTTTTTTCGGAAAGCCCGTCAAATTTCCTACAAGTTTGTCTTTGACCACTTTTTGATACGATGCAACGGCTTCGAGATATAGCAATATTTAAATTACGAAATACAAAAATATTGAAAACACTTATGCCCTTCTCAAATGTCATTATCGAGTGTAACTGGCTCCATATACACAAAATTGGCTTATATATGCCTAGGATAACATGTCTACAAAGTTTCATTGCAATCGGAGAGGGTCGAGAAAAAAGTACCTAAAAATTTACTGTTTTGGGCTGGAATTGCTCTAATACATTACAACAAATAACTTTTTTTGGGTTTTTCTTTCATTGTAGTGTTTTATAATGTTCTTTTACAATCTTTTTGGAATTTTAAGGAATAAATAAATTTTGCTGGAAATGTAGAATTAATTTCTGCGTTTCATACAATATTTTAACGAACAATATCTTTAAAAAAATAGTTCTAAATCTGACAAGCAATATTTGTTTAGTTTGGAAACTACATCCTAAATGCTTGTTAAAAATCTTGTAAAGTATTTGAAATAAAATAAATAATGCATAAATGTACCGAGAAGCGATTTATCAATGAAATATTTAAAATTTCGCGGCATTTCACGGTGCTTACAAAATTTTACGGCTAGGGCCAAATTTCACGCATTACGTGGCTTCCGCGAAATCGCGAAAAATCACTAGTCCTAACAATGATGAACGATTAGAATATTATTTATTTCTTTATACTTTATTGAGACTAAAATTTAAACAAATTCTATCACAACAAAAAAACACGAAAAAATTAAAAAGTGACTAGAAAACAGTGTTCCCACGAGCCAAAGCCGTCGGCTAGGCTAGGTTCATTTTTCTGGTTCAGGTTCACACCACACCTCGGCAAGCATCGTCGGCTCAGGCTCACCGAGTGCCGTGAGCCATGGTTCTTTGGTTCAAACCAGGCGAGGGTAGCCAAAATGAACCTTTGGCTTGAACCAGACTTGAACCTGGCTTGAACCTGATCAAAGAATGTTAGGCTAAACGGCAAGCTTTGTTACACCGTGACACTGTTTAACACTAAATATACACCTTAACATTGTTACACCGTAACATTGTTACACCGTAACATTGTTACACCGTAACATTGTTACACCGTAACATTCGTTACATCGTAGTATGATTACAACGTAACATTGTTACACCACAACATTCATTACACCGTAACAGTGTTACACCACAACATTCATTACACCGTAACAGTGTTACACCGTAATAGTGTTACACCTCAACAGTGTTACACCATAACATTGTTACACCGTAATAGTCTTACACCGTAACAGTATTACGGTGTAACGCATGTCACGGTGTAATGAATGCTACGATGCAACGAATGTTGCGGTGCAACAATGTAACGGTGTAACCAAACTACGGTGTCACGAATGTTGTGGTGTAACAATGTTACGGTGTAATCACACTACGGTGTCACGAATGTTGCGGTGTAACAATGTTACGGTGTAATGAATGTTACGGTGTAATCATACTACGGTGTAACGAATGCTACGTTGTAACGAATGTTGCGGTGTAACAATGTTACGGTGTAATGAATGTTGCGGTGTAACGAATGTTGTGGTGTAACAATGTTACGGTGTAACGAATGTTGCGATGTAACAATGTTACGGTGTAATGAATGTTACATTGTAACATTGTTACACAATAATATTTGTTACACAGTAGCATTATTGCTATGGTTTTCATTAGCCTGGTTAGCCTGGTTGGTCTGGCTTAAGCCATGGTTCATGGTTCACTGAACCAGGATTGAACCACAAAGAGAGGTTTAAGCCGAACCAAGTTTATAGGTGAACCTAGCCTAACCGGTTCATTTGGGAACTCTGCTAGAAAATATGAAATACATAACAAATGCAAACAATATTGGATGGTGGTTTAAGAATAGGTAAAAAAAACAGAAAAAAAACAGTTAAGAAAAAGCAAGTACAAATTCTTAAATTTCAAGAAGTGAAGTTTTTAAGTAGGTAGCAAAAAGGTTGCAAAAAGTAGTGTGAAACTTTAAAGTACCTTTTTTGACGGTGTCTGGACCAAAGAGCTTATCTGAAAATATGTTTATCTGATTTCTAAGGAAATTTTACGTAACATACTCACAAATAGAAGGAGTTAATTTACAGGTTTCCAAGATTTGAGTTTTTATAAAGTTGGGGTTTTCGACGCGTCACTACTTGTTTTACTAAAACTGCAATAACTTAAAAGTTTAGGCGATTATCTATACTTTTTTGGGCAACAAAAGTTGCGTCTTTCAATTATACGAATAATTAATCATAATTTCCGGAACCTGAACTAATCACATAGATTCAAACAAAACTTAAACCACTCACCGATTGTTCAACCTGGGCTCGTCAAAGTCGATCTTGCCGGACGGCTGTTTGTACACCAGGAACGCATACCGGTGCAGTCCGGACCCCTGAGGCGGTGCCGAGCTGATGTACTCCGCCACCGGCTCACCCGAGGCCACGTCCTCGCCGGGAATGTTGATCACGATCCAGTGGCGCCACTCGCGCATTTTCGGGTTAGCCCGACTGGGCGCATCCGGGTCAGTCAAAATCAGCGTGTACAGCGAGTTGGAGTCCGCCTCCCAGCTGACGGTCGGTTGATCTTTGACCTGGGTCGGGGTCAGTTCGTTACCGAGGGACGCTTCGGCACCCGACGGGTAGGTGACCTTGGCCAGCATGGCGGGGGCTTCCGGAATGATGTCCGGCACCAGTTCCTGGCCCATGAAAGCTTCCGGGACGCCACATTTGGCCACGGCACCGATGCCAACCACGAAAACCGCTTGAAACAAAAGCACCAGTTTCTTCATGGCGCTGAGTAAGGTTCTCCAGACTGACTCAACCTGTCCGGTGCAAGTTCCGAGCGAAACTGATGCGATCTGCGCCGAGGAGATGGGGAAAAGTACGTAGCAAACCTGTTTTGCGTGATTCGTGTCGGGTTGGGAAAGTTAAGCCAGTTGGCACCAAATTTAATTTTGATTTCAAATTAGTTTTGAACCGTAATTATTTATCTAAAGTTTGTTCTACGAAACACACCGTGAATTATTTCAAAATCGGTTTAAAAAGTAATTGAATTCTGTTTGAGAAAATCTATTAATAGGGTCCTAAAGCCCTTTGTGAATTTTTGTGCACAACGGTAAAAAACACGTCTAAAACCTAGCCAAAAACACATTTCTGAAAACTTTTTTTCATTTGAATGCTAAAAAAATAATTTACAGACATCAACAAAAAAATTGTCTTTAAACAGGTCAACCCACTCATTGTTTATAACAGTTTATTGGCAAAACACGATCCCATTGAACATTGTGCACCATCGGTGCGGGAAAACATATGTTTCGATCTCAACCATAAGCTTTGTTTTGCTAGTCTGGGCGATTCAGCTCTTCAAGCCTTGGCTGGAAAACGCTATGGACACACCTGGTCGTTCCAATAACCGGACTTGGCGAAAAACGAAGAATCAGCTCGGTTGTGATTAATCCACCGTTCATTATTCTGTTATTTTTTTTTTCTTGTTCTATTTGTTTACATGTATTTTTTTATTCCTTTTTTTTCGATTACCAAAGTTTTTGTCTAAATCATATATATTTTTTTATAAATTATTGCAACTTAATTTTTCTCTTGTCACAAAAGATAAAAACAAGAAATCAATCCTTCTTCTCCATGAAAGAACGCTGCTCATGTTGGAAGAAAGCAGAAGTGAGCACCTACAACACGATCTGAGGGAAACTTCTTCATTTTCTTCCTCAATTCTTGAACGCATAATCATATGTTTAAACGTTGGTCGTCCAGGGGTTTCGGTTGGGGTCGTCGTCGTTTTTTTTTTTCGTTTTAATCAAACTGCGTTTGTGTTCAAAACTGCGCATCAGATTCTAACAGGGCGAGAGAAGAACAAAGAAAAAGTTCGTTTGCCAAAGTTGAATTACCTGCGCGAAAAAAAAGGAAGGGGTCTTGATTTGGAAGACCCTAAAGATGTTGCAGTTCATTGGCACCGAACGGTTATGTTTTGAAATGAAACTTTCCATGCTCTAAATCTGATTGTAACCGTGATAAGCGAAAATTCAAATCATTAAGTACGACTCATGATGACACGAGCTGTATTTTTTATTGCACCCACGGTAGACATAAAGGCCAAAAGTGCAGTATCATGCGATATAGTTCTTTTCTGTCTATATGCAAATGACACTATACATATATCGTTGCATGTTCTATAGACTAATCGTTATTTAATTGTTTGTTTTGACGACCTTGCTCTAGGGATGGCACATGACACACTTAATGGACTAATTTTTGGTTTTGCTTTTTATTTGACGTGAAACGTGAGTTTTGCATGCCGTTTTTTATGTGGGTTATTGAGTCTTCATAAAGATTCTATTTTTAATTAGAAATTGGTGTTTTTTTTGGTGAAATTTATGTATCAAAAACATAAAATAAAACTTGTATTGGATTTACACGACCCTTTGATTTGACTGTTCCATGTAAGGGAAGTATGATATGGATTTTACTTGATTTTCACTTGATTACCTACCCATTCCATTTTGTTCGACGCAACAAGTGTGCTTTCGTTTAAGTGGTGCGCATCGAATAAAATGCATCATTTTAAATTAATTTCTGAAAATATGTTCTTCGAATTGCTGAGAAAATTCTCTATAAATGTTCGTTTCGTTTCGAAATCAGACAACTAGTTGCTGAAATACAGCCTTGCAAAGAATAAATATTGAAAAAATCAGGTTTTTCAGTTTTTAATTAGATTTTTATTTATCGTAAGAAGATAGTGCGCAACCTTTCGTCGGCTTTTCAGTGTTTAAAAAGAAACATACAATATGGATTTTTCGACCTTTTTAAATATAAGGTAGTTGACGAAAAATGAAGACTGAATCGAGAAATTAAAAGTGAGAATGTGTGCGTGCAACATGGAGTTAAACTTTTCAAAGTGCCATGGGAACCTTCACAGCAACTGCACAGAAAGTTTAACTCCATGTTGCACACACTCGATAAGCGAAATTGGGAAAATATGTTTTCACTGTGCTTGTGCCCGAAAATATTTTTTTCTGGGGTTCATTCAATAAATATCCCAACAAGACTGAATAATATATGTATTATAGTTTTTAGCTACACAGCAAAAAATCCGATGGTAAAATCGCATGCAAAAGCATGCACATCACCTTCGTCAAAATAAACTCTTAATATTACACACTGCATGTACATTTTTTGCAAAAACTAAAAAAAAGTTGCAACCGACGGGATTCAAACCCAGCACCAACAGTAAAGACTGGCGCCTTAGCCCACTCGGCCATCAGACCGATGAAACGTTGTAAGGATAAACGCATATATGAGCTTGACATTTCGGTCAAGTAGGTTTCCCATACTGATGGGCTACATATTTTAGGGTGTAAAATTACATAAAATTGCAGAAAATAATACAATATTTATTTTACACCCAGGCCTTTTACACGCAGCTGGATTACTACTTTTTTAGCTGTGTATTCTCTTAATTCGACGGTAACATTTCAAAAGACATCATGTACATTTTGACACTTTCTGGGTTATTGCATATTCTGAAAGTACTCCTAATAAGCTACCTCTCCACCAAAAATGAGCAAAAGTTACTTCAGTAAAGTCTGTTTAATCATGATTTTAAATAAAGTAACATAAATAAAATCTCTGCCATCAGCAGTCTCTGTTTATATAGCCCTGTCAACCTGTCAAATAAAAGACTACATAAACCTCGTGACGGAAAAAAGCAACATGAACAAAGCGCCATGTACATTCGGCGAAGAAACCCGGATCATAACAAAGTGTTCCCCTCAATGCCAGCAGGGTAATAAAAACGTTGGTGATTTCAAAAGAAGTTATGTTTGTTTTTCTCAAATAAAATAACGAAAATAATGTTTTATTGAATTTGGATGATCAAGTATGAATAAAAGCAACGTTTTTCATCGTTTGTTATCATTAGAACATCTTATTTTGCTTTTATATTAAAATGGGAATTGAAAATGGATGCTCAACAATCAAATGCGTTTTTCTCAAAACGCATGGTTTGTACATAATGCTTTTTGAAATGTTGGCGTCGATATTTGTTTTTTTGTTATTGACTCTAATATGAAAATCTTGATTTAACATATGCTAGCTGTCAAGTAGGATACTTTCTGTCAAGGAGAGCCGCGAAGTTAATAAAAAAAATAATAGTAGTTAGTTTATGCAACAAGTTGCAAAAGATGATTTTTCCAGCACGAGTTTTCAACCTCGTTGGATAACTACGACTACACTCAACCCCCGGTGGTTGGTCACTTTTTCGTTTGACACTTTTTTAGTTTGACCAACGGGGTGGTTGGTCAAAGTCAAGCTAAAAAGTGGCGAACTGTCACTTTTTACACGGCGCTCACGAACACTATCAAAACAAACCTTTGGTAGTGAGTGTGAACTAAAAAGTGACCCCGATCGTTTGACAACAGTTGGTGAATCAAAAAATCAAGTTTTGCAACGAGTTGCTTACAACTTTTTTGCAATTCCGAAAAACGCTTTTTGAACGGAATTGTATGTCACCTTCGGAAGGAACCGGTCAAGAAAAAATTCAAATGGGCAGCAGTGGCAGCGAAAGCAAGCCAGAGGGGGTAAAGAAAAGCCCCAAGAAATCGTTCCCACTCCTTTGTTCTGCTATTCGTAAAGCTGTTTCTTGACCCCTTTCCTTCCGATCTGCATACCAGCCTTATGTAAGGTACGCACTTCGGAAGTAATCGGTCAAGAAAAATTTTAAATGGGCAGCAGCGGTAGCGAAAGCAAGTCAGAGAGGGTGAAGAAAAGCCCTAGAAAACATTCCCTCTCTTTTGTTCTGTCGTTCGTAAAGCTGTTTCTTGACCCCTTTCTTTTGAAGAGCATACCAGCCCTTAAGGCGAAACCGTTGATCATTTTGGGAGAAAATTGATCATCACTCTAAAATATTCTGTACAAAATTCAATTTAACGAATTTCAGCACCAAAAGGAATCAGCATGTGCCGGTTGTTGCCTTTTTGAAGCCAATGAAAGAATTTTTGATCTAAATCAAATGTGCTTCAAAATTTATATAATTTTGTGGCACAGTCATTGACGTCCTAGTTGGCAATCATTGATTAATGACGATTCCCATAACTTTACAAGGAATGGGATAATCGTTACCAAAAGGAATCAGCATGTGTAGGGCATTATTCTAAACCACTTGTTGAAGGAATTTTGTCAAAATATTGAAAGCGACGCAAAATTTATATCTTTGAACAAAAAATCATGACAATGATCGAAGTCTTCACGTTAAAGTAAATTCACCGTTCAAAACAAAACAATACTGAAAATTGTTACTTTTCGATACAAGTGTTGAAAAGTTCTTTTTAGCAGTGGTATTGATTTTCAAATCTGTTATTTTTGGTAGTTAAAAGTAAGCCGTTTCGTTTCCCCAGAAGGACAGGAAAAGTTAAGAGTTGTTTTACAGCGGGATTTCAAAATAGTAGTTTATGTAACAAGTTGCAAAAAGAGATTTTTTTCAGCACGAGTCGTACATTTATCCAACGAGGTTCACCGAGTTGGATAAATACGACGAGTGCTGAAAAATCAAGCTTTGCAACGAGTTCCATACAATTTTTTTTGCAATTCCGAAAAACACCCATTGAGTGAAATTCTGGAGTTTTTTTTGAAAAGGTCCAATAAACCAAATTTTCAATTTTTGCTTTTTGGGTGTTTTTGAATACCCCTGACTCAATGCGGTTCTAAAAACACCCAAAAAGCAAAAATTGAAAATTTGGTTTATTGGACCTTTTCAAAAAAACTCCAGAATTTTAAGTAAAATTTTCATGTATTTTGTCAATAAATCTTTTGGATCAAAAAAATGTTGAAATGTGTTACTTTCCGAAGCAATGCTCAAAAGTGTTGCTATTCGATTCTGTTATTTTGGTACAGAAAAGTAGGCGTCGTTCAAGAATGACATGAAAAGTAAGTAGTTTCACGACGGATTTGCACGGATTGGCATACATTATTTTTCAGGGTTTTTTTCTTTATGAAAAAAATTTAAGATGCCAAAAAACAAGAATTTCGCCTTGAATGGTTTAAAAATGAAATTTAAAAATGAATATTGTGGTATGACTTTTTTTTTATAGCTAATCAGGTTTACGCATCACCATGGAACGGTGAGAGGCCGCTCCTGTTCACTGCATTTTGCCCCAGTTAGGGTCGACTTCTTTGATGAAGTATATTACCCTGCTGGGACAATAGTCAAGAAGGGCCGCGAAGTTAATTTAAAGAAAAAATGAATTAAAAATCAATTTTGAATCCTCTGAGGTAGTACAAAGGGACCGGTCATATAACCACAGACTACAGACGTAGCGGCTAGAACAAAATAATTTTAAAATCGTGTGTAAAAACATGGCTGCCGCATCCTGCTAATCTATTAGCGCCATCTGTTAGCCTATTGCCACTCTCTAAAGCAGCCATGATGGTTCTGAGAAGGTGTGTTTGAAAATGCATCACCCAGAAATATTTAAAAAATATATTATTTAAAATTTTCGAAAAAAATGTAAATAGCTAAAGATTATGTTTTTATGCTACAAGACATCAACCTTTTCAACGCCCTCGAAACCCACCCCACCTTAAGTGCCGCCACTTCCGGCGAACCCTCGTCGCCATATCAAAGGCCTAAATCTCGAATGTTCTCCCCGGTGCGTCAGTTTCCCCCACCGGATTTGCAGTGCAAGCGATCCTCGATTCAAAAAACTGGAAATTTGGTTTAAATTTGGACCTTTTTTAAAAAAAAAAACACCAGATACGTGCTCTAAAAAATAAGCTTTATTGTTGTGAACAATAATATCAGCAATTTGAGCATAACCCAATTAGGAAATAATCCACACTATTAAAAAAAAACTTCGGATAATCGGATCTGGACTCGGATCGGGATCGATTAAAAAAAATTGATAAATATATTTAAATAAAATATTTTTGATTTTATTACGTTAAATAAATAATCCCTTTACGTTTCACGTTCAAACCATCGCCAATGCGATCTAATTTCAGCCCACCCCGAATGCGATCTAAAAACAACCCGCATGCAGCAGCTGTCAAACCGGCGCGCAACGGAAAAACCAAAACAAAACGCTCTTTCTGCGGCCAAAGTTGGTTCTGCGCTCGCGAATTTTAAACCCGGATTTGGTCCGGTACAAGTGTTTTCGTGTGTTCTTTTTGTGACTAGCGGTTATTTCGGCCGGTTGGTTGGTGCGGTTCGTCAATGCCCAGAGTTGAAAAAGTCATGCGGACCGATACAGCCAACAGCAGTACGGCGGCGGCCGGCGCCGGTCAATCGGCGGATTCGAGCTCCCTGGTGGACGTGGACACGTATCGGCGGATTATGAAGAGCTTCATGGATATGCGTCGCTACCAGACGGCCCTGTTTTGGGCGGAAAAGGTGACCGTGATGAGTAACAATGACCCGCGGGACGTGTACTGGCAGGCCCAGTGTATGTTCCTGCTGCGGGAGTACCACCGGGCGGCGTACGTTATCCGGAGTCGGGGTCTGGACAAGCGGAATCTGCTGTGTCACTACTTGGCCGCGGAGTGCCTGGCCGAGGCGAAAGAGTACCAGGAAGCGTTGGACGTGCTGAACGGGGTCAGCTGTGAAACGTTGGCGAATAATATGGCTGGTCCGGGCTTGGGGCGGAACGAATCCGTTGAGGGCGTGGCCGTTTTCGATGAGCCCAACAAGTGTGACGTGCTGGCGTCGATTTACTTTCTTAAGGGAAAGATTCTCGAGGCCATGGACAATCGCATCCTGGCGATGGACTGTTACGTGCAGGCCCTGCACAAATCCGTGTATTGTTCCGAAGCGTTGGACGCCCTGGTCCAGCACGAAATGTTGATGGCCTGGGAGGAAAAGGAACTGATGCAGCACATTCCAATGGACCAGCAGTGCACGGAACCGGAGCGGAAAATTTTAAAAGTTCTCTACGAGAGCAAGCTGAAAAAGTATTACGAATCGATCGCCCCCCAAACCAACATCGAGCAGACCCCGGTCGGATCGATGAGCACAAATCTGCTCCACGAGCTCACGGAAAAGATGAAAAACAGCAAAAACATCGAAAGCAACAAGGCTGCCGCTGCGGCATCGTCCCTGCCGAAATGCTTTACCACCCCGGTCCCGAACAAGATCATGTCTCCGGCGAACAAAATCCTCGACGAAATCCGGAACACGCCGTCCTACCTGATTCAGTCGTCCCTGTCGCGCGTTTCCGTGCTGGGATCCGGTGGCGGAACCGCGTCCAAGCAGGAAACGCCCTACCGGATCAGTCGGCCCCCGGTCAGCGTGCAGAGTCCGTCGGCGATTGCGATCGGGAACTGTTTCGACCGGCTGGACGGTTGCGTGGATCTGGTGGTGTCCAAGGCGGAAAAGTTCTTCTACAACTGCGACTACAAAAAGTGCATGAAGGTCATCGACGAGTGAGTAGAATTTTAAATTTTAGTTTTTTTTTAGAATAGCAAAAAACCTAACACAATTTTCCTATTTTGTATCATTTCGAATTGCCTTGAATGAAAAAAAAAATCAAATTTATATCAATAAAAAGATCAATTAAATCTTAAGCGAAATGTTATAAAACTCAAACATATTTTTTTTTAATTTAATTTATTTAATAAATAATAAGAAGTTTTATATCAGTATGACAAGTGATAAGATGTCACTTGAAAAAAAGTAAACAAATAAGATTTTTTTCTACTTCATTCCAAATTGACAGCTCTTTGTTTTCGTTAAAACACTCCGACGAAAAAATACTCATTTTGAGGTTAAAACCACCTCTGCCATATTTTTTTCACCGGACTTATTTAATATCCTATCATTACAACTCTCGTATCATGATTCGCGTCTCCGCCAGACAGGGATCTGCCATGTAGAAATGTCCACCGTACGGATGGGTTTCCTTGTCGCACTTGATGGCCGGTTTCGTCGGTTTAGGTTCCTCCCCTTCCGTTGCATTTTCCCTAAAAGCAACAAAAATGTAAAATGAATCTGCTATCAAACTCCCAACCCTCAACTCACGGCAACGGCTCGCACTCTCGGAACCACCATCCGCTGGCCATCTGCTGGGCACACCGGTGCCCATCAAAGTCCCCGTCCGGCCGATCCGGCGTACTGAACCGTGCCCCGTGGCTAAACTCCATGGTCCGGCCCGCGCTTCCGTACACGAAGCTTCCCACCATCAGCTGGTAGCCCTGGTCCTCTCCGGCCACCGTCACCGACGTGTATCGCGCCGCCTCCATCCGGCCGTCCCGCGTTTTCGACACGATCAACAGTTCGTACCGGGCGTAACGCATCATCTGGTGAATGCGCTCCAACCCGAGCCAGAACTCGCCCCGCGGCGTTCCGAACCCGTCCCGGTACTCGGTCCAGGTGCGGTTGAAGCTCAGCTGGCCATCCACCTGACGGCTCTGGATCACGGTCCATCCGTGGCTTCCGATGAAGGTTTCCTGGTCACAAAACACCGGAAAGGGGTACACGGACTCGGCCGGCTGCAGCAGGTACAACCCGCTGGCGTCCATCGGAATGCGCTTGCAGGACCCGATCGGAGCGGTCTGGCTCGAGGTCACCATCGTCGGCATCGACATCTTCGCGGTGGACATGAAGTTTTGCCTGTGGGTGAGGGTTTATTGGGATTCGATTACTTTCGACTTTGAGTGTAAAGTGACGTTTGGAACTGTCAGTTGTGCGTACACGCTTCCCTCAAACTCACCATTTTTCCAGCGAAGCGCACGTTCTGTTCAGATTCGCAATCAAATCGTTCAAATGCTTGATTCCATTCGATTCTTTCAGCGTCTCAAAGAGAAAGATCAAAGGTTATTAAAAAACATTTAAAACTTTAACCGGACCGCCTTACCATACATAACACCAGAAGCACAACAAACGCACTAACGGTTGAAGTGGCGCGCCCCAACATCGTGTCGATTGGCCAAGGTCTGGAACGGAACTGAAGTTCAAGGTTTCGCCGACGGTCGTAATATATGCTCCCCAAAGGGTGGCCACGAAGAGGTCACAGGTCAACAAATTGTCAAAAATATGCTGATTGTTGGCACCGATTTGGAGTTTTTAGCTCTTGGTTTAAATTACTACTTTAATTTATTGAAAAAAAACTTTTCAAATGCAGTTGTCTACTCTTAAAAAAATCTCAAAAGACAGCTAAATCTGTGCCAACACTTTCTTCCACGCGTAGATTTGTGCATTCACGTGACCCATCATTAAAACTTTCGATTTCACTCGTGAGCGCCGTATGTGCGATTCATGCAAAGTCATTCATTCCTCCCCTCCCAGAAATTTCGTCCAGACGGTTTGGAGTCGAATCTTCTGGAGATTTGTAATCAGACTGTAATTATAAGACGAGACTGGCTCAATCAAAACCATGCAATTGATGTACTTCTGAAGTAACGAACTAGCCAACAACAAAAGTTCTGATAAGTTCAACTTTTCAGTACGCATTTAATTGGGTACTGAAGCCCTATGTAAATTTTTATGTACAACGGTAAAAAACACGATTAAAAACCATTTCTGATCACTTTTTTTCATTTTAATGCAAAATTATTTTTTTACAAGACAACATTTTTTCGATGGATCAACTATGGTCCCCTTGGAACGAGCTGTCAAGTAGGAGCTTTTCTGTCAAGAAGGACCGCGAAGTTAATTTTTCAAAATTGATTTAAAAATCCATTTTAAACTCTTTGTGGTCGTACAAAGGGTCAATGTACTCAGAAAAACAAGCTTTATCGCTGTAAACAATAATATCAGCAATCCAAGCTTCATTTTAGGACCCAATTCATAAATATTGAAAAATCAAAAAATACAAAAAAAAAATTAAAAGAAATCCAAGTCTTTATTTTTGAAATTTCGAAAAATTATAAATATTTCAAAAGTAAAAAAAATAACCGCAGAACAATGCATTTAAAATGGTTTTTAGTTAATAAGACAACTATTTACATTACAATTTTTATGCTTTTGAGACAATATTTTTTGCCCACTAATTTTTAATTATTCGCAATGACCTACAAAACTTGAGATTCAAAAACTTAAATGAAATTATAAAGCATAAAAAATTCATGAATTTAATTGTTTTTTATTTATTGAAAATTTTAAATTTAAATTGGAAATCTAAACTTTTTTTTATCTGAATTAAAATCTTCAGAAATTTAAAAAAATAAAAATTATGAAATTTTAGTCATTTTAAGCCGATACACATTTTTTTAAAGTTTGTAGTTTTTCATTTTTAAAATTAAATTTTATTTTAATTTTAAAATTTTAAAATATTTTTTATTGAATTTTGGAATTTACTGAAACCTTGATTGTTTGACACCCTCTTTACACAGAGCTCACACTTACTACTTACTGCCTCATACTAAGGCTTTCTAAACCCAGTGAAAAAAAAAAAATAATTTAACCCAAAAATTACGAACTTCTCGTCACAGTGTCCTGATGCAAACAATAAGTCTATTCCCGTACTTGCAGAATTGCAGAATTCTGCAGCCAGCATAAGTCACTTTTTTTGCAGCACGTTCCCGTACTTTTCAGCTCGCTCTCTTCATCTCTCTCTTTTGCAGAAGTTCTGCAAGGAGAGAAGCGGCAAAACTTTTGCCTGGGTAGTGCGTTCCAGTATTTACTTTTTCTGCAATATTGTACACAGTTGAGTGGATTTACTCAAATATGGTATTAAAGTTTTAAAATTATTTCAAAATATTTAAAAAAAGGATGATAAAGAAAGTAATTGAAAGAAGTTTACCTCTAGAACTTATTGTCCTATTCAACTCAACATAAAAAGTAAAATTTTGTAAATCATAAATTTTTAAACTCAAATGTAAAAAAATCTAACGGTTCGTACTCTATTATCCGAAGACGTCAAAATTTCGAAATTCTTAATTTGAGTTTCCAACCTAAAATATGACTCCAACGGGTATTTTTTCAATGATTCAAGATTCAAGAAAGAACATTTTCTTAACAGAGAAATGTGGTGAAGAGTATACCGAAAGTCTGGATTTTTAATACAATGTATTTTAATTTTAAAGAATATAAAATATGATATGTAAACAACGTAAGTTTTGTTTCAGCAAAAAATATATTTATTATTTGTTTGGTATAGTCTAATGCCTCCTTTATGATTCCTTCATTGGAAGTTCGACAAAAATACATCAAATATTTTGGTTCTTATAAAAATAAACATTGGTAGCTCATTTGCAGGGAAAATTTATTATTTGTCAATTAAATTTACCTATTATGTTAACATACATATTAAGTCTGTTCAAAAATAATTTAAGTTTAAAAATTTATCCTTAAACAAATATCTATTTTAAATTTATTCAACTCAAAAGAAATGTGTCTTTTAAAAGTTTTCAAAACCAATTTGTTTTTATGATACATTTTGTTTATTGGGGTATAAGCGGTGCTGTAATACTGGCTTTAGTTACCAACTTTTTATCAGGTTAAAATTTTAACACTTAAAAATAATGAATTCGTTATATTACATATATTTCATTAAAGCACTAAGCCTGAACTCATCAACATAAAACGTTACTTAATCCACCTTAAGGTGGTTGGTGCCTTCCTCACATTCATAAAGTCAATACATTCAGTAAAAACAGCAACATTCCTCCTTAACATGTTTAACAAATCAACTTTATTTATCATTTCTTTTGATAGGGTTCGCAGACCTTCAATATTTCTGGCTCATCGGCAAGGTCTGATAAAAAACCTATTCTACGATAGTTCGCATGGAAGATCCAGACAATATTTCTATTACAATATCTGATATCCAGCCTTCAAAAAGTGTATAAATAACACTTAAGTGCTAATGACTTTTGGTAGGGTTGTCAGATCATCAATGTTTTGGGCTCATTGGAAAGGTCTTTTTAATACCTTTCTGAAAATGTATAACATGATAGGTTTTCTTGCAAAAACCACAGAAGTTCTGCCTGAGAGAAAAGTTACTTTTGTTGCAGAAAAGTACGGTAACGCTCGGCTGCCGATTTCGTGCAGAATTGCAGAATTCTGCAGTACGCTGCTAGAAAGAGATAGGAAATCTGATGCAAACAAACGTCCAGCTGCCGTGTAAACATACTTTGAATGTGTTAGTAAATTTCTGACTAGAAAGCCTTTCACCAATCCTTTTGGTTTAATAGGTGTGAGTCCCGTGTACAAAGTGCACCACTTTCCAGTTTGACTTTGCGTAAAAAGTGTCAAACGAAAAAGTGGTTTTTTTTTTCAGGATAAGACCACGAAAAAGTGAGGTGAGTTTTTGAGAGTTCAGGGACCATCTATAAACCACGTGGACACTTTAGGGGGTTAACAGATTCCGAAAAAAGTGTTCACGTGGTTTATGGATGGTCCCTAAACTTCAATAGCTGCGAACCAATTTTAAAATTCTTGGATTTTAGATTTATTGATTATTTCATTTGACTGTTCAAAATGTTTGAATTTTTTAAAATTTTGGATTTATTTCATTTCATTTCATTTATTTCGTTGTTACTATCCTAAGCTGAGATGTGGACTACCTTTCAACAGCTGATTAATTCAAAGTTGGGAACAGAGCTTGCGGGTGCTTAATCAATCGAGTAAATCTACTGAAGGAAAAAAGCTACAAAATAACCTTCGAAATAGCTTACAGGTAGGGATAGTTAGATGAAAGGAGGCGTTTCTTATTCTAGTATTTTGGATTTATAAATTTCTAAATTTTAAAATTTTGCCATTTTTGAATTTTGAAATTTTTATATTTTTGTATTTTTAAATTCTAAAATTTGGAATTTTCAAAATTTTAATTCTATTTTATTTTTTGATTTTTTTTTCTGAATTTTGGAATTTACTGAAACCGTGATTGTTTGACACCCTCTTTACACAGAGCTCACACATACTACTTACTACCTCTTACTAAGGCTTTCCAGGCCCAGTGAAAAAATAATAATTTAACCCAATAATTACGAACTTCTCGTCACAGTGTCCTGATGCAAACAATCCCAGTCAAATCAATCCGAATTCTGAAACGGAATCTAATTAGAATCGTATACAAATTCCGTTTCAAACGCAACAACCGGTTCGAACACGGAAGCGGTTGTTGCGATTCTAATTAGATTCCGTTTCAGAATTCGGATTGATTTGACTGGGATAGAGCTTTATGACGTTTCGCGCACTAGCGCACCATTTGGTTTTGCTGGCTGACAAAATTCAACCTCACTTTATTTTCGTGTACGTACACGCAATACATTAGGGTGTAATATGGTTGTATGGAAAAAATTAAAGTTGTCCAAATTTAGTGAGCACAGCACTTTTTCAGTTCCTATTGGGGTCCTCAACAACTCCCCAAAGTTTGGGACCAATTGGTTTAGTCCTCACTTTGCGCAAAGCGATTCAATTTTCCATATAAATTTGTATGGGGAAAACCATTTTTTTGGATTTTGATATTTATTAAATCCACGTTTCATGCTATATCAAAACCGGACTCATATTCGGATGCTCTGGAAGGTGCTCTACAACTTTGCCGAAGAAAGTATGGTGCTAACTTGCTCCTGAAAGAAGATATAGAGCCCCCAAAACTCGTATAAAACGTGATTTTCGAGCAAAAAACACGTTTTAGACGAGTTTTGAACACGCTGTATCTTCTTTCAGGAGCAAGTTAGCACCATACTTTCTTCGGCAAAGTTGAAGAGCACCTTCCAGAGCATCCGAATATGAGTCCGGTTTTGATATGGCATGAAACGTCGAATTGTTAAATATAAAAATCCTAAAAAATGGTTTTCCCCATACAAATTTATATGGAATCGGTCCCAAACTTTGAGGAGTTTTTTAGGACCCCAAAAGGAACTGAAAAGTGCTGTGCTGGAAAATCGATTTTGATATTACACCCTAGCAATACATACGCGCGTAGAATGTCGAGCTTTTACAGCCCTGTGAAATATGTTGGCTGACATATCGGGCGGTCAGTCAAAAAAACCAGCTAGAAGTCGCCTGACAAAAAACTTTTGCTAGAAAGAAATAGGAAATCATTATACTTTGAAACACATTAAAATTTCTGACTAGAAAGCATTTTACCAAACCTTTTTGTTTAAGTACGGTATGCTGATCGGAAGGAACGCGGTCAAGAAATGTTGCGTATTCTTTTCGTGACCCCCCCCCCCCAAAAAAGTTGACAGTTCAGTATGAGCGCGATTGACGGTGTGCGTGCTTGAGGTTCTTTCGAGGAAAAAATAAAAAGATTAAAAATATTCAAAAGTTAAAATTAAATCGGAATTAAATAGATTCAAAATGTTCATTTAAAAACTTTTAACAACAATTATGAACAAAATTAAGAAATCAATAATTGAAAATTTCTTATTAAAAAAACAAAAAAAAAAATTCTTAAATTCTGAAACTAGAAAAAAAATTAAATTAAAAAAAAATTAATTATGAAATAAGGAAATCAAAAAATCAGGAAATTAGGAAACCAGGGAATTAGGAAATTTGGAAATTATGATATTAGCAAATTAGTAAAATATAGAAAATAAGAAAATTAGGAAATTATGATATAAGGTAACAAGGAAATTAAGAAATTAGGAAATTAAGAAATTAGGAAATTAGGAAATTAATATGAAAGGAAATTAGGATGTTAGGAAGTTGAGAAATTTGGAAATGAGGAAATTAGGAAGTTAGGAAGTTAGGAAATTTGGAAATCAGGAAATTTTTAAATTAGGAAACTAGGAAATTAGGAAGTTAGGAAATTAAATTAGGAAATTAGGATATTAGGAAGTGTGGAAGTTAGGAAATTGGGAAATTAGGATATCAGGAAACTAGGAAATTTGGAAATGAAGAAGTTAGGAAATTAGGAAATCAGGAAATTAGGAAGTTAGGAAATTAAGAAATTACGAAATTAGGAGTTTAGGAAGTTAGGAAGTTAAGAAATTTGGAAATATGTAAATTAGGAAATTAGGAAATTAGGATATTCGGAAACTAGGAAATCAGGAAATAAGTAAATTTGGAAACTATAAAACAAGGCTGGTACAAATGTTTTTTTCTTGAATTTTTAAATTCCTAAATTCTTAAATTCTTAAGTTCTTAAATTCTTAAATGCTTAAATTCTTGGTTTGATTTCAAAATTTCAGATTATTATTGTATTTTTAGTAAAAACATAGATATTTGTATGATTATTGTCAAGTTTAATTTCACTCCGATTTACTTCATTTTGGACCCGCGAGTGTGGATCAATCGGACAGCGCAGGGGACTCATAATCCAGAGGTAGCTGTTTGGTACTAGCAATTAATAGTTGGTGGCACGATGGCCGACATCTATAAAGACAACTTCTTTTTTTTTACTCCATTTCGACCAAAAAAACTAAATCTTCCCTTTTAATTTTAATATTCTGCTTTTTAAGATTCGGCGGGAATTTTGAATATTTTTATACCCAATACAAAATTATTAAAACGTTTGTAATTATCAGTTGCATGCAAAATGGAAAATTACAATTCTTTGATTTTTTCATCAAAACCTATTACAAACAAGCACCGCGCGAAGAAACGTCAAACGCAATCGTTCCGTTTCTGTTACTTTTCAGCTGCGTACCGCTTAAGAAAAATCTTTTCGTGACCTTTTCCTTGACCGTTTCTTGGACGTTTTTTTATATGGAGTTTTGCCTTCCTTCCGATCGGCATACCAGCCTTTAATAGTAAGTGTGAGTCCCGTGTACAGACAAGTGCACCACTTTTTAGTTTGACTTTGTGTCCTTTGTGTAAAAAGTGTCAAACAAAAAAGTGTTTTTTTTCCTTTGGGCTGACAGGCTAAGACCGCGAAAAAGTGGGTTGAGTGTTTGAGAGTTTATAAATTCAATAAGGCGAATCTGCATTTGTAAACATGCAGTCTATCCACCTCTTACTTGACGCGAACTGCCACTTGAGCAAAAGGGATAGACTGCTTGTTTACCAACTCAGATTCGCCCAATTGAACTGTTACTACGGAAATATCGGAATATAAAAAAATAGTGTAAAATTTTAAAATTGTTGAATTTTCTGGTTTTTTTATTTAGAAACATTATTTCAATGTATTTTTTTCTGTTAGAACCTGATTTTTTTTTTGAACATTTCAATGAAATGTTAAAATTCGAGATTTTTTTTATGAGAATTCCGACCAACTATAAACTACGTGGCATCTGTAGGGGGTTTCATCAAAGTTTATAATATGTATATAAAAGAAATCGTCAGCTATCCTGTACACTTCACAACCTTATTTGTTATTTTCAAAGCTGGGAAGTTCATTTACAGCATATGTTTAATAATAAATTCCATGAGTTCAAAACTAACTCCACACAATTTATTCTTTCTCATGACCCGCAGAATCCTGAAGCGCGACCCGTACCACAAGCGCAGCCTGACGGTCCAGATCGGCTGCCTGATGGAGATGAAGGACTTTAACAAGCTGTTTTACGTGGCCCACAAGCTGGTGGACTTTTACCCGGACGACGCCATCTCGTGGTACGCCGTGGGTTGCTACTACGACCTGATCGGCAAAAGTGACCCCGCCCGGCGGTACCTGTCGAAGGCGACCACGCTGGACCGGTTGTACGGGCCGGCATGGCTCGCGTACGGGCATTCCTTTGCCAAGGAGAACGAACACGACCAGGCCATGGCGGCGTACTTTAAAGCAACGCAGCTGATGCGTGGGTGTCATTTGCCCCTGCTGTACATTGGGGTGGAGTGCGGACTGACGAAGAACCTGGAGATGGCGGAGAAGTTCTTCTACCAGGCGATGTCGATTGCGCCGTTGGACGTTTACGTGCTGCACGAGTTGGGGGTGATCAAGTTTGAGTACGAGCTGTACGAGAGTGCGGAGGAGGTGTTCCGGACGACGCTGGACATGGTGCAGAGTATGGCCAAGGCGAACGGGGAGCCCATTTCGGCGCGGTGGGAACCGTTGCTGAACAATTTGGGACATTGCTGTCGGAAGAACAAAAAGTTCGAGGAAGCGCTGGAGTTTCACCGGAGGGCGTTGTTCTTGAAGCCGCTGAGTGGGGCCACGTACACGGCGATCGGGTTTGTGCAGGCGTTGATGGGACGGTTGGACGATGCGGTGGAGTCGTTCCACAAGTCGCTTTCGCTGAAGCGGGACGACGTGTTTACGACCACGATCTTGAAGTACGTCATTGAAGACTTGGCCGAGGAGGCTCCGCTGCCGTTTTACGCTGACGGTGAGGATGACATCGAGCTTGGTGGGAAAGAGGACGACAGTGAGGAAACCCGGGATGATGAGATGGGCGGAAAGGCAGCTGGCGTAGGAGATTCGGGAGTGGCGGGAACGCCGGGAACTGGCCCGGATGGGGCGCCGCCACGGTTAAAGCTCAAGTTTGACGAGTACGACTCGAACGCTTCGCCGGTAAGTGACACCAGCGCGGACGACATGAGTATGGATCTGTGAGATTGCTAGTTTAGGCGACTTTTTTTTTCTCTATTAATTGCAAAATATGTTTCATTGAAGTTTGAAAAAATACACTGTTTAATTGGTAATTTTGTAGGGTGTTCAACTCCGGAAAGAAATTCCAACAATTTATTATATACGGACAGCGATTACATGGACAATCCAGCTCCTTCGTACGTCTTGAAGATCTTCTCCACAGACCAAATGTACGCGGCGGTTCGCAGGTCCAGACAGAGTTGATGCTGGTTCGCAATCGTCATAATTCCCAAACCGGCCGTCTCCAGCACGTACTTGAGTCCCGAGGCTACCACATCCGCTTCGCTCGCATTGTCCAGATAGTGACGCAACTCCTCCGTTGGCTTGACCTCGACGCAAACGCCGGCATCCCGCAGCGAGTCCTGGACAGATTTGAGAATTTGACGTAGATTTTCCGCTTCTTGACGGAACGAAAGCTTGCCGAACGAGATGTGGTTCAGGTTCTTGAGGTATTCAAAGTAGGACGCGGTTACGCCTCCGGCGTTGCAGTACAGGTCAGGGATAACGAGGACTTTGTTGCCCTGCAGGATCTTGTCGGCTGCGGGAGTCGTTGGTCCGTTGGCGCCTTCCGCGATGATCTTGGCCTTGATGTTAGCGGCGTTATCTGAAGTAATTGATTTCTCGGTTGCCGCTGGAATCAGGATGTCGCACGGATGTTCCATCAGATTTGTCGTCGCTTCGCTCGCCTTCGGGAATCCCTTGATTGACTTGTGCTCGAACTTGTACTGCGCCAACTCGTCAACGTCGATTCCCTCCTCGTTCATCAACGAAACGTCCACTTCCTGAACGCCAATCACCTTACAGCCGGCCTTGTTGAAGAAGTGCGCCGCGTGCATTCCCACGTTCCCAAAGCCCTGCACGATCACCGTCTTCCCCTCCATCCCCGGTTCCAACCCAATCACCTTCATCCACTCCGGATCCCGAACAAACACATTCGTCGCAATAAACACGCCCCTTCCGGTGGCCTCCGTCCTGCCACGAATTCCTCCCTGATGCAGCGGCTTCCCGGTAACCGTGGCCAACGCGTTGATATCTCTATGTCCAATCGTCTTCCCGTACTGGTCCGCAATCCACGACATCTCCCGATCGCTCGTTCCCATGTCCGGCGCCGGAACGTCAATCCCCGGCCCGATAAAGTTCTTCTTGGCCAGCTCGATCGTGTACCGCCTCGTAATCGCTTGCAGCTCCTTCGTGGTGTACGCGCCCGGATCCAGCTTAATCCCGCCCTTCGCCCCTCCAAACGGCACGTGCACGCACGCACACTTGTACGTCATCAACGCACCCAGCGCCATCACCTCGTCCCGCGAAACGTCCATCGAGAACCGTATCCCGCCCTTCACCGGAAGTCGGTGCACGCAGTGGTGCGACCGGTACCCGGTCAGCACCTCGTAGTGGCCACTCTCGCGCATCACCGGAAACCGAATCTCCACCGTGCTGGCCACGCTCGCCACAATGTCGATGATCGCTTGGACGCGCTTCTTGCGGTCCTCTTCCGTCCAGCGGGGGTTCTTCTTCAGGTACTCGACCAGCCTCGGTTCCAGCTTGACGCACGCCTTGTGGAAAAAGTACTGCACCATCTCCGAGAACTTGGGGTCCTTCTCCTGGGCGACCTTCTCCAGCTCCGGGGGGATGGTGTGCTGGAGGCGGCAGGTTGGTGGGACCGACAAGGCCGGGCGGAGCAGGGCGGCCGCGCCGAAGCGGAATTTGCCGAGGGACCACATGCTTTTGCGGGTGAAGATTTCTCAGGGTTTAGTGACAGTTGGGGAAAATCGTAGGTTGCTGTGATCATTTAAAAATTTAATCATTTAATCAAAAGCTATCATGAAGAGTTTTGTAGATCTTTTTTTTAATTTGATTTTTAATTTTTTCTAAATTTTTTAACTTTGAAATATAATCAAAATTCTTTATTCAACTTGATTTTCCTGCACCAAATCGTACATCTCGGAGTCCTTTTCGTCGTACGGGTAGTACGGTCCGTATCCATAAGGTCCAACCGCCGGATACGGTCCCGGTCCCTGCGGATAATAACCACCCGGATAGTACGGCTGTGGTCCCCCCGGTCCACTCGGATAGTATCCATAGCCGGGATAAAACGGTCCACCGTTTGGGTAGGGTCCGGTGGGGAATGCACCACCACCACCGCCGGAACCGATTCCGTTGAACGGTGGCGGCACCGGGAAGGGCAAACTGATGGGCGGCCCCGTTCCGATGGAATCGCCCGAGCACTGGTACATCCGGTTGATCTTTTCGACGTCACTCGCGCTGAACCCTTCCCGCTGGCCCATCTTGGCCCCGTTGGTGGAACGCTGCGGAAGGAGACAGACAGACGGATCAGCAAAGTGGGTTGAAGTAAACGAGGGTTTTGTTCAGGTTAGGTTTAGGCTTATTTTATTTGTAGAAAATTTGTTCGTCACTTTACAACTTTCCAAAAAAAATGAGGTAGAGAGAATCGTGTAAATTCGAAGCAAAAACTGGCTACTCCTCCGTCGTTGTTTCGTTGTCCCCGAAGGCGGCCCCGATCAGATTGCCGATGAAGCCGACGACCTGGGCCCCGGTGGGACCACCTCCGTTGGGTTTCTTGAAGGGGCGCGAGGGTCGCGCAGGACGTTGAGGCTTTCCGGCGGAAGCAACCGGAGCGGTTCCAATGTTGGCACTGTTGCACCCGTACATGGCGTTGAGCTTGGCCACGTCCAGGCTGGAGAAACCGTTCCGTTGGCCCATTTTATTGCCGCCGGATTTCTAGGTAGGGGGGAGGTGAGGTTATGTACACAAATCACGTGAAAATTTGGTGAGAGTTTGAAATAGTTGTGTGCAATATAAAGTTTTGAAGTGAATCTTGCATGCAAGATCCCTGTGGCGACCTACCGACACCTGGTGGTGAAATAGTTAAACAAAGAAACCGAAAACGACAAACCAAATTGCTAATCCTTCACACCGACTAATAATATTTTTTATTCCTTAAACAAACATAATACTAAATAAAATAATTGTTAAAAACACGTTGAGGTAGTTAGTTCCAGTATGTTTGTGTGCACATGTGTATGATGTTGTTCCGCATTGTTCCGTTTTGATGTGTTTGTATCAGACTGTGTGGTGTCCTATTTGCAGTTGTACATGAGGTTGATCTTCCGGATATCAAGCGAACTGAACCCGTCCCTTTGACCGATGGTTCCGGAGAAGGAGTTCTGTGAGTGTCACAATAAAAAAAAAAAAAAAAAAAAAAAAAACAAACCAAAAACACACAAAATCACAAACCAGAACCGCATAAAAAAGAAGAGGAGGGGGATCCAACTCACCTTGGCCACGATCGTGGGCTTTCCGTTCGCCGAGAAGGCATTGGTCGAGTAGTGCATCACGCTGCCGTAATCGTACTGCACGCCGAACGCCGTCGTCGTTGTGGCCGACGCCTTGGCAAAGTTGTTCTCCGTGCCCCGCTGGATGTTCTGCGTCATGATCGTCACCCAGTTGTCCCGTTCGGATCGGTTCTGCTCGTGCAGGAATCCAAGCGCATGCATCAACTCGTGCACGATCGTGCCGACCTTGGTGGTGCAGCCCGGCATCTGCAGGTTCACTTCCTGTTTGCCACCGATGCGGCCCACGCTGGACCAGCAGCCGCTCTGGGAGCTCTCGATCGAGATGTAGTCCTTTTCGCCCATTCGCGGCTTGAATCGGACGCACGTCTTGCTGTGGTACTCGTTGAACGCGTCCTCGATCAGCTGCATGTCTTTGGCCTCTGTTAAAGGTATGTATAGAAATATTAACTTAAAATGTAATACATTGCTACATTCACTTGCTCACTAAAACCGAAATCCTCTCTTGTAGATTCAGAATTGTGTTACTGTTTGAACACTCCGTACTCAAACTCAACCCACTTCAACGAATCATCTCTGCGGTAAACTTTATGCAGTAGGCTAGGCCGCTTTCACGTTTGATGTAGAATTGAAATTTTGAATTTTGTTGTTATTAGGGTATTTGTCCCTATTTTGGGCCTACAAAGCAGAGCGTACTTTTAATTTGTTGTATGCTCAAAGGCTGCTATAGGCAACCTAGCATATTCTATATGAATAAGTTGGTTTGTTAATGCTAATGCTCGTACTTAATCATATATTTGATAAAAATATCATTTCTCGCTGTGTAATATGCAATAAAGACTGTAACATTCCTGAAGCGCACACACACTGGTACAGTTTGTAGAATTGCCAAAGGTACCGAAAATATGTCCATTTCTCTCCGATATGGACGAAGCAACTTTAATCAGTTATTTTATTGATTTGGTGGCAGTTTAGTGATAAAATACATTGCCGGTGGTTTGAGATTCGGGGGACGGCCCTCATCCATGTGCTGAGCGTGTTGACTTGTTGAAGCGGTAAGCAAAAGTGGTGAAAATTTTGGACCTAATAGGCAAGTAGCAATTTGCCAAGAAAAAAGTGAAGAGTGATATATTTATTGCAGAGTTGCGTTGGAGAATTTGAACGGTGTGCGTCGCGGTCCTCACGCAGGATTTTCGTTGCCGTTTCCGTCTCTGTTGTCCCCCCGATTGTGCGTGTATTTCAATCCGGGCGGTTTCGCGTTTTCGCATTTTATTTCGTTTTATCTTTCCACAGCCGGCTGTCTAAGATTAAATCATTTATGCTAAACTCAACACCAAATAACCGGGAATTGTCTCATCCGCATACTCCGACTGATTGCCTTGAGAATGCATAATACATCACACCATTAAACAAAATTTATTGATTATTGGGTCGCATCATCATCCTCTATGTTGAATCCTGACCATTACCCTTACCCACTAACAAAATCCCAAGTAGAAGTAGTTTTCCGGCACACGCGGGGGTGTGGATATCGATAGAACCCACCCTTGGTAGCAGCCTGTGCTAACTAACATTCCCGTCCCATTCCCTCGAGATCTACAAACTGACATGGCGGGCGCCGTTGGTGGCCAACGACTATTTCCTATTCGCACCGGCTCTAGTTTTGATAATCGTGATGTTTTATCTTTTCAGCGCATTCCTGCATGCTGTTGATAAGGGAAACATCATTTGATCGTTGAAGCGTGTAACCGGTTGTGCTGATGGGATATTATGGTCCTGTTCAGCAACGGAGAAGGACAACCATGGGTGGTCTCTCATGCTCATGCTCATGCTCATGCTCAAGAGTGATATATTTATTGCATTTTTCTAATTTACGAGGAAAACGTGAATAATTCTTGCTTACCAAAATGAAGATAATGACAGCACGAATCATTCTCAAGTGGCAGATTCCTGCCAGATTTGGTGAAAGGCACCATTTCGTTGAATTAAGTTTGGTAAACCTAAAATAGGTATAGGCCAAAAATAGGGACAATACCCTACTTCGTTGTTTGGATGACACTTTGTCCATGCTTTTACTATGACAAAAGGAGTCATTTTGCATCATTATTCTATTTAATACAAATACCATACAATATTGCAGGCTGTTCTTACAATTTTTCTGATCGATTTGGTACTGTCGGCAAAATTGAAGATTTAGCGCTAAAAGTTGAATGGTAAATTTCCTGAGTTTTTTTTTCTATTTTAAAGGGCCCAATAAACCAAATTTTCAGTTTTTGCTTTTTGGATGTTTTTTAATGCCCCAATGCAAAAACTAAAAAAAAAATTTATTGGACCTTTTTTAAAAAAACTCCAGATTTAAACTCTCGAAACTCTTTTTATATGAATTTGGGAGAAATTGGATAATCGAAAAAAAAGATTATTATGTTGATAAACTTATCAAGATAATGTATGAAATCCGGGAAGAAAAAGATGTAGACAAGCTTGACGAACTCTACAAAACAAAAGATAAACTCGATGCCAAATTGTTGAAATATAAAAAAATAAAAAAAAATATTACCAGTTATCAAAAAGATTCAAAACTTTTAAAACTTTCCTCTTCTACTATCCACCTTGTAGAGACAAATGCACGAAATTGTAAATCTCTATACAGCAATTACCCTCGAAAACAGCATGGAAAAAAACAAAGGGGCTCGGATCGGGCTCACAATATTGCCACTCAAGTCGGGAAATCGGGAAATCCGCCAAAAATCGAGAAAAAAAGTCGGGAATTTATGATTTTTTGTCAGAAAGTCTGGAATTCTGAGCATACTTGTTTGAAAATTTTTTTTTTAGCTCTTGAATAATTTTGTAATATTTTGCACCAATTTCAAATTGAATTCACTAATTTCTGCTTTAGTAACATGCTTTAAATTTAAGGTTCCATTCACTATTTCAGTATATTTGAGTATATTTGAGTATAGAAAAACAGTAAAAGGCATTCAAAATCTTAATGATTATTAGAGTCTTTGACACAGATTTTCATAATATTTTTTATGAATCAAATGATCGCTATTAATTTTTGTTCATCAAACAAGAGGTAAAATTAATGAAAAACTAATATAAAAATAGAGGCTAATGACCAGCTTAGAATTATGATTCTAATTCATTTTGTCACATCATTGGATATTTGAAAACAGATTCCAACTTGAGTTTGGCAACGGTTTTTTTTTTGGCGAATATTTTTAATTGTTTAACTAGGGGAAATTCTCGTATCTTTGGCAGGTTAATCACTCGCGCCTAATTCCATCCAATTTGCTGATTTTCACTATTTAAACAACTAAATTTGCAAAACTTTTGATATAAACTTGCTTACTCACTTCTTATTGAGCTATTTATCACTCGATTTCAGTTGAAAACGCTTTTAATTAGCTTTAATTGAATGTCAAAGTTCTTACCTGCCAACATTAGAGGCACGCTGGAATTAGATGCTGTTCCCCTAAATTGGTTTAGTAATTTAAAATATGTTTTTTTTTCAAATGTTGCCCTTGAACTTTTTTTTGTGAGTATAGGTAAATTACCTACCATAAATAAAGCTTGATTTTCAGTTTTCGGAAAACTTAAATATCGAATAAAATCCAAAATTAAAAACTTTTTTACGTTTTGTAAACTTAAAGAAAATCTTCAAATTGCAAAAAAAAATAATCCAACCTGGCAAAAACAGTTTTTTTAATGAATTCCTTGACATTTTTCTAAATCCTTTGAATTAATAATAACAGCAATTATGTTTCAATAATTCTTTGATTTAAAATGATGATGAAGTTTTGAAAAAATAGGAACACTATTTTAAGTTCAGTTATCTTTAACTTTTTGTCATTTCCAGTTGAAACGAAGTAACAAAAACTATACGTTTGCCAATTTAAAAAATAACATGGAAGTCATAAGTATAGTTGAACTTTCGATTACTTTTCAAAGACTAATTGTTTGTGTCTCTACTATGAATCATAATAATGAAATTCCATTTTTGATTTTCGGTGATCGGTTTGATCGGTGGTTAATATTGACTGTTCTTATAGAAAGTTTTTTGTTTGAAATCATTCTTTAGATAAGAAATGCCTATTATTTGAGCATTCTGGAAAAGTCTGGAAAAAAGTCGGGAAAAAGTCGGAAATTTGAAAATGGAATTTGAGTGGTCACCCTGCATTAGGGTGACCTATGCTGTGTTAGGGTGGTTCGAAAAATGTTTTTCGTTTGTGTTTCAAACGAAAAATACTAGTCCAGCTATTTCGGCCAGGGAACCCCTAGACATATTTTGAGCCCGATCCGACTTTTGTTTTCTCCATGCTGTTCGTGGGGAATTGCTGTATAATAAAATTTAAAAACGGATTGTTTTTTAGAATTTCAAATCATTTTTTATTTTTAGAGTTTTAGGTGCTTGAATTTTAAAATTTAAGAATTTTTGAGCTTACCAATTTGTAAATTGGAAAATTGTAAAAAAAAAACAATATTTTAAATTATATTTTTAAGTGCGAGTTTTTCTACTGTGTGTCACAGGCAATCAACCATTCAAATTTGACTAAAATGAAGTCGCAGAACTCCAAACTATGTTAAAAGTAAGAAAATAAAAAAATCGAAAAAAATGTTTGTCCAAAGTACCATACAAACCTTCGGAAAATCGAACTTCGGATAATCGAGTCAGAACTGTAATATTAAAATTGTCAAAATCTTCGTACAACTTAATGAAATCCAATTCTGTTGGCTGCATTTGGAAGGTCTTTTGAAGCACTTTAAAATTAGCATAAAGATACCGTATTAGTTTGACTTTTTCTCATATTCTCTAATCATATGTTTAAAACCTCAATATCTTTTTGCAACAGCCTCCAACACCCTTACTCCTTTAGATTAAAAATTATTCCAGTGTTTTTATCCACTTTTTGTGTCTAAATTGAAGTAATATTGCATTATTAAAGGTGTTATATTACCTTAAAATATTACATTTTTCGAATTTACACAGTTCAGGTCTTTTTTATGTTAAAACATTGAAACTTGGGCTTAAAATAATCATAAGTTAAGTTTTTCAAAAATATTTAAGAAATCTTCAAGTACAAGATTATTGATTTGATGTAATTCTACCATAAAAAAATTTGAAATCACAAATTTTCCAGGTACTTAATATAAAACATCATTTTCTAACAAAAAATCTGTTTACATTACCAGATGTAACATGATTTTTTTACTGTTTCTCACACGGGCATTTAACACTGACATTTCAACGAATATTCACTACCATCATCAAACAAAAATCACTCACGAAAGTTCCCGTTGATCACGAACGGCACCTGGCCGCCGGGCCAGCGCGTGCTCACATCAGCCATTCCGTTCCGTCCGGCGGGGCGCGTAATCAGCATGTCGCCCTCGGCGTACGACCCCAGCTCCTCCACGTTCACCAGGGCCGTCTCCGGATCGTAGGTGGCCACCCGGGCCCCCACGGCCTCGTCCGGATTGCCGTAGATGGCCGTTCCCACCGAGGACAGGTCGATCTCGTCCTCGCCCAACTCCGCCTCCTCCTCCTCCAGATCGTTCACGTCCCGCAGGATCAACCCGGAGTGGACAATCGTAACGAGCCACGTGGCCACGACCACGAGTTGCACAAATCGATTCATTTTCTTTTTTTTTCGCTTGCTCACTTTTGCACGACGCGACGACCAACTCCACACCGACTGACTGACGAGTAATTTTCTAAGGCAAGGCTGGTTCTCGGTTTGCCACCCAGCAGGGAACTGATAACCTGTCCAAGAACCCGACTACCTATTTATACAACTGGAGCAAGAGCAGCGCGCCAATTTCTTCAAGTTGGCGGCGGCGTCGCGACGCTCAAGAACACGCACGCACGCACGCACATGGCGACGACGACGACGATTTTTCGGAAGGATTCTCGTTCTAGAAGTGTCGCACTTTGACCGATAAGAACTTCAACAGTTTGGGGGTGGGTTGTAAAACGGGTCGTATTTAATAGCAATAAAATTTATGGCTTTGCGAAATCACAAGCCAGGTTGCCTAAATTTGCTTAAACTTGACACCGTGACATATCGGAGTGAAGTTATCAATCTACTTTTTTTTTTGCTGCGAAACGCAACTGGTTCTTGATGGGAAAGAAATTTTAAGTGAATTGGTTCTGGGGAAATGGTTTTATGACTGGCAACTGAAAGCGCCTCGTTTTTTTTTCATGGGGTTTCCGGGTCAAGAACTTAAAATATCCAAATTTAATGAAATAGTTTTGCAACATGTTTGCTATTTTCCGGGTCAAGAACTTAAAATATCCAAATTTAATGAAATAGTTTTACAACATGTTTGCTATTTTAAAATTGAGATTTTTTTCGCCGATTTTTCTTTTTTTTGCAACGGGTATGTACTATTGATATTATTGATCGCTCAGACATGCTAAATATGCTTTTAAATGTAGGAAAATGCATTTCAAAAGGTGTGGCGATCCCGGGAATTCCTGGCATTTTTCTAAATCGTGAATTCTAGAGTAAATTTTCAAAACAATCTATGAGTCATGGATTTCCTATGCAGATAGAACCTTTGAGCAGTTCTCTCAGATTTCGATCATTTTTTGTGTTTTTTATTCCGACTGAAACTTTTTTGGTGCCTTTGGTATGCCCATTAGTTTGTCCATATAATTTGCCATACAAATTTGGCAGCTGTCCATACAATGGGTCTCGTGGCGCAGGGGTAGCGGCTTCGGCTGCCGATCCCGATGATGCTATGAGACGCGGGTTCGATTCCCGCCTTATCCACTGAGCTTCTATCGGATGGTGAAGTAAAACGTCGGTCCCGGTTTCTCCTGTCTCGTCAGAGGCGCTGGAGCAGAAATCCCACGTTAGAGGAAGGCCATGCCCCGGGGGGCGTAGTGCCAATAGTTTCGTTTTTTTTTTCATACAAAAACGATGCGTGAAAATTTAAAAATCTGTATCTTTTGAAGGAATTTTTTGATCGATTTGGTGTCTTGGGCAAAGTTGTAGGTATGGAAATGTACTACACTGAAAAAAAATAATACACGGTAAAATTTTTTTTTGTGATTTTTTATTTAACTTTTTGTCACTAAAACTTGATTTGCAAAAAAACACTATTTTTGTTTTTTTTTTTTTCATTTTTTGATATGTTTTAGAGGACATCAAATGCTAACTTTTCAGAAATTTCCAGGTTGTGCTAAAAATCTTTGAACGAGTTATGATTTTTTAATCAATACTGAAGTTCAAAAAAGCAAAATATAGAGAATTTTCTCAGCTTTTCAAAAATATTTTTATCAAAGGTTGGCAAACATGTGCAATAATTTAAAGAAATGAAAAAGTGCGACTATTTTCAAAAAAGTTACCTAAAAATGGCTATCGAGAAATTAAAAGTGAGAGTGTGTGCGTGCAACATGGAGTTAAACTTTTCAAAGTGCCATGGTAATCTTCACAGAAAGTTTAACTCCATGTTGCACAATCTCTCACTTTTAATTTTTCGATAACTTCAAAACGGTGCACTTTATTGAGGTTTTGCAGTGCGACTGTGTTTCAAATGTAGGTGGCGCCAAAATGAGGTTACTTGCCAAAAATCGTATTCCTTTCTGCTGAATTGAAGAACAAAATCGCTTATTTCTAATGATTCCCTGCATCAATTTTAATGAAACTGGTTGCAAAAGACGAGAATTTTTTTTTGCTTTAAAATAATGAACATCAATTTTTGGGCGCGCAAAAATTTGTGAACTTTTTCGTCAAAAAACATGTTTTGAAACACGAAAAAATGAGATTTCTTGTATATTTCAATGAAATAAACATTTATATAGTTGATAACAGATGTGTTAACGTTTATTCAACAATTTTTATTGATTTTTGACAGACTTTGTTGCCAAATAGTCCAAATTACTATCTTTTTCTAAATCTACAGTTTTCTCATAGAAATATCAAACAAATATTAGAAAGTTGTACACCAAATTGTTGGAAATAATTTTTCTCATCCGAATCCAGCATAAATTTTATAAAAATGTTGATTATGAAGGAAAAAACATATTTCGACGGTAACATTTCAAAAGGCATCATGTACATTTTGACACTTTCTGGGTTATTGTATATTCTGAAAGTACCTCTAAAAAGCTACCTCTTCACCAAAAATGAGCAAAAGTTACTTCAGTAAAGTCTGTTTAATCATGATTTTAAATAAAGTAACATAAACAAAATCTCTGCCATCAGCAGTCCCTGTTTATATAGCCCTGTCAACCTGTCAAACAAAAGGCTACATAAATCTCGTGACGAAAAAAAAAGCAACATGAAAAAAGCGCCATGTACATTCGGCGAAGAAAAACGAATTATAACAAAGCGCCCCCCTCAGTGACAGCAGGGTGATATCGACGTTGGTGATTTCTAGGGTTAGTGAAATTTCACGATTTCGCGGACAGCGTGAAATCCGTGAAATTTGGATTTTTCCACGAAATCCCGTGAAATTAAATGTTTGGGTGAAACTGTAACGATTTTTCTCAAAATGATTTATCAAACTCAAATAGGACTAAACATAATCTTATGAACTACTGTAGAATTAAGCGAGTGAATACCCTTCCCGGGCAGACGATAATAACAAAATTCATGCCATTTCAATAACAAATACTGTTAAAATAACAAAAAGTGTTATGGAATCTTCTCGCAAAATCCATTTTTGCATAAGAGTTTAATAAAAGTTTATGTTATCATAACAAAATTTGTTATTGGTCTGATATTGGTGGAGAGCCAAAACAACTTGGGAATAACATTTTTTGTTATGGAAGAATACCTCCAACTGTTAATGGGGTGACCGGATTAGTTGATAAAATAACAAAAAATAATAACAAAGATTTGTTCGAAAAATAACTCAAAATGTTATTAGTCTGTTATTACAATAACAATCCAATAACAAAAAAATCTGCTCGGGTTGTTTAACTCCTATACCTAATAGGATTCGTGATTTTAGCCGATTTCAAATCATATTTTTCAAAATAACATTATAATAAATATTTCATCCATGCAGATTATTTAAGTAAAAATGATTAGTTTTCATTTGAAAAGCTTGATGGCTCATTTGAAGATTTTTCAGATTTTTCAGTTTTTTAGAAACTAACTAATTTTAGTTATATAAATTATACTGCTTTTTTATTTGGAAGATATAGTTTCAAAAGAAATTAAAAGAATCAAGCTTTGTTTTATTCAAAATAAAATGGAAGCTATGAAATCATCTTTTAAAAACATTACAGATTTTATCTGAGTCCAGTTTAATTTTAACGATATTTGATTATTTGGGTGGACAATTCCTGTGAAAGTTAGAAAATACTCCTTTTTTTGTTTTTGTTTTCATTTTTAATGAAAATTTCGATTTCGTTGCTAATAAAATTATTTTTGCTTTAATTTAAAATCAAAGTAAATTCAATGTAAATTTTGAAAAGGGAGATGAAAACCTTAAAAAAATGTTAATTTGCTAAATGAGGCAAAAAATTCAAATTTTTCACTCATTGTTGCTGGACAAGATTATTAAATCTTGCTCTGATTTGAAATTAAATAAAATGCCCTACATTTTATTTCAAAATAAATATAGAGCCCATCCATAAACTAGGTGAAATCTCTTGTAAAAAATAGCAGGAATTGTTTTTGTGTCACGTTCAAATTTATTAAAGATTTTTTTAGTTTATTGAAGAATACTATATAATGAAGCATAAAAAGTAGTTTCTGTGATTTAAACATAAGATTTTCAGAGTTATTTTCAAATGTTTCACGTTCCGCGAAATTTGCGTGAAATTTGATGTTTTGAAGTTGAGGTCCCCGTGAAATTTGCAATTTTCGAGCGTGAAAAATCACTAAGCCTAGTGATTTCAAAAGAAGTTATGTTTGTTTTTCTCAAACAAAATTACGGAAATAATGTTTTATTGAATATGGATGATCAAGTATCAACAAAAGCAACGTTTTTCATCGTTTGTTATCATTAGAACATCTTATTTTGCTTTTATATAAAAATGGTAATTGAAAATGAATGCTCAACATTCAAATGCGTTTTCCTCAAAACGCATGGTTTGTACATGATGCTTTTTGAAATGTTGGCATCGATTTTTTCAAAAAATCATAGTTCACTCTTTGTTTATAGGTGGCGACATGTGTCTTTTAGCTTTGCTGCAAATCCTCTATCAAAATTTCACTAAAGTACTTTTTGATTGTGGTTTGGTTGAGCGTTTTAGCAGAATGCAATACTGTGAATACAAAGAGACGAGTTGTTCCTTTTAATTCCGCTATATAGTACTTTTTGATTGCAAATTGGATTTTACAACGAAAAATGAAGTTGAAATTGTTTTGCGACCAATATTTCGATTTTTTGAAAAAAATCAGTATTGATTGAAAAATTCATAACTCGCTCAAAGATTTTTTGCACAACCTGGAAATTTCTGAAAAGTTGGCATTTGATGTGGATATGGACTACACTGAAAAAAAAGATACAAGTTAAAAAACATTTTGGTGATTTTTTATTCAACTTTTTGTCATGTTTTAGAGGACATCAAATGCCAAGAGTAGTGCGGTGCCTGTGTGGACGCTCAGTCCTGTTTTTTCGTGTTATTTTCCGTCTCTTTTATGTCGCTGTTCGAGTGCATGGGGTGATTGGTCATTATAATTAAATAATGGCATCAGTAGTGCGGTGCCTGTGTGGACGCTCAATCCTGTTTTTTCGTGTTATTTTCCGTCTCTTTTATGTCGCTGTTCGAGTGCATGGGGTGATTGGTCATTATAATTAAATAATGGCATCAGTAGTGCGGTGCCTGTGTGGACGCTCAGTCCTGTTTTTTCGTGTTATTTTCCGTCTCTTTTGTGTCGCTGTTCGAGTGCATGGGGTGATTGGTCATTATAATTAAATAATGGCATCAGTAGTGCGGTGCCTGTGTGGACGCTCAGTCCTGTTTTTTCGTGCTATTTTCCGTCTCTTTTGTGTCGCTGTTCGAGTGCATGGGGTGATTGGTCATTATAATTAAATAATGGCATCAGTAGTGCGGTGCCTGTTTGGACGCGCAGTCCTGTTTTTTCGTGTTATTTTCCATCTCTTTTGTGTCGCTATTTGTGTACATGGGGTGATTGGATTTCTTCTGATTCGTGTTGTTTTCATCTCTTTTGTGTCGTTGTTTGTGTGCTTGGGGTGATTGGTCTTCTTCTTCTTCTTTTTTCTTTATTTTTAGTTCGCGCGTTCGTTGGCCAATGAGTTTATTTTTGTCCTCTTTACATAGTTTTCGATAGAAACGATCCGAATTCTTTTTTTTCGAGACAAGCAAGTCGTATTGCTGGATTAAGTCCTTTCTATATCATCGATGATCGGAAGGCACGCCGACGAATATGTTTTAAGGCTTATGATATAAAATCATTTAAATGAATAAAGCCCTTCTTACATCACCGTTGATCGGAAGGCACGCCGACGAAGAATTTCTGGAGGATCGCGGTCGAATTAATACTATATTTAAAATTCTAGATAGCTATCTTTCGGATTCGATTGTGAGTAGCGGGACTTCGCGGTTACTATGCAACGTATTTTTGGAGTCTTTTTATATTTTAAATTTATAAGTCCTTCTTTTATCATCGTTGATAGGAAGGCACGCCGCCGGTTAAGTTCGTTTAAGTTATTGTTTTAATTTCATTACAATCGGTTACGTGGTGTCCTGTTTTCTTTTCGTTTATATTCGTTGATCGTAATAATTTATTCCAACTGGCAGCTTTAGTATTAACTCATCTACTATTTTTGACATCTGCTCGCGTTATCTTAATTGTACCAACAGTAAAAATATACTGATAAGTCCAGCCCATAGCACTACCGCTCGGTTGGCACGCGTTCGATTAAAACAAACTTTTTAAATAATCAATTATTTATCTTTCCGCAGCCGGCTGATTTAAAATTTCAACCGATAAACAAAATGCTCATGGTCACATCACTGCCACTCGTGAATCCTGACCTCATACCCATCTACTAACCCCCTCAAAACTCATGTGATACTTTGTCGGAGAAGCAGTCGATTGGGCGGTCTCTATCACTCAAGTATCGGACTAACATTCCCATCCACTTCCCCGTGACCCTACCACTGGTCGTGGCCGGCGCCGGTATTGATCAGCATGATAGGGGCCTTTGAGAAGTTGCGAAGCGAGGAAAGATAGCACCCACTTATCTTCCACGGCTCGTGGATGTAACTTCTGGAGGTCCTGGTCAATAACGGAGTAGCAACTGCGGGTGGGCACCTATGCTTATGCTTATGCTTATGCTTATGCTTTTAGAGGACATCAAATGCCAACATTTCAAAAATTTCCAGATTGTGCAAAAAGTCTTTGAGCGAGTTATAAATTTTTGAATCAATACTGATTTTTTCAAAACATCGAAAAACTGGTCGCAAAAATATTTCAACTTCATTTTTCGATGTAAAATCAAATTTGCAATCAAAAACTACTATATTGAAATTTTGATAAAGTGCACCGTTTTCAAGTTAAATCCATTTTTAGGTAACTTTTTTGAAAATAGCCGAAGTTTTTAATTTTTTAAATTTGTGCACTTGTTTGCCCACCTTTGAAAAAAATATTTTTGAGAAGCTGAGAAAATTCTCTATATTTTGCACTTTTGAACTTTGTTGATACAACCCTTAGTTTCTGAGATATTGCCATGCAAAGGTTTAAAACAGGGAAATTGATGTTTTCTAAGTCCCACCCCAACAACACACCATTTACTAATGTCGATATCTCAGCAACTAATGGTCCGATTTTCAATGTGCTTCCGTGGCCGTGAGGTTACGGGTTTCGCCTTGTAAGCGGAAGGTGATGGGTTCGATTCCTGTCTGGCTCGGCAAAGTCAGATCCCTTCAAAGAGTAATTCTACTCACTGGGAATACTGACCGGTAGGGGATGGGTTTCGACTAGCGGCGTGCTGGGTTTCCAATCCAGAGGTCGTGAATTCGATTCTCGTACCGGGATGATGAAGTTATTAATGTTAAACTATGAAACATTCGTGAAATTTTTCGATCTTTTCGAAAAAATATTTTTAATTTTTTAAAACCAATTTTTTAAACCAACCAATTCATAGGATCGAGCTAATTCTATGATTTTGAGCTTAAAAACACAACTTATATTATGAAAACGTATTTTTTATGATTATTTCAAAAAATTCCGGGAATTTCCGGGATTTATAAAATATTTTTCCCGTTTCCCAGGAAATTCAAAACTCGCGAAATTTGGACGCCCTAGTTTTTACAATCTTTTCCTGTTCTAGCGCGTGGCGCGTCAAAAAACTCAGCTTATATTTTCAAAAACATTCTTATCTCGGAAAACTTTAATTATCTTTTTTTGAAATGTTATGTAAAATTGTCCGATTTCGATAAACATATTTTCAGACCTAAGCTCTTTGGTCCCGAGACCTCCAAATCGGCATCTTTTTTTATTTGACCTTTTTAAAAATTAGGCTAAATTTTTGAAACTCCAGACTATATTTTTCTTTCCCTTTCATTTGCGTCGAAGAGAGCTAAAATCGGTTGAAATAGCGCAAAGTTATGACTTTTTGAAAAAGGTGGTTTTTGCGAAAACCGTAGATCACCCTAATGGCCAAACAAAAAAGTACGGGTCTAATTGTTTCGGCCAAGGAACCCCCTGTCCAATATTGAGCACGATCGGATAACCTCTTTTTTTGAATCATACTGTTTTCGTGGGGAATTGCTGTACACCTATAACTTGCAATTGGTGCACTTTACTAAAAAAATATTTTCGATATTACTAAATGTTTGAAAGTGTCATGGACTAATATGGCAGAGAACAATAAAACATCCAAATTAATCAAAAACTATTAATAATTAAAACAAATCTAACATTTGCATGGGAAGTTGGCCAGTCATTTTTAAACAATGTGTAGTTTTAACTTCAGGTAATATAGAAATAGATAAACTAAACCCAGCTCATCTTGAAGACTGTTGCACCACCAACCTATTAGGATTCAAGTAATACTTTTGACTTTTTTTAATTAACTTTTTCCGGTTGTTAAAACAACTTTTCACCAAAAAAACAACAAGCCCCAAAAATTAAACGAAAAACAACGGTACTGTCGTTTGTGCACACGACTAGAACCGAACCAGTTTTTCCCCAAGACACCCGGCCCAAAACTGCCAATGCACAGTTTACGGGTTGTGCTACCGGCTGTTACACCGGTAGGTAAGTAAACGATATAATAGTGTAACAAATTGGCTGTGGCTTAAGTGGGCTCTCGACTGACAACGCGCTGACATGAGTAATTTAATTAATTAGCGCGCGGGGGTGGCGATTATTAGGTGGTTGATTTTTCGGCGCCCTTTTACACCGTAGGGTTATGTTTATAAAAAAACGTTACTTAATCCACCTTTAGGTGGTTAGCGCCTTCCTCACATTTAAAGAGTGCTATCCAAAATGCAACAAGTGCGTAAATAACACTTAGGTGCTTATAACTTTTGATAGGGTTGTCCGATCTTCAATGTTTTGGGCGCATTGGAAAGCTCTTTTGAATACCTATCCAACGATAGGTCGCATGAGAGATCCGGACAACGTTTTCATCAACATATCTGAGATCCGGCCTCCAAAAAGCGTATAAATAACACTTAAGTGCTTATAACTTTTGATAGATTTGTCAGATCTTCAATGTCTTGGACGCGTTGGAAAGGTCTTTTGAATACCTTTCTGAAAAAGTGTAGCATGACGGGTTTTCTCACAAAAACCACCCTTTTTACAATCTTCCGGACTTTTGCTAAAATCGTTTTTTTAGCATAACTTTTGAAGTACTTAACTAAACTGCATAATTTTTAATAGCGACTTATGGGACCTCAAGACGGATCGAATCGGTTCAGCCAATGTCGAGATAATCGAGTGACAATTTTTTGATCAACATCCCACCACACACACAGACATTTGCTCAGAATTTGATTCTGAGTCGATAGGTATACATGAAGGTGGGTCTAGGAGGTCTAATTGAGAAGTTCATTTTTCGAGTGATTTTATAGCCTTTCCTCAGTAACGTGAGGAAGGCAAAACGCAGGAAAAAACTAGTTTCCTTCAATCTTACGTGTAAGCGTGACTAATTGCCGGAGCAATTACTCACTTATTGTTTGTTAAGGAGGCTTTGCATCCAACAGTCATTAGTTAATTCGAACTAAAGTGTGCAAACTCTTATTCTATTGTAGATCTTAAGTTTGTTACAATCTTTATTTCATTTCTTTCAAAATTATACGAAAATTTTAAAACATCTGTGAAAAAGATAATCGAAAACTGACTGAAAGCTTCTTCCTCATTCTCCTAATTTGTTTTTGCCCAAAATAAGTGATTGATTACAGACTGCCATATTTGAGAAATTTTGGGTAAAATCAAACTTAGACAATGTGAAACATGTATTGCCAACATACTTCGCAGGAACTGTGACAGCTCGAGGCCGATTTTTGTTTGGACCAGTACACTGTGACGGGGATTTATTTATTTTTCAGTTAAATCAAAGTGTTTGCACTGGGCCTGAAAGCCCAGCGCAGGACACAGCATGAAGTTGCATTGTTAATTTGATGTTGGTTAACCTCGATAAATTTTCTTGAAATAATTCGTTCTCGTCGAACTGTCAAAAATTGACTGCGGTAAATCGCGGTGGATACTTTTCTAACACAGTTTTTTGTGTGATCTATGTGGTAAATGCTATGGTGGATTTTTGTTGAATTTTTGACAGTTCAAAATATTTCAAGAAAATTTACCGCGGCTAACAAAAATCAAAATAGCAGTGCCACTCTGATCTACAACGGGAAAATGCGCTGCGCCGCGATCACAGAAATGGAAAACTTTCGCAGATTTTCTGTGAATATTATCCGTTTCTTTCAAAGGTACACGCCGAGCGGCATTTCAGAATGTGCCGTAGACATTGTTGCCAGCGATTCTCTGCACTTCTAGTGCAATAAAAATCATTCCTGGCAACAATGGCAAGCGATTCTAAGAAGAATATCAACAAAAACAAAACGCACAGTATGGGATTTGACAGCGCGCTTTTCCCGAAAGTGCGGCGCGTCGTTTCGATGCTGGTATGCCGCGTGTCTTTTAGGGTAATATGCGCAATATCAACAATAAGCTGCATAGGTTGCTGTGATTTCCCGTTTGGAACTGGCAGTAATCCTGCAAAAATGTTCATATACAGTACTTGTTCGGTAACTGGGCTGAAAACGTAGCCCAGTCACCGAATGCTGCTCGATAACTGGGTTGAACGAAAAATTACGAGGAGACCACCGATGCATAATATTTTCCTGTTGATAAATAAAAATAAAAGTTACTCCAATTTATTTATAAAGCTTTTGTTCATCTTGATTTGATTGTGACTTGAAATTAAATCAGATTTTGTCAAAAGAGAACCTCCTTAAGTTCATAGAGCAATTGTCAGATATGAGTGAATTTCCCTTCGGGATTAAACCAAATAATTGGAAAATTTTCCCAGATCTGAGTGACATTAACCCATATTTGACAGTTTCCCATTTACTCATTTTTCCGTAGGTTCGTTTTGACAAAAACTGAGTAATTTTTAATTAGAGGGCAGTTTCATAAAAAAAAAATGATAAGGATCTTTTTCGAATAATGAAAAAAAGGCTGATTTGTAATTTTTTTTTTCTAACATCGTAATACAAGATGACTCCCTGCTCTTCTGTATTTTATGAGCCCTTTTTCAAGACGACACATGTTTAAAAATTCCAAAAGAAAAAGTTTATGTGAGGCTCACACAACAAACTAAAAAATAGTTTTCTACAAAATTGGCAAACACGTATATTACACCGTTTTATAAATACTTTGTTGAAATCCGTCGTTTTACTCGCTTCTAATATCGCACCAATTTGAAAAAAAAACGTTGCTTGCCATCCTTTTTCTTTTGGAACCTTTAGAAACGCTTTGTCGCTTGGCCCAAAGGACTCACCCGGAGAGAAGCGCCAGGACCACCCTCGCGTTACAACGCACTTTATTGTTGACCTGTTTTTTTTGTTTGCCTGTTTGTTTGCTTGGTTTACAATGATATTTTACTTTACTTAAATCACTTACATTTTACTACACAGCTTCGCTAATACTCTCGCTCGCTCGCTCACCCACTCACAAAGCTCTCGTGCTCTTTCGCTCTCTCTCTCTCTCTCGCGGACACAGCGATTGGTTTTTATTTTTTTAGGGTTTTACTTTTTGTTTTAAAAATAATATTTTATATAAACACGAACAGCACGATTTAAGCTCTAGATAGTACTATGATTTTTCTTTCCTCTGCTCCCGGGAAAGGGACAGGTTGTGGGATAAAAGGGGGAGGCATTGTTTCTTGATTTTTTTTCTTGCGGGGAGATCAGCTGCTTCCACTCTTCTTCTTAACTTTCAAAATTTCGAACGATGATTTGGTGAAAAAAAACGAGAAGAGGGAGCTACACTAACTGTTTGTTGTTGTTTTTTCATAAATTCTCATTCGCTCACATTTGCGCACTTTTTGTCTCTTTCTACTAAATAGTTTTTTTTTATTACAAATAACATTCACATGCTTTATTTTATACTGCTTTTTCAGATTTCTCTAAATCTGCTTGATTGTTTAAACTATCTCATTTGCTTTTCTTTTAATAATTAATAATAATCATACATTTATATATATGTTGAAAGTATATCTAAAATAGAAAAAAAACTTATCACAAAGCTTCACAAATAATTGTTTTAACTAAAAAATAATAAAAATAAAATTTGTTTCTTTCCCCCTTTTAGCTCTCACATCCTTCGATTCTAACTTTGTCGTGCAACGTAATGTTTTTCGCTGCGCAGCAGTATTGACTCTTCTTTGCATGCAGTTTTAAGTAAAATTAAGTTACGCTTGTTTCCTACCATTTCTCACACTGTACACTGAAAGAGGGAGTACGCTTCATTTATTTTAGAACAAGGTGTACTAAAAAGTAGGGAAATCTTTTCCTTCTCGATTTTGTTTTGGTTTTTTTTTCTTTTCGTTAGTTGTTTTCCCTCGGCGATTGAAGTACGTTTGTTTTGGAAGAGTTTCCGAGATAAAATCAATAGAAACAGTAGAGGGGGAAGGGGGGTAACGATCTTAAAGTGTGTTTTTTTTTTCTTTCTCACAAATGGAAGCACGATTAATGTGTGTGTTTTTTAGTCTGAGTTGGTGTGTGACGGTCCAGCCTGCAGTGTTGCCAGCGAATACTTGACGTTTCTCCGAGCGAAAATCGGTCCTTGAGCGGCACACTATCCCTTCTAGGACAGGAAGTGGGAGGTGGTTACACAATGCATTTTAACTTTGCCTTGTTTTAACCCTCTACTCGTCGTCCTTTTTGTCAGGTTTAAGGTCCACCATTTCATGCACTTGTTTGGCTGAGTATCTGTTGATTGATTGTGGAGAAACAGAAGTGATTATTAGCATTGAACGGAATTTTCAATGGTTTTAGAACAATATTGTTCTAATCGTGTGTAAACGGCTTTTTTCAAAGTAATTTTCGATTTTAGTATATTTGTACTAAACATTTAGAACAGAAAAAATGTCAAACTTACCCTAGCAGAGTCTGTAGATCACATACGAAGCGGTACACGTAGCGCTTGCCGGCGGTCTTGTGGATAATGTTTTTATCGTAGTAGTACCGCAGGCCTCGGCTCAGCTTCTCGTAGTTCATTTTTGGCTTGTTTTTCCTGACGCCCCATCGGCGAGCAACCTGGAAAAGAGAGGGAAAAAAAATAATTTGTTTAATTTGCGAACGTAAACAAAATAAACATTTGTTACTCAAAGTTGAGTTCAATGTAGGACATTCAATTTTGAGTAGTTTAAACTCTATCAAATTTAAGTAACGTCGCGTAATCGTGTATTGTGACAGCTTGAAATCAATCAAAGCTAGCTGTACAAAACAAAGCCATTTTTCCGTGGAAAGACACCGAAGTTGTAAGTAAATTGAAAACTGTGCGAAACAAACTTTTTTTGTGTGTGAAAAAACACCGAAGTTGTAAGTAAATTGTAATCTGTGAACTAATCGATCAACCTACCTCATCCGGATCGGTCAGCTTAAACTCCCACTCGTCGCCGGTCCAGGAGATAAAGTTCTGGCAGGTCTTGTCGGTGAGCAGCTCCAGCAGAAACTGCCACAGCTGGATGGGGCCGGAACCGGTGAAGCAGGGCGCTCCACCCTGCGCACCGTACGTTCCGAGCATGGTCTTGTCGAAGCCCATCGTAGTGCCCATGTACGCCGGATGCTGGAAGTCCAGCAGGGACGGATGCGCACCCGGATGGCCCGGATGTTGACCCGGATGGCCGTGCAACTGGCTCCACGGATCCAAGTGTCCCCCCAGGCCCGTACTGTCATTGTTGTTGTTCCCCGTGCTGCCCTGCGGTGACGTCGTATTACTCGGCACGGTCTGGAACGGCGGCGTGTCGTACGGCGAGCTGTACTCGTGGTACCCGTCGTGGTGCGGATGGTGATGGTGCTGACTGCTGGCGTGACCCCCGTGTCCACCGTGGTGGCTGTGACTGTTTTGCGAACCGGTGCCCGCACCGGCCGTCGCCGTCGATCCCCCACTGTGATGATGCGGCTGGTGGTACCGGCCGCCCCGGCTCGTGTACGGACCGCTCTTGTAGTGCGGCGCCATGTACTTCTGCTCCATCTGGATCGCCGAGTAAAACTCCGGACTGTTCTCCAGGTAGCCGTGGCTGGGCGTTTGCGTCTCCGGCTGGGGCAGCGAGTGGTACTGGTCCTGGTCCTCGTAGTGACCTGGCACGACGCCAAAGTTCTGCAAAAGAGAGAGAGAGAGAAAAAACCTTAGGTTAGAACCCGACAACTTACCGCCTAAAACGTCCCAACCAACTCACCGGAAGATCATCGATGTTGATGAAGCTGTTCGGCTCGTGCTCTTCCTTCATCTGCGGGTGGTTGCCGCCGCTGGAGGAGGTCGTCGACGGGGTGTTTGCACTGTTGCTGCTCGAGTAGTTGCCGCTACTGCTGCTGCTGCTATTGTTGGCCGCACTCCGGGCCGCCGCCGCCGCCATCGAGCTCAGATACGAGGACATGCTGTTGCTGGTGGTGGTGCTGCTGCTGTTGTTTGCGGAGGATGATGAGTTGTTTGTGCTGGTACTGATGTTATTACTATTGCCACCGCCGCCGCCGCCTCCTCCCCCACCTCCACCACCGGAACTTCCGGAGTGCTGTTGCTGCTGGTTGCTGGACGGTTGCTGGCCCAGTGGCGGGGGAGAGCTATTGCTGCGATCGTGGAGGGACGTGTAACCTGAGGAGAGGAAAGAAAAGAGACGATCGATCAGTACTGCACTTCCGGTTGTAAACAACACGCGCGCGCTCTTTGAGGTTATGATCTCTTCAACGACAATGTTTATTTCGGCGCTGCGAAGGAAGTTGCGTGAAAATTATGACCACGCAACGAAAATTATTATGATTACAATTAAAACCATTAGAATAAAGCGTGCAGACGGAATGCATTCTGCTTCCGTTTCCGATCGACACTGTTCTTCTAGGCGTCACGCGTATCCAAGTAGGCGCGAGCGCGTGTACGTGTTTTGTCTTTCGAGATTGTTTACAACCAGTCAAGTCGCGTGTGCAACGCGTGCGCTCCGAGCAGGCGATGATGATTGGGGTGTTTATGTTTATGTCGAGGGGAGGTGGGGGAACCACACGGGAAAAAGCTAGAAGAGTCAGTCGATGAAGAACAATAACATGTTGGATTATCATATTTTGAATGACGTCAGGTCTTCCGTTCTGGGCGTAGCGGCGATCGTCGCTAATGACTAAATGTTGCAACGCGTGACAAGTGTTTTATGGGTGAGTGATTCAAGCAGACGAGCAGCTGTCAAAGTTTGTTTATTTTTCCAAGGCTTGTTAAGAAAAGAATTTTGTTTGTGTTTTTCATAGATTTGTCTAGCTCATTTTGATATGTACATGTTTCCTTTTTTTGTTTTATTGAAAGAATATTTTTAAATATATCTTCTGCTCAAAAATGAGTTATTTGGCTTCAGAGTGCACGTTTATTGTGTGCGAACCAATGGCTGTCAAAATAAGAGTACTTTGATTCAAAGTTCAAAATTGCAACTTTGTCATCTGTCAAAGAATTTGATCAACTGTCCACAGCTGCTGTCAACCAAACAAATCTTGAGTTGTTTGTCCACCTTTTCTCCTTGCTTTGTCCCATTGTCAACAAATTCAGAACAACCTGCCCAAGTGGACGCGGCTCGGCGACTTTCATTCATTCATAAAATCGTTTGTTTACCTTTCGTCCAACCCAGCCCCTTCCGGCCGGCCAGTCAAAAGATGAATTTGACATTTTCTTAAGCGGTTTTGTTTGCGCCCCACAAATAACGCGTCGGCGGCGGCGACGTTGCTCTCGAAAAGTCAGTTTGACTTTTGTAAACAATCGGATACAAGCTCGTAAATGTGTCCAAACTAGCAATTTTAAAATTGGTTAAATAATAATGTAGCATATTCGTTATTTCTAGAAGCAAAAAAAATTGTTGAGGCTCAATTGGAAATATTGTTAAACATTTACTTTCTCTAGAGAACTGAATTTCTTCACATAATCTTCCCACGTTCCTGGAAACTCCAAGAACAAAGCCTTCGACTTTTATGGCGTCGCCATTATGGCACACGGAGGATCAAAGCAGGCCGCATCTGTCAAACTCTTCGGGAGGAGACCTAACCCCACCACGACGCTCACTTGGATGCTGCTGCTGGTGGAGAGGGAGCCTAACCTCTCCAAATCTTCCCACAAAGCAAGGGGCGTGTTGCCAGTTGCTTCTAATCTCTCGAGTTTCCCACAACTACGCGTGCGAGAGCGAGAACATCTCGCGCTCCGAAGTAAAAGGGACGGCCATGTGTTATAATGTTTACTTCGTTTCGGTAAAATTCCATGTACTTTTGTAAAATTTTATCCCGATTAGGTAAAATTTTATGTAAAATATGTAAAATTTTATCTTGTAAAGGTAAAATTTTATGTAAAATCTGTAAAATTTTATCTTGCCACTATCGATCGAAGATCACAGGAACCTCGATTTACCCACAACCACGCGCGCGAGAGCGAGACCATCTCGCGCTCCGAAATAAAAGGGACGACCATGTGTGACGCGGCGCGAATCTGCTTTCTTCCTCTCACTCTAGCTCTCATTGATGCATTCCATTCAAGGCGCGATTGATTCGATTTTAGATTTCCGACCAACCGGGCGCGCGAGAGATTATTAAGTTTCGGGCATGCGCACGATCTCGTAGGCTGTCCCACTCTCTCTCTCTCTCACGTTCACGAAATCAAGATCGGCTTGATTGAGCATCGCGGAGATTCGATGTTTTCGCGTTCGGCCCATACTAGATTTCGGCGCGAGTTCGGCGGAGCCTGCTTCGATCTCGGCGCCTGAGAAAAAAGTCACAGATAGCGATCGAAGATCGCAAGAACCTTTTTTTAAGGTTGATTCTTTTCAAAATTATGAGAAGTAAAAAAAAAAGATTCAGCAGGTAGCTGAGCGCAACATTGTTGCCAACCTGAGTGTGCAACAAAAGCTCACCCATCCGTCAATTATCGCGTTAATCTACGCGCTTTGACAGCAATCAGAACTCGTCTAGTAGCCGTCGCGAGCGTGCACGTTTAAATTACACACGTTTTTGCTGCTCTCCTTTTCCTCCTTCAGTATTGCGTTTCTCAAAACGAGAATTGCGCGCAAAAGAAGAGAGTCAGCGAGCTGGAAAGTGTAAACTCACACGCACTTCTTGAAGCAACATATTTATGCTAAATGGGAAGCATTTTCCCCTTCGTCCGCGGTCGAGCGGAGCGAGTTTTTTTCAATACCCTGTTTACATTAGTTTTAATTGTTGAATTATTATGAGCGAAATTGCGTGACTTTTTCTAGCCGTGTACCACTGGTTGACAGAATTATGGATTGTCACTGCACACTCAATTCAAGTAACTCACTTTGTCAAAATCGAACCTACGCAGAAATTAGTTTTGCAAGTTTTCTTATCAAGAATTTCTGGGTGAAATTCACTCGCGTATAATTCATTCACAAAGGTCACCAAAACTCATTCGAAGGTATGTTTGCTGTAGTTCAAATTTGAGTTTTTAATTACTTTAAAATGGGTTATTTGAAATCAGTGTGTGTGGCGATTTGACAGTTAATTTTTGACACGTTGATGAAGGATTACTAAAAATTGATAGAAGTTTAATCATTACTTCAAACTACTCGATTTAAAGTCTGGATATATTATTTAAAATTTAATTTTTCTGGAATATTATTTAAAATTTATTGATGAATAAAATTAAAATAAACATTGATTTCAAATTCAGAATTTTCTGATTTTCATAGAATAATGTTAACTTCTTTAAATGCCTGACACGGTTGTCATGCTGTTTAATAAAACTAACCAAAAAAAACTAAAAATATACTAGTACTATTAAAAAAAGATTGCTTAAGTTTTGATTAAATATTAAAATTCGTTTCCATCGCAATCTCATCCAAATTCACTAAAATTTCGTTGAAACAAATGCATACTACACTTTTACTTTAAAATGAATCAGAATACATTGAAGCTACAGTTTCTCAAACTTAAGTTTGTTAAAAAATTCTAATTTGGATGAAATTAACTCAAAATTAATCCAAAAAAGATCAAAAATTGAACCCCTTCTTATGTTTTAATAATGTTTTATTAGAAAAATGATTGGATTTTAAAAATGGCTAAAATTTTAATAGACAAAACTTAGTTGTTTTTAAAATCATTTTTTAGATAAAAGTAATTCTGAAATTATAATCAGCATCAGACGATAACCTTGCATTTTTATCTAAAACGACTCTAATTTCTTCAGATAAGAAATAACTCAGATGTGAAGCTTATAGAAAATGTCAGGTTCCGGTGATTTTCTCCCAATTTTGAATGTCTGTTGAGTGAAATTAACCCAAATTTAAAAACCAGCTGATTTAGAATTACATTAAATTTGATAAAGCTGGTTGATTTTGAGATAATCCAAAATCAATTTTGAACCTCAAATTTGAGATATTTTGTTTTGTTTGCTCGATTTAATTCGATTTGACAACTACACGTTTCAGGAAGGTTAGCCAAAATTAACTTTTTTATTACATTGTTTATTCCAAATGGATTTTTACTTATTTTTTAACTGAGCTTTTTAAGTAGTGATATTTAAGTAGAAAGCACCCTATTTTGAGTTTATTCCGTATATAATAATTTTGAACGATTTTGCAACAAACAGAGATGTCATTGTTTGTCTAAAATAACTGTTTATAAGGGAGCGTTCTTTTATTACGTAACGCAATTGGGGAACGGGGTCGAAGACTTTGTTACGCTCCATACAATTTTTTTTTAATTTGTATGGAAATTTTGTTACGAGGGGAGGGGGTAAAATAAACAAACGCCCGCTAAAGGAACCAAAACAATACACTGTGATTTGAGATTACTCAAATTGTATGCAGAGTTTAGTCTTCTCAATTCTTTTAAGTGGGTTTCAAGTTGGATCGTGTTGTGATTTGAATACAGATCTCTCTGAACGTCTCAATTCTGTCATTCAATTAGATAACTCTTATCAGGTCTATAATTTCCAACCAGGAAAACTTTCCATAAAAGTCAACTTGCCCTAATCTCGCTCCAACTCAACTCGATTAATTCGGATCCAATCTTCGCGCGACACGTTCGTTCGATCATCATACCTCATAATCAGCATACAAGACGCCACTTAAATTGTCAACTACTTTCCCAGCCCGGTCTTCGCGAATCGATTACCATCCCACCATCCTCAGCTGGAATCCTTACCCCTAACTCGACTAGGCGACACCACTGAGCCAATTCCGATAAGAGTGTGCCGTGTGTGATTAATCGACGCAAATCAGGAACTCGAACCGCTCTACTGAACTAAACACATAATTACACGTAATTCACTCCGAGGTAGAGTTGAGCGCGGCCCCAGGTGGCCGCCGGCCACTCTCCGTCAGACGTCTATCATCACTTGGGCTCGACCCGATCTCTTATCTTCTCCTTCTGGTGGTGACAACGCGGAGTTGAGCCGAGCGACTGAGCGCGTTGAATCCCTCGTATGGGGCTCTGCTCGCAACCAATTTCGTATTAATTTTAATTTTAATATAATAATAACTGTTTATGCACCCGAGCGCACTGTCCAGTGGACCGCGCCGAGAGATGACCAGCGCAAGAAGGGTTGAGTAATCTGTAATTATCGATTTTATCGTCTTTTTGCACTGGCAGTTTGAAGTCGCACTAGTGTGCGAGCAGTAATTAAATGAGGCACTCTTTTATTTATAGCTAGCTTTAAAGTGACATTTTAACGGCCCTATGGGAGTGGGGTGAGCGGGCCTAGAAGTGGCCACCGCCGCCGTTCAGGATGATTAACGATTCGTCCGGTTTTTTCGGAAAACTTCCCCGGTGCTTCAACTTAGAAATGAAAAGGAGAAGAGACAGAAGGAAGAAAAAGTATAGGAAATTGTGTGTGCCACTGTGCCAGCATAACTGGAGTGAATGGAATTCTTGCTTCCGAAAGGAGCAGCAGGGTGACTGCTCAAACTTAGGTTTCGACGGATAAAAGGAAAATTTGAGAAGAGCTTAAATCTTAACAAATTTGCGATAAGTTTCTCTAACAGTGTATTGTTTTGTATTCACACGCACGTCAAATATCAAAAAAATATCCAGCAACTAAATTTCAGACTCGGAATTAGCAAGGGGCGAAAAATCTATTAAAAATTTCTTCATTCTCTTCCAACCTGAAGTGACGAATGACCTCTCTAGGTTAAAGTCACGTTAATAAAATAAACAACAACTTTCCAACCTGAGAAATGAAACTTCACCTTCCCCAAAATCTTAGTCTTACCTTAGTTATTCTATACTCCTTGACTCAGGCATGAGTTCTGAGTCAGTTCTTTTAAATTTAGTTTAAAAGAATACATAAACCAACGATTTTGTAAACTTCATTTTTCTAGTAAAAAAAGATACACTGATCTTTGTCGGATTCTTTATGTTATCTAGCAAAATTACAATATTTTCACCTAAGTTTATACAGCGTACTTTTCAAAAATTTAGAACAGGTTTTCCTATAAATCTAGATTAAATTTCATAATGTCCCACACAAAAAAAATATTGTAAAATTCATCAGAAAATGGTGACAGGTTTTTTTTTTTTTTTTTTTGGGAGGGTGATCCAGCCGCACATCGTTGATGTCGAAACCTCTAAACTGGGCCCTCGTCCTGTCACGTCCGTCAGTAGTCTTGTCGTACATTACAACTAGAACCAGATCTGCCAATGAATTAGTACACTTCGACCAAATAAACACTGACGCTGTATGGATCTGACTCTAGAATAAATGCACAGTCGGGTGTTATTCATAAGTCCAAAATGTTCAATTATTCATATAAGTCCAAATATTCATTTGCGGATAACTACCTAACTTGAATTGAATACAAGATTTAAAGCAACCTATCCGAAAGCTACTCTTATCTCAAATCCCCGACATTTTAATTATTAACCAAAAACGTTTCTTTTAAAACTTGTCTGGCTTCTTTTTTAAAAAAAAAATAACAGTTGATATTTTACAAGTCGTGAATTGAAAAAGAGACGACCATTTGTTCGTCAGAATTCCAGTAGATCCTCGATTCGCAACAATGGTCGATACAATCATAATCCGACAACCGTTAGTTCAACAGATCAACGAATTTAGTCCGATATCATTTCACTATTGATTGATCGAGACTCTATGGAAATTTTGACAAATCAGAATGGTTTTTATGCTACTTGAATGAACATCACCGATTCTGATAGAATTACTAAATTCACTGTTACTAATTTTGTCCCTAAATAACTAAAGGCAAAGTATAAAAAGTTGATATTTATAGTTAAAATCCTAAATTCTACAAACACTATTTTTTTAAACCCGCATCCTAACCTGAAACCCACATTAAGATAGGGAAAAATCACATATGTAGCGGTTCAATGTACAAATGTGATATTTCCACTATCAGAGAACCTCCTTGTCTCGATGACAGCTTACCGGCCATCGATTAAGCCCTGAGACTACGCCAAAGTGGGTTCTCGCAGCATGAAGTGGTGTCCATGTGTAAAAATGGAAGCTTCAGCAATATACTGAACACTTAGATTTTAATTTCACATCGAATCAAATCATACTCTTTGCCAAACAAGCATCAAACCTATGACACTCATTATGACAAAGCCCAGGGTCATCAGAAAATGGTGACAGGTTTTGTGTCAAAAAAAAAAAAGTGTAATCTTACATCAGAAAATGATAAATTTTCATCACTTTCTGGTGAATATTTACAGGTTTACCTTTTGAACATATTTTAGGTAATAATACTTTAAAAAGAGGTAATATTCAACCATAACTGGGCGCTCGATAACTGGGCCGTAGCCTAGTTAAAAAGCAGACAAACGTCAAAAAAACCAAAACAAACCGAAATGACCGAGGGGTTAGTGGAAAAATCATGTTGAAAAACTTTTTTTCAATCGTTTATTTAATTTCAAGTCACAATTGAAGAAATATGAAAAGAATCCATTGTAAATAAATTTGAGTAACTTTTATTTTTATATTTCATCTGGAAAATATTATGCATCGGTGGTCCCCTCGTAATTATTCGTTCAGTCCAGTTAGCGAGCAGCATTCGGTGACTGGGCTACGTTCTCAGCCCAGTTACCGAACAAGTACTGTAATGCTTTCCTTGCCATAATATACACACCACATCAAAATCACTCAGTTTTCATCGAAACTTAACTTACTCTGGATTTCTGGGATGGAGAAAATGAAATATTTGAGAGAATTTCACTCAGAATTCAACAAAAGTTTATAGAAGTTTATCCAAATCCTACATTTACCCTATTTTACTCATTTCTAAGTAGGTTCGCTTTTGACAAAAAAACAGTTATTTGAAATTAAGGTGTACACTTCTACATTGTTATTTAACATGATTGCGTTTCAATAAATTCAACATGATAAAATATCAATAATATTGAGAAAAAAGTTGAATTACTTAAAAAAGCAATTTTGTGAAAATTAACAATATTTTTAAACTTAAAATTACAATTCTGAAAAAAATCTAAAAATCGTGTATTGATTATTTTTATTTTCTTTTGGTAAACCCTCAACTAGTTCAGGTTCAGTGTTAGTTTAAATTCGGTCCAATTAGTTTTGTACAACAAATTTAACTTATTAATTATTTGTTCTCTATTTGTTCATTTATCTTTTGCCTAGTTTTATTCAACAGTGTATTATTTCTGGTTTGACAGCTACACGTTTAAACAAAGTTAACAAAGATGATTTTATTTTTTCGCTGCATGAATCGTCTTGTACATTAACGGAAATCGTCATAAATTTTAAAAAACTTTCTGTAATTTTCATTGTTATGCTGTTTTTTTTCTATTACAAACAAACGTCGAAGTGCTTAAATGTTAGATTCCAGTTGTGCAGACACCATGTTTCCACGAGAGGAGCAAAAACATAATGCATTCCGAAAAAAGCCTGCAACAGGTGTCGATCGACCAGTTCACAGCAGGAACGGTTGAAAAAGGGGACAAGACAACAGCGAGAAGAAGCGTCCTCAGGTCGCCAAAAGGCTCAATGAACTTCCCAAGACGAACGGTGGCGCGCGCTCGTTCTTCCGATTCCCAAGAAGATAGTGCAGAAGAGGTGACGACGACATCCTCTCGCGTTACTAAAACATATCGCCAATATCCGATAGTTTTGCGCGCGCGAGAAATGTCCGGTCTCACGATCCACTTGCTCGCGGAACCAGTTCTACCGGAATCTAGACCCCCGGGATGACACCCCCCTCCGGCCTGCGGGGGACAAATACCTATTTCCGTTCCAGCGGTTTATCGCCACTCTCTTGGTCTTGCCGTACGGAAAACAATTTATTTACAGTTTCGAATCTTGACAGATGAATCGCGGGCGCGAAAAAAAGGAACAACTCATAATCAAGTTATCATCGCCGAACAAGACGATAAACAGATAAAAAAAGGTGGCCACGAAATCACTGCGTCGCGATTTGCGAGAAAGAAAGCAAAAGGCGAGAGGTGTTTTCCATTTCCGGTCGCGCGGGTGAACCTCCCTCGATGAAGAAGACGGGTTCATTTCCGTTCTCAAAGGGGGTGGCCGTGTCAAGGTGGTGTTGAGGTTAAGGAAATTTAGTAAAATTTGCCTCCGGAGGAGGAAATCGGTTTTTGCGAAGTGCGAAGAGGGTTGGATTTTTTTTTGCTGTTTGATTGAGAGGAGATATTTGTATCTTTAAATTGACTATTGCGTCGTTTGTCAATCGATAAAACGGTGAGAGGTGATGAACTTGTTAAAGTCTTGAAGAATTTTGGAGGGAATTTTCAAGGGTGATTTTGCTTAGTTTTTGTTTTGAAGATTTTAGATTTTTGAAACGTAACATTGCGTAGAACGGCATTGGCATCAATATTTATGTTTTTTGTGCTGTCAAAACACAACATTTTAAAAATGTTATAAATTTGGTCAAGATGTGTTTCAAACAAGAGGTTGCTGTGTCCTATCCCTCGTCTTGTCCAGACCAAAATCCATGACAAAGCTGTCAGACCAAATAGGAAAAAATAAACAATCTTGGTTCTGGGCATAGGTGGTCACAAACCAGGTAAAGAAAATTTGAAACAAAACTATTTTATTTCATTTCAATAACTTGTTTTAGGCTGAAATTATTTGTTTTTTTTTTAAACAGGTAAGAGCCTTATTCGCGCACTTTAATTTTTGGTCGCGTTTTTGGTGTTCACCTAAAAAATCTTGAAATTAGTTATGAGGATTTCAGATTCCTCTCGTTCCACCATGCATTTTATCTCCGTGTACTAATTTTACTAGCAAACACTTTTTTAAAGATATTAAAATAAAGCCGTTCCAAAATATGGTTTTCATATTTCGAAAAATAAGACCAGCACAAAATAAAACAATATTGAACGTTCGACCCAAAAACAGCGATTTTTTCGGACGTATTTCTGGGTGGTTTGATTTGGATAATTTTACACACTTTTACTACTGAATTCAAATCTGACCAACATAATTTTTCGATAAATTCAATCATGATGAAATTTCAGCTAAGTTTGACAGCTCCATATAAATTTGAACGAAAGTTCAGTGAGAAAATCGTCATTAAATTTCATAAGAATCATTTGCAGTTAATCTTAAACGAAAACAAACTAAGATTTTTGTGTGAATTTACCATTTCTTCGAACTGGGTTATTTGTGTTGAGCGTGTAGGTGTTTTTTCTTTACACTGTCAGTAAAAATTAATGAAATTATTTTTTTTATTTTTTATTTTTTTTTAATATAAAGCAAGATACAGAAAAAATGGATTTTGTAAGGAAAGTTAACAATTTAGTCTTTTCTAAACATTCGCTTTAAATTTTCTAATTCGATTCAAATTTTAAAATCACCTCAAAATTACCCATCGTCGCCAATCGCGACCTTCCCACCGCGAAAATCACATTTCCGATCGCCCTTAAATTTCCCCACGCCAAAAGCCAATTCCAATCATTACCACAGTTTGAAAATTGAATTTTTAAACACTTAAATCCCCAATTGCCACCAATAATTTTCCATGCAAAAGAGTGGGTGGAGGGGGGGGGGGGGACCACACGCGTTTTGCGCGAGCGCGCCCTGGCCAGAACAATTATCACATTAGAAGAAAAACGTAGGAAATTCCAATTACTCACTTACGCGCCTAACCATCTTTTCCTCCCCGATGCTCTCCATCTCTCCGGGCTTTGGAGTGTGAGGTTAGGCGCGCGGGGAGATGCATTTTTTTTCTTGTTCGAGGTGGAAAAGTGGAAAATTGAGAGTGTGGGGTAATTGTTTTTGGATATTGAAAAATTGCACCCGAAACCAAAGAAAGAAAAAAACGCTCGCTGCGCGAAATTAGACAACTGGAAAATTAATTCACTTAAACTGTGCTGATATGGGGGCGTCCGTGGGTCGTGAGAATTTCGAAAAAAGCAACGCAGCAAGCCTTGAAAACATTTGGCGGTGGGCTCTTTTGATTGCGGCAGAAGACGAGACCACGACAAGCAACAGCTGAGATTTTCGCGGTGCGATGCACACCCAGTCGACGCGAACTGACAGCAGCAGGCTGTGAGTTTGGTGGCGCGTGAAGCGAGCGCGGGCTCGCTCGCTCGCGAGCTATTGTTTGATTGCACAAAAACATCCGCTGACATTGAACGTTGAAAGGAGTCGTCACCGTCATCGTAGTTGGCGGTGCCGTCTGAACTTGACGTTTGCGTAATAGTTTTGGGTGGTTTTGGACGTCGCGCGTTCTAACCTTGGTGATGGCTGTGCAGTTGCTGGTGATGGCTGTGGTAGTGGTACAGGTTGCTGCTGTCCAGGTCGGGGTAGTAGTTGGCCGAAGCCAGCAGGGAGGACGGAGCGTAGTCGCCGGCGTACGGGGACACGTTGGCCCCGTCCTGGAGGGACACGTCGTAGCTTTGCAGGACCATGGCCGCGGATGCTGACTGCTGGTGGTTATGGTTGATGTTCAGGTAATTGTTGTTGCTGCTAATACTGGACGGTGGCGGCTGGAGGTACTGGTGCTGGTAACTTCCGGTGGCCGACGAAGACGACACCGAGGACAGGATCTTGACGTGATCCGGTTCCAGGGTGCTGCTGCAGCCAGGAGGGCCCGCGAGCTGCGGCGTCACTAAACTGCACACTTTGCCGGATTTCACTTCACAGTCACTTCCCGAATTCCCACTGACTCTTTGCTTCTCTTCCAGACGTCTCAACTTCACAGGTTCACAAGCTGGCACTTGCAAGTCGCCAAGAGTTGTACATTTCGATCCTCTCAGAATTTCCTCGCTTAATCCAAAAACCGCTTCCGGTCACTTCCCGTCACCTCTTCACCGATCATCTGGACGCGGGACTCCCTTTTTTCTTGCACAATTCTTCACTCCAAGTACGCAACCACTTCCGGTGGACGAACGAACGAGCGCGCGCGATCTAATCTTGAGCGCGACAGACACACGCGAACCAACTTGACAACGACGACGTCGTTTAGAGACTACTACGATCCCGCGAGACACCGGGTGCGTATGCGTCTTCGTCGTCGCTCCGGAATAACATCGCCGTGGGAGCGAGAGCTCCGACAGCAATCGTGCCGTCTCGTTCGGCAAAGCCGAACACAACTTCGGGTTGTTGTCTCTCTCGATGCGATGTTTCTCTCGCGTTTCTTCGTCTCTTCTATGCTCACAGACAGGATGTTACGAACTGGTGCTGTTCCCTTGCCGAAAAGTATTGCAATCCGGGCTGCGGCGGCGGCAGCCACCTGTCTTGTTCCGTTTCGTCGATCCTTCTCTGTTCTTTCGGTTCGTTCGCTCAGGACCTCGCACTGTTCTCATGTGAACCAAGCAACCCTCGAGTTTTTTTTGTGTTATGTTTTTGAGTTGCACACATGCGGCCGCTTCTTGGGCCGCTTGCTAGGATCCTTATGTTGCACGAACATGACGCATTTTAGCGCAAGTGAGGGAATTTCCATGTGTGGGAGAATTTTTGTTGAATGAAAGAGTCTGCGATCAGCAGAGAAGCGAGTCAGACGTGCGTCCCTCACAAACCAAAAAGTGCTAAAAAGTGCAAAAAATGCCTCACGGCAAGAAAAAGAGGCGGTCCTCACCAGCAGGATCGGCAGATTTGAAGAAGCTAAAGAATGCCGAAGCGCTACCTGCAAAGCCAGGCAGTTTGAGCAAGGACGCTCAATATTCGTCTGGAAACCAGTTCGCTACCCTCCCTGTGGACGTGAGCGAGAAGGAAGAATTTGAACGACGGGAAAAGTTGCCACCCATTTTTGTGAAAACATCGTCATCGGACTCGGTGCGAAAGTGGCTGACCGGATTTATCAAATCTGGTGCTTTACGAGCTTCCATTCGCTTGTGTGCTGATGGACTCAAAATTCTGCTACCTACCAGAAAGGATTACAACTACGTTCGGGATTTCCTGAACAACACCAAGATTGAATACTACAGCCATGACGATCCAGGTAAACGCCCCATGAAACAGGTCCTCCGAGGCCTGTACGACATGGATGTGAGTGTGCTGAAAGAAGAGCTCAAAACTCTGAAATTGGACGTGATCGAAGTCTTCAAGATGACGAGACACAACAAGGACATCAAGTATCGTGATCAACTGTACCTGGTTCATCTCGAGAAAGGATCGACAACGCCGTCTGAGCTGAAAGCAGTTCGGGCAATTTTCAACATCATCGTGACTTGGGAACGTTATCGTCCAGTGCACCGTGACGTGACACAGTGTTCGAACTGTTTGCAGTTTGGGCATGGTGGAAGGAACTGTTTCATCAAGAGTCGTTGTGCAACCTGCGGAGGTGAGCACAAAACTCAAGCTTGCGAAACAATCAACGAGAACATTGAAGCCAAATGCTTCAATTGCGGTGGCGATCATTCGACCAAGAATCGAAGCTGCCCAAAACGTGCTGAGTTTGTGAAAATTCGGCAGCAAGCGACGACGAGGCACCAACCAAATCGTCGCAAAACACCACCAACTTTCACGGACGTGGATTTTCCTGCTTTGGCGTCACCTGGAGCGGGATCTGTTCGAGTGGTTCCAAATCTGCAGCCATTGCCGTTGAATCAGCGGCAAAAAGTTGCAGAGAATACAACACCTCCTGGCTTCAGTCAGCAACCGAGGGAAAACCAACCAGCATCAACGGATGAAGGCAGCAGTGACCTGTTTTCACCACAAGAACTTCTCAACATTTTCATCGAGATGACAACAACACTGCGTGGTTGCAAAACTCGTGCGGAACAAGTAAGAACGCTTGGAGGATTTATCTTAAAATACAGTTCGTAGTTTACTCGTTCTAATAATTTTGAATATTTCAATGAATTTACTTTTTTAGTTTTAAGTTAGGATTAGTTGTTAAAGTGATTTTTTTTTCTTTTTTACCCAAATGTATTCGATTTAATGCAAAAATGTAAAACAATTTGAAATAAATAAATGAATGTGAACAGTTAATAAGAAAACGAAAAATATAACAAAGATGAAGAGCATTAGGCCATACCACTTAGCATGTAAATGAAATGTTATTATTATAAGAAAGTTCAATAAAGACATATTTAATTTCAAAAAAAAATGTTGAATGAAATTCGATGTCTTTATTTGATTAGGTTACACAGCGCACCGGTGAGCTGCTGCTGCTGCCGGTGTTGGTTCCTCTCCTTCGGAGGGGTCCCATGGGAAGTGTGCATTTTGTGATATTTGAGACCCGAGGGTGCAGTTTTTAGGTGCATTTTTAGTGCCTTGATTGGTTTTTTGCTGGAGATTTATTGGTTTTATTTACGATTCCCAGCGTTGTTTGGGTGGTGTTGCTACGGAAATAGATCCAAACAGGACCTACTAGGTATCTGTCAAACGAAGAATCTTTAGTAGACTGTTGACCTCATGCCCGATTCCGTATTGAAGAATACTGATCTGGACTTCAGCGATCTTTGATCCGTCAGCACTTTACCTTAAACTTTCGCATTACACGCTTAATCTAGGATACCGCACCCTCCCCTTTCAGAAAATAATATCTCTACAACTCAAAAATATCAACGAATTTTGTGTGAAAAACAAATTCCAACTGCTTGTCCCACTACGAACCAAACACTCCTTCAATTCCTGTCACTAGTGCACGATTATTGTGGACTAAACTTCTAGATTACTGTGACACGATGACTTAAATTTGCGCAATTCGCACAAAACTAAGCGTAACCTTTGCAAACAACAGAACAATAAGGCTTTCTAGTCAGAAATTTACCAACACATTCAAAGTATGTTTACATGACAGCTGGACGTTTGTTTGCATCAGGTTTCCTATCTCTTTCTAGCAAAATTTTTTTTTGTCAGGCGACTTCTAGCTGGTTTTTTTTGACTGACTGCCCGATATGTCAGCCAACATACTTCGCAGGGCTGTGACAGCTACAGCTCGATCATTCACGCAAAATCCAGATAACACAGATCTGTGTAAAAAAATTACACAGATTGTTGTTCAGTTCTAGCTTTCATAATCTGAGTAATTTTTTTACACAGATCTGTGTAAAAAATACACAGATTTTTGAAAAGCCGTTCTTTCAAATCTGTGTAAAAAACAGTTGTCATTTTTTAACAGGCACCATTAAAGTTATTCGTGAAGTTGGTAAGTTTTATTTATCTAATTGAGTTATTTCGTTATTTAAAATTAGTTTACTATTTCAGACTTTGGCCATCTTCCAAACTTTAACCAGTACCCAATGAAATGATTGTTTGTGGAACCTGGTAAGAATGTTTCTTGAAACTTTGAATACCTAACCTTACCTTGATTTTCCTTTTTTAGTTTCCGGAATATTCTTGTTGGTAAAAGTAAAAGTGGCCACAGGTTCCGGAAGCCAGCTTGGGTGGCACTTTACGACGCCATCCTCGTCGTCATTGTTATGTTGTTTTCGTCGCTATCGGGAGAAGCCAACTCTAACCCAAAAATAACGATAATCGACAGTCACAAAACGGGCAAAAGTGCATCAAATGTGACCAAAAATATATTGTTAGTATATTTATTAGGTCAATAAACGAGAATAAATGATGTTTTATTTTTAAAATCAATCGAAAATCGTGTTTTAATTATAAAAACGGCAAAAACCCAGGTGCGGTAAAAATTACCCAGATCTGTGTAAAATTTTACACAGATTGATGGTTGAAAAATTACACAGATTTGACAGACAACGGCTGAACACAGATCTGTGTACAAGGCTTGTACACAGATTCTGTGTATTCCAGGTTTTAGGCGATCTGTGTCAAATTTTACACAGATCTGTGTTATCTGGATTTTGCGTGTTGTTTGCATCAGGACACTGTGACGAGGAGTTCGTCATTTTTGAGTTAAATTACATTTTTTTTTCACTGGGCCTAGAAAGCCTTATGAATTCTTTTTGACAAACTACACGCTTAACCGAAATAACACATTTCGAAGAATTTTTCAATCAGATTCTGTTAATATTTCTTGTGCTGAATGGGTAAATGTGTTGTTTTAAAACTCAATTTTTAATAAAACTGAATAAAAATGAAAACATTCATAACTCACTCCGTTGTCTTTTCAGACACTTTTTTCAACTTCTGTCAAATCAAACTCACAAATATTAATGTTCTTTCGAAAGCTAGAGAAAGTTTCCAAACATGACAGTTCTTTGTTTACATAGCTACACTCTGACGAGTGGAGAGTGATTTCAAGGTTTAATCTATCTCCACCATATTTTTTCAGTGGGCTTGATTTGTACAAATCCAAAATAAAACGCAACTTTAACATCGTAAACGTCTCGTCAACATTTCCATTCATAAAGCTTTCAACCAAGAAACGAGGAACCCCTCCCCGTAGAGGAGATCCCAATCAGCCCATATCGTCGATATTCGATCACCAGGGTTGTTCCCCACCCCTGAACTAACTGCTGGCTATTCAACTGGTAGCCGTCGTCGTCGTCGTCGCCTACTTTGCTCTTTTGCCGTTCTTTTTTTTTTTTTCTTCGACAATATCGGAAAGCAAAACGAAGACGACGACGACGAAGGAAAGTAACCCAGCTGAACTTTCAAGCTCCGCACAGAGAGAGAGATAGAGCGCGCGCTGGTGGCACCGGAAATCAGACACAATAAAGCTGGAGAACCACCTCCTCCTAGTCGATGATCAATAAAACCTGATGCCCTTCCTCAATAATATCTCCCTCATGTAAAGGTCTAATGTGCCATCTTCTTTCTCACTGCACAACCTTGTTATTAGTCTTTACCGTGCATTTCCTCCCGGCATCGAGTGTGTGTGTGTGTGTGGAGTGAAGAAAAAAGTGACAGAAAAGGGGCCACTTTTTGCTCGAAACGAAAAAAGGTACACACGTGACGATAAGGAATTCCGGAAACTATTCCACAACCCAAAAAAAGAAACACCCGGAATTCTTCGCCCGTGAGTAATTCAATCCAAGCAGGCGTATCAATAATGCACTTTAGCGTGCATACTCATCAATGGCTGCCTCGATCGTCGTAACGACTCGAAATCTGACAGGGTTGAAAAAGGCTAATCTGGCTTTGTCTTGTTTTTCTTTGGGTTAAAAAAAGGGAAACATAAATCCTTGAGGATCGGTTTTGAATAATTTTCTAATGTGATGCCACCACTTCTCAGGGGTTAGGCTTGTGCTGTTTGGGGTAGTTAACCGCCCTCGCTTCCTGTCACGTACCACACAAACTCAGAAGAAGAAAACAGGAGGTTGAAGAGATCGTGTACCCTTGTTCAGGAGAAAGCCTTTTTTTCAAAACAACAACATTACACAAATGGATTTTTATTATGCGTTGCGTTGTCAAAGAGAAAAACAACAATCATCGTTTCGACGATGGGCCCGCAACGGTTGATTCGAGATTGAAGTGGCGCACGTGTTCCCGGGATCCCAACTCCCTTCAATTAACTGCTTAGATGTGAGCAGGATTTGCGTTTTGGGAGATGTTCAACCCAAAAATTGGTAATATTGAGTGACAATGTACATTTTGACACTTATCCATTTACTTATTTCTGAGTATGTTTGGTTTTGCCGAGATCTGAGTGATTTTAGATCAGAGTCAACTGTCAGATTTGTGCACGCATAACCGAAATTAGCGATTTTTGATAGAGTTGAGGTAAAATGCATGTGCGCAAATGTCACCCAGCTGTCCCCAGCTATTCTCCCACGGTCGGCAATCTCTCGAGGTCATCGCCAGTCACAAACTGACACCCTCCAATCTAACTTATTACCACCATGCGTGCTCGCCTTTGACAGTCGGGCTTGTACGCAGAAAATGTTACGTTCAAAACAAAGTAAAAATTATAATGGAAAAGTATAATTTATGACCCGCCAACTGCTACCACCACCACCACCACCACCACTTAGTCGCAGTAGGCACCTGTGTCTGTTCGTACCGCGATGCACTCCAGGCCTACTACTACCCTCATAAGAGCGCAGTCCTAAAGTCCTTAAAAAAGTACGACTCAAAGAAGGGGGAGATCGGCGCGCTCGCCGAACCGTTAAATGAACAAACAACCCCAAAATGAATTGCTCGCGAGTCCTTTTCTGTAAATTACGAGAGCCAAAAGTCATTAAAAAAACAGCGCCCCCTCGTGACGTGGAGACACTGCGGAGAGTGTGGGAAATGTGCAGTCAAGGTGAAAAAATGCACCCCTGGCGTAATAACATCATTTTTTTTTTTGTTTTAAAAAACGCAGAAGTCACCAAAGTTCCCACGCTACTAATTTGAATTTGAAAACATATCGCGACGCAATTTCGAGAAATGAAATTTCGATGTTTTGTTCCCTTTAAAAAAAGACGCGCACACACACAGTTTAAAACCTCATCAGCGTGTGTTTGGTAAATTTCCAGCGATTAATTAAATTGAGCATACATTTGCATGTCATTAATTAAAAGGGAGATGACAGCAATCGCAGCAAGCGACGCCATCTTGGATTGGCGCAAGGCGTTACAACAATCAAGGTGTGTGCGCGCAACAAAGGCAGCGGCAGCATAAACACAACGTTTCGATCGCGATCAACATCAACATACACAACAAAAAACAACAACATTTGGATGTTTGTGTGTATAAAGTGGGAAAGAGTGCGTCGATGCGGGTTTTTATCGTTTCTTTTTTTTCGAGATTTTCTCACGATTGCTTTTATTGTTTTTTGATAATTTATTTTATGCTAATAAAAGCGACGACGTGAAGGTGAGGGTCACCGCCGAGGTGCTGTTCTAGCTTTTGATTGCTCTGGAAGATGATTCTCTTTGTTGGACTCAAACTATGGTGGCCCAATTCCACTTCAGCGTGCACAACTGACAGCGGCGGCGCAAGGTGGTACAACGAGCAAGGTGGAAAATCATCAGATTCGTCAACCATCTTTGAGACCGCTGCGCTGCCCAACGGCATCGGCGGTACTTCGGTCTATGAAACGACCATAAAATCACAATTTCTCGCCTCATTGACGAGATCATTGAGCAGCAGTTCCCCTCCCGATATCGCCGTAACGAACCAGATCGGAACCCCGGCCCATCGACTGCGTCGTCGTCGGCGATCAAAAATAATTAAATTGCTAGCTAATTAATTGAACCATCGCGCGCGCCCGGGCTCGGCTCCCGGGGTCCCAAACCGGAAACGAAAGTCCCCTTCACCGTCGATTCCCGCGCGGAGGAAGTAAAGTCGGTTGATTCGCATCTTGCAGCATCCAGTGATCGTAGAGCGCGAGCGCGTGAGAAAATGAAATTGTCAATCGCGAACCGATCAGAACCGAGTCGTTCAGTCGACGACTATCCGAGTCTGGTGGACAACGTTGTCTACGCACGTAGCGAAAACGCTAGCGGCGTTTAATTTCCAACATCCGTTCGGAGTCCGGACGTGCTGGAGAATGCAAAGACTGCTGGAAAGAACGGGCTGAAGGAGAAAGAAACGCACGGCAATTGAAACAAACAACAAGCCGATGATGGTTGGAAAAAGAGTAAACAATTTAATTGAATATTCATTATGTTGATAAAGGCTGGCGCGCACGCTTCGAAGAAGCGACTCAGTGATGTGAAATTCTGATCATCTTGCTCACCTTACTGTGTGACACCACCTTGCTACCAAGCTGTCAAAGTACACGCTGAATTGTACTGCAGAAGAGTCAATAGTGTTTTGATCTAGCAACACACCTCTGTGCGTTGCACCACCTTGATCAGCTGTCAAACTAGAACACGCTGAATCGGAAACACCACAATCGCATTACGCGCTCACGAAACTTTAACCAACTTAAAAACTTTAAACCTTTTCCCCTCCCTGACCAATCGCATCGGAAGTTTGCTCTCGGGCCCGATCACTGGTTCGACCCGCCCGGAAGCATCAGCTTCGACAATTTGCCCCGCGAAGGTATCAATTTTGGGCTGGATTTCGGGCCATGGAATGGGCCACATTAGCGGAGAGGCGCCACCAACGGCGTGCCGATCCGATCAGATTTGCATAATTTCATCCAAACTGGATCACCCCATCATCATCGGAGGAGAAGGGCACGCGAGCAAGACCGTGGTTGAGGCCCTGTCGACGTCCGTCCGGAAGTGGGGACCGTTACTCGCGCCGTACGCTATCCAGAGAGGCTCGTACACACACGCGCCAGCTTAAATTAAGATCTTCGAGTCCGAGTCGGGCGCGTCGTTCTCGGTAATCGCTCGGTGGCTTCGTTTGTGGGTTGTTCGTACGGGCCGAGAGTTGACAGAGAACGGCACACAAAACAGAAGCCGTCAGGTGAGAAAACCGCAACATATGACCGGGCTCCAGACATTTTTCGGCACTCAACCAACATCCGGCCCTTTAATCGGGGTAACGTTAAACCACTTCTTCCGACAGGGGTGCCTCATGGGCTCTGAACTGTCACTTGTAACGTCATGCAAAGTTACTCAGATTTCGTCAAAATGGAACTCAAAATCTGACCTTTAACTCAAAAAATATGCATTTTTCAGATTCAGTGAAACTAACCTAAATTTAACATAAAGCTTCAGAACTCTTTTGTGAGTAGGTTCAGCCTTTACTAAAACCAAGCAATTTTGAACGAGGTTCGCCAATGACAATTCCAACTGTCAATAACTCATCGCCGAGCAAGAGCCTCCTGTTCCGGCGATACAAAGGATCACCCCAGCTACTTAAAAATGCAGCGGCAGACGCAATTTATATTCAAAATAGTCCGCGTCGCGTGCAGTCAGACTAGGAGCTTTTCGCGACGTGACCATGAACGCGCGCTGGAAGTTCAACCCAATCCAAGAAATTGAGACAAAAGAGTGCGCTACGCTGCCATAATTTCATAATGTTTGCAACGCAACGTCACCGAGTTTGACAGCTACCGGCGAAGCGGTCGGTGGTGTAAAATTCGACATTTGACCAGCGTGCGGCGTGTTTGGAGTCGGTTTCTAATCAAAGGAGGCAGCCGCGGCGGCAATGTTAGACCAAATTTGCAAGTCAAATGTTTGAAAGGAAGAAAATATGCCATGTTTACATTGCAGCAGGCGTCGCGAGGCACGAACTGTCAAACGGTACAATGCAGACCCGAAAAGTGGCACGATTTGACTCATTTGTCGACTTCTTTATTGGTTATTACCAAAGAACCAACAAATAATTTCAGTGTATCTCGTCGACTAACGTCATGATTCGAATTCCCGGACGCTTCGAAACCCGGACACTTCATCTTGTTTTATCAATTATTTGGATATAAGTTCGCATTATGAATGTCAAAACTGTGTTATTTGATGAATTCCAACATCAACTATCATTTCAAATTTGTTTGAACGCTGTAGTTAATGCCAAAACAATTAAATACAATAAAATTATAAGTTTACAAAAATGCGAAACATTTCACTTGAAATATTTCACAGGCGTTCGAAGCACCGGGAAGGCAAAGCAGAAATTTATGGTTTCGATTTTTAAATTCTAGCAAATTTTTATATAAACTATCGATTGTTTTGATGCTAACAGCTTATTTGAGACCTAAAGAAAGCTATTCACTAACATTTCAGTCCAAATTTGTGCGATTCATAAGTAAAATCGAGTGTCCGGAATTCGAAGCAAAAGTGTCCGGATTTCGAATCAGCTTTTATCAGTGTCCGGGATTCGAAGCACAACAAGTCATTTTATTTTAAAATTCTGATGAAAAATTGTTAGAAAAGACATATTTTGCATGCATTTTCTTGAAACTGACTGTTCATACTACATCCTGATGATATTTCTACATTTCCAACTTATAACATGATGTTTTGCCAGCTATAACAAAAATGTTATGCTGCTAAGTGTCCGGATTTCGAATCATGACGTTATATGATGGTCGTTGTGAGCAGGATACCCAGAACGTTTACAAATGACTTTTAATTTTCTAGATTTCAAAACTTAAAATGATGTCTGACTTAACGTTTCTCAAAAACATTTTTAAAACAGCTAATTTAAAGATAACAAACAGCTTTCGTCTAAATTCTAATTTATAAACTGAACACCAGTCGAATTTGCATAAGGAATAAAGTTGTCACACATGTTGTTTCGGCCATAAATTTTAGTAAAGTTGAAATTATAATGCGAATTTGGCAAAATTTATGCACACCTTGCCGATTCTTAAGCCGCGTGGCAGTTGTCAAATGGAGTGCACACAAATCTGAATTTAAGTAAGTTTTGCTTGATTATTTTCCATTCATTATTTAAAATGTTTATTTTTAACTAATTTTTGGTAGAATTCAATAAAAATCTCAAAATGAGTGAATTTCCGAATCCGAAAAAAAACATCGATAAGCGTATACATTTAGGAAAATCTGTCAAATCTACACGTGTAATTAAAAACATTTAGATTTGAAAACTCCTCACAAAAACAATTTTTTGCTGAGCTGTCAAACGATACACGATTAACTGGGATCAATTAAATTTCGTAGAATTAGCTTTTTAGGTTTCATCCCAAAACTTAATTTGATCTTAAATTGATTTCGCAGAATTCCGAAACTGTCACCCAGCTGAATCCGATTCGGATCACATTTCGCCGGACCCAATTAGGGTGCGTCACTTCCGGAGCAAATTTCAAGCAAATCTGGACTCCCAATAAAAACGTAGTCTCGGATATTCGAGTGCCCATTTGTATGGGCTGTGAAGGAGTAAGGATCGGAAACGACGACGACGACGACGACTAGGAGGGCTCGTACAGAATTAATAATGATGATGATGATGACAACGAATCGCGTTACTCGATCCTTTTTTCCACAACCACCACAAGAAACGGTGACGGGAAGATCCGAACGAAGGAGTGATCCCTCTAGACCGCCACGCAGCCGTGTGTGTAATTATACATGAAAATAATAATAATACGGCTCATGGATTTCGGGATCACTATGACACACAGAGGATGAAGGATGGAATGGAAGAGGGACCAAACAGAAAAGACACTTGCGCGACCAAACCGGAGGGGAAGAGCACTTACCTCTTGGTCGTTTTTTTTTTTGAGGTTAGAACGGAAATGAAACCAGATACTTGTGTGTATTTTACACACATTTTTTCTTTTTCGAGAACTCACTCAGGAGTTGTAAAAGGAATATTGATGAAAGAGATCGAGCATGGAAAGATACTTAACGACCTGAAAGTTGGTCTTTTGCGTAAGTTTTTAACGAGATTACAGCGATCCTAAATTGCGATTTAAGGCTAGGGATCGCAGCAAGCCTAGAGCGCGCGCACGTGGATAATTCTGCCCGCACCGGAAGTGCACGCGATCCGCCTGATCAACTGTCAAAAGGCGATGCTCTTTTGTGCTCTCGCCAAGATGGCGGCCCAGGATAATGCTTGCCAAGCGTTCATCAACAATTGTTTGCTCAAACGCGCACGTGTTCGCCTCCAAATCAATTGTTTTCAACATTTATAGAGCAATCATGGTTTTTTGCTCAACGACCCAGTTCTGTTTAGCTCGCACACTAGTCGCTCCTACCAAAACTAGCTGCTTCTTCAAAATTGATGAAAAAATTGAACAATTTTCAGCAAAGCGCGCTCAATTGAAGCGTGCGCACGGGCGCTTTTTCTTCTTCCACCTCTTTGCGATCGTTCGGAACCACACACATCGGATCTAACCGCGGTTCGGATGATCAAGTGAGGGAGAGAAACAGACACAAACGTCAATTTAGCCGGGCTCGTTCAACTCTTCTTCGCGCAGCGTGTACGCAGAAGCTACCCGCACACACACACACACACACTCACTTTGTATGTGTTGTGTACAAAATATAGGTACTTTTTCCTTCTTTCTCTCGCTTGTTTTTTTTTTTGCCTTCTCGCCTCTCTATTCTCTTATTCAAATGAATTAAATCGTTAATAATGACAACATCCGGTCGGGTTCTGACTCCCCCACCTTCTCCGCTTCTTCCTCGGCCAGCTCTTTTAAGTGAAACACTGCAAACTTTCTTCATATTTTGCTGCGCTACTGGCGTTTAAGAATTTTGGAGAGCAATTTTCCCAAATTGTTTTTCAGATTGTTTGGTAATCATAATTCCGACGGAGTGGCCCGCCCCTTGCGCTCCCAGCTTGGTCAAGTCACATTTCACCCAAAATTTGACGTTTAGCCTCAAAACTAATTTTTAAGAAGGTCCAAATAGTGCCTACTCAATGAAACTGAATAATTTTAGAAAGGCTTTTGTCGTTCAACCAAGTTTGGGGAAAAAATCGACAATCATTTTTGAGGATAGCAAAATGACAGTTCGTTGAGCTGTTTTTCAAGTGTCCAACCCCTCGTGTCAAAATTCCATCCGCGCCAGCCCCCGGAGGCGTTTTCCCATAACCTCACAGTTTGTCGGTTAATTTATCCAACTTTATATGCATTTTTTTCTTCAACGCGATAAGCTCGAGGAAGCATGAATCATTGCGCCAGTGCGAACTAGTTTGTTGGTGTTGCTGCTGCACCGGAGGCAAATTGCAATCAAATCCCTCTCGAAACTGGTTCGGAATCGATACGGTGCAAAAAAAACCAGGTGAAAGGTTCCTGTCAGAACTCAGTGCCGGATTCGGAGTGAGTGGACGCCTTGAATTGTTTCCGATTTATGTTATTAACATTTAAATTTGCTGAGACAAAGATCAACATTTAATTGATTATGACCGTTTTAATGTTTGTGTGTAGAATGACATTTGCGTACACTGTAAACAGAGTTGAACCCAGTGCAAACATGCCTGAAGCTCAGAATGCAGAAATAGTCGACATAATCGAAAGCTATGTCGACTTTCAAAAATAAAATTCAAATTAAGATAAACATCTTGTTTAAAATTTGTAAAAGGTGTTTGTGAACTCGTTTCCCCACAACAACGGACGTCGCCTATCCGACATTTCCCACGGTCCCATCGGCGCGCCATCTACCGTTCAACGCTAACTTTCCATGCAAATCACCTTTTGTCGCTTAATCGACGACTCTCCAACGTTCGCAGTTTCCGATTTGCGTACATAAAAATGTTACAAATCAGTCCGGTCCAGTTACTCGGATGTGGCCCAACTTCCCTCTCTCCCTCTCTAGTCTCGTATCGAAAACTTGTTTTCGCTTATTTCCGGTCCGGCTTATGCTGCGTGCGGAGCGCGCTTGAAAATGACATTAAATACGGAACATAATCTCGTTTAAGAGTGTGGTCGTTCATTAATTTTAATATGTGCTTCCTCTCTTTTCCCGGGAGATTCTCAGGCCTCCGCGAGATCAAGTCATCAAAGGAGGCTGAACGGACGGGACGTCCAGTTTTAGAACAATCAACGGCGGTCACAGCAAGCGCTGCGCCGATGCCGGAGAAAGGGAAAGGAAAGAATCAATATCCTTTGGAAGTCGGCCTGCTCGGATTTGTTTACGTCGACGTAGTCGACGGATCCGAGAGGTGCAAAAAAGTGCATCGCCGCGTTTCCTCTGTCATTTAGCAGCGGACGGGCCCGAAAAAGACATATGCTGGAGACCTCATGAAACTAATTGAAGCCATTAAGCTGCGGAGTCACCTGCAATTATGCTAATGTCTTCGCGCAGCCTCCGACAAAACGACAACAGAAAGAAAGAGTAAAAAAGCGTCCAGTACTATTTTACCGTGTGCGGAGAAGGGCCCGACCGCGGGCCGGAGGAATAAAAATTATCAGAAGCATTAGGCCCGCACTTAATCTTCACTTCCTGGCCCAGTTCCGAGCGTGCTCGCTCGAGTCGAGCCCGGAACGGGCCGGTTTTGACAGTTTAATCGATCCCGCGACGAGTAATCGCGGGCGGAAGTAGTGAGGTGAGGTGACGCTAGCGCCGCGCACCGACGATGCGTAGAACTACGCGTACAAGTGTCAAGCGAATTTCGGTGGAAGAGCCCTGACTGAAAAGTCCGTCGGACGTCCGTCGTTTGTCGTCCGTGCAATCGTACGACGTCGCACGACAATGTCGCGCGACTATCGCACGAATGTCAGACGTTTTTGCACCAAAATGTCGTATTTGTCGTGCGATCGATAATCGAAATTGTACGACATTGTCGTACGACATTCGACCGACGTCGCACGGTTTTGTTATTTAGAATGTCGTGCTATTGTCGTGTGCTGTCATTTCGGATTTTTAGGTTATGTTGCTGTTGAAAAAAACTGTTGTGTTGTTTTTTATTTTATTTTTTATTCAAACACATCTAATTTCACAATAATATTAACTTTTTCACGAAATTTAACTTCCGGATCGCCGATTCTTCTCCAACTTGGCATTCTTCGGATGCTCTCGGATTTGCATTGACCGCAGCTTCCGGCTTGGATGTTGGTGTTGGACTTTTGCTTCTCGACGAGCTGATCAAGGTTTAACCCGCCAATCTTGGATCTCAGGCGGATTGATGGCCACCGGGGTACGAGATAACGTGAATACTTCCGTGGGTTCTACGGAGGCGAACTCATGGTTTCCGGCATGATCGGATTGGAATATTTTAGTTGCCTGAAAAAAGATAACGTTGACGTTTACATTAGGAATGAGCAGGATAACTTCTTAATATACACTGCGACATTTGCCAAATTACTTTAATTGGCATCAATTTATAAATTAAATTCATACTTAAATATTAATAATATAAAAATTTCAAAAAAGGTATTTTAAGCATTAAAATCAATTAAAAATTAAGACATTTAAAAAAAAATACTTATAAAACTCATTTTTTGCAACTAATTTGAAAATCGAAATTACAAGAATTTTTTTTTAAATTAAGCATGTATGTTTGCTGATTTTTTGAAATTTTTAAATGTTTGAAATTTAGGATTTTAAAATTTATGAATTTCAAAATTCTTTAAAATTATTTAAGAACTCTAGAACTTAGAAGATTTTAAGGATTATACAATTAAGTTTAAGGAATTTGGGCTTTTAAATATTAGGATTTTAAAAATATCATTCTAAAAAAATCTAAAATTCTAAAATTTAAAATTCTAAAATTTAAAATTCTAAAATTTAAAATTCTAAAATTTAAAATTTAAAATTCTAAAATTCTAAAATTTAAAATTCTAAAATTCTAAAATTCTAAAATTCTAAAATTCTTATTTTTATATTTTAGAATTCTATAATTTTTAGACTTTTGAAAATTTCTAATTTTATAATTAATAGAATTTTTCGAATTTTCAAAATATATAACTATAAAAATAATTTGATTGTAATTTTATGTTAGAATTTTTAGAATTTTAAACTCATAACTTTTAGAAGTTTTGAATTCTAAACTCTAATTTCAAATATGACGAACGACATTTAGATTTTTTTTATTTCATGAATTTTGGGATTATAAGAATTTTAATAATGTTAGAATTTAACAATTTTAGTATTTTTGAATTAAAGAATTTCAGTATTTGAGGTTTTTTTAATTTCCAAATTTAAATATTTTAGAATTTCAGATTTTTTAGTGAAATGTTTTGAGAACTTTAAGACCTTGAAAATTTTATGATTTATTAAATTCTATAATTTAAGAATATTAACAATTTACAATATTCTATGAATTTAAAGAAATTTTTAGTATTCAAATGCTTGCATTCTATAATTTGAAATACTAGAGTTTGAAAATTAAGAATGAAAAACTTTAGAATTTTACAGTTTTAGTGTTTAAGATTGTTTAAATTCTGGTAATTTAGATTTTTCTTTAGTTTAGAATTGTTGGGTAAAAACGTGGATTAGATAACAATTTTTATGTTTTGAGGTTTTGAATTTAATACAATACAAACACACACTTCGTTTCTAAAACATGACTCACCAGTTTCATCAGGTATGTGCCGCAACCTCCGCGGAAAGTAAAACACCAAACACCAACCGCTACCTCGATCGCAAACCGATTCCTTCCCGTCCCGTCTTCCGGAATGACCCGCCAAATTTCCCGTCCTCCTTCACCGCCTCGAAGACCGAAATCTGGAATAGAAGACACCAAGGAAGACACTTTGATTCGGTCACTGCGCACCCTGGCCGAATCATTTCGGCAGCAAAATATCACAATCTAGAACTAAACTTACCTATTATCCGTCGAAAATCGTCCAAAATCTTCTCAGCTCCTAAACCAAATACCAAAAGTAACGACAGCTGGTTAGATTCGGTTGCAATCAAGTCCGAACAAGATCAACTGAAGAGAACTGTCAAACTGTTTGCGTCGACGATAATCGACGTCGAATTGAAGGAAAATCGATCGAAAAAACCATGTCGAGCATGTCAAGTGTTTGTCGTCCGTTTGTCGTCCTTTCGACCAATCGATATCGAAACGGTAAAATCAAAACCGTGCGACAACTCGTACGACGTGCGACATTTTTCAAACAGGGAGGTAATCAAATTTGATACGCGATTATCTGGGTGCGCGCGCCCTGGGAGGTCATAAAACAAAACAAATCAGCGGTTTGTATCACTCCCGGTGGTGGTCGTAAACAAACTTTCACACCCTTTCCTCTTCAGCGTGTGTTGCGATAAAAACTGTCCCGCTCTCCCTCCCACGACCACCACGCACTTGAGAAACCGATCAATTTTGGGTTTTGTTTTTCGTGTTCTTCATGGGAAGAGGGCGAAAGAAACCGAGGATCGACATATCTTAATCTGTGGGAAATGTAAACAAAGCGCAGCAGGAGCGACATTTGTCATCCTGTTGGGAGGTTAGGTAGCGACAGGAACAAATTTATGACCTTTCTCGAAGATTCTCGGAAGTCGAGATAGCAACGGAACTCGCTTACCCAACGAATTCTGAAACTGAATTTGACTTATTCTAATTGACAGTGTGACAGATTGTCAGGTTTGACAGCCCGCTAACCACCACCCACGCGCAGGAACCAAAGTGAAAACGGAAAGTACGCTTTTCACGCCGCACTGGGCAGCAAAATTCCCGCGCTTGCTATGTTGTGGAAGAAGTCGCGATTGCGCCAGCGATACACCGTCGTACATGGGTTTCCACCAGCGGCTCGCAAACGTTTCGTTGACCAACGCCTACTATGTTGTGTTGCAGCGGCCGTCGCAAGCAAACATTGCATGACTTCTTTCTTCCAACAAAATTTCAAAACACTCACACTTGCTAGGTGCTTCGGTGTGTGAGTACCGTCCAGTGTTGGTCCGTTGTTTGAACCGCTTTGTTTTTGTTTTGGTCTCGTCTCTGCACCCAGCACCCGCCAACTCCTTCGGCTACTGCACAATAACACGGCGCAGCAATAGACCTACTTGCCCGGCGAACCGTGCCCGAAGAGGGCCCCCTCACCAATACAGCCCAAACTTTGGCGAAGAATGCGTCACCGTTCGTAGCGTTCGGACAATACGGCGAGCGTTGTCGTTGGGTGTCGTGGCGCAGCGTACTTTGATTGGGACCGATTGTTGTCCTCGCCGGGTCTCTCAAACGGTTATTTTTTTTTCGCGCTAATGGAATTTTCCCTTTCGTTTTGTTGTCCGACGCCAAGGCCTACTACTACTGTCGAGACACGAACTCAGGGGGCGGAGAAGACCGAAGACTACGCGACTCAACAAGTATCTAATAGGGTTAGCTGAGTTTTTTTTGTTCGAATCCTTCAAGAGGGGTGAACCCGGGCAAATCAAATCAAACGATCCGATGACAGCGAAAATGTTTGGATAAAATCAGAGGGATAATTGCGTTACCCCTGTGCGCCTTTGATGTTTTCTCTATTGTCGGAGGGTCCTTAAGGATCTCCTCAAGGAAGGGGAAGAAAACCGGTCGCACGTGTTTTTATTATCTTGCAAATTAGGGTTACGCCAGAGGAGTGAAGGAATGTCGTCCTTGAGCTAGGTTGGCTGCGTGGCAACTTCGAAAAAAAAGATGGCCGTTAGCTGTCAGTTTGCGCGTCGCGCCATCTTGGATGACTCACACTGTCTGATTTACGTCTGACGACGCGGTCTGTTCAGGGTCCCTATTGTTCTCCGTAGAAGTTGATGTCGTTTCGGTTGAGGTGCTTTCGTGTGTAAATTCTCTACCCGTTGGACGGCCGAGGTGACCCTCCGGGTTTATGAATGGTACCGCGATCGAGGCTTTGAAGAGACACGCTAATGGAAGGTTTTCGAGTTTTAGAGAGAAAAAACTGATTCTTGTCACGAAGGGCAGCGCATGACAGTTGCGGAATGTCAAGGTACACGCTTAAATTTAACGCTGATTTTTGCGTGTACATCGAAAGCCGTTCTCCACGTGTAACCAAGTGTGACAGCACTACAAAGTTGTCGATTCTGGCCACGGCCCGCTCTCACAATATTTGCCAAAGGCGTGACCTAATGATGGCAAAAATAAACATTAATTTACGTTCACATGCGAGGTTTCACTCGCGGCCCGTCCCGAAGCGCGACTTGCTATTGAAAAAAAAAAACTAAAAGCAAACAAACAACCGAAGCAGGCCTGGCTTGCCAGAAGAAAAAAAACAAGATGGCCGCGTGACAACATTTGCATGCCGTGCCAACCAATCGCAGTGCCGACTAGATCTTCAAGAAATCGCGCTCAACCCAATCAAAATGGCCGCACGGTGACCTTCAAACTTTTGCACACCTTGCGATACATTTTAAAATCATTTTCATTTTTCGATGACAGGTCGACGAGCGTAAAATTTACGACTAACCTTAACCTCGTTTTTCTTTCTTTCGCGTACACGCTCAAAGTGGATGGATCAACTATGATATTGCATCACCCACCCGACAAACTGACCGAAACGCGACATGTGTCCATCAGAGTGCACAGATATTTTTTTTAATGATGTGTGCACCGAGCAGAAAGTCCGAAAAAATAACCAAACGGTTGACCTTTAAAGTTGGAAAAAAGAATCACCGCGCACCCCTGCAACAATAACAAATACATGACTAGTACGAAAACAAAAACAAAAAGCCCCGCCAAGACGTTTGCTATTGGTCACGCTAGATGGCGCCCGAAAACGAAATCTTTCGCCGCTGCGTCTTCAAAAGTGTAACATTGAACTATAAAAGCACTCGGTACACCCTAGCCGCAACAATCATAACCTACAAAATTAATTATCATAAATTATGACAGATCAGTACACGCGCGGCTACCGCCGCCGTCAAAATTTGGCAACACCTTGGACTTCTTCTTTTTCTACTCCGTCCGTTTTCGCAGTAGGCTAGAGAGGCTGATTTAAAATTGTAATAGCAGGCCACGAAAATTAAAACAAATATTGACCGCGCGCGTAGCTGGACTCGTTTGTTGCAAGGTGCGAGGAAGGTATTTTGCTCAAGACATTGAAAAGTGCAATAAACGTGCGCGATTCACCTGGCTGGTTTGACACAAAGTTGGTGCGGAGCAGCGTCATAAGGTTATTGTTGTTTTGGTTTTAGGAGTGCATTATTCCGGTGAAGATTTTCCGTTTTGTGAATTTGTTGGCATTGAGAGTTTTGTTGCGAGGGGTGTAATTAAAAATACTGTTGCTAATTAGATCTTTGTTTGCTTTTCAGGTACATTTTTGCCTTAAAAAAAAGAGAACTGTCAAACTGTTAATCTGTCAAATGTAAATCTGTCAATTTATCAAACAGCCGAACTATCGAACTGTTAATCTGTCAAGTAGTCAATCTTTCCCAATTTTGGGTAATCCTACACCCTTATCATGACTTACTCAATATTCGTTAAAATCAAACCTACTCATAAATGAATAACTCGATTCCGAGAAAGCTCGGTTTTAAGAAAACTGAGTTATTTTGAACTAAATCAAATTTTAAATGTGTAAATTCAAATCGAAACCACAACTCAAACTTCTCGAAAAAAAAAACACAGTAAACTTCAAATTTGAAACGGTAAAGGAGCACAATTGCAAACGTAGAGGGGGAGAGCTGGAAGTCACGGTCGAGTTGAGCCAAAACAAAGGTTCTCCCAACCTGCACCGGTCACCGGTCCAGTGTCCAGCCACGTGTTTTTTTTTTCACTGTAACTGCAAGAGTTGCAAACAGCACTTTAAGACATAGACTAATTTTAAAGACATTTTTGGTCAACATTTTGACGGATGTCAATTTGAAAACAGTGGTGCCAAATTTTCTTTTATTCTGAGTTCTTCTTTTAAAATAGATTAAAACCATATTTCGACAAACAAATCAACAACTACAGAAACATAGCCTATAACTTTCTGTGCCGTGTTGTGCCTCCCCCTGTTGTTTGAGCGTGTATTCATTCATAAAGAAGAGGGAGCACAAAGTATTGAATGAAAATCACTTGATTGTTGGCTTTCGGGCTCCCCCCGCCCCGTTTTATGGACGTGCCCTGCCTCCCTTTTCCACCCTCCCACCCCGCCCATCGGTCGAGAGTGGAAATCAATTTTCGAGTTCGGTATTGAGCGCTCGCCACAGAGTATTATCATTAAAAAATAAGCGTTGGCAACTTCGAGCGAGCGAACGCGCGATGAGCCAGCAGATTCTTTCGTAAAATACTACTTTATTGGACGATAGAAGCTTCGAAAACGAAAAAAACGCGCAACTCAGGTGACTGAACCACACATTCACATCGCAGCAGGCATTTGCGGCAAACGTCAGTTGAAGGTGGAAGTGGGCGGCCATCTTTAAATTTCAGCAATATCTGTGGCTACTTTGATGTGTTGTGGTCAAGCCGACGTTCTAATATTTAAGTGTCCATGGCGACCACCAAAGCTGGCAGCCCTGCCGCGCGCTCGATGACTCCGATAGTGAAGTTCCGATGAGCGTGTATGCGTTTGTGTATTCACACACAACGACGCGGCGCGGCCTACTCGGGATGGATGATGGTGGCGATTTCCAGCGATGATAACAGCGCGCGAGCTGTTTTTAAATGAATGAGTCGGGTATAACTCTATGAATGAAACGAGCTGAACAAGTGTGTGTGTGTGTCTGTGTATTTCCCCTGCATGCTTTTTCGCGAGAAGAATTGCATGAATGGAGAGTTTATGGCGTCGTCATCGTTAAAAAGTTCTCAATGATAACGGGGGCACTTCCATGCGAGTTTTGCAATGAGTTCGTAAAATTGACAAAAACAAAACTCTTGGAGAAATCGTCTCAACACATTTCACAAGAGGAAATACAACGATCTTAAATTTTTCGCTTTTGTTGAACAAAAAAATGGGTGCTTTCGATGGAGAGTGTAAATTTTGACAGCTTCTGCACTCTGAATTCGACCTTACGGAAATATGCATATGGCTGTCAACAAAAATAAAGAAGTTCATGAACTACATATACAAAAATAAGGAGTCAAACGTCATATTTTAACAGTGTATATCTGCAAGTACAAATAATTTTAGGCAAGTTATAACATTTTACTAACTGAATTTTCAAACTTTTGGAAAAAATATTTCTTCTGGTTAAAAGTGTATATTTTGACAGCTTCTGCCCCAACATCAATGTTTGTCAACAAAGTCAAACTTTACTCCTTTTTCGACAGTGGCGATCTACACTCAAAAAATGTTTTAATCAGGCACAAGATTTTGCTCAAAACAGACTTTTAAAGAGTATTTGTTACCACTTAAAGTCAAAAGCTCAACCGGGGATCGTGCGGTGGCCAATACGGTCGGTCTAACTTTTAGTAAGACCGCACGTGGTCCTTTATTAGAGGGCGCTCGATCAAAGTGTACGCGCACAAAGCAGTGATATACGCCACTCTGACCGGGGAAATGGCACCTCCTAAAAAGGGTAAACGGTCATGTTTTGGACGATTCAAACGTGCTATATTCAACCGAATTCAGTCAATCCCACGTTACAGTCCCATAACCTTTCGGTGGAACCATGTTACGAAACATTTCTCTCTTTCCCTGCCCATTTTCTCGTATTTTGTTTTAGTTAATATATATCGAAATTATATGCCTTCTGTCCTGCTCTAACTTCCCTCTCTTGGAGCGCACACCCATTCCGATCTGTGTGTGTACACACACTTTATGTAACTAATTATATGGTGATTTTTTTCTACTTTTCATCTCCCCACTCTTCCCTTCCGCGCCCGTGATTTCAGCCCTTCTCCAGCGAGTTCTTTGGGTGGCTTTTAGCCGATAGTTTTGTGATTTTGTAAGCTCGCCGCCACAAAACAAAACAAACAAAAAAAAACAATTTCTTTGCCAACACTTACCGCTGCTGTTGTTGGAATTGCTGGCAGCACTGCCGCTGCCGCTACTAGTCGTCGTTGACGTGGACGACGTGCCGCTGTTATTGCCGTTAAAGTGCTGATCCTGCTGCTGCTGTTGGCTGCTTAGCCGCTGCAGGGCGCTGTTGTACTCGCTGAGCTCGCTGACGCCGCTGCTGGCCGCCCCCGTCGAGCCGCAGTCGTACAGGGCGCTGGCCGCCGAGGAACTGCTGTTGTTGTCCTGCAGGGCTTTCTCGCAATCTGGACGGGAAGAGAATTTAAACATCAATATTGCTCAAATTGAGTCAAAATCAATCCTACTCAAAAATGAGTAGGCGAGTGAAATGTCAAACTTTGTCCAATTTTCAAGTTTGGGTGAATTTCACTAGTTTCATTTCATTTAAAGTTAAAATCACTCAAATTTGACATTTGGTTCCAAAACCATCAATCGAATTCCGTCAATTTGAAACCTTCTCAAAAATTAGTGTACGAGTTCAATGTCTAATTCATTCAAATTTCTCTACTTTTATTCATTCTGAGTTTAAAAAAAAAAACAGAATTTTGACATTTCTTTCCCGTTCTCAATTATGAGTAAGTCTGATTAAGTCAAAACATTAATATCAATCAAATTCCGTCCACATCAAACCTACTCAAAAATAAGTAAGCGAGTAAAACGTCAGATTTAGTCTTAGCCAAAATTACCCAGACATAAGAGAGCGTTCTATGATTACGTAACGCAAAAAAGAGAAACCCATCAAAATATCGAAATAAGGTGCAAAATGATGACTAAAACAGCTGTCCCGATTCACCCCACATAACATTGTTATGAATATATAAAGCAATGTTAAGTTTCATCCAATGTCGGATTTGGGTGAATTTCATCGAACCTGCGATACTTTCTGAGTTGAAAAATAACCCAAATTTTATATTTGACTCATTTCTGGGTAAGTTCGGAAGAATTTACACGTCAATATCACTCCAATTTTCTACTCAGGACTGAGCAAATCAAATTTACTGTTTATTTCGTTACATGTCGAATTGGGGTGAAATTTACTAAATTTTCATTGAATTCTGTGTGAAAATCATCCATGATCCCCTCACTATTTTTTGAGTAAGATTTGTTAAATTCAAGAATTCAATATCACTAAGCTTTCGCAAAGCCAAACCTAATCAGGAATCTGGTAATTTAAAATTTTGAGACATGCCAAATAACGGTGAATTTTACCGAATTTGCATTAAATTCTTAGAGAAAATTAAACTCCTATCGTCCCTAACCTACTTAAAAATCTTAGATTTCGACAAATGACAAATTTGGGGTTCCACTGAATTTTGATTAAAATTTACCCAAATTTGACATTCGTCTCCAATGCTAATTTTTTAAGTAAAATTTGGTTTCATGAAATACGAGTGATTTGTCCTGCTGATTGAATCAAAGTCCGGTCAGATGACTGATTCAAAGTTACTCATACAATGTATCCGTCAATCTGACCCCAATTGTACCCAGTTAATTCAATCAGTTGTCTCCCACACCGACCAATTATCCAATTTCAATCTGTTGTCATTGTTGTTGTTGTGCGCGATCGAACCTAACCTCTTCTCGAAATGTCACACAAACTCAATTGACCGTTGCTCGTACGTCCCCAAGCAAACTGTAAATAGGGTGACATGACCCTTCACTGATTTGATTATTTATTTTCATTGTTCCCGCGCGAACTCATCTTAGTGGACTGGTCTTGTGAGGAAAACAACAACAACAACAACGACAACCTCATGGGTTGCCGCGATGCTTTTAATAGACTCAAAGGGCGGGTTTTGATCTTTATTTCATGTAATTGAATAATAAAGGCATTTTTATTAGACCAAGGAGAGAGGGGGTGACATCTGGCAACTCTTCTAAACGGCAGCAATAAAAGTTGGGAATTTTCCCCCTTCATAGTTCTCCCCGGTATCGTTTAGCTTGCGTGATGTATAAATTAGAAACGAACGGGCTGTTATCACCCAGTAACCATCATCATCAAAACAACGCGATTTGACGTTTGCAATTTGTTTGTTTTCGTGAATCTTCAAGCGTTACACGCTGACGAATGTTTTGCGAAAGTTACGAGTTTGGGCAGCTTTTGGCTGCATGGGCTCACTGACAGTTCGCGAACGCAAAGCCTACCGTGATTGATCGAAGCCTGCCATCTGCGTTGTTCGCCGCCCGGGTTGGATCCGATTGTGGGCAGCGGGGCAAAACCAGTAATTACACCAGTTGTATTACGCCATAAAAACGGCAATAACAGAACAAACGACAACGAGTTGCGCGCCCCGAAACCAGTACATGTGTACAACTCGGATGAAAATATAGAAACACACACACGCACAACGACGGCGTTCTAACAATTGAAAATGATTCTTAATTACTTGGCAAAATTAGCATTTCAAAAGGCAAACACAAACTAGTGGTAGGCAACAAACGTGGTCGTCGTCGAGTATTAGGGAGAAATCGTGGCCCGGCATCCAGTCGAATGACCCCGCATCGTGTTCTGACCAGAGCTCGAAATCGTCGTCGTCAATTTAGGGAGTCGTTCAAGTGTCCACTCAATTACGGGCTGCGCCTCGTTGACAAAAGGAGAAGAAATCACCGCTGGATTTGTGGCTTTTGCGGACCCGCATTTTTTCGGCAATTGTCAAACGCGCGCGGCGAACGCTGTCAATTGATGGAATCTGAGGGTCATTGAGCTCAGGGAGCGGGAACCGTGGTGTGGGAGCTGTCAATTTGACAATTTTGAAACGCTGTCAACTTTTTAAAAAAGATGTTTTTGTTTTGAAACATCCAACGGAAATATCTATTTTTGCGTAAAGCATTTGAACCGTGTATCTTGACAGCTGTGAGCTACACGCATATTGAGCAACACTTTCATTCTAAATCACTCAGTTTTCGTAAAAATATGAATATACTCAAGAACGTGAAAACAAGTCAAATATCAGTGACAAATGTTGAGTCAATTTCACTCAATTCTGATTTTCACCCAGCTTACTCATTTTTGAGTAAGTTTGGTTTTGACGAAAACTGACGAATTTGAAATGTGCAAAAAAGAAGAATATTAACATTCTAACGATTCAAATCTTGAGTTTTTTTTTTCTTTAAAAAAAACCAATAAACATATGAAAGAAATGTATTTTCCCAAAACTCCCTACAAAAACAAACTTTTATCCCTTCAATCTGTTCCACCAAATTGAATCGTAACTCCCTCGTTCGGCTCAATTTCCCCCTTTTTTCGGGCGCAGCACGGAACCAATAAGAGGCCAAACGAGGTCAACGAGGTTTGCGCCACCATCTCTTCAAAAACCACTTGCACTTGTTGGACCTACGGCCCAGTTATGAATTCAATCACCGGGTTCGTCACTGCGAAAATTCAATTTGTTCCCAAAAAAGAAACACAAGAGAAATTTGATTCGTGTCGTTCGGTTCTCTTTATTTAGGGAAATTGTATCAATTGATGTCCATTACTGCTAAGCATTAGTGCTTGTTATATTTTTTTTATAAATCTGAAGCGGAACATTTATTTTTTCAAACATTTTAAAAACACAAATATTGTATGCCGAATTTTTGTAGTTCTGTAATTCTGTCCATTATTGATTTTCTTAGTTGAAAAATCGAGAAATTTAAATCAAAAAACCATATGTTAAAAAAAGGTTGTGAAACGAACAAAAGTTAAGCAATTTTTGGTAAAAAATCACAAAAATCGGTGAAAAAATTTAATGTGTAGTTTTGACAGTTTCTGTTTCTATAAATTTTAAAAAGTTTTGTATGGAAGCTTGTGTTCGAGTCTTTTAAAAACTAGAATCGGAGTCGCTTTAAAAGCTTTGCAGCAGTAGAATGCCAGCTTTATGTGTTTGACATTTAAATGATTATCATTTTTTCAAAGAATGTTTCTTAATGCTAATCAATGTTTTTCAAGAATTTCTTTATGGTTTTAAATGTGCTTAAATGTAGTTCTTAAAGTGTTATTTCACAACAGGAATCTAAGTTGTGTCTTGTCTAGTTTGTAAACAAAGATTACCGCAGAGTAATACCACCTTCAATCTCATTTTTTTTTTAATTTTCAAAACTCTCTTACCTTTTTGCAGCTGCTCCAGATGCTCCCACAGGATGTCTCCGGTGAAGGGTGGCGCAATCGCCAGGAAACCCTCCCGGCCGAGCCCGACAATATCGCGGCCGCTCATCTTCAGAAACGGCTCTTTGTTGACACTTTCCAGCGAGAACTCCTTGATCGACCAGTTCAGCCAGATGATCACATGCTCGGCGGTCCATTGTCGGGGATCTGTTTGACAAAATAAAGAAAAGAGTAGAGGTAAGAAAACAGATTGTCAAGTTCAAGTAGCTCGTCAAATCCCAAGCAACGAATTCGCACGATTTCGACAAAGGCTCGTAAAAGTTAATAATTACAAAGTGACATCCCCTCATCTGCGCACCCACCCGCACAGTGTCGGGCTCCAGTCGGTGAGTGCAGCGCCGCGTCGCGGAGAACAATAGAAATCAATTATCTTGACATTGAAAACACTGACTGCCTTTCTGGATGGCACTGTTGTGAGTTGTTTTTTTCTCGCCGTGCATCGCTGACTTTTGGCCACTGTCTGCAGACCAAATGCAAGGCGCAAACCCTCCTCGGTTCGAAATCGTGTGATTCGTCTTTTTATTTCTTTATTCAGGGGTAAGATGCTTAAATTCTTACCGCCCAAAAGCTACCTTGTTCGCAAGCGAGGGTCACTGGTAACAGGTAGCATTTAGCAAAACTCTGCCACTCGGAGGAGGAGGAGGCAACTTGCCAAGTTGAAATAAAACGCAAAATAATTAACATTACTGCTCACTTTGCATAGCCGGAATTGATCGCAACCCGGTGATAAAAAGCGAGACTCAAGTCGCCGAGAGAACGCGCCCGCCCTATCAGGAATCGGGTCGACCTTTTGGCGCAAAGGCTGGCGATGTGTGTCGCTGCCTTTTTTTTATTGTTTTAAGGGCAGGGTCTCGCAGGTAGATGCGTTTCCCGGACAAAAAATACATTACATCAGGGTTTAATTCGGTACGAATATTTTCCACGCGCTGCAACTTTGCATATCCGGCTGAGGAAATTATGAATTTTAGCAAGGTTGCAAGATTTGTTGATAGACGGTAGATTTAAAGCAAGGGTCAGTTCGTGGCGGAACTGACAGCATAGTCTACGCATCGATAAATGTCCTCTAGATTGATCTTGGTTACACAATTATGCAAACAACGCTAACTTGATTAATTATCAGCTGATTTGTTGACAGGGCTGTCAGTTCCACAAAGGTAATTTAAAACTAAATGAGGAATTGACAGCATTCTCTATGTAACGCATCATTACACAATTAATATATCAAATTTAACTAATTTTAAACGATTTGTAGAAAATGCTGTCAATATCGGATACAACAATATCGGGTTGACACCAAATATCAATTTAACTCGTTCCATTTATTTATAAACAATGAACAATAACTCCAAATTGTGAAATTAGTAACTGACAGCATTTTCTTCCCGCATAGAAAAATATCGGGCTGATTGATCTAAACATATTTGGCTTCGTAATATTTTGTTTTTGTTTTTTTTTTTTCTAAAATTGTGAAAATAACTAACAAATTATACCATATTTTAAAGATTCAAGTAGCGACTCATACTAACCTTTGGTGATTTTGCACGACTGCACGACCTTCTCCCAGGAGGCAAAGGACGCGTACAGGACCTCGGTGAGCTTCTTGTTGGTGCCGGGCGTCAGCGGTGGCATCTGTGTCGGTACATCTGAAAAAAAAAAAAAACATCAAATTAAAAAAAACCGCCACTTTATGAATCATTTACACGATCGTTTGAAGAAGGTGGGCGCTACGGCCACTTTTTAACGGCCTCCCCCCCTGACTCTACGCAGAGTTAGGAATTAGTTCGGGAGGCGTTGGCGCGCGCGCGCTCCACAATATCGAATTTCATGGACCATTTTTCCCACTTTAAGTCGTCGCGGGGAGGAAGCTGCGTGCGCGCCATAAAAATTGGAGGTTATGTTTCGCACAATTTTACCGAGGGGTCGTCGGGCGGATCTGCATTGAGCTCGCGCGAGCGCACTCTGTAATGGGCTATAAAAATTAAAACCCTGTAAATCATAATACGATTTTCTGGCTCTGGCTGTCGTTTGTACGCAGCGTATTTAGAGCCCGGAAGTTCTCCACTTCTGACCAAGAAGTCAGGTCTACGTCGATCCCGGTTTGCCCGCCCTACCAAGTTGGTGACTCGAAAGTTTTACGGGTCTACAGGTTGTTCATAGACCAGGTTGAAGATAAGATAGTTTTTTCGAAATATTTAGTAGTCGAGCCAATTTTTAAAAACAATTTTGAGTTCTAAGAGGTGACAAATTACAACATATCTGAAAATAATAAAACTACCTGACAGCTGCAATTGTTTCATTCCATTAAACCGGCTCACATATCAC